>NC_060145.1:237003833-237655229 GCF_021461385.2 Schistocerca piceifrons | reverse complement strand
ACGCTTGAGAGAACGCTCAATTACAAACGTCGTCTGTTAAAAACAGCTGCAAAAATGAAAACTCGAAATAATATTCTCCAGAAACTATGAGGCATATCATATCCTATGGATCGTCACTCTGAACTTCAGCTCTGGGGTTGTTATGCCCTTTTGCGGAATATTGTTCCTCAGCTCGGATGGCAAGTACTCACACAAGACTTGTTAACATACAGCTGAACTGTATCATGCGTCTTACAAGTGGTACAATCAGTCCTACACCTGCTCTGTGGCTAGGTGGAAATATACTTTTGAACGACAATACAAAAAATTACATGTCTTGTTCAGGCAGACATTCCAACCGTCAGTAAAAGAAGGTTTTGCTCTCCTCTCCCACTTCCGGAAACTGCAAGGATGTTAGTTGGCTCTGAGCACTATGGGACTTAACATCTATGGTCGTTAGTCCCCTAGAACTTAGAACTACTTAAACCTAACTAACCTAAGGACATCACACAACACCCAGTCATCACGAGGCAGAGATAATCCCTGACCCCGCCGGGAATCGAACCCGGGAACCCGGGCGCGGGAAGCGAGAACGCTACCGCACGACCACGAGCTGCGGGCAAGAATGTTAGTTGGCAACAGCTTTAATACTGACCGCTGAAGACACACATGTTAGATTAATACTACGACATAACATCTTAAGATGCCGTGCATGTCGACCAGGTCATTTGGCTTTGAGTTGGCACGCAAGATCTGGTCAGTTCTTAACCGAATACGAACTAACATTGGCACGTGTGCCGACTCTCAGCACAGAGTAGGAGAAAAATAACTTTTGCAATTTGTGACTGAGGCAACAGAGTTCGTGGTGATGACGCAGGGATCAATAGACTACGTCCATGGCCTGGATATTAGCTTGTAATTTGAGATAATTGTAAATAGCAATTTTTATCGAGGTACCCATACGGTAAGTAAGTAAATAAACGTTGTTGTTCTGGATATGCCACTTGACTTTCTTCCCACAACTTCTCCTTGGATCATCTTTATCAACTCGTTATGTGCAATGTGCGAAATGTTGAATTTAATTGACGAAGAGAGAGAATGCGAAATTATAGCAAATGAAGCGGGCAAAAGGGAATACAGACGTCTAAAAAATTAGACTGGCATAATGTGCAGCATAGTTGGGCAAGAGTGGTTAGACGTGAAGTATAAAACTCTAAACCGTGGTTGACTAGAGAAAAAATAAATGTAACATTAAGTTATATTAAAGAGCCCTTAGAAGAAAAGAGAAGTACTTGTATGAATATTATAAACTCACTGCAGCAAAGAAGGGACGGCTGAAAGCTGGAAGGAATATATAGGAGGGCTATACGAATGACAGAAACTTCGAGACAATATTACGGAAAGGGAAGGGGCCGAAATGTGGATGAGGTAGGAGGTATGATACTGCGACAGGAATTTGACAGAGCACTCAAACACACAAGTCAAAACTAGGCACCTCTCAGAATCATTTACATTCTTCGGAGAAAATACCATTACAAAATTACTGCACCTGGTAATACATATGAGAGTGGCGGAATACACTCAGACTTCATGAAGAAAGTAATAATTACAGTTTCAAAGAAGACATTTGCTGAAAATTTTAGCAAGTCGTCATTACAAAATACTGACAGGAATTTTATACAGAAAAATGGAAAATAGTTGAAGCCGACCTTAGGGAACATCAGTTTTGATTCTGGACGAATGTAGGAACACGCGCTGCGTTACAAGTCTTACGACTAGTCTTAGAAAGTTGGTTTTAAAAAGGCAAAGGAAAGGTTATCAACTGCTTGTACAGGAATTACATTACAGTTCTCGTATAAGAGTTGTATGGCGCCGAAGGGAAGCAGTAGTTGAGAAGGGAGGTAGACAGCATTGTAGCCTATCTATCTTCTTGTTTTCGTTAGCGTTTATCCCATCTAGAAAGAGCTCCGTTGTACGTAAGTTTTGGCAAATTTATTTTATTTAACTCTGCAGCCGGGTGCCCTTCCTGTCACTACACGGAAATCGTATGTGCAACCTGTCTTCCAACTGTGTAAACTTTGTTCTGTGTGTCATTGTATTTTAACTGTTTGTGTACCATATTTTCTGAGGCAAAAAGTGCGGAACAGCCCAACATTGCGCAAACGAGCATAGAAAACCGCCTAAAAACCATATTCAGGCTAGCTAATGCACCAACCAAGTTTGTTAATCAGCTGCATGGATCCCATACAGGTTTGGCTCACCTTTCCGTCTGACAAGCTTATGCGTTGCACGGTACTTTATATAAGCAGATGTGATTTTTACCTATGTCTGATGTTATTTCACCTATACGCTGAGCAAGAGAAACCAAGGGGAAATTTGGGATGGAAATTAAAATTCAGGTGTGCTGATGAGATTGTAATTCTGTCAGAGACAGACAGTGACTTTTAACACCAGTTAAACGAAAAGTGCAAATATTTTTATATGTGATACTTTAATACGTATACACATCAGTGTGTTGGTTGTTTTTCCTCTGCATTGAACTGTCTTCCCACAAACACGTCACAAACTTTATGACCTGATGTTTTCAGTGTGGTCGCACTGTGCCATTATGTGGACTACACGTGTCAGTGTGTTCTGCATGCACACACTTACACTTCAACATCTGACCTGCTGCCCAGGGGAATATAAGCATAAATGCTCTTGGAGATACTAACCAATCTAAAAACATATGACTTGTAATGACCATAATTACAACTCTGCAAATGATGTAAACATTTCCTTGATAATGTTGTTCAGTACATCATCCTTAGTCACCAGTAGAAATATCTGCATTTATACCCATTACTCCCTGTACACTGTCTGCAGAGTGAAGGCTACAACAGGAACATGCACACTTAAGAGTGAAATTAATTTAGTTTTTTCCCCATTTTAGTAAGCTGTTCTTTTCATTTACATCTTTCAGGTGTTCCTCATTGGAGTTTCTTCCTGTGCTGTATTACTGATTCTTCTCCACACATATTGCTTCTAACTGTTTTCCTCTTCTGTTTCTTGAGAATACATTACTCACAAAAAAATTTAAAATTTTCAAATAAATGTATTAACAAATTTATTCCATATTTCTATTTTAACGTGGTTGTCGTAATTTATTTTTCTTCTTTTTTCGTTTCACCCTACTTCGTCGTAAGTTAAATCAACAAATTTTCAATGTTATGTACCTTTCTATTAGCCCAGTACTGTTTCGTTATTTCTGATCTTGTTTTCCTTTCTTCTTCAGAAATTTGGATTGTTCGTTGGTTTTAATTTTGACTTGGAAGCTCTCTTTCTTGTCTTTGTTTTTTTGTTGTTTTATCTATGAGCATATTTTTCTGTAATTTGGAGTTCTCTTAACTCCTCCTCCGTTTCCGTAAACCAATTCGGTTGTTTTTTTTCCTTGTTGGGGAAGCAATCAAAGTTTTGTTATGTTAATCTACACTCCTGGAAATGGAAAAAAGAACACATTGACACCGGTGTGTCAGACCAACCATACTTACTCCGGACACTGCGAGAGGGCTGTACAAGCAATGATTACACGCACGGCACATCGGACACACCAGGAACCGCGGTGTTGGCCGTCGAATGGCGCTAGGTGCGCAGCATTTGTGCACCGCCGCCGTCAGTGTCAGCCAGTTTGCCGTGGCATACGGAGCTCCATCGCAGTCTGTAACACTGGTAGCATGCCGCGACAACGTGGACGTGAACCGTATGTGCAGTTGACGGACTTTGAGCGAGGGCGTACAGTGGGCATGCGGGAGGCCGGGTGGACGTACCGCCGAATTGCTCAACACGTGGGGCGTGAGGTCTCCACAGTACATCGATGTTGTCGCCAGTGGTCGGCGGAAGGTGCACGTGCCCGTCGACCTGGGACCGGACGGCAGCGACGCACGGATGCACGCCAAGACCGTAGGATCCTACGCAGTGCCGTAGGGGACCGCACCGCCACTTCCCAGCAAATTAGGGACACTGTTGCTCCTGGGGTATCGGCGAGGACCATTCGCAACCGTCTCCATGAAGCTGGGCTACGGTCCCGCACACCGTTAGGCCGTCTTCCGCTCACGCCCCAACATCGTGCAGCCCGCCTCCAGTGGTGTTGCGACAGGCGTGAATGGAGGGACGAATGGAGACGTGTCGTCTTCAGCGATGAGAGTCGCTTCTGCCTTGGTGCCAATGATGGTCGTATGCGTGTTTGGCGCCGTGCAGGTGAGCGCCACAATCAGGACTGCATACGACCGAGGCACACAGGGCCAACACCCGGCATCATGGTGTGGGGAGCGATCTCCTACACTGGCCGTACACCACTGGTGATCGTCGAGGGGACACTGAATAGTGCACGGTACATCCAAACCGTCATCGAACCCATCGTTCTACCATTCCTAGACCGGCAAGGGAACTTGCTGTTCCAACAGGACAATGCACGTCCGCATGTACCCAGTGCCACCCAACGTGCTCTAGAAGGTGTAAGTCAACTACCCTGGCCAGCAAGATCTCCGGATCTGTCCCCCATTGAGCATGTTTGGGACTGGATGAAGCGTCGTCTCACGCGGTCTGCACGTCCAGCACGAACGCTGGTCCAACTGAGGCGCCAGGTGGAAATGGCATGGCAAGCCGTTCCACAGGACTACATCCAGCATCTCTACGATCGTCTCCATGGGAGAATAGCAGCCTGCATTGCTGCGAAAGGTGGATATACACTATACTAGTGCCGACATTGTGCATGCTCTTTTGCCTGTGTCTATGTGCCTGTGGTTCTGTCAGTGTGATCATGTGATGTATCTGACCCCAGGAATGTGTCAATAAAGTTTCCCCTTCCTGGGACAATGAATTCACGGTGTTCTTATTTCAATTTCCAGGAGTGTATTTATGTATATTCTGAGGATGTGTCCATAAAAATCAGTTCTTATTTCCCTTAATGTTTCGAGAGTTATTCGGTAGTTTGGTAAAGGTTTTCATTTTTGATGTGAATTAGTGTGTTGTCGTGGTAGATGAGACTAAGGATTTTTCTTAACATCTTTCTCTAATCTCCAGCCTTTCAACTAGGCCATGGTTGGTGACAGACAAGGGTTTCGAAGCATGTAGGGCTTCCGGTTTGATTACTGTATTTTAATATCTTATTTTTGCATTCCTTGAGTGGATTTACTTGTTATATGTGTTTTTGGTGAGTTGGAAGGCCAGTTCAGCTTTACCTTTTCTGGATTCAGTTGATTTTTTGTCGAGTGCATTACAGTTGATTCATTCTCCAAGATATTTGAATTCTTTCACTATCTCTATTTCGTGCCCTCCTACTATAATCTGTTTTGGTAGGTTTTTTTATCTTTGTCATTATCTTGGTGTCTTCAAACGACATTTTGAGACTTACTTTTTCAGTTTGTTTTTGTAATTCGACGACCTGTTCTTCGGCTTCTTCCCATATCTCGACTAGCAGGACAATATCATCTGAAAAGGCTAGACGGTTGACTTTGATGCCTTTATTTTTTTGTTCCCAGTCGGATTCCACTATGGATCTTCGTGTTCCACACTCTGACTTCTTTTTCTGGCGCGCAGCTAAATAGCAGTGGGGAAAGACCATCTCCTTGCCGTACACCTGTTTTTTTTTTATCTCAAAAGGGTCGGGGAATTTTTCCATGGATTTCACTTTGGAGTATGTGTCCGTAAGGGTTTCTCTGATTAGGTTGGTCGTTTTACTGTCTAGATTCAATAGTATAGACACGAGGAATTCCCAGTATATGGAGTCATATAGTTTCTGATAGTGAATGAAAGTGACAACCTATGATTTCGCTGTTGATTTTTGAAAGACTATGGGGTTTTTGAGGTTTAGGCTTTATTCTGGACCTTCCTTTCCTGAAAACCCATTCGTATTCTTCAAGCTGTTGGTCTAATGGAGGTTATGCCCTGTTTAGTAAGAATTTAGAGAATATCTTGTACGCTGCATCTAGGAGTGAGATCCCTCTGTAGTTGTTGGGGTCAGTTATGGACCCTTTCTTGTGGAGTTGGCGGATGAGAGCCCTCATTTCTTTCATTTGTCCAGATTTCTTCAAAGATGTTTTGGAGAGAGTCTGTGGCATTTTTGTTGGCACATTTTTCCAAAGTTAGGTTTTCTACCAAAGCTTTATAGTTTTTGAGATCGGAAATGACTGTCTGTAGTTTCTCAGTGGACGATGGTTCAGAGTTATGGTTGGCGATAGTTTAGGTCTTAAAGTCCCTTTTTTCTATTGTTTTTCACAGCTGAGAAGGTTTCTGAAATATATTGCCAATATCTTGCAGTTTTTTCTGTTGTTGTGGGCATCATTTTCGTTTATGTCTTGAATCTGTAGGGTCGAAGGGCTGTATTTGGTTATTTTTTGTTTAAAAGTCTTATAAAACTTCCTTGTGCTATTTTTGACGAAGTATTCGTTGATTTGAAAGAGGAGTTGGTCTTCTTGGGCTTTTTTATTTTTTTTTGACGTTTTTGATCTGTAGTTTTCTCATATTTAAGAAGTTTTGTCTGTTATGTTCTTGGTTCAAGAAGTCTGTCACATTCTTCTGACCACGGATTTTTTTGCCTTTGGTTGTGGGAGATAATTTTTCAACTTCACTTATTAGGCTTTCTTCTATTTGATCACATTTTTTTTGTTTTGCGTGTCTTCAGTTGCAAGGGGTTTATTACTTTTTCTGGATCGTATTTTCTTCTTTTGGGGTTGCTGGTTCCATTTTTCGTTTTAGAGATGAGTTTTAGTTTTCTTTTAGAAAGGTAGTGATCATAGTCTAGACTGGCTTTTCTGAGGACTCCAACTTTTGGATTTTTTTTATGGAACTTCAGTTCGATTACCATTTGAGCGAGCTGGAATTCGCCTAGGTATTGGTTTGTTGAGACCTATGTTTTCTGTTCTCGGGGTAGATTTTTAAAGTCTGGGTTTTTCAGGATCATGTTGTGTGCTTGGCATAATTCTACCAGTGTGATGCCATTTTGATTGGTTCTGTTACGCGCCGCATTTCCAACAATTTTTTTTGTATTTCTTCGCCTTACCTGTCTGGGCATTAAAGTCCCATATAGATAGTGTGTCTTTCTGGAATTTTTTGAACATCATCGAGTTGTTCCCAGAAACGTCCCACTGTTTCTGTGTCCTTTCTGTTGTTTTCATTTATGGGGGCATGTGCATTCAGGATGGTGTGCACTTTGTTAGCAGATTTGAAGTGTCGAGAGTCTTTCAGATTGTGTTTCGAAGTTTATAATGGAGTCCAAAAATTTTTGTCTGTTATGAAGCCAATTCCAAAGTGCAAAGCGTTTTCCATAATATTTTTTACCCACCTTTCCTTTGTATATTCTGAAGCCACCTGAATCAAAATTGTTTTCATCTAAGAATCTGGTTTCTTGTACGGCCGTTATGAGGATTTTGTGGTTCTTCAGGGCGTCTGTAAGACGTTTTAATACTCCAGATTTTACTAGAGAATTTACGTTGAAAGTAACTATGTAACTTGGTTTTCTGCACTTCAACTTGCTTGAGGTTCAAAGACGCTCCGACACGTCTCTGTGTAATGCTGCAGGCTCTCCACAATCCGATTCTCTGCTTGCGCACTTGCGGATTGTCCATCGGGTTAATTTGTTTCACATCAAACTCTTCCATGATTGATAATATTATGTTTAGGGTGACATATTGTTGGAGCCACTGGTTTGCAACCACGGTTGTCAGCCCTGGAGGTTCTTCTCAGCAGCCCTTAGCATGGGGAACAGACGCTGACCAAAGATCGCCAATCTGGGGACAGCCACCTTTGGATTTTGATGTCTGCGTTGGTCCGCGGGTAGTATATTATTTACCCCCTACCAAGCATATCTGCTGAGATTTCCCCTATCCACCGCAGGCGGACGCATGAAGAGTTCGATAAATAGATATCCATTCTTCTCCAAGGAAGAATAATACACCTAGCTGCAATAAGGAGAAGCGTGCATCTCCTGAGAACGGCCATCTCAGCTGCTTGTGAGACAGACACTCCTGTCAACAGTTTACGAAAAGAGTTTTGTCACATGAATGTGTCGTTATCTGACTATTCAGTTTGTTCAGTCTTAAAACCACTGTTGGGCGTGAGGTGACCTCTCTCTTTTGCCGCCGGCGTTTTGATATTTCACTTCAGGAAATAGAACGTTAATTACAGTTCCGCAAAGCGCCAAATTTATTATCAACCCACTCAACAGAGGCCTGCAGATCACTCGAATACGTAGAGTCCAAATAGTCTAAAGGCATTACCCAAAGCTTCCAATCCATTTCTTGACATCTCAGCTCTCTTTGCCGAAAAACACTGCCTGCAATACGGTAGTTCACAGTAAGGTATACTTTTCGAGAAATAAGGTACAGATCAATTTGGTAAAATAGAAGTGTTATCGTGGCACGTTTCTGATTTGAATAATGTTCCATTGTTTGAGTCTGTTAATTGAAACAATTATTGGCCAGTTAGTCCAAAAGTAAATTCGCTCACCCGGAAAGTGGGAAGTTCTAATGCTCCACTTGCGACGCAAAGTTTCATGCAGGCGGTGCACAAAAACTTTTACGAAAGCTGTGATACGTTAATCTGAAAGTCACTGTGTCTTATCATAAAAATATTATTCGAAACGGTCACCGTCGTAAATTAAAAAAAAAAAAAACGCAATCCCTTTCCAGTAAACAGCTAATCGAGGCACACAATTATAATTTCTACAACAATAGCCTCGCACTGGCTAGCATGGGCTGATTCTATCAACGGCTTGTTATTGACTGACTGTACAGACTCTTGGCGTAGACCAGGGCCTAATTTTAGTCGGAATGCGACGGAACGGCGTTCCGGTACCTCCCAGCGAAATATTTTTGAACTCACTGGAAGAAGCTGGCACCGTAGATTCAAACTAATACATATGTATTAAATCGAAGCGTAGCTATTGCCTCTGCGCCGACACCGGCGATCATGACAGTGGGTGACCAACGTGATGCGATGTACTGTGGCGTGAGGCGAATAACTGTAATCTTCGTGTCGACTGTCGTTTGTTTACGACTGAAAGCAGTCTCAGATATCTTACAGTATAACCAAAGATAAGTTAAGCTACGTTCCGAAGTTGTAATCGATACTTATCGTCATTTGTTTACGATTGCAACCAAACTGATCTAGTAGCATGTCGACTTCGTAACTAACGAAAAGATTGTTTGCCATGAGCGTCTGTATACGTGCTTTCACGAAATCTAGTGAGACAGACGGTAGCATCTGTTGTTTGCATTGAATAGTGTGGTTATATTGTTTTGATTATGAGAAATTGTATTTCAAGAACCTGAATTTCAGAACAGTATTCTGTAGAAATGATTTCTCGTTGTAAGTTTTATCACAGTTTCAAAAAATCGAAACTTGTAATTTTTATGGGCGGGGCTGGGGGGAGGTTGTACGGGAAGGTGTATATAATTGAAGAGGAACGTTCTGGCAACTAAAATTTTAGAATTTAAGTACTGGAGTACACCAGAACAATGTAAATGTCTTTTGTGCGCCTGGATGTCGTATGGAACACGAATTTTTTGACGTGAGCCCCCTGATAGAGACTAAGAAAGGACCCTTGCGGATTTTAAAAGTCTTAATACATTTTACAATTGAGAATCTAAGGTAATGCGAAATTTTGCCATAGTACACAGAGAGAGTTTTTTTTTATACAATGACGTTAATTATAACATTTCGTTCCTATAAATACAAAAGGTATAATTTTTCAAGTGGAATTGTTACAGACTTTCACTTCCGAAAGTGTCGATTCAAAAGTCTGTGTATCCTAATCTATTATGACTGCAAAAATGAAAACTGATGCAGCTTCATTGTATTATGTAATAAATCTAGCGCTTGAATTTATAATCTATCCATGAAGCCAAAAGGGTTGATAATTTGTTACGTTTTACGGTTTTCGTACCACAAACACATAACTTGGAAAATACTCAAATTAATTAAACACGATTTTTAACATAATTTTTGCTTGCTCGAATACATATACTATTTAATTTTTGATTTATAACTTCTCTAGTTTGATGGAGTTCAGAATTATGAGAAAATAGATTTTCTCGTGAACTATTAATTGCACTGGTTTTAAACTCAGGATACTTTACTTTGGTATATACTGGAACATATTACATTACTTTTTCAATCATGTTAATAGGCAATAATTTTATTCACTTGATGTCGCCAAGCCTGAGCTACATAATCAGGCTTCAGAATATGGAATGGAAGCGCTTAAGACGAATTATCTTATTGCTAGCACGTTACAGGCTCATTTGCTTCACGACATGTACTTTATAGAACTAATTATGATGGATGACAAAATGAACATAGCCGTTTAAGACAACTGCTGATTTCTCCACAGAGTACCAACAGTGTGGAATCGAACCGGTCCTCTATTAGCATGGCAATGCCTCTATCCAGAAATGATCCTCACACCACTCTTTCTAACAGAATCAAAGGTCATGGGTTGGCCTATACAAATCCACTGACGTGAACGCCCTGTGAAACATATTAGGAATGAACTGGTGCATCGGCTGGATGTCAGTTTAACTTAAAAACTAAAGGTATTCACCATACTGTCGCACGCAAGAACAGTATAACTTCTCCGAAGATTACGCTTTGTTGTATTGGCAAAGAAAGGTCCTACATTCTCTCTGTTACATGAAATCGACAAGAGGGCGTCCTACTGATAACTGGACGAAAACTGCATATCGCTCTTCTACAACTAATGAAGCACAGCTGTAAAAGATTTTTCGAAAGAGAACGAACACTGTTAAGGTTCATCTTAACTACGTGGTGAAATGGGAGCACTGTTCTGACTTTTCAGTTTACGGGAACCACATACTTGCTTAGGAAAGACGACACTGCTCTACTGAATGCTCGCTAATAAGCTTCCCGAGCCGTCAACGAGATAAACAAGGCAATTACAGCCGCTATTAAGTTTCTTGTCGTGCAAGAGATGAGAACAGCAAAACACTGCTACGAAGCTTAGGCTTTATTCATGAAGTGACTGGCTTAAGCATTCGCATTTTCTCGTTCTCTATTTTAAGTGGCATTCTACATAAATGCAAATAAACATACTAGGGAAGAAGGGCAACTACATTCGTGAAATATGCATCTAGAAGAACACGATAATTCATACGTCACTGTTGTGGATCCAAACGGCAATGAATTTATTTATTGCTAAATGGTAGGGAGATTCCTTAGTTGTGAAGGCGGTGCTGCGAACGGAGAATGTTTTGATACATTCTTGGATTGTTTGTTACCCTTACAATCTCCATCTACAGTATCGGACAGATAAGGAAGCCAGTGTATAAAAAATAACATTGTACATCGAATATGGTGTTGTCTGGCACAAGCAAAAGAGTATTGAAAATTTTTAGAACCTCCTCTGAAAATGCTGTACTACGGTGCAAGCCAAAAGGCAGAAAAACTAAGACACGTCACCTTGCAAACGCAAGGAACTTACGTTAATCACATTAAAGGACTAAATAATTCTATTAACCACACCTCGCTTTTGTTTTAAACCATTGTGTTAAGTTTCGAAGTTTCCAGAACATCGGAAGACAATAGGAAAGGCAAGTGGATGTTGAGTCTTGGAAACTACTTCGCTGCTTCTACGCGGTTACTCGTAATACGTTAGAGACGTAATTGCAACACTTACGATGGAGGGTTCAAATGAATACAGTAAAGGAATGCGTTGCAGCAGCCTACATCGATAGCTACATCTCTACACCACAAGTCATCTTATGATGTGTGGTGGAGAGTGCTTCGTGTAGTACTGTCACTTTTCCCCTTTTCCTGTTCCAGTCGCGAATGGTTCACGGAAAGAAAGATATTGGTAATCCAGTGTGCGAGTTAGAGTCTCTCTAACTTATCCTTCACGCTATTTTTGCAGAATGTACGTAGAGAGAAGCAATACATTGGTTGACTCTTCAAGGAACGTGCCCTTTTGGACTTTTAACAGTGAACCCCAGTTCTTGAACATATTCTCATTTCGAATGCATTTAACTTCCTTGAGACGCAAAAGCTTCTCTCCACGAATGAGCTCGGTTTTAGAAATAATGGCTCGTGCGAAACTCAGCTTGCTCTTTTATCACATGATATCTTCCAACAGGCAGATTCCATATTCCTAGATCTCTGAATAACATTTGACAACGTACCCCACTTCAGACTTTTAACAAAGGTACGAGCATACGGAATAGGTTCCCAGATATGTGAATGGCTCGAAGACTTCTTAAGGGGACCTGGACGTGAAAATGACTAAAAAAAAAGTTCAAATGTGTGTGAAATCTTATGGGACTTAACTGCTAAGGTCATCAGTCCCTAAGCTTGCACACTACTTAACCTAAATTATCCTAAGGACAAACACACACCCATGCCCGAGGGTGGACTCGAACCTCCGTCGGGACCAGCCGCATAGTCCGTGACTGCAACGCCTTAAACCGCTCGACTAATCCCGCGCGGCAAAATGACCAAAAAAATAGAAAAAAAATTATCTCCATCTGAAAGACAAATTTCTCCCGTTTCCAAAAATGTGTGCATTATCAACTTTCAAATTGTTTATTTGTTCTTAAACGCTCTTTGAACAAAAATTGTACACAAGCACGTCTCCTTTCAGTTCACTGTCGCACTGCCACAGTCATGCAAACAATAAAGTCGATATACAGGGACTTTGCAGATACAAAATTATTTAGCAGATGTCTACATGGTCACACACAGAACCATAGTAACGGTTTCAACAGTTGTGTGTGGCGACAAGTACCAAAAACAGTGTTTGTTGGAAGGACGGTAGTCAAAATAGGTGTGAAGGATGCTGTCATCTGTTTCAATGATGGTGCAATTAGCAGGACAAAAAATAACGGACAAATTGGTCATCTAACCAGGAAATAATATGATAGTTCATCCGACTGCCGTAGATCGTCAGCGAGTAGTTGAAGCTGAAAGGCTGCGGAGGCCACCACTGAAGAGTTCAGAGTATGGAAAGGGCTCCTGAAAAAGTGTAGAGGATAAAGAAACAGCTGTCCAGCAAGAATATGCTGCTGAAATGTTCTGAAAGAGGCATTCGGTGAGTCAAAAACACTGTGAATAGTCTTTTCTCATTTTCTCGAAACAACATTTTCCGAAGTTTAGGTACATAATCTTCACTACGATTTGAGCTATGTTCACCAAATTTCTCGCAAGTAAAGAATGGTATAATCTCATTGTACTATGCCTAATACATTGCAGAAACTTTCTATCTTTGTCATTCTGCATATAATTTTAGCGGTAATTTCTGAGCAAATTAATTATGTGGTATAATAAAGATTTTTCTGTTTCCTCAGGTGCACTACAAACTACAAAGCGAGAGGCATAATGTGTTGCTATGAATGTCGACAGCAGCGTGCCACAGTATGAATGCTGTTAGACTGATGATGCGCCAGAAAATAGTACCAAAAATGAAACGAGTGTTATAAAACCATCTATTAGACAAAATGTTATAATTCTTAAACTATAACTGACAGTTTAATAAATTTAGTTGTACAGATTCAGTTAAGGTCATTCACTGTTCGTACAAAACCGCAACTTCCTCCGCATTGCAGGTCACGGGTAACGCGCACCGAAAGCGAAGCATAAAAACACAGGCCGTTCGCGTCCATGGCCCCTTAAGCAAAAGAACCCAGAACTTTGTCCTCAGCGGCGATTGTCATCAGGAGTATCGTCAGGAGGGACCCAGGAAAGTGTGATAGGACCTCTGTTATTTTCTATATAAGTAAATGATTTGGCGGAAATTTTGGAAATTTGTGGTAAGGTCTTACGGGTCCAAACTGCTGCGGCCATCGGTCCCTAAGCTTACGCTCTACTTAATCTAACTTAAACTAACTTATGCTAAGGACGACACACACACCCATGTCCGAGGGAGGACTCGAACTTCCGACGGGGGAAGCCGCGCGGACCATGACAAGACGCCTCATGTCTGCGGTTGTTTGCTGATGACGCTGTGGTATGTGGGAAGGTGTCGTCGTTGACTGACTGTGGGAAGATACAAGATGATTTAGACAAAATCTGTAGTTGGTGAGATGAGTGGCAGCTAGCTCTAAATATAGATAAATGTGAGTGCGATAGGACCGCTCTTGAGCTCTGTATATATACATGATCTGACAGACAGGGTGCTCAGCAAACTGCGGCTGTTTGCTGAAGTCGTTCTAGTATACGGGAAGGTGTCGTTACTGACTGACTGAAAGAGTATGCAAGTTGAGGTAGGCAACGTTTTTCGTTACTGTGATGAATGGCGGCTAGCTCTAACAAGGGTAAGGCCTCAGACACGGCCAACCGATTCGGCTCAAATTTGGCAGGTCGCTTGTGTACAACCTAAAACGAAGGAATCTAAGATATTTTGGGTCAATACCCCGCGTTTTTGAGAAAATCACCCCTAAATGTTATGACGAGCAACCGACTCAACATTGGTGGGATCAATAGATAATTTAAATAGATCATTTTTCATCATCAGGTATGGGGTCCGAAAACGCATACTTTTCCAGAAATCGAGGTAAGAAACTTTTACAACTGCCGCTTCTGTACCCACATGGTAAACGATTTTCGCCGACAGCACCGATAGTCGCCGGCACGTTAGCTCAGCGTGTTCGGTCAGAGGATTAGCTGCCCTCTGTAATAAAAAACTGAGCCAACGGCTCAACACTGAACTTGAACGGGTATCATGCGACATCCGCACCGAACAAATGAATCGAACAAAACGAGAACAATAAAAAAAAATACCGCAACGGCCAAGGCAATTGTCTGGGATTCGGAGAATCCGGGTTTGTATCTCGAAGAAACCTAGCGGATGTTCTTCTTTTCGTTTGTATTTTTCCATATCTCAATTGATAGGGATAGGAGGGTTAATAAGGTAAGTAAATCAATAATGAATGATAATATTAAGGTAGGCAAATAAATTTCTCGAACGCCGAGAAACAGAACTGCCTGCTTCCGGTAATACATTGATAATGCATCTGTCTTGCAACACTTTTACAAACCAAAACACATCGTCGGTAACTTCCCGCTTTCAATCGTCTGTGAAGGCTCCCAACTATATATTACAGCGCTAGTCGAAGGGTGTACATCCTCCATTATTCAGTTTATGCAACTGAAAGATATGACACAACAAACAATAACTAGTTACTACGGCATAAACAGACGAGCTAATTACTACAAATAACATACAGTACTCGTCATATGTTACTTACGGAAGAACACTGTATTATTCACAAAACGTATTTCATTCGGCGTACTAACGATGGAAAAATGACTACATGTATCCGCGAGGTTCGCGGCAGCCTAATGACGGAAAACAATTCTTTCCGATTGACTTCCATTAGGCTCGTGCTGGACACCTTCACTCTTCCAGGTGCACAAGTACGATATTACAAGAGGGAACCGGGACAACATAACTCTCCCCGCGCGCATTATGTTCCGTGCCTCGCTGTAAACAAGCGTCGTGCGGTTGTTTATCTGTGATCCCTCGTGAGGAATTCGCAGCACTCTTACTCGGAGTTGTTTTCATGTGACAAGGCTTAAAAGTTTAATACTTTAGTAATTCACGGCGTTTGGGAAATTAGTTTGCCTACCTTATTATTATCATTCCTTATAGATTTACTTGCGTTATTAAGCCCCCTATTCCTATCAATTGGGGTATGGAAAAATACAAACGAAAAGAATAACATCCGGTAGGTTTCTTCGAGATTCCAACCCGGGTTTCCGATTCCCAGCCAGTTACCTTGGACGCTGCGCTATCGACACTGTCGGCGAAAAACGTTTACCATGTGGGTACAGAAGCGACAATTGTAAAAGTTTCTTTCCTCGATTTCTGGAAAAGTTTGCGTTTGCGGGCTCCATACCTGATGATGAAAAATGCTCTATTTACAATTATCTATCGATCCCTTCAATTTTGGGTCGATTGCTCGTCATAACTTTTAGGGGCGATTTTCTCAGAATTGCGGGGGTGTTGACCCAAAATATCTTAGAGTCCTTAGTTTTAGGCTGTACACAAGCGACCTGCCAAATTTGAGCCGAATTGATTGGCCGTGTCTGAGGCCTTCCCCTTGTAAGTATAGAAAAATATAAGTTATGCAACATGAGAAGCGAAAACAAACGAATGTTCTAATATAGCGTTAGTAGTGTTCTGCTTGACAGAGTCATCGATTAAATACCTAGATGTAACGTTGCAAAGGATATGAAATGGAACGAGCACATAAGGGCTGTAGTAGGGAAGGCGAGTGGTCGACTTCAGTCTATTGTGAGAATTTTAGGAAAGTGTGGTTCAGGTGTAAAAGAAACACTAATAGGACTCATTCTTGGTCGAGCGTTTGGGATCCACACTAGGTTAGATAAAAGGGAGAAACGAAGCAATTCAGAAGCAGCCTGATAGATTTGTTACCCACAGGTTGGAACGACACGTAAGTACTACAGAGACGCGTCGGGAACTCAAATGGAAATCCCTGGAGGAAAGGCGACGTTCTTTTCGAGTAACACTGTCGATAACTATTCTTAAATACCAGGTACCCCAAAATAGCCCGCAAATCTTTTTATTGATGTCCGCTTTCGACAGATCTGTGCTGTCGTCATTGGATCTTGTAACACATTAACGGAAGTTCTTGATATTTACAAACTTGCAAGTCACTTAGTAATGCTGCGTCATTTTACAATAAAAGGTAGCAGGGAATATCAGCATGTCAAACATAACATTATTTTGTGTTTGTGTGTGGACTAATCTTCCTGACGTTTCTTCTTACGAACCTCTGTCTGCATCTGCGGTTAGTTTTATGTGATCGCTCCACTTTAGACCGCTTCGTGCGTAGACTCCAAATGGTTCAAATGGCAATAAACCACTATGGAACTTAACATCTGAGGTCATCAATCCCCTAGACTTAGAACTACGTAAACCCAACTAACCTAAGGACATCACACACATCCATGCCCGAGGCAGGATTCGAACCTGCGACCGCAGCAGCCGCGTCATTCCGGACTGAAGCGCCTAGAATCGCTCGTCCACAGCGGCCGGCGCGTAAACTCTCAGATATTTAAACGATGTGACTGTTCAGCCAACATATAATCATACAATAAAGGTTTTTCCGCCTATTTATGCGCAGTGGGTTACATCTGCGTATGTTGAGGGACAACTGCCACATCCCGCACCGAGCGTCGGTCCTCTGCAGCTGTTAATGCATTTCGCTACAGCTTTCTGGCGTTGCGACTTGTCTGTATAGAACAGCATCTTACGACAACAGTCTCATGGAGCTTCGGACGTTATCTGCAAGGTCATTTGTATTTGTCGTAAACAGTAATGGTACCGAACGAGGTGCCGCAGTGGTTAGCACACTGGACTTGCATTCGGGAGGACGACGGTTCAAACACGCGTCCGGCCTTTCTGATCTACGTTTTCCGTGATTTCCCTAAATCGCTTCAGGTAAATGCCTGGATGCTTCCTTTAGAAGGACACGGCCGACCTGCTTCCCCACTGTTCCATAAGTCGATGGGACCGATGACCTCACTGTTTGGTCTTCTTCCTCAAATCAACCAGCCACCGCCTGAGTACTAAGACACTCACTTCGGGCACGTTCGATGTTTTATCTCCGCTGAGGATGACGAGAGATGTTTTACTTGTTAGGAACTCTACGGTCAAGATACAAAGCTGATCTGATATTCCGTACCCAGGTATTATGTTCATTAGTCGACAGTGCGGAATCGTATCGATTTAGAAAGTGTTGAGATGGAGTACACGTATGCCCAGCAGTGCTATCTCCAGTTTGGCCAGAAAAATCCTTGTCATGCCAATCTCAGAAAGTGAAAACGAAGTAAAACATTAAAATAAGCAGCGGTGTAGCCCAACGACGTCAAAAGGGGTAATATCAATTGAAAATTCTTTATTTAAAAGTTAGTGTGTGTGTCTGCACTTAAACTTCTACGTTATTTGATTCAGAAACGGCTGATTATAACTGAACGTACGGAGCCTACTTCTCTTTACTTTTTCTTATTATGGCAACACTGACCCTCAATATTCTAGCGCAACGCAGTCTGACTGCTCAAAAAAATTACAACCTGATTTCAAATAATTAACTCAAAAGAATGCCCCTGACTAAAAAGAAATCTTAACAATAACCTATACATTTGATTAAGCACTACCTCAAAAAAAATCTTCATTACGCGAACTACTCCAATACAGCGAGCGTCACTACTTCCAGCTAAATAAAAGATTCTAACTACTAAAGTCGCTAACTACTAATAGGCATGTGGTTAGCAAAGAAAAGATTTTGTTGCAAACTAAATAATGTATTTTTTACGTTAATAATGTGACATCCAGTTCAAACACGAATATAAATCTTCATTGACATCCAGTACAAAGCTAGATAATCATGAATAATTTTCAATCTTCAAGTCGAATGCTTCCAGATTGTTAGCCTACGCTAACACTTCAGACCTCTACCATCCATCAATGCTAACTTCTCACATTTAACATCCATCAATGCTGGCTGTTCACCACCAACTGCCCAACAATACTTCCATCACTGCTGGCGACGCCGGCCGGAGTGGCCGTGCGGTTCTAGGCGCTACAGTCTGGAGCCGAGCGACCGCTACGGTAGCAGTTTCGAATCCTGCCTCGGGCTTGGATGTGTGTGATGTCCTTAGGTTAGTTAGGTTTAATTAGTTCCAAGTTCTAGGCGACTGATGACCTCAGAAGTTAAGTGGCATAGTGCTCAGAGCCATTTGAGCCACTGCTGGCGACTAACTTCCAACTGCCCAACAGTACTGGCGATTAACTTCCAACAACGAGTCCAACAAGCCACAAGAGTCTCTTACAAAGAAAGCACAGTCAGAGATCCAATGCAGAGCGCTACACAGCGCTGCCAAGACAGAAGCAGCCCACTTGCACGGTATTCTCTCAGCGACCACACCGGCACCGAAACAGAAGATAACAGAGAGAAGACCGAAATACTGAATTCGGTCTTCCGAAGTTGTTTCTCCTTGGAAGATCATAACACTGGCCCTCCTTTCAATCGTAGTATGAACATCGAAATGGCAGATATTGAGATAACCGATCGCGGAAATGAGAAGCAGCTACAATCGCTTAGTAGTGGAAAGGCTTCAGGACCAGATGAGATTCCTATAAGATTCTATAAAGACTGTGCGAAAGATCTTGCTCCATTTCTAGCAGTAATTTATTGTAGATCGCTTGAGCAACGAAAGGTACCTAACGAGTGGAAGAAAGCGCTTGTCATTCCCGCTTTTAAGAAAGCCCGTAATACAGATCCACGTAATTATAGACCTATATCGTTGACGTCAATCTGTTGTAGAACTATGGAACATGTTTTATCCTAAAAAATTATGACGTTTTTGGAAAATGAACATCTCCTCTACAAAAATCAACATGAATTCCGTAAACAGAGATCCTGCGAAACTCAGCTCGCTCTGTTCTTCCATGAGATCCACAGCGCAGTGGACAACGTCGCTCAGGCTGATGCCGTGTTCCTTGATTTCAGTAAGGCATTTGACACCGTCCCGCATTGCCGTTTAATGAAAAAAATACGAGCTTACGAAGTATCGGAGCAGACCTGTGATTGGATTCAAGACTTTCCTTCAGATAGAACTCAACACGTCGCTCTTAACGGAACTAAATCGACAAATGTAAAGGTAATATCCACAGGGAAGTGTGATAGGACCGTTGCTGTTCGCAATACATATATATGATCTAGTAGAAAACGTCGGATACTCTTTAAGGCTATTCGCAGAAGATCCAGTTGTTTATACCAAAGTAGCAACGCCAGAAGATAGTAAGAATTTGCAGAACGACGTGCAGAGAATTGATGAATGGTGCAGGCTCTGGCAGTTGACACTGAACATAAATAAATGTCACATACTGCGCATATAGAGGAAAAGAAATCCACTACTGTACAGCTACACTATTGATGACAAACAGCTGGAGACAGCGTCTGCCGTAAAATATCTGGGCGTAACTAACCAGAGCCACCTTAAGTGGAATGACCATATAAAACAGATAGTTGGAAAAGTAGACACCAGACTCAGATTCATCGAAAGAATCTTAAGGAAATGTAACTCATCCAAGAAAGAAGTTGCTTATAAGGCGCTTCTTCGCCCGATTCATCTATCTGGGATCCCTATCATGTAGGACTGATAGAGGAGATACAGAAGATCCAACGAAGAGCGGCGCATTTCCCCACGGGATCGTTTAGCTAGCGAGAGAGCTTACGGAGATGCTAAACAAACTCCACTAGCAGACGTTACAGGAGAGGCGTTGTGCATCACGTAGAGAGCTGCAATTGAAATTTCGGGACAGCATTTTTCAGGAGGAGTCGGACAACATTTTACTCCCCCCCCCCCCTCCCCGTCCCCCCCGCCCCCCCCCCCTCCCCCATATACATCTGGCATATCGACCACCGGGAGAAAATTCGAGAAATTAGGGGCAATACAGAGGTTTACCGACAAGCATTCTTTCCACGCACTATTCGCGAGTGAAACAGGTTTGGAGGGATCAGATAGTGGTACCGAAAGTACCCTCAGCTACACACCATTAGGTGGCTTGCGGAGTATGATGTCAATGTAGAAGTGACTGAATTCGAATGGGGCAGGATGGTCACAGAGGAAAAGGTCGCACTAGTTGCCCATAATTTGCGACCGTCAGGAAAGTTATCTGCGCTGAAATGACATACGAACTACCGTGGAGCGTTGCAAGGCGCTTTTGATAGAAGGAAACGATGATACTAGAACGTCAGTTCTCGGCCTTCCACAATCGCGTAAATATAAATGACAGCGCGACAAGATTCTCATGGCGTCAAGGACTTTACAAACCAGTTCTGCACTTAGAGGCAGACTGCTTTGCTTCTGGTTGATCAAGTGTGCGTATTTGACCAAGGTACTCGATTGCGACAGCGGCAAAGTCTCCCCTGATCCCCACGGTCAGAACCGCTCGCCACGCAACCGAAAGAACTAATGACTGATACGTGGATTCTGCTCAGTACATAATCTGTAAAAAGGAGAGCAGTTTTCTACTGAGCTTTAAGAGATGGTGAAGCGCAAGCAAATTCCGAAATTGGGTGAAAGAAAAGAGCTACCATTTTAGCGCTAGGGGAGAATGTTTGATTTAAGATAAGAGATATATGGATATCAAATGTTGCTGTGGAAATGAGGAAGCTGTTTATTGAAGGCTATGTATGGAGGGTACATCGCATGTACCAGGAGGATATCTGGACCACGAGAAAGCAGGACAAGAACACTCTGGCAACAGCACTACTAAACGATCTTCGGAATGTATTGGACAAAAACATAGTACGAAATGAAAAGTTTATACAAGCAACAGAGGAAAAAAGAAGTCTGTGAGATATCCTTAGAAGAAAATGGAATAGATATTGGGAGATTTGCTAAGACGTTCAGGAACAGCTAACAAGTAACTAATCCCTATATATAAAACGCAATGTCCTGACTGAGTCATCATCACCCAGCCAAAACCGCTAATGACGGAAACATGAAATTTGGAGAGGGTGATGCAGGCATCGTCTGAGAAGGCGTTTTCCGAAATTACACCCCTAAGGGGATAAAATAGGGTATGAATTTTTTTGAAAAGATAACGCTTTTAATGCAATTTTGAAGCTAGTATTATGAAAACTAGTATTTGATTTTTCGATAATAAATACAGAAATACGTGCTTTAGCATTTTTCGAAAATTAACTCCTATTAGAGGGAAGTAGTTGGTACTTGTTTTCTTAAAAAATCGTTATTAAAGAACTATTAATTCATTTTAAAGCTTTATCTATGAAAATTAGTACTTGGCTTCTCGTTTAGAAATTTAAAAAAATGTATTTCACTAGTTTTGGAAACTCAACCGCTAAGGGGGTGAAGTAGAGGAGAAAAATTTTTATGAAAGTATTTGGTTATATTGAAATATTTTCAAAGCTAAATCTATGAGAATTTTTATTTTACTTCTAAAGAAATATTTCTTAGGGAATGAAAGTTTCTAACGAAATATCGCCACAAGAACTCTAATGGCAGGGTTGTCAAAGACCTATGACTCTACCTGCCAGAACCGCGTTTTGGTCAGAAGTGCATTCGGAAAAGACCATGCTCCTATGGCCGTATTTAGCAAAGTTCAGAAGCTGTTGTAATTTGTGAACAACATAAAAATTCTATTAAATGAAACCAAAAAGATCTGTGCGGACCACACAGTCAACGCGAGCAAAGTTGTGGGCGCTAAGCAAGTTTAGATTATCGTTGTGGGAGACTTTGTAGAAAAAAGACTCATCGATATTGGGTATGACAAATATACACAGGTGAGAACATTGACGCCAGCTAGGAAGAGATCCAAGCTACCACCATACTATTCGAAAGACTAATAAGCAAAACAAGGAAGAATTGATCTTTAATATTTTGTATTATTATGTGACGCTAACACATCGTGGTAATTCAAACTACCTGTAAGTTGTGAAAACGTTATCAGTTCCCTTATGCCATAAGTTGGTTCCATGCGGTGAGTTTATTATTCCACCTTGGGCTTTCGTTGGGGGATTTTCCACAACATTAGTTCTCCTGATATGTAGCCTAATAACATCAAGTGAAACGCCGAAGGGAAGAAGCAGAAAACTGAAAACATACTACGGCTCCTTTATAGACGATGGATGTATCCGCTGTTTGTTGGTTCCCTGCCGTGTGTAGTTGTTACATGTTGTACAAAAAAATGACTGTAATTTATATTTAGCCGCGCGGTGTAGCCGGCGGTCTTGGGCGTCTTGTAACGGTTCGCGCGGCTTCCCCCGTAGGGGGTTCAAGTCCTCCCTCGGGCATGGGTGTGTTTCTGTTGTCCTTAGCGTGAGTTAGGTTAAGTTAGTTTAATTAGTGTGTAATCCTAGGGACCTACGACCTCAGTAGTTTGGTCCCATAGTCCTTACCACAAATTTCCAAATTAATATTTGAAAGGGCCGTCACAACTGTGAATTCCTTTGTTTACAGCTCTGTTAACAGCCAGTAGAGGGTCCTAGCGAACTGTCTTATTGTACATAAAACACGGCTGTCTGAGAGACAGTCACTGCTGTAAGGCCTGCAAGAAGACTGGTGGTCGTAACTCTGAATAGTTATTTTGAACTTAAGTTTCCTGTGCCAATAAAATACTAAATGTTAATGTTCACCCATTAACTCCATTTTCTGAAAATACTCAGGCTCAGGATCCTTTACCAGCTGTATGACTGGCAGGTAAAAGGTTCATTAGGTTTCAAAGTTTCCTCGATGATGACATCATTGGGGACCTTTTATACCACTTTATTGACCGTTGTCACTGTATTATACCGACTGACAATGCTATGTTTGCCGAAATACTTTTTATGGACAAATACGATAACATATTAGAGACACTCATCAGAAGGTGGATATCATCGACTGAAAGAGCTCTTCATTTATTATAATCTGGGGCCTAATATGAGTAAAGAACCTTTTTGAATATTTTAGTGGTAAACATTTGGGAGGGACTATTTAATAAATCAGTATGAAACGTGATATAATAAAAGGAAAAAGGATGATATATAATTGTATACTAATTCATGTATGATAATAGTCGCTGAGCTCCGTGGCTATGTGTTAAATACAGAAACCAGCAGCTTTTTTATGTACAAGGGTCGTTCAGTATAAAACGTAACCCCCCTCATGTTCTAAGGACTTATTCCAGTGCTTCCAAATTCCACGCACGAAGAATTCTTTGGGGGGGGGAGTGCGGTTAACCAGTTATACACTGAACCTTGGACTTCTCCGTCATCTGCGAAGCTTGAGCCATTAGGGGCCTCTTTCATTGGGTTAAAGAGTCATCAAACTTGTCATCTTCCGTTACACTAACGGTGAAGAAATGTCTCTCCTTCAGCCTCGTACTGTCACAGAAGCTCCCTGCACAATGTCAAATGTTTGGAAACCATCTAGCACACACTTTCTTAAAGAACAGTACGTCATGAACAGTATGGTGGGCTGATCCGACACCAATGTTTAACGTTGTTGCAATATCACTCACCGTAATATACCTGTTTTTCCGTGTCAAATCATCAACTCTCACAACGTTGTTTTCTACCACTGCATAGACAGAGCGTCCTGTGAGTGGCGAAAGTTCAACACTTGTTACACCACTCCCACATTTTTGTTCGACTCAGACAGCTTTCATAATATTACATTGCCATCTGACGGCGTATTTCGTTTGGTTCCAACACTTCAGTCAGCAGAAACCTAATGATACTCCGCTGGTGCAGACCTGCAAGGGTGTCGCCATTTCTTCGACAGATTCCCAGCATCCCCTTTGCGAGGCAAGTGTGCCAGGCGCACCTGATAATAGCTCTAGTACAACAGCAAAAAATAACAAAGAATCATAAACTTTGTCGAAGTATTATATTTTTTATACCACTTTTCCGGTTATTTATTGAATTGACCTTGTATCTTCAGTTAACATAATATTTCCTACGTTTTTGTCGACTACATTATGAAAGCTTCAGCTTCCTTTTACTCTGCAACATTCAATCCCTTATTTCGTATTTAGCTACATAACACACACATTTTTAGCCTCACTACCATAGTGTTCGACATCAGTATTCATTTGATTAGGAATTTCCGATGTAAATAACGCGTAACATTGAAGAAGGGTGTAAAACCGAAACACGTCTTCGCATGAGAAGTGGCTGGCTGTTGTATTTCGTCGCGCAAGATTGGACTTTGGCGTACTGCCGACGACGAGGTGATTAGAAACGGAGCACAAGCTCGAAATAGGGAAGGATATCGCCGGTGATCTCTTCATGGGAAAAATGTTTGAAGGAAACCACGGAAGACCTAAACCTGGTTGGTTCGACGAATCTTTAGATCGCCGTCCATCACAATGGGAATCCAGTACCGTATCTTACCCTTGCGCCACCTCTTTTGGTATTTATAATTTTGATGCTGAAGATTTTGGAGACAGCCTGTAGATATTATAGCCGAGCAAAAGAAAGGCACATGTGTTGTAGAGTGTGAAAGCCACGTGCACATGTAGAGACAATATAATCACTAAGATTAAAAAATTGCTATGGTTGCTACTTTACTCCGACGAGATTATTGCTCTGTGCTCTCAGATTTACTGTTATAGACAGTCGGTTGCGGTAGCCGTGTGTGCAAAATAATTGGTGTTACGTTTCATACAGTCTCAGTCCAGAGGCTTGCCTGTCATGTGATTACCTTCCTTGGCGAGATAGCAGGTGAAGGGCGATAACGCTGTGATGGTTCTGCGTATTGCAAAGCAGTGAACGCTTGAAACCCTTGCTGTCAAGCACACTTTTTCGTCAAACAAAGCAATCCTTACTACAGGCTCAACTGTGGATCACCGAAAATATGCGAATGACTGAGAACGTTAGCAGCCTTATTCTAATGATACATATACTAGCAGCGAAGTCGTAAAACAGCCGGGTTGCGTCAAGTGGCTACGTACATCCGTACTATGAGAATGCTATGCTATTTCTGCGGTTGCATTAGACTCATCGGAGGTCAGTGAAACTTGCATAATTGGTCGCGGGTGAAACCAGTAATTTACTATTGAATAAAATACAAAATTCGACTTAACAGGAATATATACAAGAGACACTGAAGCAAAATCACACTCGTAACGGCAGTATCATAAATCACACTCGTAACGGCATTACCATCGTTGCCGTCAGCTATTACTGGTGGATAAATGCCTCCTACAGACTTTTCCATGTCATCTTCATCTTTATTACCCTACAAAAGAGTGAAACGCCCAGAGAGGGAGGCATAAACGAAATGAAAGTTCAGGAGTTGAAAGGGTGTGTGCTCTTATTGCAGTGATTACAAAATTGAGGCAAATTTACAAGGAATTTGGCAGTATGAGCCCATTTATCAGTAGAATGTTGTACCCCGCCTGGCCTGGGTACATGTTCGGAAGTGATAAAGCCGTTGCGTTCATTCCTGAGGCAAGCTGGCCCAGAACTGTAACTGGTCCTTAATATGCCGGGTATTTGCATTAGGACGAAGTTGACGGCCGAGATGGTCCCACACGTTCCATCGGAGACAGAGCTGGGGATCTTGTAAAGGCATCACTACAGATATTCGGATTTAGGTTATGACTTGTTCGATATGCCTGCCATCCATGGAGAGGATGTTGCGCAGACGAATAGCTAAATTCTGCATGACCTGTTAAAGTGTCGGAACATCGATACTGTTGATGACCTCCTGAATGGCTGTTTTCAGCTCAGCAATGATTTTGCAGTTATTGCTCTACACCTTGACTTAATAATGCCTCGCAAAGAGGGGTCGCCTGTCTTCAGATCCGGAGAATATGACGGCCAATCGAGGTCCAAGCCAGTGGTCTCTGGGTACCCCAGATCTAGAATGTGGTCCCCAAAGTGCTCGTTCCGGACATCAAACAGTCTCCTGCTTCGATGGGGCAGAGCTCCGCCTTGTATGAACCCCATCTTGTAGAAATCAGTGTGACTTTGGACAATGAGGATGAAATCATCTTCCAAAGCCTTCACGTACCGTTCGGTAGTCACCGTGCCATCAAGGAATATCGCACCGATTATTCCATGATTGGACATTGCACACCACACAGTCATCCGTTGAAGGTGAAGAGAATCCTCGATCGCGAAATGCAAATTCTCAGTTCCCCAAATGCGCCAATTTTCTATTGACGAGCCCATCCACATGAAAGAGGGCTTCGTCGTCGAACCATACTGCGCACACTAATTTCCATCATGCACCGCGGCCAACCGTGCAGCTTGAACGTTCTAACGCAAACCGTCCAGAAGTTATGGCGATTTTAT
Organism: Schistocerca piceifrons; assembly: GCF_021461385.2. NCBI lineage: Eukaryota > Metazoa > Arthropoda > Insecta > Orthoptera > Acrididae > Schistocerca > Schistocerca piceifrons. The sequence continues at coordinate 237,628,428 of NC_060145.1, read as the reverse complement.
TTCATATAGTTCAATAATTGTTACCCTGTATCGGGATGCAAGATGCCCATGAGGTACCGTTGTGCCGCCAGAGCTGCCTCAGCCACAACCAGCCATGACTTGAAGTCATATCCGATAGCTCCCTATGCCACGACGCCAAGAGTAACACCGAGGTGCCACTCCAAAACACGGGAAAAATGGGCTCTCTGCGCTGATCACCGCCATACTAATCAATGATGGTCATACGGAGCAGTGCACAAATGCGATTCCTCACTGAACACAGGGCAACTGCACTGATCAGCAGTCTATGCTTCCCGGTAATGACACGACTTCAAGTGCAACTGTTTTGTGTTGTGGTGTTAACGGCGGTTTACGCGTGGGACTGTAATACCTAAGTTCACCAGCCACCAGTCTTCGACTATGGGTGTGGGATAACACAGAACGTTCCAGGGTGTCCGTATTGGATGTCAGGTGCAAGTGTGAAGGAGCTATGACGAGCTTTGTGCAAAATACGATCCTCACTTCAAACAGGCAGATCTGGTCAACCATTATGCTGCCCTAATATTCCTATACAGTCCAACGTCGAGCTACTGTCTTATCCGAATGCCCCACAGATCTGGATATTGCAAATTAAGACTTGCAAGGAGGCCCCTTCCAATCTGTGTCAGGTGCTGATAACGCTTCTCAGACGAGTAACTGCCATTCCGTGTCCTTCACAGTGATCACTCATCATCTGACGCTGTTATATAACCTACTAGTCTTGGCAACAACACTAAACATCAGCCGGCCGCGGTGGCCGATCGGTTCTAGGCGCTTGAGTCCGGAACCGCGCGACTGCTACGGTCGCAGGTTCGAATACTGCCTCGGGCATGTTAGTTAGGTTTAAGTAGTTCTAAGTTCTAGGGGACTGATGACCTCAGATGTTAAGTCCCATAGTGCTAAGAGCCATTCGAACTAAACATCAACACCACCATTGCAACCTGGTGGTCGTACTACCTAATACAGATAATTGCAATCTTAATCATTTACAAACCCGCCTATGGTGTGTACGTGTGCGAAGTTACGTTGACATCTGACAATGCCTTCTGGGTTCTTCACTGTTTTTGTGAGGCAGTGTGTGTTACTAGTGCAGAGTTTCTCAAGCTCTCTTTTATTAGCTACCTTTTTCCAACCAAAATTCATCTGGCTGCATAACTCACCCACAATTCTTTAATTTTCTTTAGAGCCATATTGTGGACGCCACAAAGATATTTATTAACAGCAATATCTCCAACTCCGCCATGTATGACTCGGCGACGTGGACTATTCGTCCATGCGACAAGAAACATCTGCAGATATTTGAAATCTGTTGCTAAAAAATACAGACAAGGTGTCGTGGACACGCAGCTCTCTAATGAAACAAGTTCTTAGAAGAATAGGTGAAAAAATATTCTATACTAGCAACAGTAGGAAAAGAATAGGTTTTGCAATAAGCGCTCATGTCTCACTGTGTGATGTTTTGAAATTAACAATTTGTAAGTAGGCTGTTTAGGTTTTCTTATTGGTAACGCCACGTAGCACTCTGTATGAAAATCACTGGCTGTGCAGTGTGCAGTCTGTGGCTAGTTTGCATTGTTGTCTGCCATTCTAGTGTTGGGCAGCTGGATGTGAACAGCGCGTAGCGTTGCGCAGTTGGAGGTGAGCCGCCAGCAGTGATGAATGTGGGGAGAGAAATGGCGGAGTTTTGAAATTTGTAAGGCTGGATGCCATGAACTGCTACGTATATTGTGGTTTTTCAACACTATTAAGGTAAATACATTGTTTGTTCTCTATTAAAATCTTTCATTTGCTAACTATGCCTATCAGTAGTTGGTGCCTTCCGTAGTTTGAGTCGGCCATGTTGGCCAAGCGGTTAAAGGCGCTACGGTCTGGAACCGCGCGGCCGCTACGGTCGCAGGTTTGAATCCTGCCTCGGGCATGGACGTGTGTGATGTCCTTAGGTTAGTTAGGTTTAAGTAGTTCTAAGTTCTAGGGGACTGATGACCTTAGAAGTTGAGTCCCATAGTGCTCAGAGCCATTTGAACCATTTTGAACCGTAGTTTGAATCTTTTATTTAGCTGGTAGTAGTGGCGCTCGCTGTATTGCAGTAGTTCGAGTAAAGAAGATTTTTGTGAGGTAAGTGATTTGTGAAAGGTATAGGTTAATGTTAGCCAGGGCCATTCTTTTGTAGGGATTTTTGAAAGTCAGATTGTGTTGCGCTAAAAATATTGTGTGTCAGTTTAAGCACAGTCATGTTTAATTTTTCTAAGGGGACGTTTCAAACTGGTAAATGCAGGGTGTTTAAATGAATAAGCTGCTTTTAAGACTTCGTAGCATTTATTACATTCAATTTAAAATAATAAATTGCGCATCAAATGAAACGACAACTCAAACAGTCCTTCTGCGCGAAGGGAAGAGTATGGACCGACAAAGAGTTACAAGAATGTGTTGAACGAGTGGGAGTCTTTCACGAGCAGCTCCAAGAAAAGAGTTCAGAACGCTACTTGTGAATTAGCAATTCCAGTGACGTCTGTGTGAGACCTTTAAAGAGACACTTGCAATTAACGTCCTTATCGTTTGCAGTTTCTATAAGCTCCAGAGCCTATAGACTACGGTTTGCGTGCCAGCTTTGCATCCGAAGTGTTGCTGCAAGACGATGAAGATTTTCTGCACAGTGTCGTTCAAAAAATGGTTCAAATGGCTCTGAGCACTATGGAACTTAACTACTGAGGTCATCAGTCCCCTAGAACTTAAAACTACTTAAACCTAACTAACCCAAGGACATCACACACATCCATGCCCGAGGCAGGATTCGAACCTGCGACCGTAGCGGTCACGCGGTTCCAAACTGACGCGCCTAGAACCGCACGGCCACACCGGCCGGCCACAGTGTCGTCTTCAGTGATAAATCGACATTTCACTGGAGTGGAAATGTGAACATACATAATGTAAGCAAGCATATGGGGTCAGCAAACATTTGGTACAGATAATTCAGCTGCAACGACACTCTTAAATTGAATGTTTTTTGTACCATATCGCGGCGGGAAGTTTGTGGCCATTTCTTTTTCGATGAAGCAATTGTAACTATTGCTTCTTATCTTGATGCGGTAGAACTATGGCCCTTTCTTAAATTAGAAGAACCTGAACCACAGTTTGCAGCAGGGTGGTGCCCCGCCTAATCGGCACAATTCACTACGCCATTGGTTACACGACGTCTTACCGGCATGTTGGAATGATCCCAAGGGGCCGAGTGAGAGAGCTTGTTTTGCAGGAGCACCGCGTCCCCAAACTATCTGACGCTACGCGATTTTTAACTTTGATTGTTCGTAAAGGATGATATGTATGTGCCTCCGCTACCAGGTGATTCACCGAGCTTTAGAAGCAGCACTGTTGCAACAATTACTGCAGACACACTGACCAAAGTTTGGGAAGAACACGCCTACCAACTCGATGTGTGAAGAATGGTGCTCTCATTCAACACTTTTAAGAAAAACTGAGTTGTTCTTTCATTTGATGTATTGTTTATAATTATAAGATAAATGTAAGTGAAGTTTCACTCATGCTGGATTTGTCGAAACACACTTGTTACTGAGCTATACAAACGTGGTACCCTCGTGCTATTTTAAACAGAATACTCGTCCTTGGCCGGCCGGAGTGGCCAAGCGGTTCTAGGCGCTACAGTCTGGAACCGCGCGACCGCTACGGTCGCAGGTTTGAGTCCTGCCTCGGGCATGGATGTGTGTGTTGTCCTTAGGTTAGTTAGGTTTAAATAGTTCTAAGTTCTAGGGGAATGATAACCTCAGAAGTTAAGTCCCATAGTGCTCAGAGTCATTTGAACCATTTTTTTACTCTTCCTTCTTGTTTTACTGAGACTTCCCTGCACTCACAGCATGTGGAAGCTTTCACTAGGTTGCTATAATTTAAAATGTATCTAGACCACATATTAAGATAATGATTATATTTAAATGAAGATTGACTAGTATTATCGCAATTGCTAAAAGTGATTGCTAATAATACACATGGATTGTGAACATCAGTCGCTTAGTTTTGAGAATACAGCTTAATTCACCGACAGGAGTCCAGATTATGCTTACTCTCCTTCTTCTTCATATATTCTTTTTCTCTTATTAAACCTGGCGCAGCGCGGAGTGGCCGCCCGGTTAAAGGCGCCATGTCACGGATTGCGCGGCCCCTCCCGCCGGAGGTTCGAGTCCTCCCTCGGCCATGTGTGTGTGTGTGTGTGTTGTTCTTAGCATAAGTTATTTTAAGTGGTGAGTAAGAATAGGGACCGATGACCTCAGCAGGTTGGTCCCTTAGGAATTCACATAAATTTGAACATTAAACCTGGCTTTCAGATGTATTTTCAGGCTCGCTTTTTTATGTTCTACCAATAGTTTCTGAAGTTTACCGACACTACAGGAAGCAGTACTCATCAAAACAATGGAAATGGAAATGAGCGTTTGGCGTCATTGGCCGGGAGGCCCCTCGCGGGGCAGGTCCAGCCGCCATATCGCAGGTCTTATTACATTCGGCGCCACATTGGGCGACCTGCACGCCGGATGGGGATGAAATGATGATGATCACAACACAACACCCAGTCCCTGAGCGGAGAAAATCTCCGACCCAGCCGGGAATCGAACCCGGGCCCAGAGGACGGCAATCCGTCACGCTGACCACTCAGCTACTGGGGCGGACATCAAAACAATGATGATCAAGGTATATTCCGTCTCCTTTTTCCCAGTTTAGTGATTTGAAAAAGTCTTCTAGAGCTGCTGAGAATAGTTTTGGAGACACGGAATCTCCGAACCTGATTCACGTTCTGTGTTTACCAATCAACTACTGCGTCGAAATGGGTAGAAAAGAAATCTCTGGCATAACTCGACAAAAAGAAGACATCGATTGATAAGACATATCCTGGGACATGAAAGATTCGTCAGTTTGGTAATGTAAAGAAGTGTAAGGGGTTAGAATTGTAGAGAGAGACAAAGGCTGACCACAGTAAGCAGGTTCAAATGGATGTAGATTGCAGTGGTTTTACGGAGAAGAGACTTGCACTGGGCAGAATAGAGTGGCGAATTGCATCAACCTAGTCTTCAGACTGAAGACCAGAAAGACTACAAAACCTTTTATGTACGTATTGTTCTTTGCGCTAATACTGGCCGAATCAAGATGTTTTTCAAGGGCTCTTCACAGATTATGTTGACATTTAGTCAAAAGCGTTCTGAAAATCATTGAATCCCTGGCGTAGTGGCAGTTCGCACTCATTGGTATAATTCCGTTCGCGCCTTGCCAATGGTCCATTGCGTAGTATGTGTTATATCACTACATATTAGAAATCGAAGTCTCCTTTTGCGTTTTTCTGTCTGTATGTGACGACTAATCTCAGGAACTACTGGATGAATTTTGATGTGGTTTTCAGTAATAGAGTCACCAGGATGGTTTGTGCATGTAATTTATAAATGTTTCGTGCAAACTGGCTGAGCAATCATGATGTATGAGATTACGTAGACTTTCCCGGTGTAATACTGATGATAGTCTTCTCTGGTATGCGGATGGATAATGTTGCCATCTTGGCACAATATTTCAACAGACGAACTGGCCACCATCCTCAGGTGAGTATGCTGATGCATAACCTCGCCAGAGCTGAGTTTCCGACAGAATCTGCGGCTCACTTATCCAACACCGTACGTGTGCACTATGAACTAGTAGTGCATTGGTGAAAGAAATAGACAAAACGATGTGTCACCAACAGCACACTAATTAAAAGAATCCGCTGGTCGAAATGAAGATTGTAGTTGTTTAGTATCAGAGAAAGCCGGATTCCACGTCTTACTTGAAGGAAAACCCGTATCCCTATTAATAATATTATCAGATAATCCAATCTCAATATATTCCTTCAGAACACATTCCCCGTAGCGGGAATCAGGAGCCATCATTTCTGTGTCATTATACTACATTTTATGTCCCTCATTAAGACAATATTCTGCCAATGTGGATTTCTCTGGCTGGAGCTCTACACATCAGTCATGAACAGCATGGATAGTCTGGCCAATGTAATTCATCCCACAATGACAAGAAATCTTGTATACTACAGGTTTCCTCAGTCCTAAGACATCCGTTATTGATCGAAGGAGGGTTCTAATCTTAGCCGGTGGCATGAATATAGTTTCGATACCATATCTTCTTAGAATTCTTGAGAATGTTTGTCGATTAAGTCTGACCTGAGAAATTTCCTGGCATGCGCTGCTTGCATCGTTTAAGTTACGCGACCTGCCCCGTTTCGCGCAGGTAGCTTGAAGTATCTGCGGAAAGCCGACTTGTCTGGCCTAGCGGTAATAAATTATACCCATACACCTTTCTCGTAAATCTGTTTACCTTTTAATGAACACTGTATCAAAATCGCTGCAGGTACTTTATAAGAGTAGCCTTCACATACAGGGGCCAAGCGAGGTGGTACAGTGGTTAATACACTCCACTCCCATTCGGGAGGATGATAGTTGAGATCTCACTCCGACTATCCATACTTAGCTTTCCTATGATTTGCCCAAACCACAGGCCCTACAGTCTGGAACCGCGCGACAACTACGGTCGCAGGTTCGAATCCTGCCTCGGGCATGGATATGTTTGATGTCCTTAGGTTAGTTAGGTTTAAGTAGTTCTAAGTTCTAGGGGACTGATGACCTCAGAAGTTAAGTCTCATAGTGCTCAAAGCCATTTGAACCCAAACCACACCAGGAATATGCATGGACGGATTCTCTGAAAAGGGTACAGCCGATATCCTCTCCTTGCCTTTCGCAATCAGAGCTTGTGCTCCGTCTCTAATGATATCGCTGTCGGCGAAAAGTCAACTCCTAATATTCCTTTTTTTCGCATACAGACAGAGAAACGCAGTGGCGGTCTTTGTAATATGTATAGAATTGAAAAAAAATAGAGATGGGGCCCCTCCACGCCCGCACCAACGTGGTGACCAAACCAAAAGTTCTACTGCCACCTCCGTAAACATGTTAGTTGTCTAGTAAGTGGATCACAGGATGCTTTGCTGTGATGTTGTCCGTGCGTCTGGGTAAGGCTACGCATTAACACGGTCCATCAGGTGATAGATAGTGGACGAAACGCGAGTGAGGGTAGCGATTTGAAGAGCAGAGGGAAAAAAGTGCCATGGCTCGTGCCGTGGGAAAAAAACCTCTGCGACAGTGGGATGGGTAGTAAGAGCAGTAGCGGCTTACTAGCTGCGATAGCTCATGCAAGGTTGGATTGGTTAGTATAAGTATCATGCATCATTACCATGACAAGCGATGGCGATGTGCCCCAGTTGCTGCTGCTGCTGCATTCCTGGAACAATCAAGATCGTTAAACAGTAGTGGGAGATCGGCCATAGATCATCTCACTGTGTGGGGGATGTATGGAGCCTGTTTGCATGCAGTGTACGGTACGGCTTCCCTGTGTGGTGCCAGTTATTCGGCAGTGTATTCCAGCTGGATATCCAATAATGGCGTCTGATTAACAGGGGCTCGCCTGTGCCGTTGTGTTTGCGTATGCTTGGCCATAGATGTTATGTCCTTACAAGTATGTCTTTTGGTCTTTTATGTTTCCATCTATGGTTGTGGTCGTAGTTCCCCAGATTCAGAATAAACGGATTCTGCGAATGTCTGGAGTTTCTGTATAGTCTTGTGGTGAGTTTATGGATTACCTCCGTGAGAGTCTCAAATCGGTATTCCCGGTGAAGGTCAGCGATGCGTGTGTATCGTGGAGCATTGCTTATGATTTTGAGTACTTTGTTTTGTATGAGCTGCAGACGGCGCAGGCGTGTAGGCGCAGCGTATCCCCAGACAGGAGCTGCGTACGTCATCAGGGGTCGGATAAGTGTCATGTACATGGACCTCGACACCCTTCTGTTCAGTGTGCTACGCCTGTTGAGCATAAGATAGAGCTGTTTGAGCCTCGCGCTAGCTCGGTTGGTCATGTGTTGTATGTGGTCCTCCCCAGAGTAATTTCCGGTCCAGCCAGACACCGAGGTATTTGACTTTCTCGCGGAAACGTATTGGACGTGCATGTAGAGTTATTGATCTGCAGTAGCGGTGTTTGCGCAGTTGCTTCGGTCTTCTAGTGAACAGAACGGCTTCGCACTTGTCGACGTTTACTCTAACACACCATTTCTCCAACCAAGGCTCGGCCACTCTGAGTGCAGTCTGTAGGCGTGACGTAATGTTTGATGGTTTCCAATCTTGCGCAAGGATGGCTGTGTCATCCGCTTAGATTGCCATCATTGTGTTGTGTGTGGTTGGGAGATCGTTTATGTAGAGGTTAAACAGTAGGGGCCCTAGGATGCTTCCCTGGGGTACTCCCGCGTGTATACCGTGTCGTGTTGATTGTTTTCCCTGCACGTCAGTGTTGAAACTCCTGTCTGTGAGGTATGAGTGAATTAGACGCAGCAGCCCGTCAGGGAATCCCGCGTCGCTGAGTTTGTGGATGAGGCCGTTGTGCCATAGACGGTCGAAAGCCTTTTCGATGTCCAGGAACACTGCCCCTGTAGCTTTGTTTATGTTGAAGCCATGTGTTATATGTTCAACGACCCGTAGGAGTTGTTGTGTTGTGGAGTGGTGATTCCTGAAGCCGAATTGCTCCGGTCTCAGGATGTCATTTGTTATGCAGTGCCTAGTGATGCGTTTGAGAATCACCTTCTCAACAATCTTACTGAGCGAGCTCAGAAGGTGATGGGTCGGTAATTTTGTGGGAGGCTGTGATCTTTCCCCGGCTTCCTGAACATCAGGACCTTGGCCGTCTTCCAAAAGGCGGGGAAGTGTTGGTGTTTTAGTATGGCATTCGTTATGTGTGTTAGGTACTCAGTTGCTTTATCCGTGAACTCCTGGAGGACACGGTTTTGAATGCCATCATGACCAGGGGCTTTCCTAGCAGCGGAATGCATTATAGCCCAGGAGACTTCGGCTGTGCTAGCATGTCGAATGTCGTCGCGCGATGGTTGGGCTAGAATGCGTGTAACCTCTTGGTCAGTAGCAAGTGTGAACACTGGATCTGATGGTACCAGGTTCGGTGTGAATGACGCTGCGAGTGTTCGAGTCATTAGTTCTGCTTTCTGTTCCGCTGAGTATGCAGGTCCGTCAGGCCCTTGAAGCGTTGGGGTGTATATTTTCTCCCTGGTGAAGTGTCCGGCTAGCTGCCACACGCCAGGTCGTGCGGTGTCCAGCCCTTCGGGTTTTTGATTCCACTGTTGTGTTCTATGTGTTTGTATTTTATCGTGTATGATGCCCTGTAGTCTGTTAATGTGCCGTTTGAAGTACGGACGCCTGGTGCGCTGCCATTGTCTCCTGAGGCGATTCCTCATTGAGATTAGGCCCAGGATTTCCTGGAGCAGGGCCGCACTGCGTTGTTGTGAGGTGCGATCAGGTATGGTGCCTGCCATTGCGTCCCGGACGGCGTTAGTGAGGGTTTCTACTGCCTCGTCAATTTGTCCTGTTTCGTTAATTTCGTGTATAGGTGGGATGTGGCTATCGAGCGTTTGCTTGAACAATGTCCAATTCGCACGCCCGTAGTCCAACATCTTGCGTTGTTCCGTGTGCTGCAGTGTTTCCTCAATGTATAGTATTACAGGCTGGTGGTTTGAGGGCAGATCGTTTTCAACGGCAACGTTGAGTGTCGCTGTAATGCCCTTGATGAGGGCCATGTCTATCACGTCTGGCCTGTGTCCCCTCTGATAGGGAATGTGCGTCGGTTCAGTCGGCGCTAGTATAATGTAGTTTCTGCCTAGCGAATGTTCGTACAGTTTTTTGCCGTTGGGGTTTCGTATGCGTGAGTTCTATTCTGGGTGTTTTGTATTCAGATCTCCAGCGACTATTACTCGCGGTGAAATGTTGAGTAATATGCTGATATCGCGTGTTGAGATGCCTACAGGGCTGTTGTATACCGATATCAGTGTGGTGTAGGCTCCGTTGAACTTGACTCTGACGGCCGTAGCCTCGATTTTTTCCAGTTCAGGGAGCTCTATGTTTGTGTGCTCAATGTCTTTGTGTATGACGATTGCAGTTCCACCTGCCACGGCGTCGCCCGGTCGGTCGGTACGATAGACACAATAGCCAGGAAAGTTTAATTGTTTGTGCGGTTTAAGTTTAGTCTCGCTCAGTAGCGCGACAAGGATTCCCTTGCGCTCCAAGAACGCGGCAAATTCTGCCCTTTTGTTGTGGATCGAGTCTGCATTCCAGAACAGGATCTGTGATAGTGTATGCGGGTCTGCGTTATGGGCCAGGTGTGGTATATTATTCATGTAAGAGTGTGAAAGAGTGTTGTGATGGCAGTGTGTATGACAGCCCAGTACTGCCCGGGATCGGCGCTCATGAGCTGGGTGATGAGTGTAGTGACGGCCGTCAGCACCTTGGTAAGGATTTGAACGGTCGTGAGTCGGGGGATAACACAGGAATTCATGGCTTTTAAATAAGATGTACATAGTTTTGCTTAAAATAATATTTATTTTTGTTAGTACATAGTACATATTAGGAATTTCATTGTTCCATTTATGCTTTGAAGATCACGTCGTTCAGTTGTTGGCCATTTACGTTTATGCATGATTGTAGGCTATTCTGAAAACTTCGCATAGCGTCAGTTAGCATCTGATGTGGAATACGAGCAATTTCTTCCTGGACTGTCGTCTTCACAACTTCAGAGCACTGTGTCTTGTTAACATATACGCAGGACTTGAGATATCCCCAAAAAAAGAAGTCACATTTGCTTAGATCAGAGGAGCAAGGAGACAGGTGGAGATGGCCACATCTGGAGATAAAGTGGCCTGGAAACTGATATCGTAAGACAGTCATTGAATTAAGTGCTGTGTGTGCAGTTGCACCATCTTTTCGAGCACATATTTGTCTTATTACCCATCTACGATTTCGAAGGCCTATAAAGAAGAAGGTTTGGAAAGTCGTATTATAACACTCTGAATTAACGGCCATAGTGAAATTGTTTTCTCAAGAAATTACTGGCCAATAAGGCCCTTCTCTCCAACTGCCCACCATACTGTTACTTTTCGCTGCGTTGGGGGGACTCACGTAACATTTGAGAATTTTCATTGCATTAGTATCTACAATTTTGTTTGTTAACCAACCTGTTTAAATGAAAATTGGCTTGATCAATTATGAGAAAAATAATGTTTTTACATTATTGTCCCTAGTTCCGCACATGATTTCACAAAACACAACGCTGTTCACAGTCACCTTCACTAAGGTGCCGACATACCTCTATGCCGTATGAGTGATAATGAAGAACTTAACGCAGAATCTCTATCACTGTTGGTTCGTTAATGCCTAAACTCGCAGCATATAATCGAACAGACCGTTTAGGGCACTCTATCGAACTCGCTCGATGTTTCCGGGTACACGGGCTGTTGGTAGGGCCAGGTGGTTTCATCTTCATTACGGAGCCAGTCGTGACATCAACACTCCTCAAAATGATGTTGCGGTGTGGCACAGGTCCTCAAACCGAAATATTAAAACAAGTGCGAAAGTCACGTTGTGTCTGCGCCCCACGCTCATTGCTTATGAAAAATCGCTGGACGGCGAACACAGGTAAACGTCCCATTCTAACGGACAAAACAAGGCCACCTCTCTCTTTCTTTCGGCTACACAAAAGCAGCTCAAATGGAAAGTAAGCGATTTTGCTCTAGGCTGTCAACATTTCGCCTCTGCGGACTACATTTGCGGAGAAGGCAACGTTTGCGAAACGTAAGCAAGGCCCACCAGCTTGATCAGGGACAGCCCAGGCGTGTCCGCATTGCGAAGGTGACAGGCGCATAGCCAAACGCCCCGAATAGATGGCTGTTTTTTTTGGTCTTCAGTCTTCTGACTGGTTTGATGTTGCCCGCCACGAATTCCTCTCCTGTGCTAACCTCTTCATCTCAGAGTAGCACTTTGCAACATACGTCCTCAATTATTTGCTGGATATATTCCAGTCTCTGTCTTCCTCTACAGTTTTTACCCTCTACAGGTCCCTCTAGTACCATGTAAGTCATTCCCTCATGTCTTAACAGATGTCCTATCATCCTGTCCCTTCTCCTTATCAGTGTTTTTCCCATATTCCTTTCCTCTCCGATTCTGCGCAGAACCTCCTCATTCCTTACCTTATCATTCCACCTAATTTTCAACATTCGTCTGTAGCACCACATCTCAAATCCTTCGATTCTCTTCTGTTCCGGTTTTCCCACAGTCCATATTTCACTATCATACAATGCTGTATTCCAGACATACAATCTCAGAAATTTTTTTCCTCAACTTAAGGCTGAAATTTGTAGACTTCTCTTGGCCAGGAATGCCATTTTTGTCATTAATAGTCTGCTTTTGATGTGCTGTAGTAAGCTTTTTTCACATGATTTCGAGGACACTGAAAGGAACGTGAAAAGTTGTGTTGTGGAACGAGCACATTGGTAACAGTCCTCTTGCAGACAATATCGGTAATCTTGCTGTTAGAAACTTCACTCTCGCTGCTGGTCTCGATCTGATCTGTATGCCCTGTCGTAAGAGAGTCAGTGAGTCAGTAGGGCCCTCCGGTCAGTGGCGGCGGCCTAAATACATGCTATGGAGAGGTCGTTGGTGGCGTGTCGCTTGCTTGTATAACCCTTATTTATTATTATTATGCAAACCATTTAACCTTTTTTTCTCAAAATTTTTACTGTTTTCAGTAGTATATTAGTGTACTTTTTGCTCGTTTGTGGGCAATGTATTACATTGATGAGTATTTATATTGAGAGTCAACGGCAAGTGCCAACACCAACCCTCGATCCTCAGCGTTCTCTTGAGTAATTCCCTGTTGTTACGATTTTCTCATTTGTGAACAGCTTCACTGAACATCTGACGTCTTCTACCAGTCCCTGGCGTACTCCCGAAATTACGAGGGACGTTCAATGAGTAGTGCAACTCATTTCTTTTTGTCAGGCAGTTTCGGTTGAATGGGATATCATGGAATATTCCCGCTTCAGCTCCTATAGTTTCGTAAAGTTCCGACAGGTGGTGGCACTGTACGTAGATTTCAAAATGGCGCCTGTAATGGAGCTGCATTCCAAGCAAAGAATTATCATTTTAGTTTGACGGAAAATCGTAGATAGACGCTTACGGAATGTCTACAGAGACCTGTCACTGAACTAAAGCATGGTGAGTCATTAGGTGAGGCATCTGTCATCATTGCAACAAGGTTGCACAAACCCGTCTTGATTTCCTGTGTGCCGGTCGGGTGCATACAGCTCTGGCTCCAGAAATGTTGGGACGAGCGGACATTTTCATTCGAGATGGTCTGCGATTCACAATGGAACACCTCACTGCACAACTGGACGTTTCTGTTGGCAGTGCTAGATACACTTGTCCACCAGTTGGAGCAGACAAAGGCATGTACCCGCTGGATTCCCCACTGCCTAACAGATATCCTAAAGAGCAGCGAAGGACAACCTGTGCGGAATGCTAACACGTTACGAGGGCGTCCATGACAACAGGCAATGAAACATGGGTTCATCACTTCGAACCGGAAACGAAACGGCAATCCATGGAGTGGAACCACGCGACCTCTCCTCCGAAGAAAAATTTCAAAGCCGCACCATCAGCCTGTAGAGTAATTGTAGATTCTTGTACCATAGGAAGCAAGGGGTGGCCAGTATCCCCTTTCTACAACACAAATGCAAAAGTGGATTAACTCGGTTCTTTAATTACATGAACAGATAGCTGCTACTTAACTTTATTAGAGTCCATGTGTTGTGGTATGAGCCCATCCGTAACAGTACTTTTTCAGACAGTGTCACTAATCTTGGCATTAGAAACTTCACGCTTGCTGCTAGTCTCGATCTGGTCTGAATGCCCTGTCATAGCCAGAGTGAGTCAGTGAGTCAGTAGGGCCCTCCGGTCAGCGTCAGCGGCCTAAATACATGTTGTCAACAGGGCGTTGGCGGCGTGTTGCTTGCAAGTCTGTCTCTGGCCTCTCTCGTGATAGCTGCGCTTGATGCAGTGCCTACTATCGATCTTCACGCTACATCTTTGCCGACCGGTGCGCTGGCGACAGCTTACACCAGCACAGTCATGGAGATGGTCTTCTGGAAATCTGAAAGGATTATTCTATTTGATGTCTTCTCTCATAGTGTAATGATAAACTCTGAATTGTACTGTGCTACGCTCAGGAAATTGAAGAAACGACTTCAGCCTGTCCGTTGCTACAAAAATGAAAATGAATTTCTTCTTCTCCGTAACAATGCAAGGCCTCACGTAAGTCTTCACACCAGACAGCTGCTCACAAAGCTTCAGGCAACATCCACCCTACAGCCCAGAATTCGCACCTTCCGACTTCCATCTGTTCAGCCCAATGATGGATACACTCTGTGGGAGGCAATACCTGGATGACGTGGAGGTTATTGATGCAGAAAGACTTTGGCTCTGACGTCTACCAGTAGAGTGGTAACATGCAGGCATACAGGCCCTGGCAGTAAGGTGACACAAGGCCTTCATATTGAATGGAAATTATGTTGAAAAATTGTGTTTTATAGCAATGAGAGTGGGGAATAATATAGGGCATTGGAATACTGAATAAAACCAACCTGCTTTCATAAAAAATGTGTCTAGCATTACTTATGGAACATTTCTGGCACATTAAAACCCGATGATTACTCTTGTTAAGAATGACGTCTTGAGATCCATCTGCTAGCAAATCCAGAATCCAGACACAGGGCTTGTCCTATATTCTGGAAGCTCCTATATCGACCTTAGGTCGCAGTGAGGAGCTGTTCGAATGTCTTCCAGACGTCAATGATGACAACATCAGTCCAGTTCCTGTTCTGCAGTGGAATACAACGTTGATTCCTACAAAGGAGATGTTCGTTCTCTAAAAAGGTTGAAACCTAATCCATAATTGTATAACAGATTGATCTCAGCAATATAGGCTTCTAATAATGTGTCTGCTCGATGATCTTTCATGAAAACGGAGGTGATTTCCGTCTTTTTCCGTCGCTTGGGACCCTTCGTTGCTCGAACGGTCTGCCACAAACCGCTGCTGTATGAGAAGCGAATTCTTCTGTATAATCTATAGAGATTTGTATAGGTATGTCAACTGAAACAAGACCGTGATTACTCTTTGGTTCACCAAAAGGAGTCATTCAGGAGTGAGGGGACACAACGGGCAATATGTCACTCACACGGGGATGTAGGGACTTGGAGGAAAGGAAAATGGACAGAAAAGTTGGATATTACTTTCAGTCGATGAAGAATAGGATGCTGGTCAAACAAGATCTGTCTTACGTATTTTAGGCCACACTGAAATTTCGTGGAGATACGATGTTTGGGGCTTCTTCTTCCTCTGGTATTGACGCAGACCGCAAGTTTTGATCGACTGCAAAACCGAAGCACATATTTACTAAAGCTATCAGACAACATGCTTCCGGCGTTGTTCTTACAGCCTCGAAGTTGACCTTTTCTCTACTGATTTGACGCTGCCCCCTTTCGAAGGCATGTGTTTCGCGTTTCGTAGAAAGTCAGGTGGCGCCTCTGGGATGGCCTTCTCAGAGAGTTGACGCCAACTTCACTGAACATTATTTGGACGGACTACAGTCTCAGTTGTGTACCAGATAAATACAACCAGGAAACCTCTGTCTGCTGTTATTCATGATGGCTGAGGAAGAACGGGAAGTTCAAAAATGTTCAAATGTGTGTGAAATCTTATGGGACTTAACTGCTAAGGTCATTAGTCCCTAAGCTTACACACTACTTAACCTAAATTATCCTAAGGACAAACACACACACACCCATGCTCGAGGGAGGACTCGAACATCCGCGGGCGATCAGCCGCACAGTCCATGACTGGAACGGGAAGTAATTCGGCATTCTCTGTATTAGAGTTTTGTGCATGGCGTTCTTTGAATATTAAATTCTGCTGTAGTAGAAACAGATGGCCCTGCTCAGTACTAGCGACTTGTCTGGCATCTTCGGAACTTGCAACAGTGGGTCGTCGGTCGCACTGTTTACGTTTCTGTTTAGTACTAGCATGGCACAGCACGGTTGACTGTATCATAAGCGAGTCTTCGCTAAATGGCAGTGCTCATGTATCCATAAAGAGAATGCATAGTAAAACAAATATTGTTTTTTAGTACATTTGCCGCTACTAATGATCGTCGAGGCTAATAATTAGTAGAGATGAGTATATCCCGCAACCGGTTATGGCGCAAGTATAG
Organism: Schistocerca piceifrons; assembly: GCF_021461385.2. NCBI lineage: Eukaryota > Metazoa > Arthropoda > Insecta > Orthoptera > Acrididae > Schistocerca > Schistocerca piceifrons. Next base: position 237,612,230 of record NC_060145.1, on the reverse strand, counting down.
CAGCTACTTCCTAAAGCAAGCGAGGGATTAAGAGTTCCTTCCAATAATTTTTTGCAAAATTGCAGATAAAGAAGTACTTTGCATTACAGCTACTTAAACCTAACTAACCTAAGGAGATCACACACATCCATGTCCGAGGCAGGATTCTAACCTGCGACCGTAGCAGTCGCGTGGTTCCGGTTTGAAGCGCCTAGAACCGGTCGGTCACAGAGGTCGGCCAGACGATGAATTAATGTCACTAATGCTGGTACCGAACAAAGACAAAATTAATGAGGAGTGGATGAAGCAGGATCAGAGGTACGAGTACATTTAACATCAAAATCAGAGCACTGAAGTAGACGAATTGCAGGAAGTAATATAAAGTATCACGGGCGAAGCAAGGAGAACATGTAAACGAGAGACGAAAGAGCGTGCCGGCCGGAGTGGCCGTGAGATTCTAGGCGCTACAGTCTGGAACCGAGCGACCGCTACGGTCGCAGGTTCGAATCCTGCCTCGGGCATGGATGTGTGTGATGTCCTTAGGTTAGTTAGGTTTAATTAGTTCTAAGTTCTAGGCGACTGATGACCTCAGAAGTTAAGTCGCATAGTGCTCAGAGCCATTTGAACCATTTGAACGAAAGAGTGCATTCCGCAAGTTGAGGAAGATATTTCTGAGAAGGTACATTTGGAGCACAGTATTATGTGGAAGTGAAACATGGACTGTGCACAAACCCGAAAAGAAGAAAATCGAAAGATTTGGAATGTAGTGCTGTAGAAGAGTGCTGAAAATTAGGTGGCCTGATAAGGAATGAGGAGGTTCTCCACAGAATCGTCGAGGAGAGGAATATATGGAAAACACTGACAAGAAGAAGGGACAGTATGATAGCTCATCTATTAAGACATCAAAGAATAATTTCCGTGGTACCCGAGTGACCTGTACAGGATAAAAACTGGAGTGCAAGGGATATTCAACAAATAATTGAGGACGTTCGGATGAAAACATTCTTTTACGGGCGGCATCAAACGCCAGACAACTGATGACTAAAGGAAACCGAGTTAAGTAGTGAATGTACCGGGAGACGAGTGTATGGGTTCCGAGGTCACTTTAGGCAATTAATCAATTCTTATACCTACACAGTGCAGGGCAGTGAATCGGGGGGGGGGGGGGGGCAGGAAAATAAAAATAGCGCAGTTGTTGTCGTAATGTGGAAACGGAGCGACTTATGTGACGTCCAAAAGGCATGATCATTGGCTTTCGGGTCAAGGATGGAAACATTTCCTTAATGGCTAAGTTTGTGAACTGTTCACGTCCGCCGTGGTTGAAGTACACCGTGTCTGGCAAAATGGCGCTATCCAAAACCGATGCCAAGGTAACCGTGGTGCATTATGGGTCATAGAGCCTGCCGAGTTAGCCGTGCGGTCTAACGCACGGCTTTCCGGACTGGGAAGGAACGTCCCCGACACGAATCCGCCCGGCGGACTTGTGTCGAGGTCCGGTGATCCGGCCAGTCTGTGGATGGTTTTTAGGCGGTTTTCCATCTGCCTCGGCGAATGCGGGCTTGTTCCACTTATTCCGCCTCAGCTGCACCATGTCGGCGATTGCTGCGCAAACAAGTTCTCCACGTACGCGTACACCATCATTACTCTACCACACAAACATAGTGGTTACACTCGTCTGGTGTCAGACGTTCCCTTGGGTGGGGGGGGGGGGGGGGAGGGGACCTGGGGCCGAACCGTGCAATAACTCTGAAAGAGTGATTCGGTGTGGGGAGGCGGAGGGGTGAAGTGGGCTGCGGTAGTCGTCGTGGCGTTGTGGACCACTGCGGCGGGGACGGACCTTCTCCGTTGTTTCTAGGCCGCCAGTTAACATACAATACAGTACAATGGGTCATTGACGACAGGCGTATACGACTTATGCGGAGATGTGTACGGGCGAACAGACGTGCAAGTTTTGAGCAACTGACCGTCGAGATGAACCAAAGGGCTACCAACAGTGACTCCTGAACGACCGTTGAGCGAGCGCTGCGTATGGGCTTCCGCAGTAGGGACCTGTTTCATACATCGATGCGGAATGTTGTTCATCGGCGCGGCTCGGATTTGTTCGAATTTGCACGCCAGTGCCGCAACAGGCCGTCCACTGAGCGGCGATAGGTGGCCATTTCAGATAAATCCAGCTTTATGCTCCGTCGGATAGATGGCCGTTGGCGTGAAACGTCTCAAAGCAAACACCCTGCAACAATCGTAGGAAGGGTCCAAGCCGTGGGAGGGAGCGTTATGATCTGGAGAATTTTTCGTAGCATTCCCTGGGTGACCTCGTCCTTCTGGAAGGCTCAAATGATCAACAAAAGTATGCATCTATCCTTGGGTTTTGGATGGGTTTGATAGTGCACGTAGGTCGATACAGAGATTGGCCGGCCGAAGTGGCCGTGCGGTTAAAGGCGCTGCAGTCTGGAACCGCAAGACCGCTACGGTCGCAGGTTCGAATCCTGCCTCGGGCATGGATGTTTGTGATGTCCTTAGGTTAGTTAGGTTTAACTAGTTCTAAGTTCTAGGGGACTAATGACCTCAGCAGTTGAGTCCCATAGTGCTCAGAGCCATTTGAACCATTTGATACAGAGATTATCAGTAGCTCTCTTAGGCTTTACTGGTTTTGCACTTACATACAACTGGAGGTTATCAGCGCACATGTGGTATTTGCAGTAGGACATAACTGATGACACATCTTTCAAATACAATGAAAAGAGAATAGGACCAAATACCGTGTCCTGGGGACGCCTGCCGGCCGCTGGTGGCCGAGCGGTTCTGGGCGCTACAGTCTGGAACCGCGCGACTGCTACGGTCGCAGGTTCGAATCCTGCCTCGGGCATGGATGTGTGTGATGTCCTTAGGTTAGTTAGGTTTAACTAGTTCTAAGTTCTAGGGGACTGACGACCTCAGATGTTAAGTCCCATTGTGCTCAGAGCCATTTGAACCATTTTTTTGGGGACGCCTGATACCACATGTCCCCCCTGTAACTTTCTGATGCCAGACATGACGCAATGCTGATGACGTCAGGTATGAGCGAAGCCGGCCGCTGTGACCGAGCGGTTCTAGGCGCTTCAGTCCGGAACCGCGCTGCTGCTACGGTCGCAGGTTCGAATCCTGCCTCAGGCATGGATGTGTGTGATGTCCTTAGGTTACTTGGGTTTAAGTAGTTCTAAGACTAGGAGACTGATGACCTCAGATGTTAAGTCCCATAGTTCTCAGAGCCATTTGAACCATGAGCGAAACTAATGCACTGCACTTGGTGAGGAATTTAGGCTGCTAAGTTTGGTGAGTAAGTCGACAATTTGGTAGGCTTTGCTGGAGGCCTCTGTCATGTGAGTCTCCAGCAGTCATCAGTATTAAAGCTCTTTCCAACCAATATTATTGTGGTTTCCAGGGATGGGTGACGAGAGCGCAGCCTACCTGCGCTGACCCTTGGAACGTCTGCGTGAACAGGAAAGCGAGGATTAGTCTGCAGATTTTTAGTACTCCCGTACTACTGTACTTTCTTACTGCAGAGATGAAGGTGGTATTTGGCTAGGTATCGGTAGCCAGAAAGCAGGTGCGGGTCTGATGGTACCATTTACAGGACGGATTGTACGATTGAGCTGTGTGTCGACACATTTTGTGCGAACACTGTTCATTCGGGCTGGTGAAAAATGTTTCTCAACAGGGTAAACGAATATCAGAGCTGGAATGCGGAGTGTGGATGCAGTTAAGCCCCCTAATGTGCCACACAATCTCTTAAGGATGTTATTCCATTTTTGATTTTGGCGACCTTCCTTAGTAGACGTTGTTTGTAACTGAGCATTCTATCAAGCAAGACAGCTAAATATTTTGTGTTTCTGTTGTGTCTGAGTAACCTTCTTCAAAGTAGAGCGTGAACTCTTTGTTGGCCACCTTGTTGTTTAGATGAAACGTTGGGACTTCTGTCTTAGTGGCTCTTAGTTGCAACCTCCATTTGCGGAATATTCAGCAGTAGTTGGTAGCCGATTAGTCAACACGGACTTGGTAACTTCAAGATCTCTAAGTCTCGTTGCGAGGGCCCAGTCGTCAGCGTACCACAAACATTTTTGATGTGATTCCATGTGTATCTCATTGTACAGCAGAATAGGAGAGGGGCTAAGACAGATGCTTGTGCTGGTCCATTGTTTAGCTTTCTCTTGTTGCCCATTAGCATTTGGAAACATTTCTATAACTCCTTTTTTTATCGCACAGCAACAGACACCATCTCTAGTAGCACATTTACCATTACCCTAGAGGACTTACATGTAGGTCAAATTTCAAAATCTTATTTCTGACCGAGCGGGGTGGCGCAGTGGTTAGACACTGGACTCGCATTCGGGAGGACGACGGTTCAATCCCGCGTCCGGCCATCCTGATTTAGGTTTTCCGTGATTTCCCTAAATCACTCCAGGCAAATGCCGGGATGGTTCCTCTGAAAGGGCACGGCCGACTTCCTTCCCAATCCTTCCCTAATCCGATGAGACCGATGACCACGCTGTCTGGTCTCCTTCCCCAAAACCAACCAACCAATCTTATTTCTGAGGCTTGTAAGGTATACTGCTATGAACAGTGGTGCCCCTCTGGAACATTCGGAACGGAGAGCGCCTTTTTTGACACGAGACGCTGCCTTCCTATTTCGATGAAAAATGCCCAGCTGCTATTTCCATGCGTCCTCGATGAGAGGCGAACGCAGTCGTTGTTCAGATTTGCCGTTGATCAGTCGTATGCAGTCGAATCGCACCAAAAATATGAACAGGTTGGAGACACTGATGGTAAATGAATCCTTAAGTCTGCCGTCGAAGATAGGGCAAAAGTGAGAGATTAATCGGGTGATACGCGCAGGGTGCGCGTATTTACACATGAAATCAGTAAAAAAAACCTGCATCGTCATTCTTACAAGGGAGTCCTCATCGCAGACCCCTCAGATTTGATACTAAGATGTCCCAGTAAACAGCCCGTCGAAAACTGAAGACAGATCAAGCACGAGAACAGGAAGAAGGTGTATTGAACTTAACTAGTGCAACATTGAAGGAGACAGGGAAGTAATTCCGTTGTGTTTAAGTGGTCACGATGTTGGACTGCAAAGCGTGCAAGCCGTGTTCAAAGCTCCCTCGTGCCTTTTTTTAATTTTCTTTTATCGACATTCGCTGTATTCAAGCTTGTGTCTGTGTCGTGGTGTAAAGTCCGTTTGCAACAGCGAGGTGTAGGTAAGGGACCTATAATGAAAGTTGATTCCACACAACTACTCTATTAACAGCCAGAAGGAAGTCGCTTTCGAAAGGGAACCGAAGACCTTTGATGACAAGGCGACAAGTTAACCAAATCCTCCACCGGAAAACACGCCTGGTGTGTCATACACGGTATTAGTGACAGTACGTGTTTCATATCACAGGACGTAATTTGTATCACTGGTGAGTGAGTGAGAGAAGCCTCCTTGCCCAATTTAGCTCTTCGTATGAATGTGAATGTGAATGTGATCACTCCCAAGGAAATGGTGAAAGCATAACAGTTTGTCACATAAGCTGCAACAAATGAACGCAACAGAATGAACGCAAGTGTTTCACTATCACACAGTTTCTCCGTGTTCTGTCAAAACATATGTTTTTAATGTTTTTGAATTTGTGTTTTGACTCTTGACTTCCTTTGATGTAACATAGTTCACAACCGTTTATTTTTTGTTTTCATTTCATCTTGCCTGCCCCCACTATTCATCACATTTACTTGCGACGGCCGGCCGTGGTGGTCTAGTGGTTCTAGGCGCGCAGTCCGGAACCGCGGGACTGCTACGGTCGCAGGTTCGAATCCTGCCTCGGGCATGGATGTGTGTGATGTCCTTAGGTTAGTTAGTTTTAAGTAGTTCTAAGTTCCAGGGGACTGATGACCACAGAAGTTAAGTCCCATAGTGCTCAGAGCCATTTGAACCATTTTTTTACTTGCGACGGTAACTATTCTTACCACATGACTTATATTCTACAACCATTGTATAGTATAACAACTGCCAAGGCTACGGAAAGAGGACAAACATTTCAATGATGGGAGGGACAGTTCATAAAGTAATGAAAAAGAAGAAGAAAATAGCACTAGTGATTTAGGACCCAGGTCGCCCACTTCGCAGTCCAAAACCATGATTACTTAGCCACGACGCCATGCTGTTGCACTGATTAAGCTTGAACCGTTCGTTTCTATTTTTCTTTTTTTAGTACACCTTCTTGTTCTTTTCATACTTGATCTGTGTTCAGTTTTTGACGGGGTGCGATGGCGAGGTTCCCTTGTTAGTAGCACCTACTGGCTGTCTGTATTATTGCTAGAACAATTATTAATGTTGCCGTAAACTGTTATCGCGTGATAGTTTATTTTGTATAGGCAATACATCAATGGCAAACTGCAGTTAAAAGTAGAAGTAAATTTAGCTGCAAATATGAACATGGTTGGATGTTATCACCGTTAGGAAATGTGTCACGAGGGCGAGCTGAAAAGTAAAGTCTCCGAATGTTTCATGTGAAAACGCGGAATGTTTTTTTAAATGAAACATACTTTATTAACATTCTACGTGATTATTCTTGAAGCCTACATATTTGCGGCACTCTGCCCCTTGAGGGCTCCTAATAATAGATTATAAAATTGTAACGTGTAACATGGCTGTGTGTAACGCAACCATGTCGATACATGAGTCGAGTTTCGAATTCGAGGAGTTCGTTCACCCATAGAGAACCTTGTTCTTCAGTACGATAATGCCAGACCACACGCGAAGGTTGCGACATTTGCAACGGTCCGAAGCCTTGGATTCACTGTCATCGATCATCCCCCATACATTCCCGACTTAGCCACATCCCATTTTCATCTGTTTCCCAAACTTAAAGAGCACGTTCGAGAACTTTGATAGTGATGAAGCGGTGCAAGCAGAGGTGATCGGTATCAACAAACTGATCTCTCCTGGGAGAAATGTGTTCTTCGCCAGGGTGACTATGTTGAGGAATAAAAACGTAGACATGAAGAATAAAGATGTAGATTGTTAATAACGTTTGTTTTATTTAAAAAGCTTTAAAAGGTTTCACATAAAAGATCGGAGGCATTACTTCTCAGGACGCCCTTTACATTTGTGGATAACGTGTGAGTGTGTGTGCGTTGTGTTCCTCCTAAAAATCGTAACACAACACAACACATGCATGTAATACTAACAAATGTAAATCCACCTGATGATGGAGGTTTAAACTTTTGAAACGCGTCTTGGAGATAAATAAACAGTGAATGGTAACAGTAAACTTGTTGTTTCATTTAATTTAATAACTGTTAACCTTTCAAAGCATCACTCAGCACTGGCGAACTTAAGAATTCGTACAGGAAAGAGACATGTTTTTGCTTTAAACTACTCAGTAATATCTTGTACGAATCGTGTTTTCGCTTTTAACTATTCTTAACAATGTCCTGTTGCCGCGAAGAAATCTGCTTCAATTACGAACGAGCAAAATATAGCGCCAGAGAGGTTACAGGCTCACAAATGTCTATGATTTCAATGTCTTGTGTTCCGCAGAAGCGGAAAAGCTCCGCTCACGGGCGGACAAGGCGGCGCTGCTACACGGCCGCCCAGCTGGCCCGCTTTCGTCAGTGGCCGCCACGTGACGTCACACAGATAGCCGGCATTACGAAATACCACGCCGCGGTGACCACGAGCTCAGGCCGGCTCCGCTCGCTCGTTCCTCAAGGCCGGCCACGGCCTGCTCACTGCCCAGCTGGCGGCACATCACGCCGGCAACCGTTGCAGTGAACACGCCAGCGGGCTGCCCCACGGCGAGCCGGTGGCCCAACACGTGATCGATGTCGGCGTGAACGGTCACGTGACGTGCATATGGAGAGAGTGGGAACAAACTCGTCACTAGCTTCCGCGTGAGCTATGCACGGGCGCCTGCAGTCCCCTTGCTGACTGAAAGCTGTATCCTGTGACATCGCGAAGGCATTTTACGGTTTTTAATATTTTTTTTTTTTTGGTATTCAAAAATTTTAAAAACCTCTCTCACACCGGCTTGATTTAGCTTCACTGATCAGGATAGGAAAAACATGCGTATGTTAAGGGAATTTTCATTCACAAAGCAGGCTTATCACATTCACACAGTTCAATACTGTTCTATCCTGATTAAATTGAGCTTAACTTAAATTCCATAAGGCAGTGAAGCAATTTCGAAGTCTCGGTGCGACGAAAATTGTCAGTCGATCTCCTGAAAACATTTGTAATAATTATTAACTTTCGGTGATCACATGGGGAAGACCGGAGATCGGCTGGTAAGACCGTGTTTGCCCATTTATTTGAAGTAACTGGATATCTTGAGCATACAAAACGGCAGGTTCTTCCAGTGTAAATCAGACGTTCGCCACTGATCCCGTGCAACACAGCGTAGTAAGCAGACACTGTCAATAATAATCAGTTAAATAATACGCGAACACACTTACTTTAGTTCATGTATTAAATTCCTTCTCATACAGAATCTCATCAAGATGGCGACTAGCTCAACAATACATAAATATATATATCCTCCTTCTTTCACGGCTAATCGGCAAGCATTGCCTCATTCTTTTCATAAGAGAAAACAGATAGCAGAGAAGCTATTCCATGGAGTAAATGGACGCTCCAAGGAATAATAGGGCTTGAAACTACTTTGCATTGATAATCATCGTATATTAAAGTTTTGGAATCGGTAAGATAAGAAGAGATATTTCGAGATATGTACTGAGTTATATAATTTATAAAATTTCTGAAAATATCGCGGAGAGACCGCTGCAAGAGACATTACAGGTTTAACCCTTCGAATCCCAATATATAGAAAAAATTAATTTGAAATTTGTAACAAAATTTACCTTTATCTTCATAGTAAGCAACGAATAGAGAAAAAAAAAACGCTGAAAATTAAACGATCAAAGAAACTGTTATAGGCATGCGAATTCAAATACAGAGATATACAGAGATTTGTAAACAGGCAGAGTACGACGTTGCGGTCGGTAACGTCCCATTTATCTTGACCACCCTAAATAACTGTTTGTCCAGATGCAAGTTACAAAATGTTTCAAACAAATGTTCTTCAGCCGTCATGGGGACATCAATCAGAATGATTGCCTTCGTTGTAGCTTTGTTTTTTTTTTTTTTTTTTTTTTTCAAAGATATGAACAGTGGCACGACTTTTTTAAATGGCACTCTGTATTTTTTATTCGGTACTTCATTTCCTCTCCTAAAGACCTATACAAAAATATATCACAGTCTACCATTCACTGAAACACAACGTTATTAATTACATAACACAACACTGACATTGTCGCTCCCAGCGCATAGTGCAGGTACTCGGGGAAATGGAACACATTGCATGGGGGCTTAATTAAATAAAATTGATTGAAAATGATTTTTTTTTGTTTTTAGTAGCTGTCCGATTACGCAAGTCTCGTAATCGGTTGGCCCTGACTAGTATTATTACGCAATCTGACTGCAACAAACAATGTAAGAAGATTTTCGTAAACACAATTAATTAATTAAGACCCCAGCAACTATAAAAATCTACGAAGCCAACAAGCACAAGAGTAACTGTTCTGTATGTGGGAGTGTGACTCAACGTCCACATCTGGCACGGTTCTTTTCCAACAAGACAAGAATTTTCTTTTTAAATACCAACTATGCTGACGTGACAAAAGAAAATTTAGAAAAACTATAATTACGCAAGAAAATCACAATTACACTCTAATCCAAGAACACAAGCCAGATGCTTTGTTGACTGAACCTGTAGTGACACATTATTTCAGATACACAAAAAATAAAGGAACATTGTAAGTTTTACCTTCATATATTGATGAAATGCACTCATTACAGTAACATCTGCTATCTCTCCCATCAAATAACTGCATAAAACATGGAACAACACTCTTACTACCACATCTCACTCCGACTTCACGACAAGCAGTGCCCACTAGCACCTCTGGGTACGACTGACCTCCACAAGCTCTCTACTAGCACTGACTTCTACAATCTCATAACAAGCACTGACTTCCACGAGCTCTTAACACGCACTGTGGAGGCGGCTTAATAGAACTCTTTGGCGCAATCTCTGGCGCAGTGGCACAGTGTAGCCACCTTTCATATGCCCCTCCTCCACAGGCCAGAATTTGATGGTATTTTTGCCAGCATTGGTGGTGAAAATACCACCAAATTCGTCCACAAAAATACAGATAAAAATAAAAGATAATATTAATACCTAAATATCACATAATTAGTTAAAATTTTGGCTTTGCACTGACCTTACAGTAACCTAATATATGAAATACAGTAAGCAATACAACTTCTTTTCATGCATGTGGCTTTACATAATAGTTTACACAATATACAAAAAATCAGTTTATACAAATGTTCACATAAAATGCCTTCAATGATTAGTTTATACAAAAAAAAGATACTAACAGGTGACATCTTTTCAGTAGAAGCAGTCCATCAGTTGCACCCAGTAAAGTTTAGCAGGTACACCCAGCAACAAGTCACATTAATTCAGTAGAAGCAGTTCATCAGTGGCACCCAGCAATGTTAAGCAGGTGCAGACAGCAACAAGTGACATTATTTCAGTAAAAACAGTCCATCAATTGCACCCAGCAATGTTGAGAGCAGGTGCAGACACCAACAAGTGACATCATTTCAGTAGGAGCAGTCCATCAGTTGCACCCAGCAATGTTGAGAGCAGGTGCAGACACCAACAAGTGACACCATTTCAGTAGAAGCAGTCCATTAGTGGCATCAGCAATGTTGATCAGGTGCACACAGCAACAGGGGACATCTTTTCAGTAGAAGCAGTCCATCAATGGCACCCAGCAATGTTGAGCAGGTGCAGACACCAACAAGTGACATCATTTCAGTAGAAGCAGTTCCATCTGTGGCACCCAGTAAAGTTGAGTTGGTGCAGACAGCAACAAGTGACTTCATTTCTGTAGAAACAGTTCATCAGTTGCACCCAGCAATGTTGAGCAGGTGCAGACACCAAAAGTGATATCATTTCAGTAGGAGTAGTCCATCAGTTGCACCCAGCAATGTTTAGCAGGTATACCCAGCAACAAGTGACATTATTTCAGTAGAAACAGTTCCATCTGTGGCACCCAGTAAAGTTGCAGAGGTACACACAGCAACAAGTGACTTCATTTCTGTAGAAACAGTTCATCAGTTGCACCCAGCAATGTTGAGCAGGTGCAGACACCAACAAGTGACACCATTTCAGTAGAAGCAGTTCCATCTGTGGCACCCAGTAATGTTGAGCAGGTGCAGACAGCAACAAGTCACATCTCTCAGCAGAGGCAGTTCCATCAAATTCACTAGCACTGATCACACTGTTCATCAGAGTTTATGAGCAGAATTTAAACATGTCCTAGTGGCACCAATCATGAAGAAAGGGTACAAGTAACAGTCCATAATTTTTTTTTACAATCACTGATCACACAGTTCATCAGCAGAAATTAAACACGACCAAATGTCACACATCATGTTGAAAAGTGCCGGTAACAGTTCAGAATATTTATCTTCACTAATCAGACAGTTCAGGCATGAACAATAGTTTGAATGCACATACAAATGCTTTTACAGTAACATACAAATCATAACAAACACACAAATGATGTCAGATAATTGTCCTATTAACTATTACAATACACAAATACCAGTAAACCTATAATATTTATGAGTGTCAGTGCAAGCCACTACCAACAAATAAAATAATATTTAGGAGATAGGTGGGTAGGATTAGTAAAGGAAAACACACAAAACACACTCACTCATCTTTCATCCACATCAAGTACTACTGTGTAATTGAATAGTGTTAACTGTGTAAATGTAATTCTGTCAAAATCTGATGTTCATCATGTGTATCAAGTAGTAGTGGCAGCAATGTATAACAGTCAATAATAGTTAAGTCAACGTCATAGTCATCATGTCAAGACCAATGTTTGCCAAGCCAGATCAAAATGTACTGTTGCTGAACAACTGTCAGTGAGCCACGATATGCAATTACTTCCTCTCTTCAAAAAAAAGTATATACTGCTTAGTGATTTAACAAAGTGTGTGTATAGACTATCTTCCTTCTATTTTAGTGTTCTAGTCTGGTATCTTCATCCTCCTTGTTCCATAAGACCAACAAAAAAAAAAATATGCTCCTCACTTACTTTACCTCTTATCCACCAAAACTCCAATAATCATCAGCATCACATAATCTCAATACGTCACTAATACTTCTTCAATACGTCGATACATATAACTCTTATCATCAATATCATTTACCTTACCTCTTGTCCACAAAAACTCCAATAATCATCAACTTCATATACTCTCAATACCTATAATAATACGTCGATAAATATAAACCTCAGCACCAATATCATTTCACTTCCATAACAACTCCTTCCTCTAGTCAGTCTCCTCGAACAAGAACAGATAAAATCCTAATGCAACTTCAATTCAGCATCCCATACAATCCGAAGACACATTGTCAACACACAACCTCTGTGTAATCCATCTGAGCCCAATCTTCTACTCATTATAAATTATAAGATACATTTTGGTTCCTTGTCCATCATTAAATAAAAGAAATGCATACCTGACCTCTAACAGACTTAGTTCGAATAACTCTCAGTAATTAAGTACGATTACGGAGTGTGAATGATCATAATATTTCACAGTGTGTACACCACCTCAAGAATCATAGCAGAAGCAAACATGTGGAGTATTTTTTGTGTCAAGTGTCACTTCCTATTTCAATTGCTCACAAAAATGCAGTGTAATGACTGTCAATGGTCTAAACCTAGTTTTGGTCTGTCATGTCGTTAGCCTCCTTCCTATTAGCATAAATTTATACAGCTTCCATAAAACCTCAGCTCATGTGACTTCTATGACTTTCTTGTACTAATGTCGTTCGTCGAATTATAGCAGTTAATTTTCTTATCTTAAAAATATAAGGCACTGAGCGTAAGCAAAGCAAGCAATAGCGAGTAAATATACCAGTAGTGAACAGAATGTCCACAAGTGTATGCAGCACAATTCTTACAACGAGGCTCTGCCAAGCGAACAATCTATAATTAATACAGTAGTGTGACCTAAACTCTATGTTTGTACACCTTATATCAGCATTTCTATATACCAAATTAAAGAGCAGTTATGGCAACAAAACAGAAATGTGTAAATATGTAATCCATACAAAAAGCAGCAAACATATATCTTACGTAATAAACAGGTCATTAGCATCATATCAGCATAAGCAAATAAATGTTCATATGTCATCTTAATAAGTAAACATGAAGGCGCAAGCAGATAAATGACAAAGTATAACCTACATACATAATCACAGTCAGCACAATAAATCAGGTTACAATTATAATTTAAATAAATAAGCACAGCAGGCACATAATTAAAAAAAAAGTAACATCAGTGAAAAAGCAGTGCAGCCAAGCGATGCATAATATACACAAGTTACAACCCAGTTCATTAATAATCATTGTCAAAATCAGTTAATGTACGCAAACACGTCGCTTTACAAGTAATTTCATAGAACATAAAATTTAGCACAAAGTATGAATCACGTAATCGCGAGCAGCAAATTACTTCTAAAGTACGTACCTAAGTGAAAATATGTTACCTGAAAAATGAACTCAATTAACAGTTACCTTTTTTTTAGTTTATTAGTTTCTTCTTCGAAATTACATTCTTCCTGAAAATTTCTCGATAGCAAGTCCTCTTAACGTCGGAGACACATAGAATTTACCTGAAGTTCTTAAATATTTTACACAACCGTATCCTGAAAAATACTGAATGTTAATAACAGAATTCATCAAGTCACTATAGCTTTATACTGAATTTAATCGGAGAAATTAAACTGTGTATTTGTTTACGGCTGTCAGTGCATTCGCACTGAGCGCTCGATCAGCTGTAGGCGCGTGACGTAGGAAGCAATTGTTCGCGGTCAACGACTGCCTTGTGCGGCGCGCAGACTTGACTGTTGCTTTGAGTATGTGCCGCCGCCAAAACACAGCGCGGTATCCTTGTACTCTCTGCATGTTTACATGTAGCTGTTAGTTTCTCTAAAGTATGTTATTCCACAAAAATTTTAACGTTTGATATATGATGTATTCCTTTAGAGCGTCGAGATTTAAGAGTTTCTACTTCGACAGTGTTATCATGAATAATTTTGCGAATTCTATATGGACCGTTATAAAGCAGAAAAAATTTGCGACACAAGCCTTTTCCTTTGTGAGATAAACGATGAGACTTAATTAATACCTTTTGACCAACTGAAAAAGTTTTTAAACGACCAGGACGTTTCGCTGATTTCTCTCTTCTAGCAGCCGCAGATGCAATATTTTGTAGAGCCAGGTTGACAACTTCAGAATGCCGCAGTTTCCGTGAAGGCGGAAAAGGAACGATTTCAGAAATGCGATTTGTCGGTGCTTTATTTTTTAATATCATTATAGGCGGTAAAGAAGTTGAGTCATTAGGAAGTTCATTCAGAATGTTTTGAAAAATATGAAGATACTGATCCCAAGTTCTGTGATTCTGATGACAATAAAGACGACACAATTTATTGATTTCCTTCCTCCATCTCTCTGAAGCGTTAGATTGAGGGTGAAAAAGTGAAATGAAAATTGGTTTAATTTTACGACGCTGTAGAGTACGAAGCCAAATTTTAGAACGAAACTGTGATCCATTATCTGCTATAACCTTATCAACGTGACCGACTTCTTTAAGAAAATGTTTGATAAAAGCGTTAGATACTGAACGAGCTGTTGCTTTGCGTAAAGGTGTAAAACACACATATTTTGATGTCAACTCCACTGCTACGAAAATGTACGCAAAACCATTAGTAGAACGAACCACTGGACCAAACAAATCGACTGCAGCCATCTCCTTTAATTTCGCTGGAATGACAGGAAACAACGGTGCTCTGTGAGAAATCGTTGGAGGCTTAGCCATTTGACATAATTTGCATTTGGCAAGAACAGATCGAATACGTTTTTCCATATTACTGAAGTAACAATTTTCTCGTAATTTATGAAAGCATTTTCTGGGACCAAAGTGTGCATAACTGAAATGTGTGTACCAAATCAATTTATTGACCCACTCATCAGGAATACAAACTAACCAAACAAAGCTGTCGACCGATTTCCGTTTAAAAAGAATGTCATTGCGAACTGAATAGCATCTAGTTTCTCTGGATCAGGAAGAATACCTTCAGTCGAAATAATGTGACCGAGAAATTTCGCCTGAGAACGACCAAATTCAGATTTTTCCAAGTTCACTGTCATGCCAACTCGTGCAAAAATACGTAATAATGAATCCAAAATTTTGTTGTGCTCACTCCAAGAACGTTTAGCAATAAGAATGTCGTCAACATAAGAAGTAATGTTGTCACGAAGATAAACAGGTAAAATTTCATTTAAGCTAGGAATGAATGCTGCTGAAGGTACAGTAACTCCACATGGTAATTTCCAAAATCTCTTTTGGGTAAATAGTCAAATCCGGTTATTGTTTATCTACTGTCTAGATAGATTGATAGTCGAAGAGTTGTTTTGACAGATGCAAAGAATAGTAAAAGAGTAGGCAGCGGTACAGAAAACTAAAAGAGAAATAGCACCACTACAGCTCGGGGCCCTATGCTCGCTACGGCACATATTCACTTAGAGTAGTGAATCCCCTGAGGACTTTAATAACTGCACATAATTTCAAGTTTGTGACTTAATGGCAACTTTGGCGGAAGTGCGTACGTAAATTGAGCTAACCATGCACATGGATGTATCTCATTCTTAGAATTGCGGAAGATCTTAAATTTCCGGACAGTCAAAAAGTGTTTATAGTCAAAGTTTTCGCCTCGTGGCGACAAAGACCTACCGCGTCTGTCCCAGTCACAATGACGACTATTGTTGTCAAGTTCGCGCGCCTGGCGCTCTCTTGTTGCATCCCGTAAATGAAACAAATTACTTTCTTCATACCCTTCTGCTAAACTAACACTTGTCAATTTATCTGAGATCTCCTCAACTCTTTCCGATGAGTCACTTAATTGTCCTTTCTGTTTATATACGTCTTCTGTAAATGTCGCGACTCGGGTTTCGGTATTGTCACATTTAGTAGTTGACTGTTCACACTGTTGCGTTAAGTCATTTAGTACGGATTCCTCGATTCTCTCAAATATTTCTTCCTTATCTTTTACACGTTGTAAATTTAACTCTGAAAATTTCTGTCCTATCACGCAATCTTTTTCTTCCTGTTCTCTGTCCTGTTCCTCTTGTCTGATTTCTGTTGAAATTAAATTATTATTGTGACCCTTCAAAATCGGTTGTACTTCTCTAATTTCTTTCTTTGATTCATCATTCGTATTTTTGAAACATGTCCCTATTCGTGAGCATAACCGTGTTGTCATTGCTTCCATCTCAGTTCTAATTGATCCTATTTCAGTTTTAATTTCAGATCGCAAAGTTCCCATCTCTGTTTTAATAATTCCTATTTGTGTTTCCATATCTGTTTTTAATTCAGATCGTAACTGTGATCCCACATTTAATATAGCACTCATCAACTGCTCCATAGTAACTGTTTCAAAATTCTTTTCACCCCTCACATTTCCCACAAAACCAGCTTCCTTCTGCATGGCTGTAAAGCTATCTGTGTTCGATACTATTCCAGAATCTTCTGTCGTTAATCTCAGATTCTGTAAATTTTCTGATTGAGAAAAATTTTGAAATGGTTCCGGACTGTCTTCCCGACTTATTACATTGTTTTCCACTTCATTATCCATCATACTATTTTCCTCTGTTGGCGAGTTCGCCATGTTAACAATTTCGTTATTCTCACTATTCATCATTTTTGCCTTTTTCATAGACCGCGTAATCATTTACAAAATATACAAAAGATTCGTCACTGTACTAAAATTACACACAATGCCTCCTTATCTCCAACAATACTATTCACATGAAATGTCTCCCTCAGACACGATCAATCGAACAATTGAAATAATTGCACTAATTTGTCAAACGCGTATACAAGGCAATAAAAATTAAATTTTGAAAAATACCATTAGAAGAATGCTAATTACCAAATCTACACACTCAATACAGACTACAATCACTAAACTCAAAATTACTACAACAATACTACAGTCTACAATTTTCACAATCAGAAGAATCCAAGGGACGATCCGAAGCAGCGGTCGCCACGTGCATGGGGGCTTAATTAAATAAAATTGATTGAAAATGATTTTTTTTTGTTTTTAGTAGCTGTCCGATTACGCAAGTCTCGTAATCGGTTGGCCCTGACTAGTATTATTACGCAATCTGACTGCAACAAACAATGTAAGAAGATTTTCGTAAACACAATTAATTAATTAAGACCCCAGCAACTATAAAAATCTACGAAGCCAACAAGCACAAGAGTAACTGTTCTGTATGTGGGAGTGTGACTCAACGTCCACATCTGGCACGGTTCTTTTCCAACAAGACAAGAATTTTCTTTTTAAATACCAACTATGCTGACGTGACAAAAGAAAATTTAGAAAAACTATAATTACGCAAGAAAATCACAATTACACTCTAATCCAAGAACACAAGCCAGATGCTTTGTTGACTGAACCTGTAGTGACACATTATTTCAGATACACAAAAAATAAAGGAACATTGTAAGTTTTACCTTCATATATTGATGAAATGCACTCATTACAGTAACATCTGCTATCTCTCCCATCAAATAACTGCATAAAACATGGAACAACACTCTTACTACCACATCTCACTCCGACTTCACGACAAGCAGTGCCCACTAGCACCTCTGGGTACGACTGACCTCCACAAGCTCTCTACTAGCACTGACTTCTACAATCTCATAACAAGCACTGACTTCCACGAGCTCTTAACACGCACTGTGGAGGCGGCTTAATAGAACTCTTTGGCGCAATCTCTGGCGCAGTGGCACAGTGTAGCCACCTTTCAACATCCACGAGCTAACGTTGACAGAGGACAAATGCAAACATAAATGGAATGCACACCCGTCATTCCGTCAACCATCGTCAGTTGAAGAGTTGTGTGAGTAGAATGTACACCAACGAAGAGAAGATAGAAATGCTACTCTTCTATGGGGAATGTAAGTTAGCAGAACAGTAATTACAATACTGTTTTATGTACGGGTACATTTAGTACAGTAGTTTAATCCTTTTAAATACTGTTGTGTAGAGTAGGCATACAGTAAAGGCTGTCCTTCCTACAAACTGCATCGACATAACGTTTCTTTTATTGCTGTTGTTGTTGAAGGTAGGCGAAATGCTACGCAGGCAGCGGAACTGTACAGTGAGCGATGTTCTGACAAGAACCCATCTTCCCGACGGATGTTTTCTCGTCTTGTTGCGATGCTTCGGGAAACGGGAAGTTTCAACCCACGGCAAAGCAATCGTCGTAGCACTCGCACAGTCGAAGCTGCCGAAGTTGCTGTTCTCGCTTCCGTTGCTATGAATCCACACGAAATTGGCGTTTCTAAAACCAGTGTACATCGTATTCTTACACGCCACCGGTTCCATCCTTACCAAGTACACCTATTTCAAGAATTGCATGGGAATGGTTTCCAGACTCGTGTACAGTTCTGTCAGTGGGCATAGCAGCAAATCCTCGCCAACCCGAACTTCTCCAATGTTCTATTTACCGATGAATGTTTCTTCTCAAACAAAGGACAGGTAAATACAAGAAGCATGAATTATTGGTCCAGCGACAACCCACGATGAATTAGACAGGTGGAACATCAGCGTCAATGGAGAGTTAACGTCTGGTGTAGGATGCTTGGTACTACAGTTATTCTCCTGTATTTCGTCAATGGTAGCCTAACGGCACAGCGTATGCCAACTTCCTCAGACGAATTCTTCCTCCTCTTCTGGATGAAGTGCCACTAAGAACCAGAATGCTTATGTGGTATCAACACAATGGATGTCCAGCACATAATGCCTTGCGTACACGTCGTGTTCTGAACCGAAGGTATCCTGCAAGATGGATTGGTCGAGGAGGAACAGTTACTTGGTCTGCTAGGTCTCCTGATTTAAATCCTCTGGACTTTTTTCTTTGGGGATGCATTAAAGACGTTGTCTATCGCGATATTCCAACAACACCAGAGGACATGCAGGAACGTATTGTGCTTGCTTGTAATTCAGTTCAGTAGGCAACACTGGAAGCAGTAAGTAATTCTTTCATTCAACTAGTGCATCAGTGTATCGGAGTCCAGGGTCACCAATATGAGCACCTTTGAATGTTCTACCCCTGGGCAATGGTACAGGAGAATCAAAGTCAATTTTGTGTTATGTTTTACTTGTTTTTCATTATTTTTCTGACAACTCCAGCAAGTGGACGAGTTTGTGATCCCAGGTTCAAAGTCAATGTTGTGTTATGTAATTAATAACGTTATGTTTCAGTGAATGGAACACTGTGATACATTTTTGAATAGGTCTTTAGGTGAGGAAATGAATTACCAAATAAAGGTCTGTAGACTATTTACTGTGACCCCAAGCATGTCAGGGAGAGTGATTTGTACAAGTGTAATAAATAAACTATGTGAAATCCTTACCTAAATGAATTGTTCCAAAATAAATAAAGTACACTCCTTCCTCGCTCCAGCACCCCAGCACAGGCTGAGTCCTTTTCCCACCATTTCTTCCACAGACCACCGTGAGACAACAGCACCCACTGGTGGCAGTACTGTGTACTAGGTCAGTTGGACTCCGGATATTGCGGTGAACACACAGGATGGAGCAACTACCTTAAATTGATTAAATAAAGACTGCATGCAAAATAAAGAGTTACATCAATCGCGTCCAGCAGCCCAGCACAGGCTGAGTCCTTTTCCCACCAATTCCAAGGAAGAGGTGGCGGTCGTATGACTTAGATTGGTGGAGGTAGACCAAGTGACCTATTTTCATGCCATTTTCTCAGGTTAGTGGAAGAAGCCCAATTAACCCTTTTTCTGCCAAAATTTGAACTTCCCATCATTTTCTGGGGGGAGAGGAGGGAGGATGGGAGGGGAGGGGATTAGGTTGGTGGAGGTAGCCCAAGTGACCTTTTTTCCCGCCATTTTCTTAGGTTGGTGGAGTTAGCCCAAGTGCTCTTTTTTGCCTGCCAAAATTTGAACTTCCCATCGTTTTCTTATGGAGGGGGCAGAGCAGGGGAGGGGGGAAGGGAGGGGGTTAGGTTAAAGGAGATAGCCCAATTGACCTATTTTTCCACCAAAATTTGAACTTCCCACCATGACATCATTGCGACATTGCTGTATCTATGGCTGTCATCTTGGGTTCGCAATCATGAATAAATTTGGCTATAATGCAGAGTGGGGTTATGCATAGGTTGTCCCACTACTAGTTCCCTCTTCATTATGTCCGATAAACGTCCACTTGGTGAGAAAGATGTTGATCTCCCTGTCCAGGGCAGTTGTTGTACACCACGGACAACACGTTGCGTCGCAGCAACTATTTGTGTACGCACATTGTCCTGCTGGAAAAGCATATCACTTTTCCGTCGGAGAAATATCAGTAGCATGGGGATAATGTGTGCCAAGTAGTCTCCCTACGGAAACATGAAATGAGACCACGAGCAGTAACGGATGGTCTCCCTCTCCTCCCCCCCCCCCTAATCATTATGAAGCGAGAGAATACACACTGGAATAGGCTGCACGCTGGGTCAATGCTATACATTTGTGGAGCATGTCCATTGCTCGCACCAGAGTCACCCGTGATCTTAGTCCTGCTGCAAGCAGACGCATCCCAATGGTGTTTGATGATGTAGCAGATGCAACACGTGCTCAGATTTGTTTCCTCGATGATCTTCGGACAGCTGCCGCTGCTCACATAATATGTTGAGGTTGCCCTGGGTCTATACTACGTGGACGTCCAAAATCTTGTCTGCAGGCGTGAGAAGTCCCACAGCTCACTACTGAAAGCAGTGACTCACCACCGATACGTTTTGCCCAACAGGTACACCAATCAATCTTCTCGTAGGAGCAAAATGGGACCGATTCAAATGGCTAAAGTTGTTCAAGAGGAGTATTTACTTCTCAGAGGGGCATGGTTTTACTCTAGAACAGATGTTGTAAACACTGCTTAACTCAGCAAAGTTACCGTCTGCACCATCTGATCGCCGATGAGTATGACAAATGAATCACTCAGACTACAGCCCCTCAGTATATACACTCCTGGAAATGGAAAAAAGAACACATTGACACCGGTGTGTCAGACCCACCATACTTGCTCCGGACACTGCCACGCACGGCACAGCGGACACACCAGGAACCGCGGTGTTGGCCGTCGAATGGCGCTACCTGCGCAGCATTTGTGCACCGCCGCCGCCAGTGTCAGCCAGTTTGCCCTGGCATACGGAGCTCCATCGCAGTCTTTAACACTGGTAGCATGCCGCGACAGCGTGGACGTGAACCGTATGTGCAGTTGACGGACTTTGAGCGAGGGCGTACAGTGGGCATGCGGGA
Organism: Schistocerca piceifrons; assembly: GCF_021461385.2. Taxonomy (NCBI): domain Eukaryota; kingdom Metazoa; phylum Arthropoda; class Insecta; order Orthoptera; family Acrididae; genus Schistocerca; species Schistocerca piceifrons. Next base: position 237,590,731 of record NC_060145.1, on the reverse strand, counting down.
GGCCGGGTGGACGTACCGCCGAATTGCTCAACACGTGGGGCGTGAGGTCTCCACAGTACATCGATGTTGTCGCCAGTGGTCGGCGGAAGGTGCACGTTCCCGTCGACCTGGGATCGGACCGCAGCGACGCACGGATGCACGCCAAGACCGTAGGATCCTACACAGTGCCGTAGGGGACCGCACCGCCACTTCCCAGCAAATTAGGGACACTGTTGCTCCTGGGGTATCGGCGAGGACCAATCGCAACCGTCTCCATGAAACTGGGCTACGGTCCCGCACTCCGTTAGGCCGTCTTCCGCTCACGCCCCAACATCGTGCAGCCCGCCTCCAGTGGTGTCGCGACAGGCGTGAATGGAGGGACGTATGGAGACGTGTCGTCTTCAGCGATGAGAGTCGCTTCTGCCTTGGTGCCAATGATGGTCGTATGCGTGTTTGGCGCCGCGCAGGTGAGCGCCACAATCAGGACTGCATACGACCGAGGCACACAGGGCCAACACCCGGCATCATGGTGTGGGGAGCGATCTCCTACACTGGCCGTACACCACTGGTGATCGTCGAGGGGACACTGAATAGTGCACGGTACATCCAAACCGTCATCGAACCCATCGTTCTACCATTCCTAGACCGGCAAGGGAACTTGCTGTTCCAACAGGACAATGCACGTCCGCATGTATCCCGTGCCACCCAACGTGCTCTAGAAGGTGTAAGTCAACTACCCTGGCCAGCAAGATCTCCGGATCTGTCTCCCATTGAGCATGTTTGGGACTGGATGAAGCGTCGTCTCACGCGGTCTGCACGTCCAGCACGAACGCTGGTCCAACTGAGGCGCCAGGTGGAAATGGCATGGCAAGCCGTTCCACAGGACTACATCCAGCATCTCTACGATCGTCTCCACGGGAGAATAGCAGCCTGCATTGCTGCGAAAGGTGGATATACACTGTACTAGTGCCGACATTGTGCATGCTCTGTTGCCTGTGTCTATGTGCCTGTGGTTCTGTCAGTGTGATCATGTGATGTATCTGACCCCAGGAATGTGTCAATAAAGTTTCCCCTTCCTGGGACAATGAATTCACGGTGTTCTTATTTCAATTTCCAGGAGTGTATATTGTACCTTGGTGTCACTGAACACAGTACTTGAGGCTGTTGCATTTTTTTTCCGCCAGTGTATGCGAATTCAGGCTAACTGTGAAACTGGAAGATAACAGTTACCTTTCACTTTTAGTGTTGAGTGTTCAACCCCTCCACGTTCTGACACAGTTTCTTACTGTGCTCATTTGGTCTGTGCTATGCATTTGATTAAACCTCGCGCACTCAGCAATCGAGGTGTTGCAATATTTTAATTTGCGAAATGGTATTCGCTTGGAGGAGCAGGGATCAGAATCGATTCGACAACTACGGACTCCTCAAACATTTTAGTAGAGTAGTTGGAGAGCTCCTTTAATAAAGCCAACACCACAACCTACTACACGCTCCAGCTGTAACGACACTGATATTGACGGGACACTAAACGTTATTATCCTTTTAATGCTGTACACTGGACAAGAGATCAGGCTGGCTAGCCGAACGTTGCGTACTTAACAAGAAGAGATGGAGTTCGTTATTCTGTTCATATCAGAATTGTTGTAGACAGGACTCAGCTGGACAATGTTTAGGCAGGAAATTGGCTGCAGCCGTTTTGAAGGAACCATATTGACATTCCGGTGGGTGTAGTCTAAAAAAAAGAAAAAGCATAGAAACTCTAATGTGATTGGTGGGATGAGACTCTGAACCATGCTCCTCCCGAATTGTTGTCTACTGTTTTAATATTGCGCCATTCCGTACAGTGGTCCAGACGACATCTGCTAGATCAATCTGCCAACCTCTAACTGCACTCGGAGAAAATCAGTATTGTCCCCCATATTGTATCACAGCTTATATCTCTTTTAACACAGCAGTAGCAATTACAGTAGTAGTACTCGAACATAGAAGTAAGCCCTCAATATGACAAACTGATCGAGCAGCCTCTGAGATGTTTAGCAGTGTTAGATAACTGCAATCAAAACATTGACCATTATGTCTTCTATAAATAATGAGGACAGTGTAAAGTTCATAGACTAATTATCGTGCTCTTTATATTTGTTTGTATAAACGGACATGATAAGATAACACATCTGAAGAATCACATGTCACGTGCGGTCGTCGTAGTTGATTTGTTTTGTGAGCTGATACAAGCACCTGATTGCCTTGAAATAAGAGTTCGAAGGTAATGCGTTTGATAAAGAAAAGTAGTTACAAATTTTGGGATAAAATTCTTGCTCATCTTTCAGCTCTGTTAGCGCCTTACACATAGCGGTGAAAAAAGTAATGGAATGCTTTCTAATATCGTCTAGGACCTCCTTTTGACCGGTGTAGCGCAGTAACTCGACGTGGCGTGGACTCAACATGTCGTTGGAAGTCCCCTGCATAAATGCCAGTCATTCTACGTCTGCAGACGCCCATAATAGCGAAAGTGTTGACGGTGCAGGAGTTTGTGCACGAACTGATTTTTCGATTATGTCGCATCAGTGTTCGATGGGATTCATGTCGGGCGATATGTGTGGCCGAATCATTTGCTCGAATTATCCAGAATGTTCTTCAAACCAATCACGAACAACCGTGGGCTGGTGGTACGGCTAATTATCATCCATAAAAATTTCATCGTTATTTGGGAAAGCGAGGTCCATAAATAGCTGAAAATGATCCCCGTGTAGCTAAACATAACCATTTACAGTCAATGTTTGGTTCAGTTGGGCCAGAGGACCCAGTTCGTTCCTTCTAAACACAGGCGATAGCAATATGGAGCCACCACCAGCTTGCACAGTGCTTTGTTGACAACCTGGGTCCATGTCTTCGTTGGATCTGCGCCACACTCGTATCCTACCATCAGCTCTTAGCAACTGAAATCGGGACTCGTCTGACCAGGCCACGGTTTTTCAGTCGCCTAGGGTCCAACCGATATGGTCAGGAGCCCAGGAGAGGCGCTGCAGGTTGGTTGGTTGGTTGGTTTGGGGAAGGAGACCAGACAGCGTGGTCATCGGTCTCATCGGATTAGGGAAGGATGGGGAAGGAAGTCGGCCGTGCCCTTTCAGAGGAACCATCCCGGCATCTGCCTGGAGCGATTTAGGGAAATCACGGAAAACCTAAATCAGGATGGCCGGACGCGGGATTGAACCGTCGTCCTCCCGAATGCGGCGTTGCAGGTGATATCGTGCTGTTAGCAAAGGCACTCGCTGTTATTTCACGCAGTGTTGCTTGTCTTTTGGCACTGAGAATTCTGCGCAAACGCCAGTGCAGTCGGCCGTTAAATGAAGGTCGTCGGCGTTCTCCGTGGTGAGAGGTAATTCTTGACACTGTGGATCTCGGAATATTAAATTTCCTAAGATTTCGGAAACGGAGTATCCCATGCTTATAGCTCCAGCTATCATTCCGCGTTCAAAGTCTGTTAATTCACATCGTGCGGCCATAATCACGTGGGAAATCTTTCCATATGGATCACATGATTACAAATGACAGCTCCGTCAAGTCACTGCCCTTTTATGCCTTACACATACGCCGTCTGTATAAGTGCATATCGCTATTCCTTGACTTTTGTCACTTCAGTGTAGATTCCGCGTGGTCAGTATTCTCGGAACACGTGTAGTTACTCTGCAACTTGTTCTGATAGTAGAGCGGACAGCTGTTAGCCAGCGAACAATACATGATGTAACCTCGCGTGATAAACTTCCGGGAAAGCTGTATGACTGTAGCGTGCTGATCGAATGAGTGATCATAAGTTTGACGCTGGTTGGCGCTGTAGATGGGTGTGCATTATGTCGCTAGAGTTGACATCTACATCTTCATCTACGTGATTACTCTGCTATTCACAATAAAGTGCCTGGCGAAGGGTTCAATGAACCACCTTCAAACTGTGTCTCTACCGTTCCACTCTCGAACGGCAAGCGGGAAAAACGAGCACTTAAATTTTTCTGTGCGAGCCCTGATTTCTCTTATTTTATCTTGATGATCATTTCTCCCTATGTAGGTGGGTGCACAACAGAATGTTTTCGCAATCGGAGGAGAAACCTGGTGATTGAAATCTCAAGAGAAGATCCCGCCGCAACGAAAAACGCCTTTGTTTTAATGATTGCCACTCCAATTCACGTATCATGTCTGTGACACTATATCCCCTATTTCGCGATAATACAAAACGAGATGCCCTTCTTTTTACTTTTTCGATGCCATCCGTCAGCCCCACCTGATGCGGATCCCACACCGCACAGCAATATTCCAGAAAAGGGCGGACAAGCGTGATGTAAGCAGTCTCTTTGGTAGACCACTTACACCTTCTAAGTGTTCTGCCAGTGAATCGCAGTCTTTGGTTTGCTCTACCCACAATATTGTCTATGTGATCATTCCAATTTTGGGTCATTTGTAATTGTAATCCCTAAGTATTTAGTTGAATTTACAACCTTCAAATTTGTGTGACTTAACGCGTAATCTAAATTTAGCGAATTTCTTTTAGTACTTATGTGAATAACTTCACACTTTTCCTTTTTCAGGGTCAGCTGCCACTTTTCGCACCATACAGATATGTTATCTAAATCATTTTGGAAGTCGTTTTGATCATCTGATGACTTTACAAGACAGTAAATGATAGCATCATCTGCAAACAATCTAAGACGGCTACTCAGATTGTCTCCTATATCGTTAATATAGATCAGAAACAACAGAGGGCCTATAACACTTCCTTGGGCAACGCCGGATATTACTTTTGTTTTACTCGATGACTTTCCGTCTATTGCTACGAACTGTGACCTTTCTAACAGGAAATCTCGAATCCAGTGGCACAGGTTAGAAGACGCTTGTGAGGAACGGTGTCGAAGGCGTTCTGGAAATCTAAAAATGTGGAATCAATACGACATCCCCTGTCTATAGCACTTACTACTTCATGAATATGAAGAGCTAGTTGTGTTTCACAAGAACGAATTTTCTGAATGCGTGCCGACTATGTGTCCGTTTCCTTCGAGGTACTTCATAATGTTCGAATACAGTATATGTTCCAAAACCCTACTGCAAATCGACGTTAGTGATATAGGCCTGTAATTCAGCGGATTACTCCTACTTTCCTTTCTGGGTATTGGTGTGACTTGAGCAATTTTCCAGTCTTTAGGTACGGATCTTTCTGTGAGCGAGTGGTTGTATATAATTGCTAAATATGGAGCTATTTTATCAGCATACTCTGAGAGGAACCTGACTGGTATACAATCTGGACCGGAGGCCTTGCCTTTATTAAGTGATTTAAGCTGCTTTGTTACACCGAGGATATCTACTTCTATGTTTCTCATCTTGGCAGTTGTTCTTGATTGAAATTCAAGAATATTTACTTCGTCTCCTTTGGAGAAAGAGTTTCGGAAAACCGTGTTTAATAACTCTGCTTTAGTGGCACTTTCATCAGTGACTTCACCATTGTTATCGTGCAGTGAAGGTATTGGTAGCATCTTGCCACTGGTGTGCTTTATGTATGACCAGAATCTCTTTGGGTTTTCTGCCAGATTTCGGGACAGAATTTCGTTGTGGAAATTATTAAAAGCATCTCGCATTGAAGTATGTGCTATATTTCGAACTTCTGTAAAAGTTAGCCAATCTTGGGGATTTTGCGTTCTTTTAAATTTGGCATGCTATTTTCGTTGTGTCTGCAACAACGATCTGACCTGTTCTGTGTACCATGGGGGATCAGTACCATGAAGCGTTAATAGAAAAAGTTTATGTAGTCTGGAGGGACTTTTTATGCTTAAGGAATATACAAAATATTTGTGAAAAATCATCATCATAACGTTATCAGTTTTATCCATTTGACATCATTTGCAGACTTCTTAAGCTACCTTTCTAAATATATACAACCACCCTTCATTGGTCCGTCGTATCTCACGATTCTTGTCACCTGGAATCCAGAAAAGATCTTCGTTTCCCCATGTTCCGTCTACTGACTTGGCTAAATAACCCGCACAGGTGGGTTTTCCGTTATAGTCGTAATTTTCTCTTCCATTCTAGTCTGTTCCCTGACAGACTTTTTTATTACTGTTTTTTCCTAGTAATTCCCACATTCATCTCTTCGTTGTTCACTGAGCCAGCATCAGTTTTTTAATGTTTTTTCGTTTTGAAATTCGATGTATCATAGCCAATGTATCATAGCCATATGCAAAGATGGTGATACACAACGGCTGCAGCCGACCGTTGTGGCCGCGCGGTTCTAGGCGCTTCAGTCTGGATCCGCATGACCGCTACGGTCGCAGGTTCGAATCCTTCCTCGGGCATGGATGTGTGTGATGTCCTTAGGTTAGTTAGGTTTAAGTAGTTCTAAGTTCTAGGGGACTGATGATCTCAGATGTTAAGTCCCATAGTGCTCAGAGCCATTTGAACTATTTGAATCACAACGGCTGCGAACTTCCTGCTTCAAATGCACTGGAACACGTGTTGAACACTGTATATGGCACTGTAGAGTCGCGATCATATAAAAGGAGTCTCCCGTTAAGAGTCGTCAGGCGCTCTCTCTCTCTGGTGTGTCATTAGATATTTGCAGTTTCGTTTTTGCGTTGTGTAGATGGAGTCAGCCCAAACAAATACTGCTTATTACGTCTTTCATGCAATGCCCAGTGTCGACGGAAAGCGCCGGATTGTTTCAAGTTGCAAACAAAATGATTTTTTAAACCGGAATTTTAGGTGCCCGTTCGATAGTGCGGTCCCAGATTAGTCTAGGGACAAATCTGTTTTATCGCTATGTACTAACCGGGACAGAAAGTCACGGTGACTGACCAACACTCAAGCAGCGGCAGCACTGCTCTGGACCACGCTGACTGCTACCGCCAAGAACGCAGCGCTACTCAGTCGCTGCTGGATTGTTGTTTACTCGTTGCATTTTCTGTCCCTATTGAGACATATCGATAAAAGGAATAGCGCACTAGACTAAACTGGGATGCTCTATCGAATGGGCAGGTATAGTTCCACTTTAAAAATCAACAGCGGCAAACAAACTTACGTATTCCTTCGACACAGGGCGTCGCTTGAAAGAAGTGATGTGCACTATTTGTTTGGATTGACTGCAGCTACACAATGCAAAAACGAAATTTCGAATATCTGCTGCAACACCAAAGAAAATGCGCCTGACGACTCTTACGAGAGACACGTTGTATACTTTATATTTATTCATTTATTTATTTTCTGCACTACTCATTGTTTCCAGTTATCTTAAATACAAAAACATATCCTTAATTATATGCCTTCAGTGTTAATATAAGTTTCATATCTGGTTTCAGAGTTACTGTTTTTTTTCTTTAGTTATTTATCAGCATTAGATGCAAACACCACAACGTAATAGTATTTTTCCAACTACAGAGATTGTTCTTATGCCACTGACATTTTGTAAGTCCGCTTTCTACCATGTTTTCTCCAGCTTCAATCATTTGTACTGAAGAGCCATCCTGTCTTATCCCTTTCTCTTTCTTCATACCTCGAATGGTTATAGACACATCTGGCGTTACGTCCGGAATGTAATTATTTGTATCATCCATCATTTGCTTTTCTGCTTCATCTCTTGAATTACACAAACATTAAATAAAACTTTGAGATGCTTGGTTTTAGTTATTGTGCGATCTGCCACATTAACTGAAAGACTACGTCAAAAGTCTCAGGACAGCCCACAAGTGCATTCATAATGTGTCAATATCGTATTCATGATTTATGTCAAAATGAGTCAACCGCGGGAATGGAGTGAAAGCGGAGGACATACGAGTGTACGGCTTCTCGAGTTCGAGCGTTTCCATAAGATACGTTTAACAGGAACTACACATTTCCCCTGGTTCTGTGACAGTGACTTTACGATGGACAGGAAATGTCAAGAAAACACTAAATCGAATCATCGCTCTGGTACGTTCAAGAAATTAACTGAAAGGTATCGCTAGGTTTAAAGCGTTCTGTATGTCATTGTAAACTTCTACAAAAATGTTCCTTTGAACTTCAGTTACTGTGTTCAGCAGCAGAAACATCAGTTGAGAAACTATGTAAGTCATTTTTCATGCTTTTCCTGCTGCTCAAAGGAGACTGATAATAAAAAAAATAAAAAATAAAAACCTGGGCTGGTGCTTTCAACGTTTTTGTGGAGCACTGAAGAACTTTCTATGGTGTGACAAGTCGAGGTATGCGATGGGTGTGGAACTGAGGATGTCTGATGAACGGTATTTACTTGACTGTGTTGTTACATAACTGAAAGCAGTGCGTTGATTTGGACTGCGTTCCTAGATCGGTCGATAGTCAAACGTTCGGAGATGCTTACGAATCATTTTGGGTAACGGAATGCTTCTCACAGCTTTGCAGCAGTTCCCAGTCGCACTTTTCCTATGCCAGTACAATGACACTGCTGCGAGGTTGTTGGAGAAAAACCTGTTGATTTATTGTATTACAAAATTTCCTGGCAGATTAAAACTGTGTACCGGACCGATACTCGAACTCGGAACTTCTGCCTTTCGCGGGCAAGTGCTCTACCATCTGAGCTACCAAGCACGACTCACGACCCCCCCCCCCCCCCCCCCTTACAGCTTCAATTCTGCCAGTACCTCGTCTCCTACCTTCCAAACTTCACAGAAACTCTTCTGCGAACCTTGCAGAACTACCACTCCTGGAAGAAAGGATATTGCGGAGACATGGCTTACCCGCGGCCTGGAGGATGTTTCGAGAGTGAGACTTTCACTCTGCAACGAAGTGCGCGCTGATATGAATCTGATATGAAGCTGTGACGGCGGATCGTGTGTCGTGCTTGGCTAGCTCAAATGGTACAGCACTTGCCTGCGAAAGGCAAAAGTACCGAGTTCGAGTCTCGCTCTCTCATACAGTTTTAATCTGCCAGGAAGTTTAGTATCAGCGCACACTTTGCTGCAGAATTAAAATCTCAGGCTGGAAACATCCCCCAGGCTGTGGCTAAGCCACGTCTCCGCAATATCCTTTCTTCCAAGAGTGCTGGTTCTGCAAGGTTCGCAGAAGAGCTTCTGTGAAGTTTGGAAGGTAGGAGACGAGGTACTGGCAGAACTGAAGCTGTGAAGACGGGTCGTGGGTCGTGCTTGGGTAGCTCAGATGGTAGAGCAGTTGCCCGCGAAAGGCAAAGGTCCCGAATTCGACTGTCGCTCCGGCACACAATCTGAATCTGCCAGGAAGTTTCATCTCAGCGCACATTCCGCTGCAGAGTGAAAATCTCATATTATATTATATATCAGAAAGGAATCGTAAAAAGAAGTAGATCTTCGATGCTGTCCAAAACTGGTCCAGAAGCACGTTACGTTTACGTGTTCAAATACTCCGCGATGCATGTACATAGTACCAGTACCATCAGTTTTTAACCCTACTTCATTCGCATTTAGAGCGAGGGAAAAATGAATGTCTCTACACGTCTTATACACCCTAATCTCTCTTGTCTTTTTCGCATGATTCCAACAGGAGATATACCGTAGTGGTAGCGTAATAGTCCCACAGTCATCTTCAATTTTAATGATAGTAAGTAGTTCAGTACTCAAGAAATGACCGCCGCTCGTGGCTAGGTGATAGTGGAGATGGTTTGCCGTTGCCTTCCTCTGGCTTAATAAGTTTGTGTCGGTGTCGTGTGGATGACTGTTGTGAGCGCCTGTACAGTGTAGGGTGTGTTGTCATGGAAGAAGGGAAGGGAGAGGGTGAAACTTGGCGACGGCACGTGGCCTACTCCTCTCGAATAGCACCAAGGGGGACCACCGAGCTTAAAGCCCCTCCGACGGACGGATCGCCATGTGACAGTGTCACATGCCCTCACTTCATCAGACATTACGGAGAGATCTGGAATTTAATTTGCGACATTGGCCCAAAGACTTATGATAATAAACTCCCCAAATAATGGCTGTGAAAATTTCATCCACCAATTGGATTCGAACTGACTTTTCCTCCGATCAAGCTTCAACGGTCAGGTGTGCGTTAGCGACCTCTACTACGGAGGCGGGTATCTTCGAATATAAACAAGGTCCTTGTTGGCCATGGAAGCCCATGGGATGCCTACCAGCTGCCGTGTCGTTCGCCCCGCAGCGTCATACGGATGCGGTATGAAGGGGTTTATGGTTAGCACACCAATCTCCCAGCCGTTTTCCAGACCGTTGAGCCGCTCCTACTCGATCAAGGAGCTACTCAACTGGCATCACGAGGCTCAGTGCACCGCTTACCAGCCATTCTTTCGCAATACAGGATTCGAACCTGGGTCCTCCGCATCGCAGCAGTCTACACTGACCACTCAGTTAGGTTCCGCAGATGTACCCAACGAGGTTGCCCGAGAACTGTGTCGTGTCCCTTCCAACACTTTTGACACCGTGCCTCCCAAGCGGCTTGTAATCAAATTTCGAGCTTATGGAATATCGTCTCAGCTATGCGACAGGATTCGTGATTTCCTGTCAGAGAATTCGCAGTTCATAGTAATCGATAGGAAGTCGTCAAGTACAACAGAAGTGAATAATGGTGCTTCCCCGGGTAGTATTATATGCGCTCTTCTGTTCCTTATCTGTAGAAACGATTTACGAGACAATCTGAGCAGTCGTTTTAAGCTGTTTGCATAATGATGCTGTCGTTTATCGTGTAGTAAGGTTATCAGAAGATCAAAACTAATTGCAGAACGTTTTAGATAAGATATCTCTGTGGCGACAAAATTGGCAATTGACCCTAAATAATGAAAAGTGTGAAGCATCCATATGAGTGCTAAAAGAAATCCGTTAAACTTCGGTTACACGCTGTATCAATCAAATCTAAAGGCCGTAAATTCAACTAAATACGTAGGGATTACAATCACAGACAACTTAAATTGAAATGAACAAACATAAAATATTCTGAGGAAGGCGACCGAAAGACTGCGTTTTATTTGCAGAATACTTAAGAAGATGCAACAGATCTACTAAAGAGACTACCTTCATTACGCTTGTTCGTTTTCTTTTTGGAGTGCGCGGTGTACTATCCTTACCAGACAGGATTAACGGTGTACATCGAGAAAGTTCAAAGAAGAACAGCACGTTATGTACTATCCAGAAATACGGGAGAGAGTGTCACTGATAGGATCTGGGGTGAGTATCTTTAAAACAAAGGCGTTTCTCGTTGCAGCAGGATCTTGTCACGAAATTTCAATCACCAACTTCCTCCTCCGAATGCGAAAATACTTTATTGGCACCGATCTGGATAGCGAGAAACGGTCATCATAATAAAATAGGGAAAATCGTAGCTCCCATGGAAGATATAGGTGTTTGCTTTTGCGCGCGCTGTTGAAGAGTGGAATAACAGAATTATTGTGAAAGTGGTTCGATGAATCCTCTGCCAGCCACTTGAGTGTGATTTGCAGAGTATCCATGTAGATCTAGATGTAGATGTAGATTACCATGTTCTCCGAGGATTTCTGTTGCTCTCTGGTAAGGACTTATATCTCCCTATTGCGCTCGTAGCAACGCGTATCTGAATTCCATGCCTGTTGTAATGCCAGCTTGACACGGATAGTCGAACACTATTCTAGATCACATAACTAATGAGGAGGTATTGAATAGAATTGGGGAGAAGAGGAATTTGTGGCACAACTTGACAAGAAGAAGGGACCGGTTGGTAGGACATGTTCTGAGGCATCAAGGGATCACAAATTTAGCACTGGAGGGCAGCGTGGAGGGTAAAAATCGTAGAGGGCGACCAAGAGATGAATACACTAAACAGATTCAGAAGGATGTAGGTTGCAGTAAGTACTGGGAGAGGAAGAAGCTTGCACAGGATAGAGTAGCATGGAGAGCTGCATCAAACCAGTCTCAGGGCTGAAGACCACAACAACAACAACATTCTAAAATCGGTCATACTAGCGACTTGTAGGCGATTTCCTTTACAGATGCACCTCTCGTTCCCAGAGTCCTTCCAAAAAACCTAAGGCTTCTACTCGCCGTCACTAAAACTGATTTTGTGTGATCGTCCCAATTTATACTCCTCGTTAGTGTTATCCTAAATATACGTTGTGACGCGCACGAGATGATCAACATTAATCTTGTAATCAGATACCACCGTGCTCTTTTCTGTTACAGGAATTATCTTACATTTATTCATACTTACAGAGAGCACCCACGCATTAAACCGGCTGGAAATTTTATCGGCCTTTCTGAATTTTCTGATGATTGTCAATAACGATTCTTTCCAATACGCAACAGCATCGTCATTGAAGAACCAAACATTGCTGCTGATTTTATAAATTGTCCGGTCACATTAATGTGACCACTTGTCGAAAGCCTGAATAACCACCTTTCGCGGCGTAGACTGCTGCGAGATGTGTAGGAAGAAAGACAGTGAAGTTCCCGAAGGTATCGACAGGGCTGTGGATCCATGGTGACTGCAGTGCCATTGCCAGTTGCGTTGGGTTTCTCGGTTGAGGATCCATCGCGCGAACAGCCCGATCGAGGTGGTCCCACAGATTCACGACTGGATTTAAATCCTTGGAGTTTGGTGGACAGGAGAAAGGAAAAACACTAATACAGGATGTCCAAAAAGTCTTTCCCTGATTATATAAATTGATAACTCAGGCTAGGAGTAAGATACAAACATGAAACTGGTGTCTAATTGTTTACAAACTATCAAAGTTTTGTTTCACACATCAGTAAACTTCCACATGAGCACCATTGGTAGCACGTAGCACATCTAGGCGATATTCAATTTCCGTCCACACATTAGCCAGTATCACTGGAGGGATCGATTCAACGACTGTGGTTATTCGTTGCCGCAGGGTTTCAAGATCTGGTACACGTGTTCGGTAGATCTCGTCCTTGACATAACCCCATAAAAAGAAATCTAATGGGGTTATGTCAGGAGAGCGTGGAGGCCAAACCGTTGGCCCATCATGACCAATCCAGGAAAGGTCATATCGAGATAGGCACGGACGTCCAAACCCCAATGAGGCGGTGCACCGTCTTGCTGAAACAAGACATCGGGGTGATACTGAAGCAGCTGAGAAACAGCATACAGTTGCAACATGTACAGATACACTCAGCGAAGAAGAATGGCCCGATAATTCGATCGTGCAATAGCGCGCACCAAACATTCACCTGTGCTATGTGCTACTTAGGGTGCTCATGTGGAAGTTTACTGATGTGTGAAAAAAACTTTGATAGTTTGTAAACAATTAGACACCAGTTTCATATTTGTATCTTACTTCTAGCCTGAGTTATCAATTTATGTAATCAGGGAGAGACTTTTCGTACACCCTGTACAGCTATGACTCAGTTTAGTGGAAGAAACCTCAGGACAAGTTCAAGCATTATAAGAAATGGGTGTGTTTCACACTACGTTGTGTCGGTTGGAGTCTTTGGAATACAATTCACATCCAAATATCTTTGGACCCGTAATATACGTTCCGACGAGAACTGCAACACTGACTATACGTGTATACATGTCAAGATCTTCCAACTGTAACTATGTTTTCTATGATGGGTGTTTAAGCAGCTGTTTAATACGAGGGAGCCAAATTTTCGAACTGACACCACTCTGCTGAACGCCGTCAAGGAGGTGGGTAGGGACATTACTTTGTCGGTGTCGGTGTGACCGGCCTTGAAACACTGCCAGCTATCGCCCACTGGAATCAGCTGACTTTCCCTTCCGTGAAAGCGATGCAGAGCAGTGGGCGGCAGCCCGGCCCGGTGAACCACCGAGACTCGGTTCACGTCCTTCCAGTTTCTTCAGTACGTGGAACAGCCTGCTTCCTGCGTTTTCGTCATCTCATTGCGTGTTGAGAAGGCACTGTGCAACTACGCTCTTCGGCGTGAGACGCGGATACAGTTCAAACAGCCGTCTATATTACATTCCGCAAGCCACCTAATGGTGTGTGGCAGACTTCTGGTACCGCTAACTGATTCCCCCAATCCTGTTTCGCTCGCGAATGGCGCGTGTGTAGAATGATTGACGGTACGCCTCTGTACTGGCTCTAATTTCTCGAATTTTCTCGTCGTGGTACCTTCGCGAGATGTATGTGGGAGGAAGTAGTATGTTGTCCGACTCTTCCCGGAAAGTGTTCTCTCGAAATTTCAATAGTAACCCTCCAAGCGATGCACAACGCCTCTCATGTAACGTCTGCCACTGGACTTTGTTGAGCATCTCTGAAACTCTCTCACGCCGACTAAAGCAGCCCCTGGCGAAACACTGCACAATTCTTTGGATTTTCTCTATCCTATCAGTCCTATCTAGTAAAGATCTCAGATAGATGAACACTACTCAAGAATCGGTCAAACAAGTGCCTTATAAGTCACTTCTTTCGAGGATGGGTTACTTTTCCTTAAGATTCTTCCTATGAATCATTGTCTGGCATCTAGCTTTCCTTGCTATTTGTTTTATACGGTCACTCCACTTAAGTTCGCTCTGGCTGCTTACTGCTAGATTTGTTGTGGTAGATGCTACAGCAGTTTCTCACTAATAGTGTAGTTGTACAGTAGCAGATTTCTTTTCCTATGAATGCCTGATATGTTACATTTATTTACGCTCGAGGTCAACTCCCAGAGCCTGCATCAATAATCGATCATCTGCAGATCATTCTGCCAATCGGTACTACCTCGTATCGTTGCTACTTTGCTTTAGACAACCGCATCAAATGGTTCAAATGGCTCTGAGCACTATGCGACTTAACTGGCTTGGTTCAAAAGGCTCTGAGCACTATGCGACTTAACTGCTGAGGTCATCAGTCCCCTATAACTTAGAACTACTTAAACCTAACTAACCTAAGGACATCACACACATCCATACCCGAGGCAGAATTCGAACCCGCGACCACAGCGGTCGCACGGTTCCAGACTGTAGCGCCTAGAACCGCCGGTGACAACCGCATCATATGCGATCAGTCTCAAAGGTCATCCGACGCTTTCTACTATATTATGTATATACCTTGAAGATCATAACAGTTCTATCAATTCCTTGAGGTTCTCTGGAAATTATCTTCACATCTGTCGGATTTGTTCCGTTAAGGTCGACGTGTTGAGTTCTGTCTGTCTCCAAAAACGTCATACTTCTTGAGCATCAAACATGTTCCATAATTGCTGGTTCTAGGCGCTACAGTCTGGAACCGCGCGACCGCTACGGTCGCAGGTTCGAATCTTGCCTCGGGCATGGATGTGTGTGATGTCCTTAGATTAGTTAGGTTTAAGTAGTTCTAAGTTCTAGAGGACTGATGACCTTAGAAGTTAAGTCCCATAGTGCTCAGAGCTGTTTGAACCATTTGTTCCATAATTCTACAACAGACTGACGTCAACGATATAGGTCGGTACTCGTAATAGTGTTCATCCGTTCGTGTGGCCCTTCATGAAGACAGGAACGTCGTGCACCTTTTTCCAGTTGCTAGGTTCTCTTCGTAGCTGCAGTTAACTAATACCATACACTGAAGAGCCAAAGAAAGTGGCATACCTGGCTAATATTGTGTAGGGCCCCCGCGAGCACGCAGAAGTGGCGCAACACGACGTGGCATGGACTCGACTAATGTATGAAGTAGTGCTGGAGGGAACTGACACCACGAATCCTGCAGGGCTGTCTCTAAATCCGAGTACGGGTGCGTGGAGATCTGTTCCGAACAGCACGTTGCAAGGCATTCAAGGTAAGCTCAATAACGTTCATATCTGGGGAGTTTGGTGACCAGCAGAAGTATTTAAACTCAGAAGACTGTTTCTGGAGTCACTTCCTAGCAATTTTGGACGTCTGGGGTGCCGCATTGTCCCGTTGGAATTGCCTAAGTTCGTCGGAATGCACGATGAACATGAATGGATGCAGGTGATGAGACAGGATGCTTACATAGGTGTCACCTGTCAGAGTCGTTTCTAGACGTATCAGGGGTCCCATACCACTCCAACTGCACGCGCCCCACACAATTACAGAGCTCCACCAGCTTGAACAGTCCCCTGCTGACATTCAGGGTCCATGGATTCGTAGGATTGTCTCCATGCCCGCACATGTCCATCCGCTCGATACAATTTGAAAGTCCGACCAGGCAATATGTCTCCAGTCATCATCAGTCCAATGCCGGTGTTCACAGGCCCAGGCGGGGCGTAAAGCCTTGTGTCATGCAGTCATCAAGGGTACACGAGTGGACCTTCGGCTCCGAAAGTCCATATCGACGATGTTACGTTGAATGGTTCGCAAGGTGACACTTGTTGATAGTTTAATGTTCCTTTTCAAGTTAAGTTTATACTTGGAATAACACTGAATTTGTATCCTTCTGATCTGTTCTGAAGTGTTATTTACATTTACGTCTGCCATTAATACAACTTTACCCTTATTTCATTCTGTGTCTTATATAGGGCTTGTCTCGCCTTAAAGAATACTAGGGTTGTCCAGAAAGTAAGTTCAGATCGGTCGCGAAATGGAAACAACTGAGAAAATCCGGTAAAACTTTTGCACAGATGTGTTGGGTAGTGTCTCTAGTATGCCTGTCGATCGTGTCGTGTACCTCTTTTCAGTTTTGAGTGAACAATGAGTACGTAAAGATGAGTATGGAATAGCGTCTCCCGCCAAGTATGAGGGCCTGGTTAGAGATTTCACCTGTGTCATGCAGCCCACATAACACAACTGTCGAGCAGTTCCTTCTTCATGACAATTCTCGCTCACTCACTGCAGGGGCAATGAAGACGCTCCTGCAGCGTTTCCGATGAGAAGTGTTTGATCACCTACAACACAGTCCGTAATCGGCTCCCCCTGAGTCTCATCTCTGCTCACAAGATCCGCTCCCTATGAAGACCAAATTTTTCCACAGACAAAGAGCTGTAGGCCAGTGCAGATAACTGGCCGAAAGCACAGGCGGCTGATTTTATGATGAGGATATTGGAAAGTTGATACAACACTACGACAACACTCGAAGTTGGAGCGGCGACTATGTAGAGAAGTAGGTGGAAGGTGTACCTAACTGTTGCAAATAAAACGTTTCTAGTTTCCACTGTGGTTTCCATTTCGGGAGCGATCGGAACTTACTTTCTGGTCAACCCTCGTATTAAGTCATCTTGGGTTAAAGTTAACATTAAATTTTCTGCAAATTATTTAAATTGGCAAGAATTTTAAATGAGTCTCATTACTTGACCTTTTAATAAATTAAAAAGTGCTTAACTGGCTGCTATGTGACTGAAATTGTGTGAAATAAATTTGAGTTCTACTAGTGAATGAAGTGTGTAAAATCCCCACTGGTCCATCCGATCCCAGTTTTCCTACTAGGATCAATTAAGAGGCCGTAATTATCACATTTCAAAAGGCTTGTGGACAAATTTACTGCTTTGTGCAAGCTCTTCTCTACGTCTGTCATTGTAAAGAAGACTCTCAGCGTGGCGCAAGGATACAAGGATATGCCTGCCACGGCACTGGATGGGTCCTTACGGCTGTTGTCGACAAATTCTGCTTCCTCAGCTCGCCGGTATCAGAAGATCAATCTGTGGTCGACGAGAATATGCAAAGTGGTGCAATGCTTTCAGGAAGCTCCACACAAGCCTATGGGACACTAAAAACTTTATGGTGATCAGAAAATATTCAGGCTTGTGTGCTGAGCACCTTCTTGTATGATGCTATGACCTGAATATCAAATGCTAAACATTCTCGGCATAGACTGGAGGAACAATGTGACGAGTATTAATGCCACTCTCTAGGAACGTCACCTGCGATGGTTAGGGCAATTACATCGCATGGACCACTCCATTTGTAGGAGAGCTTCCGTGAAGTTTGGAAGGTAGGAGATTTGGTACTGAGAGAAGTAAAGCTGTGAGGACGGGTCGTGAATCGTGTTTGGGTAGCTGAGTCAGGCCGTCTGCCTTTGGCAGTGCTACGATGTGGACGAGTGACTGCGTTCTGCAGCGGAGCACAGCTAGCCGGTGTTTGTGTTTACCGCGGCCGTAACCGCGAGCCGTCGTTTCTAACGATACCTCATCGGAGTGCAACTACCACAAAGCGACATTGCAATTCACTTTTTCCTCCTATTTCGCCCGTGCCAAGGCACTCGAAGTCGAACGTTCCTGCCCGACGAATCGAAGGTATCACCGACTGACTTCATAGGGTTCCGTCTTTCCACAGCCGCTAGTATCATCTATGTGAATATCGTTGATGACAATGCTGATCCTGTCCTGCCGGAAGATATGATGTCAGGGCGATAGCGATGGCTACCTTAGCGAGACTGTTGCCTTGCCGTCATTGACTATTACGGATGTTTCCCTCTCGGACGTGTGGGTTGAGACGACTGTCTCCCTGCAGTCATCACACGACCCTTTTCCATTCAGAGAAGACCATATAGGTGCAGCACAGACCTCCACATAGGGCCGTGGGACAAGAACATGGAGGGCGAACTGTCATCCGAGCCAGAGATGCTGCTACTCCACTGTCCTGCACCGATACCCAATAGAGCTTCTATCGACTGCGAAACAAAGGGTGGTGACGTTCGTCGACATAACGCCCCAACGCTTCTGTAGGTGGCAGATGGAACTTCATCCCCCCCCCCCCTCCCCCCCAACGTTTCTGCCGATGGCAGATCAGCTCCCAGCACCACCGCGCCACACAAACAAGTTCGCAATGCTCAATAGCGATATGGTCAGCAACACTACGAAGTTGCTACCCTTCCGTGATATGCTCATGGCGTCATAAATTGACGTCCCCCTTCTACAAGAGATATGTCTTGCTGCCATTTCAACTCTTTATCGATTCGAGCAGTTTTCCTCAGGTGGCTGTCACTCAGGGTGCAGTGTGGCCCACTACATCCAGGTAGATCTCCCAGTCAAAGATGTGGTTCTTCACCCATGTGGACAGGATATTGCCCTCACACTATTTGATTGACTTACACGTCCCATCAGACTCGATACTCCGACGTCAACGAACTACGTTTTACTTAGAAGAGCCGGCCGCTGTGGCCGAGCGGTTCTAGGCACTTCAATCCGGAACCGCGCTGTTGCTACGCTCGCAGGTTTTAATCCTGCCTCGGGCATGGTTGTGTGTGATGTCCTTAGATTAGTTAGGTTTAATTAGTTCTAAGTCTAGGTGACTGATGACCTCAGATGTTAAGTTCCATAGTGCTCAGAGCCATTTGAACCATTTTACTTAGAAGAAATTGCGTTATTATTTGCGGGGCGATACGAGCATTACACTGCAGGCGGCGATTTCACTGTGTCCTCCATCTGAAGGACCAGACTCCTAGCTACTCAACATGTCTGGCCTTGTGCACATCTCCATGACTCTCTGGAGATCACACACGGTGACAGCCTGGTTACACCCACCATACAAGCTATTCAGAAAGCCGACACAATCTGAGTTACGTTTCCGCAACTCTTCAGGTGGGTGTGTCCTCTGTGGAATTGTGGCCTCTGGCCTTGTCTGGCCATTGCTCATTCATCGGCGCTCTACTCCTGCCACCACAACCAATTTGGCGTGGTCGAGATCCTTGGAAACTCAATACCTCTCTTCTCTATGACCCAGTTTGCCGACAACACATTGCTGCTACACGAACATCCTGCAAGTGAAGTCCTCCTTGGTACCCCTCGATGCTGCTGCGGTGGATCACCTGTGTGAAGTTGTCGATCAAGAGACAGTTTATCCAGTGCGGCAGACATGCGGTGGCTTGACTCCTGGATATCGTCGTCGGATGTCCATCATGAACGCCAGTGTACCAAAGCCAAACGTCTGTCTCTTCAATGCAACAAACTACGAGGCGTGTGCTGAGGTTACACCCTATCAAGACACCACCGTGGAGGAGCCTCCATCCATGCTCCATCGTCGACGACGTTCCCTCGTCTCTACCCTTAACACTCAGGACGGCAATTGTGTCAACAGTCAAGCAGTTGTCGTCTCAGCCTTACCAATGATTTTCCGATGTCGAAAAGGCGGCGGCCATGGTTTCTGACGATTGTCTACATTTCTTCTTGGTGTAGCAATTTTAATGGCCGGTAGTGTATTCACACACCATGTTGAGGTGTTGATGGGAACCTTCACCATCACTTACGCCATGCATCTTGGAAATCCTCATGCTGGACTCACCTGCTCCATCAATCAAGGTGGTACACATTGGTCCAGTGCTGTCTCACATTTCACCTATTTTGTCGAACTTGATTATGTATACGACGTCCTTCCAACAATATGCCCACTGTGGGTGAAGGATTTTTGTAAGTTGTTGTTGATGCTCAACCCCCCCCCCCTCTCCTCCTCCCATAATACATTTGAGGCACAATGCCCACGGATCCAGTGTTCGATGATGTGGAAAGCTGTTCACCTTTTTTTCCGTCTGTCATCAGGGCGCTTCGGCATCATATTGTCAATGTCAGGTATCCCAACAACCAATTACTGCGTCGTATCGGTCTGGCTATGTCGCCACTTGGCAGAAATCGCCTACGCGAGAACACCGACAAGTACCACCTTACATGCACTATGCAACACAAGCTCTGGTCCCTAACACAAAGTATATTGGTTTGCTACCTCCGCACCCCGCCACGAACGGTCCACATCGATCTTCTGCTTCTCCCACACGTGTCTCATTTCCCGTCAACTGAGCACCGTACTATCATGTGATTCCGAGCTCAGGTGATCGCCTGCCTATACTGTGATCCATCACACTCCACACCTGATTTTTGCTACCGTGTACTGGAAGCCCACAGTACACTCATACGTTTCCCCACATATCGTAGAACCTTTGCCAACTATAGTATTAATCTTAATCATATAGATAAAGCTATTGCGAATGTTAATGCTAAATATCTTGATCTAGTAAAAATATAAGGGAATAATCCTATAATTATTGAATAGACAATCCTCCTCGTAGTCGGGGAGCCTAGCGCCTGCCCGCGAATGGCAAAAGTCTCGAGTTCGAGTCTCGGTCCGACAAACTGTTTTAATTTGCCGCAAAGTTTCATATTAGCGCACAGTCCGTTGTAGAGGGAAAATTTCATTCGAGAAATTTCACCCAGGCTGTGGCTAAGCCACGTCTCCTCTGTATCCTTTCTTCCAGGAGTGCTAGTCTTGAAGGTTAGTAGTAGAGCTTCTGTGAAGTTTGTAAGGTAGGAGACGAGGTACTGGCGGAAACAAGTCTGTAACGATGGGTCCTGGGCTGTGCTTAGGAAACTCATTCGGTAGAGCACTTGTCAGTGAAAGGCGAAGTTAGCGAGTTCGAATCTCCGTCTGGCAAACACTTTTAATGTGTCAGGAAGTTTCACAACAGTGTACACTCCGCTGCAGAGTGAAAATTTCATTCTGTTCTACGTTCTGTTTTCTCAGTACCTTCAGTTACTGCCATATAAGAGAAGGAAGAAAATTAGACTATTACAGACGGAGAGGATGTTGTGGTTATGGAAACTGTTGACTAGGCTGCAATGACTTACACTTCAAGATTCACTCATGCGTGTGCCAAGATAAGGTCACACAAACGTTTTCATTCAGTTGGACTAGTTTAGATGGAAAAGTGTGGACCACGATCGTTTTACAATTCTGTTAGTCCTATATAGAGCGATCGTTATTATTCCAAGGTAGAGGAATAGTTCTGTAGTTCATCGATGTCTTATAAATATGAACGAGCGAGTGGCACAGAGATTGCATGCTGGACTCGCATTCTGGAGGACGCCGATTTAAATCTGCCTCCGGCCATTCAGATTTGGGTCTTCCATGAGGTCCCTAAATCAGTAAAAGCGATTACTGGGATGTTTCCCCTGAAAGGGCACGGCCGATACCATTCTCCATCCTTCCCAAACTCGAGCTTGCACTTTGCATCTAACGACCGCGCCGTCTACAGTACGCTAAACCCCACTCTTCCTTCCCCCTCACAAACACGACAATGCAGCTTATAGAGCTCTAAGATGCGAACAAATTGCCTATAAAATTGTGTAAAGTAGAAGTACTTGTAGACCGCCAAGGGCGTTTCGTTATGAGGGCTTGCTGAAGAGTAATGCCTCCGAACTTTTTTATGTGAAAACTCTTAATGCTTTTTGAATGAAAGGAACATTACTAACGTTCTACACCTTCATTCTTCATGTCTATATATTCATTTCTCAACATTATCACCCTGCCGACGAACATGTTAGTCCCAACGAGAGACCAGTTTGTTAATGCCATCACTGTAGAACGTTTTATTTTATTGAAGGAGCCACAACCATACCTCTGCTTCCACCGCTACGCCACTATCAAAATAAAGTCTTCGAAGGAGTTTTGGAAACAGATCAAAATCGGAGAAGACTAAGTGGGGAACGGAGGATGATCCATGACAGTGAATCCAAGGAGTCGGATTGTTGAAGATGTCTGAGCTCTGGCATTGTCATGCCCCATCTGTGGACGAACCCTTCGAATTCGTGCTTTCAGTTTTCTGACAGTCTCTCACACACCAACATTGTTAGGTTATTACACTATACAATACGGAGACCTCTAGCTGTAAACGATTGCGACTTGAACCAGGGAAGCGGGAAAGTCGACCGAGTAATATGCATGTCTTGTAACACCTCAAGCGATATTGAGAACAGAATAAAAAAATTCGGAGGTATTGCTTTTCAGCACGCTCCCGTACTTTCTCTCTTGTATTCATTCTCCGAAGACGGGAATGTTATAAAGAGTGTAGGATTTGCTCTGAAGATGACGTCCTAATTCTACTCAGCACCTCATCGTGTACTTCCTTCTTTTTGTACACACGGCCGTCTTACTTTATTGTAACGTACTGGCAGCACTAACCATTGTATTTTACAACGTGACTCCGCCATTTCTTCTAATCCTGAACTAACATTAAAAGCAAGTAATCGTAGTCCATAACTCTCTCTGTAGATATACTCTTCTACAGACCACTGCTAGTGTTTACGATGCCAAGTAACAAAACATAATTTTGCAAATATGCGTAGATCCGTAGTTAGACTGGTTAGGTCGCGAAAAAGTCATACAGCAAGTGAAGAATGCCTTGATCACAATGTATGCATGAGGGGTTTCGGAATTACTGCCGTCTTCAGGAATACAAATGCAAAGGAAGTACAAGGAGAGGTCGTCACCACTTGTGAACATAGTCATCTCATGTTACGTACATTACTGGTAACGATCTTGTCCTTGTGCTACCTTTGCACTTGGATTTCTGAAGATGGAAAGGTAGCGGACAGTTTGTCACCTCATGTAACACATACCAACAGATAAATCTTTTCGAGCGATTCTAGTAGCTACAGTCTGGAACCGAGCGACCGCTACGCTCGCAGGTTCGAATACTGCCTCGGGCATGGATGTGTGTGATGTCCTTAGGTTAGTTAGGTTTACGTAGTTCTAAGTTCTAGGGGACTGATGACCTCAGAAGTTAAGTCGCATAGTGCTCAGAGACATTTGAACCATTTTTGGTAAAGCTTTTGCCCTCGTGCTACCTTTGCATTTGGATTTCTCAAGATAGAAATATTTCCGAAACGCGTCATGCATAATTTGTGATCAATAAAGCAATCCTTCACCTGCTGAATGGATTTTTACGTGAGTTGGCCAGAATGTTCCCTAGCATCCTACGCGGCTTGAAGACACTCCTGTATTTTGGACGACTGTACGAAGCTCAACTCCCTCTAACACTGGGCCCACACTTGGGTTTGTAGCGTCATACTTAATGCTTCAGTTTACGTTGGCACAAGTACTTGAAAATTTACACCTGTTTGCCTACGCAGCACACACAACGCAAAGAAAGCCCCATTCGTCGGGCTGTGAATGTAACGTTACGCAAATTCCTTTAGCAGCTGTTTGTGAACGTGCTTTGTTTCAGTCTGAGTCCGAAAGCTTGTTTTCACTCAGCATTTAACGTCTGATAACACAAGCCCTGGGGTGAATTCCCGCTTGTTTCTACCAAAGATACTATCTTACAAGGAGAAACTGTGCAAAACTTTAATCGTCTCGGGTTGGAAATCGATCTAAACACTTTCAACAGCACCCGTTCAAAGCATTTTTAACAGTGGTCTTGGTAAGTGGTCGCTTCCGTCACTGAGTTTGTTTCGTTATTTGTTCCGGATATCAGACTGCCATGACATTTGGCTTCTGAACTTCGAGTCGGAATTCCGAAAATATTCTGTGAACAGAGAGCAGTGGCGTATTTACGTCTCGTACGACGCGCTTTCTATTGTAACCTCTGGAGGCGTTATTGTTAACATTTTGTTACCTTAGCTTAGTGTTGGAAGAATATTCACTACCCAGCATGTGGCCAACAAGTGGAGCAGAGGTGATAACTTGATTGTTCACCAGCGTAGACAGTAAGCCTACGCTGCCATAATTTAAAAAAATTTCCGCGGTTCATTTAAAATGAGCGCATAGAAATCATTCCTTCCCTTCTCTGCAACAATCACTCACGCCACTATAACTTTACACACACTGTTCACACTCACCAACATCAAACATACTAACAATGCACGGCCCGTACTTCGCAGAGGATTTTTTCCACAACATGTCATGAGTTCGATCTCACACCTCGCGATTTCCCGGACAGCTATAAGAATTTTGCTGGTTCCTTTTTTCCGGTACATCTCTAGTCCAGCCATGTTGTGATTTTCATTACCAATCACAAGCAGACATATTATTATTACCTACACAAAATATATGGGATCTCTGCTCCCTAGTTCCTCATATATCATCTATGAAGTCACTATTGCCCACTTCATATCCAAGAATATATAAAATGTTGCTAATTATTGTAGGGTTTGCTGATTTTAAAATATAATTCGAATTCTTGCTCTCACTTTTTAGCTGAAATCAGTGTACCAGTGTATTTGTTTCTGACTTTATTCACTGTTAATTATCTGCTTTCGAATGTTACGGATTTTTTTGTAACTAATGTCTAAATGAACCATGGACCTTGCCGTTGGTGGGGAGGCTTGCGTGCCTCAGCGATACAGATAGCCGTACCGTAGGTGCAACCACAACGGAGGGGTATCTGTTGAGAGGCCAGACAAACGTGTGGTTCCTGAAGAGGGGCAGCAGCCTTTTCAGTAGTTGCAAGGGCAACAGTCTGGATGATTGACTGATCTGGCCTTGTAACAATAACCAAAACGGCCTTGCTGTGCTGGTACTGCGAACGGCTGAAAGCAAGGGGAAACTACAGCCGTAATTTTTCCCGAGGGCATGCAGCTTTACTGTATGATTAAATGATGATGGCATCCTCTTGGGTAAAATATTCCGGAGGTAAAATAGTCCCCCATTCGGATCTCCGGGCGGGGACTACTCAAGAGGATGTCGTTATCAGGAGAAAGAAAACTGGCGTTCTACGGATCGGAGCGTGGAATGTCAGATCCCTTAATCGGGCAGGTAGGTTAGAAAATTTAAAAACGGAAATAGATAGGTTGAAGTTAGATATAGTGGGAATTAGTGAAGTTCGGTGGCAGGAGGAACAAGACTTCTGGTCAGGTGACTACAGGGTTATAAACACAAAATCAAATAGGGGTAATGCAGGAGTAGGTTTAATAATGAATAGGAAAATAGGAATGCGGGTAAGCTACTACAAACAGCATAGTGAACGCATTATTGTGGCCAAGATAGATACGAAGCCCACGCCTACTACAGTAGTACAAGTTTATATGCCAACTAGCTCAGCAGATGACGAAGAAATGGAAGAAATGTATGATGAAATAAAAGAAATTATTCAGATTGTGAAGGGAGACGAAAATTTAATAGTCATGGGTGACTGGAATTCGAGTGTAGGAAAAGGGAGAGAAGGAAACATAGTAGGTGAATATGGATTGGGGGACAGAAATGAAAGAGGAAGCCGCCTGGTCGAATTTTGCACAGAGCACAACATAATCATAACTAACACTTGGTTTAAGAATCATGAAAGAAGGTTGTATACATGGAAGAACCCTGGAGATACTAAAAGGTATCAGATAGATTATATAATGGTAAGACAGAGATTTAGGAACCAGGTTTTAAATTGTAAGACATTTCCAGGGGCAGATGTGGACTCTGACCACAATCTATTGGTTATGACCTGTAGATTAAAACTGAAGAAACTGCAAAAAGGTGGGAATTTAAGGAGATGGGACCTGGATAAACTAAAAGAATCAGAGGTTGTACAGAGATTCAGGGAGAGCATAAGGGAGCAATTGACAGGAATGGGGGAAAGAAATACAGTAGAAGAAGAATGGGTAGCTTTGAGGGATGAAGTAGTGAAGGCAGCAGAGGATCAAGTAGGTAAAAAGACGAGGGCTAGTAGAAATCCTTGGGTAACAGAAGAAATATTGAATTTAATTGATGAAAGGAGAAAATATAAAAATGCAGTAAGTGAAACAGGCAAAAAGGAATACAAACGTCTCAAAAATGAGATCGACAGGAAGTGCAAAATGGCTAAGCAGGGATGGCTAGAGGACAAATGTAAGGATGTAGAGGCCTATCTCACTAGGGGTAAGATAGATACCGCCTACAGGAAAATTAAAGAGACCTTTGGAGATAAGAGAATGACTTGTATGAATATCAAGAGCTCAGATGGAAACCCAGTTCTAAGCAAAGAAGGGAAAGCAGAAAGGTGGAAGGAGTATATAGAGGGTCTATACAAGGACGGTGTACTTGAGGACAATATTATGGAAATGGAAGAGGATGTAGATGAAGATGAAATGGGAGATATGATACTGCGTGAAGAGTTTGACAGAGCACTGAAAGACCTGAGTCGAAACAAGGCCCCCGGAGTAGACAAGATTCCATTGGAACTACTGACGGCCGTGGGAGAGCCAGTCCTGACAAAACTCTACCATCTGGTGAGCAAGATGTATGAAACAGGCGAAATACCCTCAGACTTCAAGAAGAATATAATAATTCCAATCCCAAAGAAAGCTGGTGTTGACAGATGTGAAAATTACCGAACTATCAGCTTAATAAGTCACAGCTGCAAAATACTAACACGAATTCTTTACAGACGAATGGAAAAACTAGTAGACGCCAACCTCGGGGAAGATCAGTTTGGATTCCGTAGAAACACTGGAACACGTGAGGCAATACTGACCTTACGACTTATCTTAGAAGAAAGATTAAGGAAAGGCAAACCTACGTTTCTAGCATTTGTAGACTTAGAGAAAGCTTTTGACAATGTTGACTGGAATACTCTCTTTCAAATTCTAAAGGTGGCAGGGGTAAAATACAGGGAGCGAAAGGCTATTTACAATTTGTACAGAAACCAGATGGCAATTATAAGAGTCGAGGGACATGAAAGGGAAGCAGTGGTTGGGAAGGGAGTAAGACAGGGTTGTAGCCTCTCCCCGATGTTGTTCAATCTGTATATTGAGCAAGCAGTAAAGGAAACAAAAGAAAAATTCGGAGTAGGTATTAAAATTCATGGAGAAGAAATAAAAACTTTGAGGTTCGCCGATGACATTGTAATTCTGTCAGAGACAGCAAAGGACTTGGAAGAGCAGTTGAATGGAATGGACAGTGTCTTGAAAGGAGGATATAAGATGAACATCAACAAAAGCAAAACAAGGATAATGGAATGTAGTCTAATTAAGTCGGGTGATGCTGAGGGAATTAGATTAGGAAATGAGGCACTTACAGTAGTAAAGGAGTTTTGCTATTTGGGGAGGAAAATAACTGATGATGGTCGAAGTAGAGAGGATATAAAATGTAGGCTGGCAATGGCAAGGAAAGCGTTTCTGAAGAAGAGAAATTTGTTAACATCCAGTATTGATTTAAGTGTCAGGAAGTCATTTCTGAAAGTATTCGTATGGAGTGTAGCCATGTATGGAAGTGAAACATGGACGATAAATAGTTTGGACAAGAAGAGAATAGAAGCTTTCGAAATGTGGTGCTACAGAAGAATGCTGAAGATTAGATGGGTAGATCACATAACTAATGAGGAAGTATTGAATAGGATTGGGGAGAAGAGAAGTTTGTGGCACAACTTGACCAGAAGAAGGGATCGGTTGGTAGGACATGTTCTGAGGCATCAAGAGATCACCAATTTAGTATTGGAGGGCAGCGTGGAGGGTAAAAATCGTAGAGGGAGACCAAGAGATGAATACACTAAGCAGATTCAGAAGGATGTAGGTTGCAGTAGGTACTGGGAGATGAAAAAGCTTGCACAGGATAGAGTAGCATGGAGAGCTGCATCAAACCAGTCTCAGGACTGAAGACCACAACAACAACAATGTCTAAATGGTTTTTTAACTAACCCAAAAAATTAAGGAAAACTACCGTGTATTTCAAAATGTGACCACCGCATTTTGGGGAGAGAAAAATGTTGGCCGCGCGGGGTTACCCGCGCGGTTTGAGGCGCCATGTCACGGATTGCGCGGTCCCTCCCGCCGGAAGTTCGAGTCCTCCTTCGGGTATGGGTGTGTCTGTGTGTTGTTCTTAGCATAAGTTAGTTTAAGTAGTGTGTAAGTCTAGGGATCGATGACCTCAGCAGTTTGGTCCCTTAGGAATCCACACACATTTGAACATGTTTTTTGAAAAATGTTACAGAAGTGTGCGCGATATTGTGGGTAATAAATTAACACTTTCTCTGTCTTTTCTCTCTCTCGATTCTGATAGATAAAAATTGATTTCGTATAGTTTTTGGATCTGGGGATGAAGTCCTTCCGATTTACATATATACTGAAAGAAAGGAACATGTGCTTCATTTGATCTAATGCTGCAGTCTTATTTTTACAGACTTCCTCTATTCACTAATCGCTGCTGTGTAGCAGTTCAGTTTTTCCTGTTTCTCTCTTTCCCGAGGAAATAAAAACGGCTACCCTATGCTTTGCTTACGTAGAAACGTGTTATTCCCGATAAGAGGTATCTGTTGAGCCGTTACGTCAGTAATACTGTAGTTCCAGCGACGGGATTACGGCGTTAAATCTTTTGTGCAGAGTTTTTGGCATTACTGAATCCTGATAAAAATTTTGGCGCTCAGCTCTCGGATTTTAATTTCACTGCTAAAACAAGATTACTGTATTCCTTTTAAAGAGCCACGCAGTTTGAGGCCGAATTATAAACACAGATTCCACAGCCGACTTATTACGTTGCTGAATTCATCTGCAGCTGTTTAGTCAGACATAGCAGAAACACGTTTCTTGCGTCGTTCCAACGTCTTGAATTGTTCTTAAAGCGGCGCATTAATTTGTTCCCACGAAGAGAAGGGAAGGCCGCGTGCATTCGTTATCTGTTCCACTGCTCTTGGGACTGCGCGGTGGCACAGGGAGCATCGCAGAGCCATCTAGTTGCGTTGCGGCACATTACACAAGCGTCGCATCGCATCGCAAGCCAGCGGATATGCTACGGGGTTGGAGCGGAAGGAATGTTTTGCGGTAACGGCTGAATCTTCGGTATTTCTGTCTATGTACTGTTATTTGGGAATACTTTTTCTGAGATTTTCTTGTGAAATATCCAGTTGAGCCGTGCAGAAATTCCCTCTTGTATATGACCGTTGTCCCAAAATTTCAGCAATCTCTTGCGGGTTATATCCAGATTCTGTAAATGACAACAGCGAGTAACGCATTCTCATCTGCCGAAGGAACTTGGCGACCGATCAAGTGTAGAAAGTTCAGATGGTGTGTTGGCTCTGCTCCCCGAGAAAGCGTTCTGGGAAGTTTCAGTACTGCAAATGGCACAAGAAGTCGTCAATTCAGCAGAAATGTTCATTTTCACCGTTGTCAGTAACTTTGCATATGAAGACTAAACATGCTTAGATGCAGCTGAACTGACTGCTAGCTCTAGTTCATTTAATTTATTCAATCACTATATTCCGCAAAATCCATCGCGAAGGTCAACAATTAGGAAAACTTTTAGGCGAAGGTATAAATTACATCTGCATCCGTACACCTAAAGCCACAGTGACATGCGTTGTAGAAGGCACTTCTTATTTACCACTTACACGGTTCATGCCCGTTCCATTCGCGCATAGACCGCACGAAGAAAAAGTGTTTAAATACACACACCAAAAAAAAGTTTTGCATCACCCCGGTTCCCAGAACTGAAGATAGACATTGACTGTGAATATTGTATCACAGAGACAGTCCCTTCGACTGTTCAGAGATGTCACTAAACCCGCCCAAAATGTGAACAATCATGGATGAACAACGTCTATTAAACGGAGGGGTCCGACAGCCGATCAGTTCCAGTCATTCCACTAGGAAGGAGGTACGCGGCTCGTCTGTAGTTCAACCATGCCTAGACGGGCAATACCGAGGTTCGATCGCGTCCGCATTGTTACTTTGTGCCAGGAAGGGATCTCAACTAGGTAAGTGTCCAGGCGTCTCGGAGTGAACCAAAGCGATGATTTTCGGACATGGAGGAGATACAGAGAGACAGGAAATGCGACGATGTGCCTCGCTCAGGTGGCGTAAGGGCTATTACCACTGTGGATGACCGCTAACTACGGATTATGACTCGGAGGAACCCTGACAGCAACACCACCATGAATGCACAGGACGTCGTGTTACGACTCAAACTGTGCGCAATAGGCTGCATAATGCGCAACTTCACTCCCGACGTCCATGGCGAGGTCCATCTTTGCAAACACGAAACCATGCAGAGCGGTACAGATGGGCCCAACAACATGCCGAATGGACCGCTCAGGAATGGCATCACGTTCTCTTCACCGATGGGTGTCGCATATGCCTGCAGACACAGTCGTCGGAGACGTGTTTGGAGACAACCCGGTCAGGCTGAACGCCATAGACACACTGTCCAGCGAGTGCAGCAAGGTGGAGGTTCCCTGCTGTTTTGGGATGGCATTATGTGGGGCCGACGTACGCCACCGGTAGTCGTGAAAGGTGCCGTAACTGCTGTACGATACGTGAATGCCATCCTCCGTCCGATAGTGGAACCATATAGGCAGCATTTTGGCGAGACATTCGTCTCCATGGACGACAATTCGCGCCCCCATCGTGCACATCTTGTGAATGACTTCTCTTCAGGATAACGACATCGCTCGACTGGAGTGGCCAGTATGTTCTCCAGACATGAGCCCTATCGAACATGCCTGGGATAGGTTGAAAAGGACTGTTTATGGACGACGTGACCCACCAACCACTCTGAGGGATCTACGTCGAATCTCCGTTAAGGAGTGGGACAATCTGGAACAACAGTGCCCGTGACTGCTACGGTCGCAGGTTCGAATCCTGCCTCGGGCATGGATGTGTGTGATGTCCTTAGGTTAGTTAGGTTTAAGTAGTTCTAAGTTCTAGGGGACTGATGACCCCAGATGTTAAGTCCCATAGTGCTCAGAGCCATTTGAACCATTTGAACAACAGTGCCTTGATGAACTTGTGGATAGTATGCCACGACGAATACAGGCATCCATCAATGCAAGAGGACGCGTTACTGGGTATTAGAGGTACTGGTGTGTACAACAATGTGGACCACCACCTCTATAGGTCTCGCTGTATGGTGGTACAATATGCAATGTGTGGTTTTCATGAGCAGTTAAGGTCTTGTTGTATGGTGGTACAATATGCAATGTGTGGTTTTCATGAGCAATAAAAAGGGCGGAAATGATGTTTATGATGATCTCTGTTCCAATTATCAGTACAGGTTGCGGAACTCTCGGGACCGAGGTGATGCAAAACTATTTGTGATGTGTGCATCTCTGTTCACTCTGTACTTAACCTAATGTTGTCTTCATGGTCTCTACAAGAGCTATACGCAGCGGGAGTCAAAAAGAAATCTGTGACCATTAGTGCTGTTCTTCTTTGTATGCATTCACTATCTCCAGTTAGTACTGTCTTGTACTTAAGCAATATTCGAGGATGAGTCGCTTGAATTGGGAGCAATCTCCTTTGATACATTTTCGTAGTATCCAACCAATGAACAGAAGCCACCTTTTTTGCGTACAACTGAGTCGGTGTATCACTAATTGCTATACTATGTTTCAGCATACGTAGGATACAAATGATAAACAGGACTCCATTGCTTCTCCAGTTACACCAGCTAGGTGGTTTTCACTGGTTCGTATTTACAGAAGCGCGCTGATAGTTGTGAAAGAATAATGGCTGTCCATGTGAATTAGGAGTGGAGGCATGTTTGCAGTTGTACAGGAGTTGTACAAAAATATGGAAACTCCGCGAGAAATGCTTGGTTGAACGTAAATGCAGATGCCTGCCAAGCCTGCAGAGTGCGCTGTTGTATTTGACCACTAACGGCACCTGTGCAATGTCTTCAACATGTTGCAAATTTCAGTCGTGGTCAGAACAGTATCCTGTGCAAAAAATGCAATGTGTAATTGTGATTAGTAAGATTCCCGCAGATCACGTATTTCAGTTACTTATAGTCAATCCGACAAGCGGAACTCGGGAATGACGGTACAGTTGACAAGAACCTAAATAACGCAATGCAGCTACACAATCAGATTTCAGTTTGTTGGCCTGTGACGTTCAAGGTCCGAAGCAGCGACGTTGTCGCGAATAGCACTATCTGCAGCCAACCTGCACAGCACTACCTTTTCCTTGGTCACAGACAATTATCGCTTGAAACCCTAGCCTTCAAAACTACGTAAAAAAAATGATATTCACATGTGGTATATATCTCTATAGTCTCTCTAAGCACTTTAAAATTTTTCTCTCTTACGTTAGGTTAGAGTTACGTTAGTTTAATATTACCCATTTTTGAGGATGCAAGGTAGCGATTGTATTTTAGCACTAATTCTGGAGCCCACAACTGATCAGGAGGACGCGGCGTGGTGCGACGTATGACCTGAAATGGGACGATTACCGACTGGGGTCCACGATTTTAATGTACGATTTATTGTGGGATGAGGACCACAGTTCAACATGTTTTATTCCATTTCGTTTTATGCACACCGCAAACGTGTTGCTGAACTTTTTAGCGCTTCAACTTCAAGAGCTCAGTTTGACAACTGTTGATGAGAATTTTGTCTTTCGAAACGCGTTGTTGAGTGTGTATGGGACGTAGAGCAGATGGCTGCTACCAGTTATTATTGTTACGTTAATTGTTTTGAAACGAGGGAAACTGGCTTTATCTTATCACGTCGTCGAAAACTATGAAACCACTGAAATATTTTTTCATTATTTATCAAAAAAACCCTGGCAAAGGGTCTTTCCAAAAGTTACTTATCGTTTTGCTTTTCAAAGAAGGTTTTCTTTTCACTTATTTTCTCTCATCAGTTAACTCGTAAAAAACATGAAGTTTAAACTGTCTTTGACAAATATCGCGTACACATTCTGGAATTCGTCCTATAGAGATCTAAAGCGTTTTCCAATGCTCATCTTTCAACTGTCATAATGAGTCATGACATACTAAAGAGCAAGCGAAAATAAACGTAACGGTGCAAAACCTTACGCTGACGACAGATCCGTCAGTCACAATGCTTTGCGCAGCGGAAGTGGGAGCCGTCGTTGCTAGGCTCCCAGTCGTGTACTAACGTACGAGCAATGCAAATCACTATCAAAAACCAATAAATTAACAATTAGTCAATACGGTATATAAGTATAATAACCGAGGCAGTACATCAAGGCCCGTTAGCTCAGTTGGTTAGAGCGTCGTGCTAATAACGCGAAGGTCGTGGGTTCGATCCCCCCACGGGCCACATGTTTTTTAACATTAACTAAAATTCGTGGGACTTTGTGTGTGCATGTTGTCTAACTCCGATGAAGGCTGAACCTTTTTCCGTAATATTTTCATTCACCAACATTTGTTGCACTACCAGCCTTCTATTCTTAAACATTATTTGATAACGTCGTTGATTTTCTCATCAGAGAATTTTATACAAAAAATACAGCATGCTACGACACAGTAATTGTATTTTTAACTTCTATAAATCTTTTAAATGTTCAGTTATTAAAACAGTTGCCGTTTTACATAGGATATTCAATAATAAAAATGCTTGCAATAGTACGCGATACATATCTTCCAAAACTCCTACGTCACTTGATCTGAGTGGAAGTGAAGAATACGAAAGAATTCCATTTGTTGTTAGTAAAAAATATTTTCACATCTCAATACGTATTTCGTTTATCAGGTCATTTATTATAATGAAACAGTTGTTCCAGCACTAATGTAACACAAACAGATAAGCACTGAATGAACTTGAATGATATACGAGGGTGAGTCAAATGAAAACCTTAAATATTTTTTTAAATATTATTTATTGTGCAGAAGTGGTACAAAGCTGTATCACTTTTCAACATAATCTCCCCACGCTCAATGCAAATCCTCTAGCACTTACAAAGATAGGTGCTGAAAAGAGGTTGGCTGCTGCGTCCCGACAGTGCCCACCGTTGGAGGTTCGAGTCCTCCCTCCGACATGGGTGTGTGTGTGTAGTCCACAGCGTAATTTAGTTTCAGTTATATTAAGTAGTGTGTAAGCTTATACACCGATGACCTAAGCAGCTTGGTCTCATACGTTCTGACAACGAATTTACAAAATTTTAAATCCAAACTACTGCATCTCGGTTCTTACAATAGTGCTATAGGTGCGCACTGGTTAGCTGTAACTGAAGACAGACTCCAACTCGGATTGTGGTTAAGAGCATATTAACTTAAATTGTGAATATATTTCTGAATGAATGTTTGTTACGTATTTTTCCGTCACGCTTTTCACTGTTATAAGCTATGTTCTACAAGGAACGCACGCCATTGGAGGCGGCAATCTGTAATTTATTTTACCTTAATTACTACTTCAATTTTGTTCCACAATTTCAAAGTATATATGGGTGCAAACATGGAATACATGGGAATAATGCAGCTGCTCAGTGACAGGTATGGGGGAGGCATTGAGGCCAGGCCTCGGATCTTCGACCCCTGCCCTCTTTGCCTCCGCCTACCTGCTGCTGAAAGTCTTCTCAAACTTAAAAAAAAAAAAAAATAGTGCAGTGATCAGCATGACTGTAGTAAGCAGGAGGTCCAGGTTCGAAGACCAGTCAGTCACAAATATTCATCTGCCGTCTTAACTGTATTTCAACGCGCTGTAACAGTGTGGACGTCGGTCCTTCGATATTTAAGATGCAATTGTTTTTTGAGGCAATAGAGGTGATTTGCGAACATTTGTCTTGCCATCAGTGTAACGGGACTTCAACGGCATCCAACCCTTAGTCATTGCTTTGTGCCGGCGCTAACCCATGTCATATATATGCGAATCTGATTGTAGTTCATATTTAGTCAAATAACAAATGGTCTGTATACAAGTATGCCGGCCGGGGTGGCCGAGCTGTTCTAGGCGCTACAGTCTGAAACCGCGCGACCGCTACGGACGCAGGTTCGAATCCTGTCTCGGGCATGGATGTGTCTGATGTCATTAGGTTAGTTAGGTTTAAGTAGTTCTAAGTTCTAGTGGACTGATGACCTCAGAAGTTAAGTCCCATAGTGCTCAGAGCCATTTGAACCTTTTATGAAGTATACAAGTATGCTTCACAACCTTAAACTGTTTGTTTTTTTTACTTCACATTAAAATAAAAGTTATGATATGAGAAGAGGAAATGACTGATATGCTTCTCAGTAACTTTAGTTTTTCGTGTTTTTTTTCTCACTTCATACTAAAACAAGGGCGTTACTTTGAGAAGAGAAAATGAAATATACGCTTCCAAGACATAATATTTCCTTGTGTGCTACTATTGCATACATGAAAGCCCTGCAGTTAATTTTTTTATGCTCGATAAATTTTGATATCACCTCACATTCCTTTGTGAGAAGGTTCCTATTTTCTTGGGATTCAAATAGAGTGGACATTTCATCACTGGTTAATATTCTGATGACTATTGACATGATACCCGTTGCAATTGCTCCATGGCACCTGTGAGTAGAGTCTCACGTTGGTTACTATAAGAACACACAGGCAGTGATATCCGCTCACTGCAGTCAGAGCCAAGGTGATTTCTTTCTGTTTATGGCTAAGCGTCTGCTGCAGTGTCCACGCTCAGCCAACATAAACAAATCGCGGCGGCATTGGGCACTGCTAATCGCTGCACTTGTCGCAAGCCTCGACAACAAGAGCGCACTGTCTCTGCTAACGATAATATGGAGTTAATACATCTTACTTAACGTAACGTAATATGCAGGTCGTGGGTTGGGTAAAAATTCAGTTTGTAACTTCCCATCGCATTAAAATACTTTACAGTCATATTTGATGCAATATTTATTGTTGGTTGTCTCTCTAATGTTAATAGTATTGATTCAAATTGTGCGTAAACACGAAAACACACACACACAAACCTTCATTGATTCCAGTGAGGGTGACAACTACTGTGTGTTGAACAACACATGCACCAGTCAATTCCTCAGTTGGCGTCGAGTGGATGAGATTTTTCAATTACCTTGCATTGCAAGAATTGTAAGGAGGAGACTGAAAGTAAATGGACTTGTATCTAACCAGCTGCGACAAAGCAAAGCTTGACCGACTATCAGATAATTGTCCACATGGGTTTTGTGGACGAGTATACTTTTAGTAACCAACCCACCCACGATCATTACGTAAAATTTCTCGAAGGCGTAGGGGCATTGATTTCATTAAGTCGTCGACAGTGTAGCGTGATGGTTTACTTCCCACCATTCGTTTTCTATATTCGTCCAAAGGTCGCTTGCATTTGTAGGTCCACATGGCAATGACCTTGTTACCTCTGCCCACATATTCTCTATCTGGTTGATGTACGGTGATCGTGGAACAAACGGCAACAGATTTATCCTCTCTTGGCCCTGAAACCAATCTCGCACTGCTCTGCTATAATGGGTGGGCTCTGCTCCTGTAAATAAACTGTTATCTCGTTCGTTCATATATTTATATTTAAATAACATATTAGTAATAAGCACATTGTATTATTATTTTCCACAGTGTTTGAGAATTCAGGCCCTGTCATATATGAGTGATCTAGATTCAACCGTCCGATTAAGAATGTGGTTTACCCAGTCTATCAAATGATGAGAGTCGTATTCGGATATCCACATTAAGCCTGACTGGCTGAATCCGATTAGAACGATCTGGTATCGAAATGAAATTACAGAAATCGGATAATTTGAACGTCTGTATTGCAACAATGCTGCGCACATAAATTCCTATGATGGAGTGACAGGTAGCAACTGCCCAAGAAAAAGTGAGAAATATGTCTACTAGCAGCAATGTAACGTAATTATGACCCATATTTATGTGGCTATTTCAGTGGTGGGAAGATGCACCATATCGGATTTGCTGATGACGTAATGACAATAATAATAATAATAATCCCGTGGGGCCGATAGGGGAAACCCTCCCCCATATGGGTGGTACCGAGGAAATCAAATACTTGGGGTGAACCAAATACTAACACAATCCTCAACGACTACTCAATCCGTTGAACCCAAAATCCACGCACGTCTGAGTGAAAATCACCGCTACTCTGGTCACCGTCTGTTAGCTCAATGAGCTCGGCTGAAAATATTTGCTTCCAAAGGCTTCAACACCCTCTGGTCCCGTCCGGTCCTGGAATCACCGAGGCCAAACCAATGAAACACAAGTAAACATGAACTGTGCAAACTGTCGACAGGCGGCATTTGGAATTTCGGATTCTGGGGAGGCCAGGTTAGCACGGCAGAGAATATTGAAAATCCCTTGTAAATTTTCCTACGAGCAGAAAACATGCATTTGAAAAGTACAAAAAAAGTGGCTCTGAGCACTATGGGACTTAACATCTATGGCCATCAGTCCCCTAGAACTACTTAAACCTAACTAACCTAAGGACAGCATACAACACCCAGCCATCACGAGGCAGAGAAAATCCCTGACCCCACCGGGAACAGAACCCGCGAACCCGGGCGTGGCAAGCGAGAACGCTACCGCACGACCACGAGATGCGGGCTTGAAAAGTACATGCCGCGCGGGATTAGCCGAGCGGTCTAGGGCGCAGCAGTCATGGACGATTCGGCTGGTCCCGGCGGAGGTTCGAATCCTCCCTCGGGCATGGGTGTGCGTGTTTGTCCTTAGGATAATTTAGGTTAAGTAGTGTGTAAGCTTAGGGACTGATGACCTTAGCAGTTAAGTCCCATAAGATTTCACACACATAAGAACTTTTTTTTTATAACAAAACATCGATACATTGATCCAAATACGAAAACTAAATAATCTCACATAATAAATCGACCGACAAAAAATTCTCATCATTGCTCTTCAAGAACATCGACTAACTGACAATGAAACCTTGCATTACGGAAACCATTGCATCTTCAAGAGCAAAATGCAACAAAAGATAGCGAAAGGCGTACCAATCTTGGCCAAGGCATTTCTCAAACACAGATCTATCACCAGTTCTGTCAAAGAAATCACACCCGTTAACAATCGACTTA
Source organism: Schistocerca piceifrons (assembly GCF_021461385.2). Classification (NCBI taxonomy): domain Eukaryota; kingdom Metazoa; phylum Arthropoda; class Insecta; order Orthoptera; family Acrididae; genus Schistocerca; species Schistocerca piceifrons. Next base: position 237,552,532 of record NC_060145.1, on the reverse strand, counting down.
TGACTATGCTCATTCAGAGCCCCAGTAAAAAATAAACACTCATCAATGCACATGGCCCCACCAACATCGAAAATAAGAAAAACACCAAAAATGTCGAAAAATTCTGGAACACACTCGAAAATACTATGAGCAAAATTCACCAAGATGACGTCAAAATACTAAAGGAAGAATTCAACTCTCTGTAGAAAAATCATTGGTAGAAATTCAACACATCTAAACGCTTAGACCAATGGCACACGTCTGACTGATATTTGCCAACAATTCAACCACAAAAGGATGTCTTCCCACTATAGGAAAAAAACCATTTCTTAGGTAACATGCTTGGCTACCAGGTGCAAGCTGCTGTCGTTCGCCTTTCTAGACTCGCTGAAAGCCAGATATTTTTATTCTTTTGTAGTAGAGCTACAAGCAGGCAGATACAAACTCAATAAGGGAATCGTAAAATAACGCTCGAGCCAAATTCGGCTTGCTACTTACAGCACACCTTAGTGTCAGATCGGAAACCTTACGGTACTGCCAATTTCATAATGCCACTTTTGTTTTCTGCCGACATATTTTTTGTTGTTGTGAATACATAATTTTATCTAAGAAATGCCACATTTTCATAATACTTGCGAGTGATACAGGAAATGAAGTAAATACAGATCTTTTCGAAGTCAGCGCCGGCCGCGGTGGTCTAGCGGTTCTGGCGCTGCAGTCCGGAACCGCGGGACTGCTACGGTCGCAGGTTCGCATCCTGCCTCGGGCATGGGTGTGTGTAATGTCCTTAGGTTAGTTAGGTTTAAGTAGTTCTAAGTTCTAGGGGACTTATGACCTGAGATGTTGAGTCCCATAGTGCTCAGAGCCATTTGATTTTTTCGAAGTCAAAAGTCGGTAATATCTTACTAATTCGTGTTAAAATAGGCTCAATCGTCTTAAAGACACATAATGCTTTATTAAGATAAATTGCCGTCGTGATGTTTCTGTAGTAAGCTGAATTTAATTTGTATTGGCACAGTGAATATTTTAGTTGCATTTTCCAGTAGTTTTCTAATCGCAACATTAATCATCAAAGAGAAATTATTCAGCAGCTGAATTTTATTTCACTATATCTACAACAATCTAACTATGCTAAAGTTGTTTGCAAATTCTACGTTTGTAGAAAACCACTGGTTCAAACGATGTCATTAAACCAGTGTGGTTTTAAGAGTATTTTCCTCTAGAAGTGAATTGCCTTGACGGTTGATCGATCAAGAGCGGGAAAGGTAAAGTTTTACGAATATATGACGAGAGGGACAAGTGCTTGAGAGAGGACTTCCCTATCAATACAAGTGTCCGAGAGACGACTTTCCTATCGATCTCCTGGATTGTTTTGTTTCTCAAATCAACTGAGTGAGTTATCATGCAGTAGCACAGGTGATGTAGTTTTGTTGCTCGACTTTCTTACACTGCGACTGAAAGGTGTCTCAGTTGTTGACAACAAATTCCAGCTGTGTAGCACACACCCTTTGGGGCAGAATTCGTAGTCCAAAACACACTTATGGAGCTATCAAATGTAAAATATTATGTTCACACTACTCTTTGCTCTAGTCTACGTCTTTTGGTGGGGCTCATCCTTTCATTTCTTCTTAGGAAGTTAGCGATAAAGGCATCATAACACGTCACCAGTAACAGTACTGTAAAGGAATGCTCAATGAGCGACCTGATGACGTTCAATAATAGTCACTCCTTTGATTTTTGTTGTTTCGAATTAGAGCATGCAGTACTCCTACACCAGACTTCTGAACTTTGCCTGTTGAATGTAAATGTCGCATGATGGTAAAATGATAAAATGTCACATATATCAGTAGTCGAGACTTCCTTAATGTGGAAAATCATTCATGCCAGAACGATCTTTGTTGAATCAAGAATATGTTTTTCTGGTGTATTTTTCCCAAAAGCACTCGCTCCACGCACAGTTCAAATCTTTCTAGCTGCCTCCTCTAATTCACCCCTCTGTTATACCAAATGTAAACGTTGTGTTGCAGATCTTTCATCTTTTTCCACTTGCGACTCAATTTTACAATGCTTAACTGTAGTTCATGATTTTCAAGTATGCAAAATCCAATGCTTAACTGCAAGATGATAACTAGAACTTCAAATTCGAAAATGGCATTGATACATACACTGACAGCGTGGCACCGCCTTCACATGGGCGGCACCGGATTTCAGGCGGCGGGTGGCGTCTGGCCGATGGCCGGTAGCCGCTGCAGCGCGAGGAATCGCTCGAGCGTAAGCTGTTATGATCGCGACGCAGCCACGAGCTGTCCTGCGGAATTGTTTCTGGAATACTTGTTATTGCGGGTGGGTAGAATGTTAAGCGAATTGTCTTCGATGTTCAATCAGACTCATAACTTTAGACCGAAATGCGTTAAAAAAAAAAAAAACAGTTGGGCGCGAACATGCGACTCTAAGTTCAGAATGCACGACGATTACCGCAAGACCACGGGCTCATTCCAGCCATGTGAACTCGGAAGTATGTAACACTTCCTCCTAACACTTCCGTATCTTACAGTGTTGCCAGATCGTGCATATGGCCGGACTTAGAGTTGTCAGGGGCGGTCAGTTTTACTGGCCACCTTAAGTGAACGACTCGGAATTAGTCTCTCTGGCGGCCGGCGGGCGGTCAGTTTTTATGTCTAAGACTGTACGTTTTGAGCACAGCATTCTATGGTAGTGAAACATGGATTGTGGGTAAACCGGAACAGAAGAGAATCGAAGCATTTGAGATGTGGCGCTACAGACAAATGTTGGAAATTAGGTGAATTCATAAGGCAAGGAATAAGGACGTTCTGCGCAGAACTGAAGAGGAAAGGAATATGTAGAAAACACTGGCAAGGAGAAGGGACAGGATGATAGGACATCTGTTAAGACATCAGGGAAAGACTTCCATAGCAGTAGAGGGAGCTGTAGATGGCAAAAACTGCAGATAAAGGCAAAGATTGCAATACATCCAGCAAATAATTGAGGACATAGGTTGCAAGTGATACTCTGAGATGAAGAGGTTGGCACAGGAGAGGAATTCGTGGTGGGTCGCATCATACTAGTCAGAAGACTGATGACTCAAAAAGAAAAAAAAAGCATGAGATGCGTGAATGAGCAAGTCTACTAGTATCAAATACAGGCCTTAATTTGAGGAAGAAATTTCTGAGAATATACATTTGGAGCACAGTATTGTATGGTAGAGAAACATGGACTCAGGGAAAACCAGACAGAAAAGAATCAAAACATTTGATATGTGGTGCTACAGGCGAATGTTGAAAATTAGATGGATTAATAAGGTAAGGAATGAGGTGGCTCCACACAGAATCGGAGAGGAAAGGAATATGTGGGAAACACTGCGAAGGAGGTGGGACAGGATGACAGGACATCTGTTAAGACATTAGGGAATGATTTCCGTGGTAGTTGAGGGAGCTGCAAAGCGCAAAAACTGTAGAGGAAGACTGAGACTGGAATACATCCAGCAAAGAACTGTAGATGTTGGTTGTAAGTGCTACTCTGAGATGAAGTGGTTGGCACAGGAGAGGAGTTCGTGGCAGGCCGCATCAAACTGGTCAGAAGACTGGAAAAAACTGAAACCCACAGAGGTACCGCCGCAACTTCACGGCAGGAGCATCGGCGCGCACACAGCTTCCCCGCTTGCCCTTTTGACGCTCCTACCGTGAAGTGCTATACACGGAGGTAACAAAAGTCATGGTATACCTCCTAATATCGTGTAGAACCTCCTTTTGCCCGGCGTAGTTCGGCAACTCGACGTGCCATGGGCTCAACAAGTCATTGGAAGTCTCTTGCAGAGAACTTGAGTCCAATTGCCTCTATGGCCACCCATAATTGCGAAATTTTCGGCAGTGCAGGATTTTGTGTATGAACTGACCTGTGGATTATGTCTCATAAATGCACGATGGATTCATGTCGGGTGCTCGAATTGTCCAGAATGTTTTTCAGACCAATCGCAATCATCTGTGGCTTGGTGACATTGCGGTTTCCCATCTGCAAATATTCCATCGTTTTTTGGGAAATCCAGGGATGGCTGCAAATAGTCTCCAAGTAGCCCACCATAATCATTTCCAAACAGTCGGTTCAGTCGGACCAGAGGATCAAGTTCATTCCATGAAAAAACAACCCACACCATTAGGGAACTACCAACAGCTTACATCATGCCTCATTGATAATCTGAGTCCATGGATTCATGGAGTCTGCGCCAAACTCAAGCCCTCCCGTCAGCCCTTCCAATCTGAAAGCTGGACTCATATGACCAGGTCACGTTTTTCCAGTGGTCCAACCCAAATGGTTCCAGTTCAGGAGAGCCGCTGCAGGCGATGTCATGCTGTAAGCAAAGGCACTCGTGTCAGTCGTCTGCTGCCATACTCCATTGACGCCAAATTCCCCTGCACTTTCTTAATGGACTCGTGCGTCGTACGTCCCACATTGATTTGGGCTGTTGTTCCACTCAGAGTTGTTTGTCTGTTAGCACTGAGAACCCTAAGCAAAATCCCCTTCTCTCGGCAACTGCAATGTCCCTGTTGAGATGTACTGCTTGAAATTTGGTATTCTCGGCATGCACTTGACACTGTGGATCTCGGTGTACTGAATTCACTAACGATTTCCGAGGTGGAAAGTCCCATGCGTCTAGATCCATCGACCATTCTGCGCTCAAAGTCTGTTAATTCTCGTCGTGTTGCTGTAATCACGTCGGCAACCTTTTCACATGAATTACCTGAGTTCTGACGACCACTCTGCCAATCCACTGCCCGTTTATACCTTGTGTATGCGATACTACCGCCACTTGTGTATGTGTATACTGCCATCCCATAACTTTTCTCACATTAGTTTTCTCTGGCGCTGGAGGTTCCTTGTTCAGTCCCGCGCAGGGGCAAAGATTTTTCCTCGTCCCATTCCTTCCCAGACAGCCCAGTCAGCCTTCTATCGAAATGAGTACCGTGGATCTGTCTCGGGGGTAAAGGCGCCTGGGACGAGGGACCCGCCAACCGTTCCCCTCCTATAACGCCGGCGATCACAAAACCTGCGCTCTACCTGCGGTCAGGCCGACAGTCCATTTGCAGGCTTACGCGAGAGCCTTTTACGATACGTTGATATCATTGATGGCAACTAAAGGGCAATTTTAGCCAGATCAGATGAAGAAATTACAGAAACATGTACATTGCACGTTTTGAAGATGAGGTGGTCTAAAGAGGTCCATTGGTCAGTAGTTAAGTTCTGATTGTTTTTGTTGTTAAACCCACATTGTAAACCGATTTTAAGTTAAATGTATCTATTAATTACGAAAATTTTTCCCTCGAATGCAGTAGATGCACTTACTAACAGGGAAAAGACTTAGATGCACCACCAGTAATTGTTCGTACATAATACACTGCTTTAGGCCAAAATTACAATGGTTCAAATACTCTATAAAATTATTGTGGAACAGTCAATACTTTCTACGATTAGAAAGAAAGTGTTAATGTGCTCATTTTACTCTCAATTATGTCAGGGTCACTATCCATAGGTGTTAGTAATTTACTTTGAGGCAAACCGAATATTTGTAGTTGAGCCTTCATGGAAGTGCTGTAGTGCATGTCATCAGTGGATGGCGATCAGACCTTCGCCAGTATGGTCAACGTGTGATATCTATGATGCACGCAGGAGAAAGGCAGGAGATGTGATATCCAAGTGTTTTTGTGTTAGATAGACTGAACTGCGCTAGGTCACTACTGGTTCTGGTCCTCGGTGGCAGTCACTGTTTATATTGACAAACAGCATCTTGTGTGACCTACAGCAAAACGTTGAGGTATCTTATTTCAGCTAAGTAGTGAAATGTTGCACACTGGGAGGCTATCTCCCCAGTATAATGAAAAAATTGCTATGGGCATGTCCATACACCTGACTGGCCGCCTTAGCTGCTTTGTCTCAATGACTGAGTTATCAGTTGAGGAGTTTTATAGCTATTGAGTAATGTCCTCCTTCCCACAGTAAAAATAATAATAATAATGTCGTGTGACTAGGGCCTCCCGTCGGGTAGACCGTTCGCCGGGTGCAAGTCTTTCGATTTGACGCCACTTCGGCGACTTGCGCGTCGATGGGAATGAAATGATGATGATTAGGACAACACAACACCCAGTCCCTGAGCGGAGAAAATCTCCAACCCAGACGGGAATCGAACCCGAGCCCTTAGGATTGACATTCTGTCGCGCTGACGACTCAGCTACCGGGGGCGGACCCACAATAAAAAAATCATACTCGTACATTTGCCAATAAGGTTCCTCTCTAAAAGTTTTGTTTAGATAGTTAGTTAATTAGATCATATTCACAATGAATGTGATATGCATCATACATATCACACATTGACCATAATGGCGACTGTCTGATCGCCATCGGTTGATAGCATGCACTACAGTACTTCCATAAAGGTTCAACTACAAATATTCGGTTTGTTTCAAAGTAAACTGCTAACAGCTAGGGACAGTGACCCTGACATAATTGAGAGTAAAATGAGCACATTAACATTTTCTTTCTAATCGTAAGAAGTATTGATTGTTCCACAATAATTTTATAGAGTATTTGAAATCATTGTAGTTTTGGTCTAAAGCAGTGTATTATGTAGGAACAATTACTGGTGGTGCATCTAAGTCTTTTCTCTGTTAGTGAGCTCATCTCCTGCATTCGAGTGCAAAATTTTCGTAATTGATAGATACAATTAACTTAAAGCCGGTTGACAACGTGGGTTTAAAAACAAAATCAATCAGAACTTAACTAGCACTCTCTGTGGAGCCTCACTAAATCCATAAACGCTACTGACCAATGGACCTCTTTAGTCTACTTCATCTTCAAAATGTGCAGTGTACATGTTTCTGTAATTTCTTCATCTGATCTGGCTTAAAATTGCCCTTGACATAGAAAACACACACACACACACACACACACACACACACACACACACACACACACACAGAGAGAGAGAGAGAGAGAGAGAGAGAGAGAGAGACATCATAGGTCGTTATGTAAATGTAAATGATTACAGTTACAATTCCATGTGAGAGGTAGAATGGCCACCAGAGTGCATTAATGTATTTAACAGACTAGCTAGGGCATAAAGGGACCTGGACAGTGTCAGTTGTTGAATGATTACTGTGAAGGACGCGGAGATGCCGAGTACTTGCCTGAAACAGCATTATTAGCACCTGACAGAGTTTGATAGGGATGTCATTGTGGGCCTTCATTTGTCCAGCTGGTCGAAACGTGCCGTATCCAGATTTGTAGGTCATTCATATGTGACAGTGGCATGAGAGAGCAGGCATATTCTCAAGATCTCGGTCAAAGATGTTTGACTGCCACAGGCAACGATAACTGAATTGTGATCCAACCACATTTTAACCCCTTAACATCTGCACCAGCCATCAGAGATCAAATAATGGACTCCTTGTAAACAGAATGAGATTTTCACTCTGCAGCGGAGTGTGCGCTGATATGAAACTTCCTGGCAGATTAAAACTGTGTGCCCGACCGAGACAGGAACTCGGGACCTTTGCCTTTCGCGGGCAAGTGCTCTACCATCTGAGCTACCGAAGCACGACTCACGCCCGGTACTCACAGCTTTACTTCTGCCAGTACCTCGTCTCCTACCTTCCAAACTTTACAGAAGCTCTCCTGCGAACCTTGCAGAACTAGCACTCCTGAAAGAAAGGATATTGCGGAGACATGGCTTAGCCACAGCCTGGGGGGATGTTTCCAGAATGAGATTTTCACTCTGCAGCGGAGTGTGCGCTGATATGAAACTTCCTGGCAGATTAAAACTGTGTACCCGACCGAGACACGAACTCGGGACCTTTGCCTTTCGCGGGCAAGTGCTCTACCATCTGAGCTACCGAAGCACGACTCACGCTCCTTTCTTTCAGGAGTGCTAGTTCTGCAAGGTTCGCAGGAGAGCTTCTGTAAAGTTTGGAAGGTAGGAGACGAGGTACTGGCAGAAGTAAAGCTGTGAGTACCGGGCATGAGTCGTGCTTCGGTAGCTCAGATAATAGAGCACTTACCCGCGAAAGGCAAAGGTCCCGAGTTCGAGTCTCGGTCGGGCACACAGTTTTAATCTGCCAGGAAGTTTCGACTCCTTGTAATATTTTGTGCCATCCCACAGCACTGATCAGAGACTAGCTGTAATCAGACTAGGGAATTATCATTCTATTCACAGGTTACCGATGACACTACTAGACAGGCATCTGTATGTTGAGTGGTGCTGTGACCAGGAAGCATGAACTGCTGATTAATGGCACCACACTGTGTTCAGAAATGAATCGTAGTTCTGCATGGCTCTGCATGAACATTGTTGGTGAGTATAGGGGCCACCTGAAGAGAGATTCCAATGTTTTGGGGAGGTACAGTAATGTTACTCCTGGCGTCGTGGTGTTGAGAGACGTCAAGTATGACTTCAGGTCATGGCAGTAGTGGGAAAAAGCCAAAATAAGCCTAGTCTGCATTTGTGCCAAATTTATTCAAGGTGGCTGCTCTCCCTGGGGGATCCCCCACCTGCTCTCCCTGGGATATAGATGTGGCAACATCACATGATGTCACCATCGCAACTCCCCCCCTCTCCCACTTCCTCTCCCAGTCGCCACTTCCGCACCCATTTTCCCATTCCCCCATCCCCCCCACCCACTTGTGAATTGGTGGGACAAAGGGTCAGCCATTGCTGAACTGCTGGAGAGGAAGAACGTAAGATAGAGTCTTATTTATTTATTTTTAAGGGGAAAGTGTTCTTGGTAAAATATGCTGCCGGATTGTCCTACTGCCACCCCCACACTTTCCCCTGTCCATTGCAGCCACTTTTACCGATCGCACTTGTGTGTATGTTCACCTTGAAGATTGAAGACCGACTGCTCATAGTCCACAATGCCACTACCACAGCGTGCTCAAAGCTATCCGACAGCCACCCTGACTTGCTGCCGCCCATCTGCTTCCCACATTTTTGTCCAGTCATGTGTGTGAGTGCTTACCTAGTCGACAATACCACTCGAACTTGGTGAGACATAGAAAAACAGCCAGCACTCGTGAAAAGAACAATATTGTACACTTCATAGAAATTACACATTGCTAAAACGATAAATGAAACTGGCCTACTCATCGAAAACTTCATAGCAGTGGAGGTTAAAATCGGACATACGAAACCTTATACCATCCACCGCTCCTAAGGTGTTGTATCACAAAAAAAAACCAATAACACTGTTAAAAAATAGATGTTCTTACTCTGTTATAAAAACGACTGCATTTCGCTAAGTACTGATATAAACACTTTGTCTATAAATTATGTCTGTACACACATAAAAAAAGAAGTTTGTCACAAAAGTTAATAGATACATGAAGGGCTTATTTCAATAGTGGTACAAGTGCTTTACCTCCACTTTTCTGATTATAGTGCTTGTGAGATTAATGATCCAAACAAACAGAAAGAAAGGTTCATCTCTAGCAAGAAGCCATATGCTTGAATATTTCTGGTATCTCAACTGCAGATTTTTCAGCGCTCATTTAACTTTAGGACTCTGTATCTTACAATAAACAAAAATGGACTTGTACCACTATCGAAATAAGCCCTTCATATAATAACTATGTGAACTGCTGGGTGCTATCACAGCACAGACTCCCGTCTGCTGGTTGCCAGGTACGTGGTGCATGAAAACAGCTCCGCAGTCTGCTGCCATTTCGTTTTGGCTGTTAGAGGCACTGACTGGCGAGATCTAGTGGCTGCCATCTGAACTAACACTCATACAATCTGGGGCACCTATGGGCTGTTAAATAGCTGTGTCTGCGACTGTCACACTCGCACGCCGCCCCATTGTCTATTACAGCGACCAGGTGTGGGTTCTGTTAATTGCGTGTGGCTCAGATTGTTGCCCGGCTGGGTGTGTGTTTATTGCAGACAAGCACCGTTTCCCAGATACGCTGAGAGTATACCGGGAAAAACTGCAGCTCGGTCTGATGGAATACTATATCTCGCTCTCAAAGACGATACCAACTCCCTTCCAAGAACAGTGGATGTTTCCTGACAAAGGGGCCTTGACCTGTTCGGAAAAGTATTCAGTTACTTCCTTTGTGTGCCAGCAGTTCTCTGCTTCCTGAGAGTACCTCATAAATTTTTCCTTCTAAGAAGGACTATGCCGTTGCTTTCCTCACAAACGAACTACCCAGTGAAAGTATGCAGTCTGTCTGAAACACCACAGTTTATCTCTCTAGTGATCTACTGGATCTTTCTAAGAATCGGACCACTCAGTAGAAGCTGGCAGGTCTGACTGTCAAGGACGAAGGAAACATCTCCTCGTAAGCAGGTTTCTGCCTGTAGGACAAAGATCTACAATGAGTGTGGTCCAACATTCATCCGCTGATTTGTTGGGAACCATTTCTCTATTCCTACTGGCTATCATTAAAATAGGGGGTGGCACTTGAAGTTATATAAACCTTACCCCCACCACAGTCACTGTGTTGTTTGCCTCTCTGAGATCATAATCAAGAAGTGAACCTCATCCACCAGCAGTATCAGCAGCAAACGCCTGTGCCGGATAAAGAGGAATTGCCCTGTAAATATATACTTTACTCTTCAAGAAATCAGTGCTGTGTTATTTCGTTTCATAGTATGAATATTAGAATAAAAGTATACCTCTAGAACTAAATTGTACCTCAAGAAATAAACTATACCTCAAAAACTACCCTGTATCTCCAGAATCAGATTGCACCTTTGAGAACTGAATAAACGAAAAAATTCGTTACTATACGTCTTCGTTGTTGCTATTTACAGGAAACTTAAAAATAATGTGTAAGACACAAATGACATAGTTTTGAACATGAAGATAAGTATAATTTAACGTGGACGATAACAAAATATATGTAATGATTGCATGGGATTATGCCTATTGTGCAGCATGTGTTTTGTTATGACAGCAGGTGGCACGAGACCATGTCTTCATCTAGAGACACATAGCAAATATTTCCAAATTTGTATCTCCTGTGCTTGAGGAGAACCACAAACATAGTATCTGGGTTAAGTTACGTACTAACAAAGTGAGAAAGAAATCATACACAGATTGAGACGTAAAAAAGTAATTTATTTTTCATCCAACTTAAAAATGATTTTACATTTTAATAAGCAGACAGAACACTATTTTCACTAATCTTCTTTTTCTTCTTCTTCTTCTTCTCCTTGAGTTGAGGGAGAGCAGGATACATGTAGAATTCCAGGTCTTCAATAGCAGCAAACTTGAAGATTCGACGCATCCACGTGATCTTCTCCTCACCTTTAATGTAGATGTCGGTTACCTGTGTGACCCTTTATAGGGTATAACTGGATTGAAACTTCCTGGTTGATTAAAACTGTGTGCTGGACCGAGACTCGAACTCGGGACCTTTGCCTTTCTCGGGCAAGTGCTCTACTAACTGAGCTCACAGCTTTAATTCAGCCAGTAACTCGTCTCCTACCTTCCAAACTTCACAGAAGCTCTCCTATAACTGGATTATCCCAATGAATTCCATGTCATAAATGTGTTAACCTCTTTTCACTCCTCCGTTTTTTTAGCACACTTCACGTCGTTGAAAGGCATCAGAGATTTAATGCTTACTAAGAAAGTCTCTTTTATTCTGGCATCTTCTGTGTATGATTCCAAAGGCCTTGCCGCAGTAACACCAGTTCCTGTCAGGTCACCGAATTTAAGCGCTGTTGGGCTGGGCCAGCATTTGGATGAGTGACCATCCCGTCTTCCGAGTGCTGTTGGCAAGCGGGGTGCACTCAGCCCTAGGATCTACTTGATTAAGAAGTAGAGGCTCCAGTCTCATAAACTGACATTCGGTCGGGAGAGTGGTGTGCTGACCACATGCCCCTCCATGACCGAATCCAGTGAAGCCTGCAGGCTGAGGATGACACTGAGACCCGTCAGTACCATTAGACCTTTGCGCCCTATTGGGGCAGTGTTTGGTTTAGTTCTGTGTATGCTATGAATGCAACATCTTTAAATATGAACTGTCTGTAGTCATCGTCATAGAAACATCCGCCTCGGTAGCTGAGTGGTCAGCATGGCAGAATGCCATGCCAAGGGGCCCGGGTTCGATTCCTGGCTGGGTCAGGGATTTTCTCCGCTCAGGGACTGGGTGTTGTGTTGTCTTCATTGTCATCTCATCCCTATCGGCATGTAAGTCGCTGAAGTGGTTTCAACTCGAAAGACTTGCTACCAGGCGACCGGTCTACTCGGCAGGAGGTCCTAGTGACATGACATTTCCATTTCCATAATAGAAACCCTGAATGTCTGCAATGATGTTCACACCTTCAGACGGTACTGTGATATGCTCTGGGTATGGTGCAGCGCTTGTTCATTGATACAGCTTGTCGCACAACACCAGTGAACAGGTAACAGTTAATTACACAGTCATGTAGAGCTAGAGCATATGCTGCAGTGCAATGCTTGCTAAGAATGTCTCTATTATTCTGGCACCTTGTGTGTATGCATGAATGCAACACCTTTAAATATGAAGTATCTACACTCATCATCATAGAAATCCTGAACGCCTGCAACGACGTTCATACCTTCAGACACCACTGTGGCATGCTCTGGGTATGGTGCAGCACTTGTTCATTTACACAACTCGTTGCACAACACCTATGAGCAGGCAATAGCTAATCACGTGGTCATGCAGAACTAGAGCATACGCTGCAGTTTGTTCTGGGAAATTTACCGAAGAGTCAATCTCAATTCGTACGTCTATAGGTCCTGATTTAATTATCTCACTTCGTTTTGCGCATTCTGTTACGACCATTGGCGGTAGAGCCTTGAATTTTCGTGGGCTTAGTTGACATCCGTACTCTTCTTCATCGTAATATGCTGAAGTGGACCTAGTGAGTGGAAGGGCTAGGAGGAAGCGGGTGTGACATTCTTTTGAACAACTTCTGTTTTTTACAATTTTAAACACATCAAACGTTTTAAAATCCCAAGACTACCAGAAAGAGAAATATTTAACATAATCCTTGACACAATAAATGACAATGATATTAATAATTGCACACAGTTTCAATCAGTTGATTCCAAAGAGTTAGGTCAGTTGAATTTATAACTGAATCAGTTGAACGCCCACTCATACACAGATAAATGGTTTTGAGAATGCACCACCTTGATTCACGAAATATTTAACGCTCCATTCAGGAACAAGACTGCCACAAAAGTTTTATACCCAAGGCAGGCCACTATGCGTGTCTGTTTACCAAAAGACGAAATCTACTTGGAAGAAATAGCACCAGTACAATAACCAGATTCAGCTTCCGTTAAAATACATAGGCTAAGTATCTCAGGAGCGCCTGACAGGTTTGAGTACCAGCATGAAGTCTTTCTTCACCACTTACGAGGTGCATTCAAGTTCTAAGGCCTCCGATTTTTTTCTAATTAACTATTCACCCGAAATCGATGAAACTGGCGTTACTTCTCGACGTAATCATCCTACAAACGTACACATTTTTCACAAGGCTGACACCATGATTCCATGGCAGCGGCGAAGGCTTCTTTAGGAGTCTGTTTTGACCACTGGAAAATCGCTGAGGCAATAGCAGCACGGCTAGTGAATGTGCGGCCATGGAGAGTGTCTTTCATTGTTGGAAAAAGCCAAAAGTCACTAGGAGCCAGGTCAGGTGAGTAGGGAGCATGAGGAATCACTTCAAAGTTGTTATCACGAAGAAACTGTTGCGTAACGTTAGCTCGATGTGCGGGTGTGTTGTCTTGGTGAAACAGCACACGCGCAGCCCTTCCCGGACGTTTTTGTTGCAGTGCAGGAAGGAATTTGTTCTTCAAAACATTTTCGTAGGATGCACTTGTTACCGTAGTGCCCTTTCGAACGCAATGGGTAAGGATTACGCCCTCGCCGTCCCAGAACATGGACACCATCATTTTTTCACACTGGCTGTTACCCGAAATTTTTTGGTGGCGGTGAATCTGTGTGCTTCCATTGAGCTGACTGGCGCTTTGTTTCTGGATTGAAAAATGGCATCCATGTCTCATCCATTGTCACAACCGACGAAAAGAAAGTCCCATTCATGCTGTCATTGCGCGTCAACATTGCTTGGCAACATGCCACATGGGCAGCCATGTGGTCGTCCGTCAGCATTCGTGGCACCCACCTGGATGACACTTTTCGCATTTTCAGGTCGTCATGCAGGATTGTGTGCACAGAACCCACAGAAATGCCAACTCTGGAGGCGATCTGTTCAACAGTCATTCGGCGATCCCCCAAAACAATTCTCTCCACTTTCTCGATCATGACGTCAGACCGGCTTGTGTGAGCCCGAGGTTGTTTCGGTTTGTTGTCACACGATGTTCTGCCTTCATTAAACTGTCGAACCCACGAACGCACTTTCGACACATCCATAACTCCATCACCACATGTCTCCTTCAACTGTCGATGAATTTCAAATGGTTTCACACCATGCAAATTCAGAAAACGAATGATTGCACGCTGTTCAAGTAAGGAAAACGTCGCCATTTTAAGTATTTAAAACAGTTCTCATTCTCGCCGCTGGCGGTAAAATTCCATCTGCCGTACGGTGCTGCCATCTCTGGGACATATTGACAATGAATGCGGCCTCATTTTAAAACAATGTGCATGTTTCTATCTCTTTCCAGTCCGGAGAAAAAAAATCGGAGGCCTTAGAACTTGAATGCACCTCGTATAAAAATATAACAAAGTTCAATGGCTGCGGCACTGACACCGATACCGACCAAAAGGTTAACGTGGCGGTGTGGCAAGGAACATGTGCCAACTCATCGACGCTTGCAGGCAGACGGCTGGATCACAAGAGAGCTCCTGTTGTGGCCAGCGAAGACCGACTGCAAGCAGAGGGCGCCAGACTCGCATTGCTTTCGGTCCCACACCACAGCAAGTGCCGGCGAGGCGGCGCTAAATTCAGGTCACTGCAACTTGTGACGACTTAATGTCGGAACAGAAGCACAGAACCTCGCACAAATGTTAAATGCTAGAATGGACACATTTTCGTCCCATGGCAGGTGTAAATTATCATCTGGGTAGAATTCAGAGTTCTGTTAGACTCTGGCATTAGTTAACCTATAATTGTAAAATTTGGTGGAATCATTTGCTGTATTCCCTGTTGCATTGGTCTGGAACGCAAGCATGATGAATATGGAAGTCTTCAATTGAACAGCGGTTTTAATAGCCCATATTTGTCTGCTTGCAGTCAGAAGCATTGGGTACTCAAAAAGCTCCCACGAACAGAAAGTTAATACCCCACCATTCAGAACTCTTAAAAGCTTAAAAAATTACTCATCTGTTATAGTGATGTGTGGCATGTTCCACATTATTTTAGTTGATGGCTATCTCGTTCTCCTCTTGAGCTTCTTGAATGAATGAGTTGTGATCGGTTGCTCTCTACCGGAATAAGTTCCTCTTTAGCATATGTAACAATTTGCCGCATGTCTTCAAAGTATCCCATAAGTAGTTTTAGACTTATACTTCCATTAATTCTCCTATACTCTTCGACTCTTCTACCCACTGGCTCTTCTAAATTTTTTGAATCGTTCATATCCGAGGGAGAGGGAGAAGCAGAGACATATGTTTTAAGAGCTGATGCTACGCCTACACTGCTTATATGGTCAATCGCGACCCTATTAAACTTGTATCGTACCTCATGAAACAGGAACACTGAAATATTACAAGTAAGGTTCGATGCCACTGTAGCAGTACCATCCCTTTTCGTAAAGAATCAATCGAGGTATATGAAACTCTTGCACAGATTGGTTAAAGCACCTTGGTGTTAGATGACAATCCTAATTTCATCGTTCTTGTTAAACTTGGCTATGGGAGAAATATTCCTGACTTGTAATTCTCTCACCATATTCCACCAAGTTAGTTAAATAAAAAGGTGTCATTATGAGGTTTTAAATCCGGTGATTTCAGAAACTCATAGTTCGTATGTGTTATCACCTCGGCATTATGTCGTGAAGTGGCCAATTTTTACCTGTTTTATTCCTAACACCCATCCCATCTTCATTAGCAATACATGGACGCTGGGAATCTGCAGGCTGCTGTGAGTCCTGACAGGTTGAAGGTCACCACTGCTCCCAATGTCTAACAGGTTCCAGCACGTAGAAGATCATTGCTGTCATTTCTGTTTCCGACTGCTCTCTGTACGTTTGAGGTCACTGCCAGTCCCACTTTAAATGTAGTCGTACAACGATTTCCTCGCCACAAAATTCGACGAGTTGATTATCCTGATCCAAAATATGCAGCTCTAGATACTTCAACGAATGAAGTGTTACGGGAAGGTATATGGCGTTGGTAGGAGTATCAATGATCTTCCACACGGTTCCAACCGATGGGATGAATCCATAAAATGTACGAATAAGTCTTTTGTTGGGGTAGGAGTTTGTTGCATTCGACATGGACTGAACTGACAGGAAGTACAGTATATCCACAGACTGATTAGATCTGTAAATTTTATTGAAATCCTGTTTCAGAACCTGTCCCTCTGTGAAACCTAGTAGCTGCCCTATTGAACCTTTCTGCTTAAAAATCAATTGCTGCATTTCGTGAATGTATTTTGAATTTGAGTGTACTGATGTTTTTACGTAGTACACTCCCTTTTTCAAAGTGTTATAAAGCGTAATTTAAATCGTCAATATCGTATGCGCCAGGTTCTGTTTCCACAATTTCTTTTCTATCATTAATTTCCAGATGATGTTTATTGTTAGCCTCTGAGATATTTGGAATGCTGTTTTATGTCTGCAGAGCAATCAGTGTAATACTCCTTTCTCCATTTCTTAAATCAGTCGCTGGGAAGTAATTTCCGTGAATTACTTATGATTGTTCTTTTTAAGTGAGAGTATACGACATTACATCTGAACGTCAATTGACGAGTGGATGCTTAATACACCTCTTTACATATATTCATTGCAAACGTTAGGAGGAACATGATGCATAGATGTCTGCAGAGGTAATTATCAAAGCCTAGGTAGCAACGAAAATTGTAGAACACTTGTCTTCCGCCGGTGAGGTGTCGTTCTAACTCTTCTGGTGGTTGCGGCCTCCAAATGAGTCGAAACAGTAGACATTACTTGTTTTTTTTTTTTTTAACACAGCCTCCCAGTGGGTTCCAGGATCACTAACAACATCTAAATCCACAATTACACATTCTCTGGGCTCCTATATAGTCTTCGGTATTGTATCCTGAATAAACACACTGCGGAATCGTGGAGTGCTGAACTTTTTTCTAACAGACTCGAGCAAATCTGTATTTGTAAGCGGTCTATCAAATGGTATGACTAATGGGACTTTTTTTAAAATTTAAGTGGATATCTAGTCTTTCTTGTATGGTTTCAAGTATAGGTCTTTTCAGATGGATGCTGCTTCCATCAAGCGGTTATGTCCTCTTGTTTCCTCTAGCTGCTCCTGAGTTTTGTACGCTCTTCACTGTTCTGGCAGTAGTCGCAGCACCAACAGGCAGTGAACCCATTGCAGAGACCAGGGTGTTTTAAGAAGTCATTTATGCTTCAGAGCGTTTTTAGCTGCATACATCTCTGTCAGAATACAGATGTTTCCCTGGCTTGTTCTTTTTCTTCGTTGTCTTCTTCTTCTTTTTCAGTGCACGTTCATAACTTGCTTGAAAGTCACACCCAAGCCCAAATTAATTTTACCTCACGTTGTTTTATCAATACAAATTCTACAGTACGCTGTCCTACACCAGTATGCTTTCTCTCAAGTATTGCTTTGGCTTTATCAGCTAAGATTCGATCTGCAGCGTGACGACCTGGGAGATCATTATGTAACGCATATGCAATATTACGTTCCAGATACTCCTCTTCAAGCATCATGAGCCAAACAGTTCTGAAGCTTTGTACCCGGTCTGCAGTAGTTACGTTGGAAGTTTATCGACAGTAGCACCACCTCCTATAAAGTGTCTTCTATCGTACATGTTACGTTACTGTGATAGTTTTTCTCTGTGCACCCCATTGTATTGCAGATCATCAGCGTCTATCCAGCTGCTTTGTGTTGCACGAAAATCAATTCATTTAACTATCGCCCTATTCCCTCGGTATCTTGTGACACGTTCTATGAGAAACATTTGAGATTCTGAACTCTTCTGCAATTCCTCTGTGTAAAAGCATCCAGAACTTTCAGTGCCACTGCTATCCTTTAATATGTTAGTTCTGGGATTTGTTCTCTGCACTTTGGAAACTGAATATCTCAACCAGTGTGGAAGATATGACTTCTCAAATGCTATCTTGCGTTTTTAGATACGTAGCACGTCACCTACATTAAGTTTCTGTTTAGGTGGCTCCATCATTTTAATACAATAGTGTAAAGTATCTATCAGTCTATTATCATAAACATACATTGCTCTCATTCTTATTGTGCAATGTTTAGCTCGATTGTACTGTGCAGTTATTTCTGGGAGGATATATGTCCATTTGCATGAATCGCGAAGATTAAAACACATCCAATTTTGAACTTTTATTGTTCTGTTCAGACGTTTCAGGACGCTCGTCCTTCCGGTAGGTGAATGTTGAGTTGTGATGCATTCCATTCCGCTGCACCACGTCCTTGAAATACTTATTGTAAAACTGTCCACCGTGATCGATTTGAAGGTTGTCTGGACTTCGATTGGTCCCTACCAGCAGCAAATGCTCAAATACATATGCAAGATGCCTCCCTGTATTTTTTTTTAATTTTTTTAAGGTAATGCCCAAGCGAATTTAGAGTATTTATCAATAAGCATTAAAATATATTTGACTCCACTAGTCAGACCTGAATATTGACTCATATCTATAAGACCAGCCTGACCAGTAATAACATGCCTAGATGGTATGTCTTAAGTGATGGTTTGTGTAGTTCTTGAACCAGTATCTCCATTCTTACTCGATTATACTTTCCTCCCTACTGTCGCAAATTTTTGAAACAACCTCACTCGAATGCGCAGTATTATCAGCAGCAGCTGATGTATGAGCAATTGTAATCGATCTGTTAACTCATTGGGATCGCCATGGTATATATCCTGCGGGTGTCGATTGCTGACTTTTTATGCTGGATGTCAATACCACCACCAGTGCTACATTGAGCATCTAGTATAGGTCTTATAATAATGGTTTCGTTTTTCGCGCTGCATTGGTTTCCTACTTTCCTACATACACTGGTCATTTGCATTATACCACCATACATCTCCAGATCTTTGGTAGAATAATTTACAAATTTTGTGGGATTGATGAAAACAAGATTCATTAGACCAGCTATTCTTTGAGAGTCCCTATCGGCTATCTGTTTTTTTTAAATTTTTTTTTAACTTATAGGTTACGTGCCTAACATGTATGGTTCTTCACCCATGACACCAAATATTTTGTCTATCTATTGCTGTGGCGGTTATTGAAATCAGCAACTTTATCGTCATTGTGTAATTTCACTGAGAGTTCGTCGAAAGAATCAGTAACTGGTTTAAAGGTTTCTCTCAGTATCTGCTCTTGATCCAAATGTCCTAGCCTTCGCAGCCATAACTTCTCTCGAACTTCCTTTTGTGCAGTGATGTCCTTATGCTCAGTAGGTATCTTGTTATATACTAAGTGGGCTGCTTCACAGGCTTCATCTTATTTACATTTCGCCCAATTCTATCAACCTTTACAGTTAAGTCACGCACTTTATTTCCAGTTCCATCAACCTTTACAGTTACATCGCTTACATTCTATTCAGGTGGAGTAATTCGTTGATCAGTCTAAGAAGGCTCTGAATATAAGTCTCTAGTCCTTAATTTTACGTTTGAGAGGCAGAAATTTTTCATCTATGTATAGACAAATTATTTGTCCCTGTTCACCCATCCTCTTGAGGGGAGTGCCTGGCATGAACGCGATCTTGTCCATTGTGTGATATATGATGGTGTACCAACCTCTCTCATAGCTGTTTATATAGAAACTCCTGAAAGATGCACCAAAACCTACCGTCATTCTGTTTACTTGTTTTATAAATTACAAGAAACCCATACTGTATGTAATTCCAGCACTCTCCACCTTGTATCTTTATGTGTTACTTATCATGTGACAGTACCATGGTGCCATTTTTCTGGAGGACAATGCACGTGTGTCTATGAACTGTCTGAGACGATTTCGAGGAACCCTTGAGGTCAGAAAGATTCCCAGGTCTGTGTGGAACCAGTTGACGCGTAATTCCATCACAGTGCCAGTATTCAGGATATCAAGGACCAATTACAACATTTGTGAGCCAGGTCGTCTCAGTGAAGTTACAACATCCTTATGACACCTTTTCCAGCCGAATCAGAGAATGCATCCCTAATGGGTGCAACGTCATACAGATAAGTGAGCTCATACTGGAATATTTTTTTGTAAATTTGACTCTATCTTGTAATCACTGAAATAACATCGCATACCGTCTCAACCCGTGAAATTCCATTTCGTTTCTTCCTTCTCTTCCGGATACATAACTTTCATCAGGCTGTACATATATAAATATGAGAAACGTACATGACTAGATGCTAGATAGGTTTTTGCAAAAATGACCTTCAGGATTTTCCTATGGTACAGGAGGAGTTGTTAAGGAGAAACATCTTTAATCTGCATTTTAAAACACTTCTGTTTTCCGTCAGACATTTTATATGCGTGAGCATAATGCCAAAAAGTGTATAGCTGCATATTTTACTCTTTTTTGTGTCAAAGTAGATTCGTTAGAGGATAACGCAGATAAATTTTCCTTCCGCTTTTGTTAATACCCCTGTTACTTTAAAACTATAATGAATTGCGGATAACAAGTTTGACGAGTGAATAAGTGTACTGTGAGGCTCTGGTTAATATTCCCAGCTGCTTAAAGAGATGCCTGCAAGATGTATTCGTGTGAACCCTATTGTAGGTTCAGTTCATCACGAACGTTTATGTTGACAACAAACGCTGAGATGCTACTGAATTCACAGGTAAACAGGGGCGCTACTCCCAACCAAATATCAGGCATGCATACCTGTAAGCACAAATACTGTAATGACTACAATTCTATTTCCAAAGCACATTTATTCGATGACATACAAACACTCAACTTCAAGAGATCGTGGAACAATATACCAAAACTGTAACAGTGCTTCTCTGAGGCTAAGTCCAGTTGGTGAAAATTACCGACCTCTGTCTAGCGCAAGCACTGTCGAAGAGCGGCTTAACCTCTTCGGACAGATGAGCTGCGATGGTTCGAGCTGTAGCGGCGAGCAGCTAGAATTTTCTGATGGACTCTCTCCGCTGTACCGTCCGATCTCTGTTGCTGGAGCGAAGACTATCTTGCCAGGGTTGTGACTCGGTCCCACAACAACCCTCTCTCACATGGTAGACACTTGGGGCATCTTCTGTTGCTACTACTGTGAATCCATCTTCACGCTGCCACTGCTATGATCCAAAGATATACACTCCTGGAAATGAAAAAAGAACACATTGACACCGGTGTGTCAGACCCACCATACTTGCTCCGGACACTGCGAGAGGGCTGTACAAGCAATGATCACACGCACGGCACAGCGGACACACCAGGAACCGCGGTGTTGGCCGTCGAATGGCGCTAGCTGCGCAGCATTTGTGCACCGCCGCCGTCAGTGTCAGCCAGTTTGCCGTGGCATACGGAGCTCCATCGCAGTCTTTAACACTGGTAGCATGCCGCGACAGCGTGGACGTGAACCGTATGTGCAGTTGACGGACTTTGAGCGAGGGCGTATAGTGGGCATGCGGGAGGCCGGGTGGACGTACCGCCGAATTGCTCAACACGTGGGGCGTGAGGTCTCCACAGTGCATCGATGTTGTCGCCAGTGGTCGGCGGAAGGTGCACGTGCCCGTCGTCCTGGGACCGGACCGCAGCGACGCACGGATGCACGCCAAGACCGTAGGATCCTACGCAGTGCCGTAGGGGACCGCACCGCCACTTCCCAGCAAATTAGGGACACTGTTGCTCCTGGGGTATCGGCGAGGACCATTCGCAACCGTCTCCATGAAGCTGGGTTACGGTCCCGCACACCGTTAGGCCGTCTTCCGCTCACGCCCCAACATCGTGCAGCCCGCCTCCAGTGGTGTCGCGACAGGCGTGAATGGAGGGACGAATGGAGACGTATCGTCTTCAGCGATGAGAGTCGCTTCTGCCTTGGTGCCAATGATGGTCGTATGCGTGTTTGGCGCCGTGCAGGTGAGCGCCACAAGCAGGACTGCATACGACCGAGGCACACAGGGCCAACACCCGGCATCATGGTGTGGGGAGCGATCTCCTACACTGGCCGTACACCACTGGTGATCGTCGAGGGGACACTGAATAGTGCACGGAACATCCAAACCGTCATCGAACCCATCGTTCTACCATTCCTAGACCGGCAAGGGAACTTGCTGTTCCAACAGGACAATGCACGTCCGCATGTATCCCGTGCCACCCAACGTCCTCTAGAAGGTGTAAGTCAACTACCCTGGCCAGCAAGATCTCCGAATCTGTCCCCCATTGAGCATGTTTGGGACTGGATGAAGCGTCGTCTCACGCGGTCTGCACGTCCAGCACGAACGCTGGTCCAACTGAGGCGCCAGGTGGAAATGGCATGGCAAGCCGTTCCACAGGACTACATCCAGCATCTCTACGATCGTCTCCATGGGAGAATAGCAGCCTGCATTGCTGCGAAAGGTGGATATACACTGTACTAGTGCCGACATTGTGCATGCTCTGTTGCCTGTGTCTATGTGCCTGTGGTTCTGTCAGTGTGATCATGTGATGTATCTGACCCCAGGAATGTGTCAATAAAGTTTCCCCTTCCTGGGACAATGAATTCACGGTGTTCTTATTTCAATTTCCGGGAGTGTATGTTGTGGTTGCAGTGGATGGAGGAGGGGGGGGGGGGAGGAGGGCAATGGAATGGTGTATCGTCAGCGCTGGATGAATGTTTTTCTACCACTTCTTCTATCCTCTTTCAGAGCTGACGTTTTGCCCCTACCTGAGACTGTAACAGGTGTGTTGGTTCTGAAACGAAAAAGTTTATTATGTCTCAGACGGATCTGGTCCACATGCTTAAGGCAGGTTCCACCATCCCCAGTCATTATTACGTACATCGTATACCCATTCTGCATACTATGCTCACTGGGAACAATATATTCTTCTCGCGATGCATTTCTGAATATTTTATTTTATTGTCATGGCTATCATACATTCTTCCCATGATCCACTTCTGAAAAAAATATTGTCAACCTCGATACACCTTTTCTGTCTCTGGCAGTCATTACAGCATGCCAACGAGATTGCGTTAGCAAAAGTATAATTCCCATCTCCCTTTCATGAAGCATCTCAATTGTGTAGGTATCCTAATCAGAGATGCTTCTGCATGAAATTAGAAACATTGGCAGAGCACCCTATTGTTGAATTCGTAGCTAAGTTTGCTTATTTATACTTTAAAAATCACCACAAAAAATTTTGCGACACTGTTAGATTCAGGGTGGATTGGTGCGCTAGAAAGATGCTGGATCCCGCTAGCTATACAAAATTCTTGAAGGTCTCGAGCTGTAAACATTGGGCCATTGTCACAACGGTTATTGGTAAACCTTCTACCGCAAATATCTGCTTCAGTACTTGAACTGTTTGCGCCAGCACCTGTTCAAGAATGGTTCAAATGGCTCTGAGCACTATGGGACTTAACTTCTGAGGTCATCAGTCCCCTACAACTTAGAACTACTTAAACCTAACTAACCTAAGGACATCACACACATCCATGCTCGAAGCAGAATTCGAACCTGCGACCGTAGCGGTCGCGCGGTTACAGACTGTAGCGCCTAGAACTGCTCGGCCACACCGGCCGGCGCTGGAGGTTCGAGTCCTCTCTAGGGCATGAGTGTGTGTGTTGTTCTTAGCAGAAGTTAGTTTAAGTAGTGTGTAAATCTGGGGACCGACGACCTCAGCATTTTGGTCCCTTAGGAATTTACACACATTTGAATATTTTCTGTAGGGGTATGTTTACAAAGACTACGATGTTTACGAGTCTGTCTCAGTGTCTGCATCTAGCGCTTGCTGAATTAGTTCTTGTACTTAGAATAACTGTAGTACACTGTGTTACCGGACGTCTGTGACAGTGTACTGTACACAAGTAAGAACAGAAGTACTCACAGTAGGGACGGGAGTAGGTCACAAGTACAACAGTGTATACAGTGTATACAGTGTTGTAAGAACTGTGAAAATGTTTTATTCTAGCTCTGAAACGGCGGAGATGATACTCATCTACGGCGAGTGAAGACAAAATTCAGCTGCAGCCTGCAAGTTGCATGCAGAAAGGCACCCGGACAGAGATCATGCAGCGCGCCGCACAATTGAAAATATCTACAAACCAGTGTATGCAACAGGTAAGGTCGTAACACGCAAATGGTTCCGTAACAAACCCATTACAGGAGAAACAGGTGCAGTTGGTGTGTTAGCTGCTGTTCCCGTGAATCCACACGTGAGTTCACGCGACATCACTAGAGGCAGTGCAATGAGTCAAAGCAGTGTTATGCGCATACTTCATTGCCACAAATTTCACCCGTCTCATGTGTCGCTGCATCAGCAATTACATAGAGATGACTTTAAGAATCGAGTGAATTTCTGTCAATGGGCATTAACAGAGAATGCGTTGCAGTTCTATCTGTTTACCGATGAAGCAGGTTTTACAAACCACGGCGCAGAGAATTTACGAAACATTCATTACTGCTCCGTGGACAATCTTCGCTGCTCCGACAGGTAGAGCGACAGCGACCGTGGAATGTAAATGTATGGTGCGGAGTAATTGAACACCATCTCATTGGTTCTCACTTCACTGAAGGCACCCAAATAGCTGCAAAATGCATCGAGTTTCTACAAAATGATCTCTATAATTGCTAGAAAATGTCCCGCTGGAAACGCGTAGACGTATGTGGTATCAACTTGATGGTGCTCCTGCACATTCTGCAATGAACACTAGGCTGACCCTTGACAGAATGTTCGACGGGAGTTTCCTAGGACGCGGCGGACACAAACTGGCCAGTCCGTTCTCCTGATGTTAAACCTTTAGATATATTTCTGTGGGGTACGTTAAAGGAGAACGTGTACCGTGATGTGCCTACAACCACAGAGGATATGAAACATCGTATTGAGGAAGCCTGTGGCAACATTACACCAGATGTACTACGTCGTGTAAGACATTCATTACGCGGTAGACTGCAAATGTACGCAGCAAATGATGGGCACCACTTTGAACATTTATTGGCCTGAAATATCAGGACACACACTTTTACATTCTGTAAATGGAAACGAAAAACAATTTTGTAAGTTTAACTACTAAGTCTAACAAATCAGTGCCCTACAGTATTCTTCAGAGAAAAAGGCTAATAAAAATGTTAGCACATGGAGGTAACGTGCTGTTCATGTCTCTTCTCTACCTAAGTTACATCACTATTCTTTTTGTATAATTAATTCGGTTCTTTCCGATACGCACTATTGAACAGCTGAGGAGTTACTCAAGCGTCAGATTTACGTTTCAAATTACTCTGGATGTAATTAACACTTTACAGTGTAAGAAACGGCATTGATTAAATATTTTTTCCATTTTCAATTGTGGTAAAACTAATAACAGGTTTCCATATAGTATACGTGGAAGTGGACTGGAGACACTGGAAGGTTTCAGATAGATTATATAATGATAAGACAGAGATTCAGGAACCAGGTTTTAAATTGTAAGACATTTCCATGGACAGATGTGGACTCTGACCACAATCTATTGGTTATGAACTGTAGAGTAAATCTGAAGAAACTGCAAAGAGGTGGGAATTTAAGGAGATGGGACCTGGATAAACTGAAAGAACCATAGGTTGTAGGGAGTTTCAGAGAGAGCATTAGGGAACGATTGACAGGAACAGGGGAAAGAAATACGGTAGAAGAAGAATGCTTAGCTTTGAGAGATGAAATACTGAAGATAGCAGAGGATCAAGCAGGTAAAAAGCCGAGGGCTGGTAGAGATCCTTGGATAACAGAAGAAATATCGAACTTAATTGATGAAAGGAGAAAATATAAAAACGCAGTAAATGAAGCAGGCAAAAAGAAATACAAACGTCTCAAAAATGAGATCGACAGGAAGTGCAAAATGGCTAAGCAGGGATGGCTAGAGGACAAATGTAAGGATGTAAAGGCATATATCACTAGGGGTAAGATAGATACTGCCTACAGGAAAATTAAAGAGACCTTTGGAGAAAAGAGAACCACTTGTATGAATATCAAGAGCTCAGATGGAAACCCAGATCTAAGCAAAAGAAGGGAAAGCAGAAAGATGGAAGGAGTATATAGAGGATCTATACAAGGGCGATGTAATTGAGGGCAATTTTATGGAAATGGAAGAGGACGTAAGTGGGAGATGTGATACTGCGAGAAGAATTTGACAGAGCTCTGAAAGACCTAAGTCGAAACAATGCCCCGGGTGTAGGCAACATTCCATTAGAACTGTTGATAGCCTTGGGAGAGCCAGCTATGACAAAATTCTACCATCTGGTGAGTAAAATGCATGAGACAGACGAAATACCCTCAGACTTCAAGAAGAATATGACAATTCCAATCCCAAAGCAGGTGTTGATAGGTGTGAAAATTACCGAACAATCAGTTTAATAAGTCACGGCTGCAAAATACTAACACGAATTCTTTACAGACTAATGGAAAAACTGGTAGAAGCCGATCTTGGGGAAGATCAGTTCGGATTCCGTAGAAATGTTGGAACACATGAGGCAATACTGACCCTACGACTTACCTTAGAAGATAGGTAGACTTAGAGAAATCTTTTGACAATGTTGACTGGAATACTCTCTTTCAAATTCTGAAGGTGGCAGGGGTCAAATACAGGGAGCGAAAGGCTATTTACAATCTGTACAAGAACCAGATGGCAGTTATAAGAATCGTGGGGCATGAATGGGAAGCAGCGGTTGGGAAGGGTCATTCCCTTCCCAACCGCTGCTTCCCTTTCATGCCCCACGATTCTTATAACTGCCATCTGGTTCTTGTACAGACTGTAAATAGCCTTTCGCTCCCTGTATTTGACCCCTGCCACCTTCAGAATTTGAAAGAGAGTATTCCAGGGTTGTAGCCTATCCCCGATGTTATTCAATCTGTATATTGAGCAAGCAGTAAAGCCAACAAAAGAAAAATTTGGAGTAGGAATTAAAATCCGTGAATAAGAAATAAAATCTTTGAGGTTTGCTGATGACATTGTAATTCTGTCAGAGACAGCGTAGGACATGGAAGAGCAGTTGAACGGAATGGACAGTGTCTTGAAAGGTGTATATAAGATGAACATATACGAAAGCAAGACAAGGATAATGGAATGTAATCGAATTAAATCAGGTGATGCTAATGGAATTAGATTAAGAAATGAAACACTTAAAGTAGTAGGTGAGTGCTGCTATTTGGGGAACAAAATAATGATTGTCGAAGTAGAGTGGATATAAAAAGTAGACTAGTACTGGCAAGGAAAGCGTTTCTGAAGAAGAGAAATTTGTTAACATCGAGTATAGATTTAATTGTCAGGAAGTCTTTTCTAAAAGTATTTGTATGGAGTGTAGCAATGTACGGATGTGAATCATAGACGATAAATAGGTTAGACGAGAAGCTTTCGAAATGTGGTGTTACAGAAGAATGCTGAAGATTAGATGGGTAGATCACGTAACTAATGAGGAGGTACTGAATAGAATCGGGGCGAAGAGAAATTTGTGGCACAACTTGACTAGAAGTAGGGATCGGTTAGTAGGACACGTTCTGCGGCATCAAGGGATCACCAATTTAGTGATAGAGGGAAGCGTGGAGGGTAAAAATCGCAGAGGGAGACCAAGAGATGAATACACTAAGCAGATTCAGAAGCATGTAGGTTGCAGTAGTTATTCAGAGATGAAGAAGCTTGCACAGGATAGAGTAGCACGGAGAGCTGAAGATATACGAGAATAATTCTTATCACATACGAAATTTTGATTTTTAATTCTTGTTCTGATTTATTTTCGTTATCTTCAATTCGTTTCGATATAATTGGTGACTAAGTAAATAACTGCGTGAAATGTGCTTGTAATTGTATCGCATGCTACATTCATTTGTTTGCGAGTATGATCTCTTGCTTTCATAGAGTGACTATAGGTAGCGTCTTTGCGTTAGGTACCATGTCATTGCTCAAAGCCGACGAGTGAAATCGCCCGCTAAATACACGATACCCATCTCAATTCTTGGCTTATGGTTCTCGCAGACTGACCTCCTTCTTGTACTCTGATTTTGTTTCGTGTATACATACTTTGAATTATGCTTATTAAAAGCTGATCTATATCAGTCTTTTCTAAAATTTCCCACAATGTAAATGTCAATTAATTGGAGACTGGAAATACACAGTCTAAGCAAAGTCTTCCCATCAAAAACGTATTGTGATCATATGTAATAAATGTTTCTGACAGTATCTTCATTTGTTACACACACACACACACACACACACACACACACACACACACACGTACACACACACACACAGACACACACACATGCAGCCAAAGAAAAGAAACTGGTACACATGCCTAATATCGTGTAGAGCCCCCGTGAGCACTCAGAAGTGCCGCAGTATGGACCCGATAAATATCTGAAGTAGTGCTGGAGGGAACTGAACCATGAATCCTGTCTTTTGAACAGCACGTTGCAAGGCATCCAAAATATGCTCAAAATGTTCGTGTCTGATGAGTCTGGTAGCCAGCGAAAGTATTCAAACTCAGAAGAATGTTCCTGGAGCGACTCTGCAACAATTCTGGACGTAAGGGGTACCGCATTGTCCTGCTGGAATTGCCCAAGTATGTTGGAATGCGCAATGGACACTAATGGATGCAGGTGATCAGACAGGATACTTAAGTACGTTTCACCCGTCGAAGTCGTATCTAGACGTATCATGGGTCCCATATCACTCCAACTGCACACTCCCCACACCGTTACAGAGCCTCCACAGTCTTGAGCAGTCCCCCGCCGACATGCCGGGTCCATGGATTCTTGATGTTGTCTCCATACCTGTACACGTCCATCCGCTCGATACAATTTGAAACAAGTCTCGTCCGACCAGGCAACATGTTTCCAGCCGTCAAGAAATCAATGTCGGCAGTGACGGGCCCAGGCGAGGCATAAAGCGTTGTGTTGTGCACTCATCAAGGGTACACGAGTTGCCCTTTCGCTCCGAAAGCCCTTATCGATAATGTTCTGTTGAATGGTTCACACTCTCACACTTGTTGATAGCCCAAGGCTGAAATATGCAGTAATTTTCGGAGCGGCTGCACTTGTGTCACGTTGAACGATTCTCTTCAGTCGTCGTTGGTCCCATTCTCACAGGATCTTTTTCCGGCCGCAGCGATGTCGGAGATTTGATGTTTTACCGGATTCCTGATGTTCATGGTACACTCGTGAAGTGGTCGTACGGGAAAATGATCAGCCGGCCACTGTGGTCGAGCAGTTCTATGCGCTTCAGTCCGGAACCGCGCTGCTGCTACGGTCGAAGGTTCGAATTCTCCCTCGGGCATGGATGTATGTGATGTCCTTAGGTTAGTTAGGTTTAAATAGTTCTAAGTATAGGGGACTGATGACCTCAGATGATAAGTTCCATAGTGCTTAGAGCCATTTGAACAATTTGAAAATGACCACTTCATCGCTACATCAGAGAGGCTGTATTCTATCGCTTGTTTGCCGTCTATAACACCAAGCTGAAACACTATTGAATCTTGATAACCTGCCATTACAGCAGCAGTAAGCGATCTAATAACCGCTCCAGACACTCGTTGTCTTATAGAGGCGTTGCACTGGTTGAAAGGGGTTCATTGATAGACGCCGCTACTTCAGTAGTGAATGACAGGCTGTGAATTGGTCCAAAAGAGAAGCGTGCTCAGATATCTGAGGCAGTCTAGGTGACTGTTTGCTTAAGGCAGCAAATCAGGGTTCCAGTCGTGGGCCGGCATAAATTAACACCTGTCACTATTGCTACTTTTCAGTGCCCAAATGCGGCTAATGTTAGTAAAACATTTGAATGGTTAGTTATATGGCCACTAGATCAACGAAGGTGCCAGTTCTTTCGGACAGATGTGACACATATGTGTCCAAAACAACAGACATCCCAACCCCTCAACACACACACACATGCATGCACACATATACACTCATATATATATATATATATATGTGTGTGTGTGTGTGTGCATAGTATCATGCTTCTGATGTTAAGCTGATCCATGAGGATCAACTGCTGGCTACCTGATCATCTACAGTTTCGCTTCATCTCTTGTTTCTCATTTCATATGTATTTAATGCCATATAGTGCATGTTTTTTAGCAACGTGAACTGCATGCTACTTTGATGGCGTTGTGTTAGTTGTAAACAGTGGGAATATGTGTAAGGAGCAAGGTGTTCGCAGTTTACCTGTCCCATAGGTGTTCACTGGCCTAGAGTCAACACCTGCGACACAGCGCTGCATTAATGGGGGCCGGGATGATGCTTCAGTGGGGCAGCCGGGTTGTACAATGGAGTAGTGCCTGTGGATAAACCTCTCAAGAAATGTAGAGGAAGACAATGTTTGCGTTTTGGCTGTGCCATGTAATATTTTCCAGTGGATATCCTCCAGCTGTAGAAAACACAAAAGCAGTTCTTCGTTAAAAGGATACCCTCTAGAGTGCTATCTGAAAATGTTTGCATCGATATAACATCTTTCTACATTGGGTGAGATACAGATGCCACTTTGGGCTATGCTTTGTTTTATGTTTTGTGAGGGTGGAAGGCGTCAGTATGGCTCAGAGATTGGGAAAAACGTTCGAGTGCTAGCTTCTCTGTATAAGGGAATGCAGACTATTGGTTCTTTCAGGAAATTTCTGTTGTTGGGAGCTGTAACTTCGTTTTTAAACTTTCCATCAGAGAGAAGCTTAGGAGCTGATTGTGAGAGGAAGATGCCAAACAAGAGAGGAGAAATGGAGGAATCTGGTGGACGATTACCTGATAGGCACCCTTAGAGTGTAGATATTTCGGGTGTTGGATTTAGTAAACACACTTTTGGCGCTCCCTATCATAAAAAATTTAGTGCTGATGAGCTGCGGAGGCAGAAGTGACACCTGGCCATCCTGTAATTTGGGACTCATCCAGCTGTGGTAAAGTAAGTCTAGCAGCTGCAGTTCCCAATGCACAGTTGGTGATATGTCTGTGGCATGAGGTTTTGAGATTTTGATGAAGTTTAGGTGCGATCAGTCCATGCTTTGTATTTGTGCTGGTGAAAAATGTCGCCACCAACGCCCTCTTGAGAGTATGTATTTAGGCCGCTGCCGCTGACCGGAGGGTCAGACTGACTCACTCATTCCAGTTTGGCGTCTGTCAGTTAGTCGCAGAGTGGGTTCAGTTCACACCACAGGTTACGACAGTACATAGTGACCAGAACTGCGACTACAGGGCTATTACAAATGACTGAAGCGATTTCATAAATTCACTGTAGCTCCATTCATTGACATATGGTCACGACACACTACAGATACGTAGAAAAACTCATAAAGTTTTGTTCGGCTGAAGCCGCACTTCAGGTTTCTGCCGCCAGGCGACAGGAGCCGAGAAAGCGTATGTCGTGCTTGAAATGCACTCACATCAGTCAGTCATAACAGTGCAACGACACTTCAGGACGAAGTTCAACAAAGATCCACCAACTGCTAACTCCATTCGGCGATGGTATGCGCAGTTTAAAGCTTCTGGATGCCTCTGTAAGGGGAAATCAACGGGTCGGCCTGCAGTGAGCGAAGAAACGGTTGAACGCGTACGGGCAAGTTTCACGCGTAGCCCGCGGAAGTCGACGAATAAAGCAAGCAGTGAGCTAAACGTACCACAGCCGACGGTTTGGAAAATCTTACGGAAAAGGCTAAAGCAGAAGCCTTATCGTTTACAATTGCTACAAGCCCTGACACCCGATGACAAAATCAAACGCTTTTAATTTTCGGCGCGGTTGCAACAGCTCATGGAAGAGGATGCGTTCAGTGCGAAACTTGTTTTCAGCGATGAAGCAACATTTTTTCTTAATGGTGAAGTGAACAGACACAATGTGCGAATCTGGGTGGTAGAGAATCCTCACGCATTCGTGCAGCAAATTCGCAATTCACCAAAAGTTAACGTGTTTTGTGCAATCTCACGGTTTAAAGTTTACGGCCCCTTTTTCTTCTGCGAAAAATACGTTACAGGACACGTGTATCTGGACATGCTGGAAAATTGGCTCATGCCACAACTGGAGACCAACAGCGCCGACTTCATCTTTCAACTGGATGGTGCTCCACCGCACTTCCATCATGATGTTCGGCATTTTTTAAACAGGAGATTGGAAAACCGATGGATCGGTCGTGGTGGAGATCATGATCACAATTCATGTCATGGCCTCCACGCTCTCCCGACTTAACCCCATGCGATTTCTTTCTGTGGGGTTATGTGAAAGATTCAGTGTTTAAACCTCCTCTACCAAGAAACGTGCCAGAACTGCGAGCTCGCATCAACGATGCTTTCGAACTCATTGATGGGGACATGCTGCGCCGACTGTGGGAGGAACTTGATTATCGGCTTGATGTCTGCCGAATCACTAAAGGGGCACATATCGAACATTTGTGAATGCCTAAAAAAACTTTTTGAGTTTTTGTATGTGTGTGCAAAGCATTGTGAAAATATCTCAGATAATAAAGTTATTGTAGAGCTGTGAAATCGCTTCAATCATTTGTAATAATCCTGTATAGCAAGGTTACCGATATTGTCTGCAAGAGGACTATTACTGATGAGCTTGTACCACAACACATGGACATTATTCAAGATAAGTAAATACTTCACGTTAATGTAAATAAAGAACCGCATTAATCAAAGGTGCATTCGTGTTGTAGAAAGAGGATACCGATCACCCATAACAACATCTTCTTCCTTGCTTCCTTACAGTACAAGACTCTACAGTGGCGACGAGAATACTACAGTACTCAACATGTAATCGTTATTACAAATATGTAAATGTTCACGTGGCTCACTAATGACATATTGGGCAAAGGATCGTGTCCGGCACTATGAAAACTGTCCAGTTACATTAATGTGACCATCTGTCAAAAGCCTGAATAATCACGTTTTGCAGCATGGACCGCTGCGAGATGTTCAAGAAACGAGTCAGTTAGGATCTCGAAGGTACCGACCGGGATGTAGAGCCATGCTAACTCCAGTGCTGTGGGCAGTTGAGCTAGGTTTCTCGGTAGACGATCCAAGGCGCGCGAAACCCTATCGAGGTAGTGTTATTTTATTTTATTTATTTCACTAACAGTACAGAGTAACCCACTGCCTTGAAATGTAAGGTGGGTTGGATGCTTCTCAATCTAACAGCAAAGACTTCTCATTGTTACAATCTTATTGGTATACCGTTGTTAATGCTTTTTTTAAATAATCTAAAGAAGATAATATATAAAGATTTCTCTGAGGTTACAGCGAATTGAATGCTTAACAATTGTTAACATGGTTCCATATAATTCGTTACTACCTAGTTATGACAATATAATTTATGTAATGCAATTGTCAAAAAAATAAATAAATAAAAAAAACTAACACAATGAGCGTGGTGAAAATAATTTGCAGTATGTAGAGGGAAGTGGTATGCTGTACTTGGATGTGTAACACAGTCTAAGTAGCATGTTGATTAATAATGGCCTATTTCTACCTATTTCAGATGAGAAGGTCTCTGTACAACCTCGAGCTATTCTCATCTGAAATGGTTTGTACTAATGTATGTTTACACAGATTATACAGATTAAATGCTGATTGAGCACTTCATACATGGAATACATGAATTTTAGCTTTACATGAGAAATACACTTATGTTTGTAACTTGTTAGTAGAAATAGAATATAGTTCACTGCTACCTGAATGCATTATTCCTTAAATAACTTAATAAATTTCTGATACATAAAATTCATTGATTGTAGCATTGAATAGAGAAGAGAATATACTTCTGTCTGCACACAAAAAGAAGAGCAATACATTATTGCTTATGTGCAGTATACTTTAAACACTATACAGTATGTCACTGGGGAAGAGGAGCCTCGGAATAAAAGTTCTTCGAGCCTTCTCCTCCCAAGCGACATTACCTTATTACTACCTTATTACTATGTGGTGACGGTGTTCGTTTTATGATTGTTGTGTTGTTTGTGACTGTGTTGTGGCATGCAGTGTCATGCATTGTTGGTTTTGGTCCCTTACATGTTGATCCCTTCTGAGTCATGTTCACTTAGTGTACGTTACTAGGTTTTGGAATCTGTGGTCGTGTTTGTGTCCTCCCATGTGGTTTGATGTGTTGTTTGGGCTTGTCTACGCCTCCTTCTACGCGGGTTTTGGCGCTTGTATTCTTCGTACAGAGTATTCGATACAATATCGGCTACGCTATTTATTGTGTTCCAGTCATCGGGATACGTATTATTCTGGCGATGTCATTGTCGTTCTGTATAGGTCTCACTTGTGCTAGTGTGTTGCACAGCAGTGTGACATGTTCTGGTGTCCTAGTTTCTCCGCATACGCATACTTCAGGTCTCACAGGTTCTCTATTGCGTGGCCGGGGGAATACGGTAGACGACAAGCTGTGTGACAGTTTGCATTCTCTACCATGCTATACTGCCGAGAAAAAACAAACCAAATGTAGGTGTGGACGTGGTGCACAACGATGGATGAATACTCGTGTTGATCCGCTGTGCCTTCCATAATGACGAGATCACCCAGAGAATGCCACAAAAACATTCCCCAGACCATATCGCTTTCTACTCCATTTGCTTTTAGAAGTTCACGCCATACACATCAACGAACATTTGTCCGATGGAGCAAAAAACTTGTTTCAACTGCAAACACCACTTGCCGACACTGAGTGGATGTCCAGTTGTGGTAATGTCATGCAAATTGTAGCCCTCATCGCTGATGAACAGCAGTCAGAATGGGTTCATTAACCAGGCACCTGCAGTAGAGGCCCATACGAAATAATTTCGCTGGATAGTCGTTGAGGAGACGCTGATGGTAAGCCATTGGTTTATCTGGGCAGTCAGTTGCTCAACAGTTGAGCGTATATTTGCCCTCACATATCTCCACAGCCGTCGTTCATCCTTGTCATCTATGGCCCGTGGTGCTTTACAGTTGCCGGCCGCTGTGGCCGAGCGGTTCTAGATGCTTCAGTTCGGAACCGCGCGACTGCTATGGACGCTGGTTCGAATCCTGCCTCGGGCATGGATGTGTGTGATGCCCTTAGGTTAGTTATGTTAAAGTAGTTCTAGGTTCTAGGGGACTGATAACCTCAGATGTTAAGTCCCATAGTGCTCAGAGTCATTTGAATCATTTTTGTTTTGCAGTTGCCTCGGCGTCGATTATGGATAGCACCATCTTTCCATGCACGGTACACTTTAACTGTGGCGGCACGCGAACAGTTTACCACCTCTGTCGTTTCGGAAACCCTTCAACCGCTGGTAAAAAAGCTAATGTCCTTTTGGACATCAGATAAATCGCTCCATTTCTCCGTTCCGACAAGACTACACTGTTTCCGCATCCCTTGACACGCTTCATATATCCCCCCACTGTTAGTGTTGCCAGCCGCTATCTGTGAGTGGTTAGTGCCATTAATGTGACTGCACTGTGTATAACATTGCTGTCAGATTTGTGTAACCACTCGTGCAACTA
This sequence comes from Schistocerca piceifrons, assembly GCF_021461385.2. NCBI lineage: Eukaryota > Metazoa > Arthropoda > Insecta > Orthoptera > Acrididae > Schistocerca > Schistocerca piceifrons. The sequence continues at coordinate 237,516,820 of NC_060145.1, read as the reverse complement.
CCTCAAAAATGTGTGTGAAATCTTATTGGACTTAACTGCTAAGGTCATCAGTCCCTAAGCTTACACACTACTTAACCTAAATTACACACCCATGCCCGAGGGAGGACTCGAACCTCCGCCGGGACCCGCAACTACCTCCTGATGGTAAATTCTGTGTTTATCTCTCAGATGCAGTATAGTGTAGTACTTGCCAGCCATAAATTGCACTACTGTATCAATGTTTGAGTGTGGTTTGATCTCATTATTTCAGAAGACTGCGTGATATCAAATTATTACACCTGATTGGTCCAACGTGAATGAATATAGAGCGAATAAATATTGTAATTACACTGGGTCTTGAATTTAATTTAAAAATTTTGAAATTCTACCCTATTTCATGTTAAGTTTTGTAAATGTAAAGGTACGATCACCTTAACCCAGTTACTTGGGACAATTTTTGCATCATTTAAACAATTTTCGTTAAAATACAACGACGCAAAAAAATAGCAAAACGAATAATGAATTGTAATGAATTGTACGTCATAAATGAAAGTTGGTAGACATGTCTCTACATCTGAAAGATGATGTCTGTTAAAATTTCGCGCTAGTCGCCGAAGAGTGGCTTTAGTAGCACCACTATGAAGGTGAATCAGGTTTGCTTTAAATACACGCTGTAAAGGTCGTGAGCGTTGCTTAACTATGAGATTGGACGTGGTGACTTGAGGTTGGTCTAGGAGCCCTTTAAGGCGACAAAGACGCTGTTATCAGCATCTCACTGAGTTTGAATGGGGTCGTGTAATAGGGTATCGAGAAGCAGGAAGACTTGGCAGGAAAGTAGACACTGTAATTGATTGTTGGCAGCGGTGGTCACAAGAATATACGGTCGCAAGAAGACCCGGTGGCCATGTGGCACTTCTGTGAGGGAAGACCATCGTGCTCGGCGTATGGCACTGGCGCATGATAACTGCGTATGCAACAGCATTTGGCACCACAGTGATACGACGACCTGTTACAAATCAGTTACTTGAAGGACAGCTCCGAGCCAGACGCCCTGTAGCTTACAAATCAGTTACTTGAAGGACAGCTCCGAGCCAGACGCCCTGTAGCACTCCAAACCACCGCCAGTTGTGTACTTCAGTGGTATCAAGCGAGAGGTCACCGTAGGACAGGGTGGAGGTCCACTGAGTTTTCTGATGGAAGCTGGTTCTGCCTAGGAGTCAATGACAGTCTACATCTACATCTACATTTATATTCCGCAAGCCACCCAACGGAGTGTGGCGGAGGGCACTTTACGTGCCACTGTCATTACCTCCCTTTCCTGTTCCAGTCGCGTATGGTTCGCGGGAAGAACGACTGTCTGAAAGCCTCCGTGCGCGCTCTAATCTCTCTAATTTTACATTCGTGATCTCCTCGGGAGGTATAAGTTGGGGGAAGCAATATATTCGATACCTCATCCAGAAACGCACCCTCTCGAAACCTGGACAGCGAGCTACACCGCGATGCAGAGTGCCTCTCTTGCAGAGTCTGCCACTTGAGTTTGCTAAACATCTCCGTAACGCTATCACGGTTACCAAATAACCCTGTGACGAAACGCGCCGCTCTTCTTTGGATCTTCTCTATCTCCTCCGTCAACCCGATCTGGTACGGATCCCACACCGATGAGCAAAACTCAAGTATAGGTCGAACGAATGTTTTGTAAGCCACCTCCTTTGTTGATGGACTACATTTTCTAAGGACGCTCCCAATGAATCTCAACAATTACCAACAATTAATTTTATATGATCATTCCACTTCAAATCGTTCCGCACGCATACTCCCAGATATTTTACAGAAGTAACTGCTACCAGTGTTTGTTCCGCTATCATATAACCATAAAATAAAGGATCCTTCGTTCTATGTATTCGCAAGACATTACATTTGTCTATGTTAAGGGTCAGTTGCCACTCCCTGCACCAAGTGCCTATCCGCTGCAGAACTTCCTGCATTTAGCTACAATTTTCTAATGCTGCAACTTCTCTGTATACTACAGCATCATCCGCGAAAAGCCGCATGGAACTTCCGACACTATCTGCTAGGTCATTTATATATATTGTGGAAAGCAGTGGTCCCATAACACTCCCCTGTGGCACGCCAGAGGTTACTTTAACGTCTGTAGACGTCTCTCCATTGATAACAACATGCTGTGTTCTGTTTGCTAAAAACTATTCAATCCAGCCACACAGCTGGTCTGATATTCCGTAGGCTCTTACTTTATCAGGCGACAGTGCGGAACTGTATCGAACGCCTTCCGGAAGTCAAGAAAAATAGCATCTACCTGGGAGCCTGTATCTAATATTTTCTGTGTCTCATGAACAAATAAAGCGAGTTGGGTCTCACACGATCGCTGTTTCCGGAATCCATGTTGATTCCTACATAGTAGATTCTGGGTTTCCAAAAACGACATGATACTCGAGCAAAAAACATGTTCTAAAATTCTACAACAGATCGACGTCAGAGATATAGGTCTATAGTTTTGCGCATCTGCTCGACGACCCTTCTTGAAGACTGGGACTACCAGTGCTCTTTTCCAATCATTTGGAACCTTCCCTTCCTCTAGAGACTTGCGGTACAGGGCTGTTAGTAGGGGGGCAAGTTCTTTGGCGTACTCTGTGTAGAATCGAACTGGTATCCCGTCAGGTCCAGTGGACTTTCCTCTGTTGAGTGGTTCCAGTTGCTTTTCTATTCCTTGGACAGTTATTTCGATGTCAGCCATTTTTTCGTTTGTGCGAGGATTTAGAGAAGGAACTGCAGTGCGGTCTTCCTCTGTGAAACAGCTTTGGAAAAAGGTGTTTAGTATTTCAGCTTTACGCGTGTCATCCTCTGTTTCAATGCCTTCATCATCCCGGAGTGTCTGGATATGCTGTTTCGAGCCACTTACTGATTTAACGTAAGACCAGAACTTCTTAGGATTTTCTGTCAAGTCGGTACATAGAATTTAACTTTCGAATTCACTGAACGTTTCACGCATAACCCTCCTTACGCTAACTTTGACATCGTTTAGCTTCTGTTTGTCTGAGAGGTTTTGGCTGTGTTTAAACTTGGAGTGAAGCTCTCTTTGCTTTCGCAGTAGTTTCCTAACTTTGTTGTTGTACCACGGTGGGTTTTTCCCGTCCCTCATAGTTTTACTCGGCACGACCTGTCTAAAACGCATTTTACGATTGCCTTAAACTTTTTCCATAAACACTCAACATTGTCAGTGTCGGAACAGAAATTTTCGTTTTGATCTGTTAGGTAGTCTGAAATCTGCCTTCTATTACTCTTGCTAAACAGATAAACCTTCCTCCCTTTTTTTATATTCCTATTAACTTCCATATTCAGGGATGCTGCAACGGCCTTATGATCACTGATTCCCTGTTCTGCACATACAGAGTCTAAAAGTTCGGGTCTGTTTGTTATCAGTAGGTCCAAGATGTTATCTCCACGAGTCGGTTCTCTGTTTAATTGCTCGAGGTAATTTTCGGATAGTGCACTCAGTATAATGTCACTCGATGCTCTGTCCCTACCACCCGTCCTAAACATCTGAGTGTCCCAGTCTATATCTGGTAAATTGAAATCTCCACCTAAGACTATAACATGCTGAGAAAATTTATGTGAAATGTATTCCAAATTTTCTCTCAGTTGTTCTGCCACTAATGCTGCTGAGTCGGGAGGTCGGTAAAAGGAGCCAATTATTAACCTAGCTCGGTTGTTGAGTGTAACCTCCAACCATAATAATTCACAGGAACTATCCACTTCTACTTCACTACAGGATAAACTACTACTAACAGCGACGAACACTCCACCACCGGTTGCATGCAATCTATCCTTTCTAAACACCGTCTGTACCTTTGTAAAAATTTCGGCAGAATTTATCTCTGGCTTCAGCCAGCTTTCTGTACCTATAACGATTTCAGCTTCGGTGCTTTCTATCAGCGCTTGAAGTTCCGGTACTTTACCAACGCAGCTTCGACATTTTACAATTACAATACCGATTGCTGCTTGGTCCCCGCATGTCCTGACTTTGCCCTGCACCCGTTGAGGCTGTTGCCCTTTCTGTACTTGCCCAAGGCCATCTAACCTAAAAAACCGCCCAGCCCACGCCACCCAACCCCTACTACCCGTGTAGTCGCTTGTTGCGTGTAGTGGACTCCTATCCAGTGGAACCCGAAACCCCACCACCCTATGGCGCAAGTCGAGGAATCTGCAGCCCACACGGTCGCAGAACCGTCTCAGCCTCTGATTCAGACCCTCCACTCGGCTCTGTACCAAAGGTCCGCAGTCAGTCCTGTCGACGATGCTGCAGATGGTGAGCTCTGCTTTCATCCCGCTAGCGAGACTGGCAGTCTTCACCGAATCAGATAGCCGCCGGAAGCCAGAGAGGATTTCCTCCGATCCATAGCGACACACATCATTGGTGCCGACATGAGCGACCACCTGCAGATGTGTGCACCCTGTACCTTTCATGGCATCCGGAAGGACCCTTTCCACATCTGGAATGACTCTCCCCGGTATGCACACGGAGTGCACATTGGTTTTCTTCCCCTCTCTTGCTGTCATATCCCTAAGGGGCCCCATTACGCGCCTGACGTTGGAGCTCCCAACTACCAGTAAGCCCACTCTCTGCGAGCGCCCGGATCTTGCAGACTGAGGGGCAACCTCTGGAACAGGACAAGCAGCCATGTCAGGCTGAAGATCAGTATCAGCCTGAGACAGAGCCTGAAACCGGTTCTTCAGACAAACTGGAGAGGCCTTCTGCCACACCTTGAGACGACCTCCCACTCTACCACAGGTGAGGGATCAGCCTCAATGCGGGCAGTATCCCGGGCAACCACAGTCGTAGTCCGATCGGGGGATGCGTGGGACGAGCTGGCCGTCCCCGACAAACCCCCATCCGGACCGCCACAGTGATGCCCATTGGCAACAGCCTCAATTGTGTGACCGATGCCAAGACTGCCTGAAGCTGGGAGCGAAGGGATGCCAACTCAGCCTGCATCCGAACACGGCAGTTGCAGTCCCTATCCATGCTAAAAACTGTTGTGCGAAGAACGTCTGAACTAATCTACAGAGAGCGCAAACAAATCGACACAAAATTTAAACGGTTATTAAAATACAAGATTGCCTAGTAAATGCAGTAATGCTGCTACTTGCTCACTGCTGACACACGCGATGCTACAACTCTCAAATACTGTAATACGCCCGAAATTTATGAATTAAACAATGCAAGTACCAAAAACACGCAAAGAAATTAAGAATTAAACTATGTAACAAATGAGTGAGCTAGGAGTATACGACTTGCTGCTGCAGCTGCTTATCCAACGGCGGCAGGGAGTACATTTGTGTGTTGGTTAAGAGGCCAGTTGAAGGCCTGCAACCGATCTGTCTGGGTCCCAGCTACACTGGACCAACACCTCGAGTTATAGTCTTGGGTGCGATTTCGTGTGGCAGAAGGAGCACTTTCGTGGTCATCGCTGCACCCTAACCGTAAATTTATATGTCAGTCTGGTGATTCGTCCTGCTATGCTGCAATTCATGAAGAGCATTTCAGGGGCTGTTTTCCAACAGGACAACGCTCGTCCACGTACCACTGTTGTAACCCAGCACGCTCTGGTGAGTGTCGACTTGTTGCTTTCTCCTGATCGATCAACAAATCTATATCCAATCGAACGCATGTGGGATATCATTGGAAGACTACTCCAGGGTCTCCACAACCAGCATAAACCGTGACTGTGTTGACTGACCAAGCGCAACAGGCATGGAACTACAGCCCACAAACTGACATCCCACACCTGCCCAACACAATGATTGCATGTCTGCATGGTTACACGGAACATTATGGCAGTAACACCAATTACTAGTGTATCAGCAATTCACATTTACAATGGCTTCTCTCGTACGTACATTGTGGCGTTTTTTTTAAATACTTATATTTTGATTAAATTATTATTCGCTTGTGAAGATTCCGAAATCTGTTGTGAGTTTTGCACCACTTCTTGGCGGGAAGAGCAAAGACTTTTCAAAAACTTAAGTACTGTATGTGGTAGATTATATGTGACCTGAAATCGTTTGCAGAAGGCGTTGCGTTCTCAAGATTAAGAACAGAGTTCGCACTTCCACTTAATTTATTTGTGTCGTGATCATGTTCTATCACGACCGGATATGAGACATAGCAACTTACGAACAGAGAAACCTATGGGACCAGACAGAGCAGGAAATTTTCTTTGCTATACTACACCACACGTTAAAAGACATTGGATTTAATTCACAAACAAGCAGTCGTTCCCTGGTAGATGTATGAAAACTATAAAAACACCGTTATTGCTGTTGCCATTAATAGGAGATGGATAGGAAATAGAAATACTTTAAGTAATAAGCAGGCACTACAGCTTTTGAGAGCGCAATAACCAATTTAATTACCTTAGTATTGCCAACAATAGGCTACGCACATTTCAGTATTATATCTTGCTGGCTGTTCTTTAAATAGAGTTCTTTAACATTTTCGACATTTCATCTTAGGTGCACACATAAATTGTTACATAGCACTGCACAATAGCAATATTTTATAATAACTAATTAGTGATTGCGGACCACGCCATATACGCGTCCGCCGTCTTTAAAAAATATATCAGGACTCTGGTAACAGAAGAGGATTACAATTCTTCAGCTGTCAAAAAATAAGAAACACAAAATATCTCTATCGATACAATTTATGAACAATTAGTATTCTGCGTCGTGGCGCGTAAGATATTCTTTGAAATATCAGGTGGTCGCTGCTCAGCGACGGTCTAAGAAATTTTTACACAAACTGTGTGGCTTTTATGAGCCTGCATGGTTACGTTATCGAATGTAAGTTTATTTAAGGTATCGAAACAGATACTAATATTACAACATCAACCTGTGATCTTGCAATGTTATTCACTTAAATATGTTACCTTGACAAATGCATTCTAGAAATGTTATTACCCTACTTTATTTTTGGACGTTGCTATGTTTTTTCGTCGGCACAGTTAGCATTTTCGCTGTGTAACAATTTTAATAAGTGCTTGGGTTAATGTGAGCTGTCTGTCTCGTGTAGGTCCAGGTGGAAGGGATATTTTTTTATCGAACTGTGGCTCGGAGCTCGGTCGTAGTCTTGCAATGTGTTCTCCTCGGTGCATTAATTTTCACAAACATTGGTATAATTTCCAGACGGCATTGCCTCCAGCGACGTTATGTATACACAACGGCGCTTGCCTCGCGGTCCGTACAACGCGACCTCGTCACCGGAAGCCGGCAGCCGGCAGCCGCCAGAAGGCAAAGCCGCTTGGAAATTGGTTGCGCGCGCCCACGCCGCTCTCCGCCTAACAAGCATTCTGGCGGCGAGGCGGCTCTCGCGCCATATCGACTTACGGCGTCTCTCAGTGCAGCCGCCGTCACCGGCACGGCCGCCCCTAAGTCGATACCGGCGCGAGCTCAGAAAGAGAGCCGCCGAGACAGCGCCGGCTCCGGCTCCGGCTCCGGCGCCGGTTATTGTTTGCAGACGAGAGGTGGACCGACACCACCTCGCCCCACACGCCTCTTTCGCTTATTGCATGCCGAGCCATAATGCTCTCGACAACCGCCCTCCTACTAAAAACAATGTTTCGAAGGGAAGTTATTTGGAGTTTTAATATCCTCATACCTAACTCAGTAAAAACGTTTTTATATGATTGCAAAACTCGCCTGTGAACGCAGCCACACAGCTGGCGGAGAATGAAGATGACCTACAAATGGGAACAGATTTGTTAGGTAAGGGGTCGGCCGCGGTGCTCTTGCGGTTCTAGGCGCTGCAGTCCGGAACCGCGGGACTGCTACGGTCGCAGGTTCGAATCCTGCCTCGGGCATGGATGTGTGTGATGTCCTTAGGTTAGGTTTAAGTAGTTCTAAGTTCTAGGGGACTGATGACCTAAGATGTTAAGTCCCATAGTGCTCAGAGCCATTTGAACCATTTGTTAGGTAAGGTTTGTGAAAAGTACTGTTTGACGATTTCAGAAAATAAGACAATATTAGTGGCTTTCAAATGGAAATATGCCGTGTGGACAAAAATTGTGATCAAGAACAGAACAATAGAACAGGGGGTTGGGGTTGGGTTGTTTTGGGGGAGGAGACCAAACAGCGAGGTCATCGGTCTCATCGGTTTAGGGAAGGACGGGGAAGGAAGTCGGCCGTGCCCTTTCAAAGGAACCATCCGGCATTTGCCTGGAGCGGTTTAGGGAAATCACGGAAAACCTAAATCATGATGGCCGGACGCGGGATTGAACCGTCGTCCTCCCGAATGCGAGTCCAGTGAATAGAACAGGTCAACATTGTAACTATTTAGGTTGTGACGTCACATATGAGTGTAAAGAAGACATAGAGAAGAAATTAGCAAAGTCTTGGAATCTATTAGGGGCAATTAACAGTTGTCTAAAAAATAAAACGAGGAAAGAATCAAGAGTGAAATTTTGTAAGACGACGGCACTTCTAGTGTTCGTTTACAGAAGTGAATCGCTGTTATAAGTAAACGTCAAGAAGAGCCGCCAGGGCAGCCGAGAGTGCTAATGCGCTTCTTCCTGGACTCGGGTAGGCGCGCCGGCCCCGGATCGAGTCCGCCCAGAGGATTAATGACGAGGGCAGGTATGCCGGCCAGCCTCGATGTGGTTTTTAGGCGGTTTTCCACATCCTGCTAGGTGACTACCGGGCTGGTCCCCAAGTTCCGCCTCAGTTCCACGACTCACAGACATTTGAAAACGTTCGCACTCTTTCATGACTTACACTAGACGCAGACAGCTTGGCTCCACTACATCCGTCCCAGAGGGTTCGCGGTGGCGTCAGGAAGACCATCTGCAATTAACACTGCCAAATCCGTAATAACAAAGCCGATCCAGCGCTAGAGCGGGACAAAGGCGCCGAGAAAGAAAGAAAAAGAAAACAAAGGAAGTAAACGTCAAGGAAGTCGCTTGCAAGCAACGGATTTAAGGTTTCTAAGAGCAGTAAAGCGATGCACAAGTGCCGACAGATTTTGGAATTCGGAAATTAGGGAAGAGCTGAAAACATTTAACATTCTCAATAAAATACAAGGAAATAGAAGTAGGTGGAACGAACATCTCGTAAGAATGATGGGAGAAAGATTACCTCTCCAGATAAAAAGACTGAAGTCAATTAGGAGAAGAAGGCGAGGAAGACTAAGGAAGTGATGTGTACCGTATTAGGTAAAGCAAAAAAAGACCTGATGCTTGAACTGAAGATGGTGATGATGATAATATAGTTATACGATTCTGTCAGTGAATTACGAGGACCTAAAAATAATTGTTTGTACGATGTAATATATCGATTCATTACGTACGTACAACGCAAGAAGAAACCCGCTATTTGTCTCACTTTTTGGTGAACGACTTATTTAATTGATTTCTGGCCTTCGCCAATACTCAAGCACTGCTAAACAAACTGTACATATTTGTATTTATACACTACAACATACACTGTCCGTTCAAAAAATTTCGAGACTGATTTTATTTCTGGCCTGTAAGCCCCCCCTTTTAGTGACTCATTTATTTCGCTAGTTTGCGGTCTTAGCCGTCAGACAGCAGCGAGAATATCTCGTACAAATTGCACATCGTAGACATGATTTAAAGTCGTGCTAAAGGAGTGCGACAATTTTAATCAGAACGATGAAAATGGCTTTAAAATAGCTGACTGGATGCAAAATAATAATCATGGGATGTTTCTAGATCCATTTATTATTCATTGTGCGTTTCAGTCTCCTCCCATCTACAGATGACCTGGCTACAAGTTAGTAACAGAAAAAGTTTGTTTACTCTCTTGCAAGATTACACTACTGTCTCAGAAGAGGACATATATTTTAAAAAAAGTTTACTGGTGCACACAGGAAATAACTTTATGATGTACATCGGTGCTGGTTACGGCCGAGAGATGTGACTGGCAGATAGTCCAACGTAAGAGAGATTGTTGAGACTAGATGGCGTTAAGTGTTGTGGCGCTGCGTATATGGCCAATGCTTAATTACAAGTGGCAATTTCAATATTTATACAGATTACCCTCGCATTATAAATAAAACTTAATGCCAACGTTGGGAAAAGACAACTTTAGTCTCAAGTAAGAGATCTTAGTGAGACTGGGTGGCGTAAGTGCTGTTGCGCTGCCATGTCTGGCTGGCACTTAAATACAAGTGCTAATTTCAAAATATATCGCAATTTTTGACCTTAAATGTACACACCCAGTGACTATTATTTTGCGACCAACCAGCTATTTTAGAGCTATTTTCATAATTGCGAATTGCACATATTTATTCTTACACATTACAGCATACATAGCCCGCCAAAAAAGTTTCAAGCCTAGTGTTGTAAAACTACCGTACGCTACGGTAGACTATCGTCATTTAGTGTCGACTGCGGTAGTTTTCCTAGTAACCTTGGTCAGTTAAGATCCTAATCAAGATGTTTGTCCGTTAGGTGGATTGTATAACTCATAACGATCGCTTTCTTTACGTATGCGATCAGTGTCTTACTAGACTCAACCTAAAAACTGGAAGGATTGAACCATCTAGAAACAGAGTAAGGAAATATGAAGGGCCGTATAACATGCGAAACATTTTATAGTAAAACTGGAATTGGCAATGTTTCATTCAGGTTTATTCGAAAATTGTTGATTTGTAACGTGAAACAGAAGGATGTTATAGTGAAAATGAAGAAAACAGTGCAGATTTATCATTTAGCTCTAGAAAACGCAATTTCTTAAACAAAAAGTTAAAATAAAAGATAAAAAGCGGAAAACAGAAGTATATCAATATTATTTCATCCAAATTGGATCTTGTGTAATACGCGGCCGTCAGAGGCATCATATACAAATAAATGCTAGTACTTTAGCGTACTTTTATTAATGAAACACCTAATAAAGTGGCAATAAATATGCAAATATTCTTGTGCAGTGTGGGAGTAGACGATATGCTGTTGGTCAAAACATCTGTGTAACTGAAAAATTAGCAATCTGAAGATGGACTCGGTAGGCCGAAACCGGTTATGGCACTAAAATAAAACATGTAAAAAGTATTTGTGGCTGGTTGCATCATTCACCAGCTAAAAATATATCAGACATCACTTCAATACTTCGCAGAACTTAAACAGGATGAAGAAAAATTCCCGCAGTGGGACTTCCTCACATGGTGGCAAAACAAAAATTTCTGTCACAAAATTTCGTCCTGCGCATATTTCGGGCACTAAATGGACTTTACAGGTCGGCAAGCGGGCAGCACTGTAATCACGTGTACGTAATTACCTCTGGCAGAATACAGCGGTAGTGTTATGCAGTTGGTGCAGTGGATAGCGTTCTGGGTTAGCATGCAGGAGGTCGAGGGGTACGATTCTGGGACGTGTATTAGTTGTTTTTATTTTCTAAAAGTAGTCTGTGTGGTACGATGTCTGGCGTCTTAATCGTCATACAGCCTTTACCGTGGGTCTCCTACAAAACGTTTGCAGTTACGTTCTACGAACACAAAAACGGAAATGCAATCGTCTCCAGCTTTTAAAGAAACCTTTTGCACGTTGTGGACGCGAAATTTTTCACACCACTGCGTCTACTACATTATAAATCTGTTTTCTGTGTACCGTCTCCCAATGGTCCCATTGATTAATACTATTATTCTTGCCATGTGCAGGACCATTACAGTCCGTTAGGACCTTATGTCAGCAGTAGGACTAGCAAAGTGCTTTGCAAATAATTTTGAAGGGACCATTGGGGGAGAGTACACAGAAAACAGCATTGGAATCTAGTACACGCCGTGGCGCGAGAAAATTCTCGTGCACGACGCGCAAAAGCCTACTTTAAAAGCCGTCCAATGAAAACTATTCTATTTCCATTTCTGCGTTCATTATACGTGATTGCAAATGTTTTGTAGAAGGCCCACGGTAATCGCTGTATGACGATTGAGACGCCATATAGCGTACCACGCAGGTTACTTTTAGCAAATAAAGACAAGTGTGCCTCAACCCAAACCTGCATTTCCTGCTTGGCAATCCATAACAGTAGCCGCTACACCAACTGCACAGCGCTGCTAGTGTTAGTCATCGTACATGTGATTACAGTGTTACCAGCCGCCAATCTTTTAATGTCCATTTACTGCCCGAAATATGTGAAGGACGAAATTTTGTGACAGACATTTTAGTATTACCAGTATGTGAGGAATCGCGCTGCCAAGTCAGAGTGCTCGAATTTTTCTTCGTCCTATAAAAAAAATGGCTCTGAGCACTATGGGACTCAACTGCTGTGGTCATAAGTCCCCTAGAACTTAGAACTACTTAAACCTAACTAACCTAAGGACAGCACACAACACCCAGCCATCACGAGGCAGAGAAAATCCCTGACCCCGCCGGGAATCGAACCCGGGAACCCGGGCGTGGGAAGCGAGAACGCTACCGCACGACCACGAGATGCGGGCTCTTCGTCCTATATAAAACACGTTTCTGTAATTCATCAACAGCTCTCGCATTTATCAATAATAACACGAAACTCTTGCCTCTGATCATGATGAAGAACAGTCTATTGAGAATAATGGTTGTGCGCATAATCTGTACTTGCATTGAAAGCTCAAAACTAATTTTTATTAGTTATGAAATGAAATTTATATTTTGCAAGGATATAAAACACACAATGGACTAACACTGAATTGTATGCGGCTCATGTGCAAAATAAACAACCAAATAAACAAAAAACAAAGGGAAGTCGTAGGTTCGCATTTTCTCTCTTACAGATTCATTAATGTTCCTTTTCCTACCGATTCTACCAGTACTATCGGCAAGCTACCTAGCCGTAGGTGTGGTAGAGCGAAATTCTGGTCTTGAAGGAAAGTTACGGCTTTTTAATATTCTGTTATCCAGTCAGTGAAAATATTTTATATGCTTGCATAAAACAGCTGTAAAACATTGTTTCACGATGAAAATACTGTCAAACGGTGGTGGGACATTTCTGCCAATGAATTAAAAGAATTTAACAATCGTTATTTGTATGATGTAATGCAGGATTTTCCCACGTAAAACCGGTACGCTTCGCTTACCGTTTAATCATCTCTAACAGAATTGCTTGGAAGTGGCAAACTGTCTCGGAAGTTGGCTACGCTGCATTACTGAGTGCAGCTGTGTGTTCTTGCGTCAATTGTAAGAAGCTTGTGTTGCCGAGCTGTTACAGAAATGGGTCAGTTTGCATTAGAGCAGTGAACTGATACTGCTACATAAGGACAGGCTCCTTCAATGAATGTAAATAAATGTTTCATGCGAAATAACCTGGTAGGAAACTAGCCACGACCAGCACTATTCAAGATCTGTACAAGAAATCGAGGGTTGTAAGATATGCTTAAAATGTACAGAGGAATAGGCAATCGACAGTGAGGACTCCTGAAACTGTAGGCAGATTTCGCATAGGCATTACGAGAAGCCCCCGCAACGTAAGGATGTTATTGCAGCAGGTTGGTGTATCTGGAACATCGTGTACTATATGATATGAAATGAAAAGGCTATCGTGTGCGTGTGGCGCAAGAGTTGAAATTTGAGTATCAGGGATGAAGAGAGTTCATTGTTGTAACTGGCTGTTAACATTTACTGATAACGGCTACTCGGACCTCTTTCCTTACTTCACCTCAGATGAGTCCTGGTTTATTTTGTCAGCTTATGTAAACTCGTAGAGTTGCAGGCACTGGTCGCAGGACAGTTCACATATTTGTCATGAAGAACCTCTCCACTCAGAGAAGATAGGTGTTTGGTGGGAGTTGTCCGGCATGCGCATTATTGGCCCCATATTGTTCCATTACACCTTAAACAGTGTCAAATATTTAGAGATCTTTGACCCTTTCTATGCGCAGTTAACAGATGGAGAGTAGCTGTATGCAGTATTCCAACAAGCTGGAGCAACCGCTCACACATCCAATCAAGGTATGCCCCACATCATTAACGTGTGCCTTGAAGACAGACTTGTCAGTTGAGGTCTTTGGCCCCCCAAGGTCTCCGGACTAAACATCGTGTGATTTTTATTTATAGAGTATACTAAAAACCAAAGTGTATGCTAACAATCCTCGCACAATAGACTATCTTAAACGGAACATTAGTAGAGAAACCAACAACATCGCACTTGAAGAATTACTAAGTGTTGTTGGTAATGTCATCACACAAAGGCAGTGATGCCTAGATGGCCATATCCACCACTTCCAGCATCTCTTAAAAACAGGTAACTACATGCTTTTTAACGTTACTATTATCTGCCCCTTTTTAGTTAGTTCATTGTTACTTGAATCTCTGGCATGAGGCGTACCAGTTTTGTGTGGGACACTCTGTAGACCCTACTTTCTGGTGTTAGCCAATAGTCAGAAAGCTGCGGGGATATCTCGTACAAATTGCAAATATTTTTTTATACATTAAGACACAGAAGATTCAAGACTGATTTTATTCCTGCCATGTAAGCTACATCAGCGCAGTAACTACAGTGGCAGCTTGAACTAACAACGCTAAACGACAAATCTATATTCCACCAGTCAGTTATGAGAAAGAAGTGCGAGGGAGCGGACATGGGTCCATAGTTGTATGACAAATCGCAATGGAGCAAGACCTCTAAATCAAATGTTCAAGACATTCCTGAACAAAAACAACGACGTGTGGACTCCTGCCACGACTTGACTGAAATGCAGTACACGAACAATTCTTAAACCAAAAGTTACAGTGGACGAGACTTGTTGTTAACAAGACTAACCTACTAAAAATGATAGAGTGCTGAAAATGATATGAAACGTCAACGATATGGCGACATAACCGTCATCGAAGCCAATCCGCCGTGCGAGTTGAACAACATCCCAAAGAAGGACTTTCCTAAGAGTCTCACATGGTTATTTAAACTTTCTGTTCATTGTATCCAAATGGGAGCAAATCTATGTAGAACACCTGAAGCGTTAAACCCAGCATCTTAACTTTTGTTTAGTTTTTATTAATGCAGTCTCGACACTTTTTAGGCTGACGGGATGGACATTATTGGTATACACTGCTTGACAAAATAGTGAAGCACCCAGAAGAGATGATCGGGTGTCAGTGTAACTTCGTACACGTACACACCATCGGCGGGTATGTGAATGATTTGTGTGGCAATTCGCTGTGACACGTAAAATGGCCGCCTCAGTGCATTAGTATTTTTCAAAAAATGGTTCAAATGGCTCAAAGCACTATGGGACTTAACATCTGAGGTCATCAGTCCCCGAGACTTAGAACTACTTAAACCTAACTAACCTAAGGACATCACACACATCCATGCCCGAGGCAGGATTCGAACCTGCGACCGCAGCAGCAGCGCGGTTCCCGACTGAAGCGCCTAGACCCGCTCGGTCACAGCGGCCGGCAGTGTTTTCCACCTTCAGTGTTGCTGCTAGGCCTTGTATGATATGTAAGGGATGTAAACAGCGTCAGATGTGTGAAGGACAGGGATATGCCACGAATCCGTGTGAGACAGCGTTATCTGCACCTTAAAGACCTCGTTATGGGTCTCCATTTGGCGGATTGATCGAATTGTCCAATATTCAGATTTGTAGGACTTCCAAATGGCACAGGGGCTCAGTATTGAGCTACATGGGAACGAAAGGATTGGTATACTCTGCAACCTTTATGCCTAAAGTAAGGTGTGATCTTTGTGTCTGACAAAAACATTTATATCAAGTGTTGTGCTGATTGCCTATCTGATTACGTATATCTGTATATTTACCTGACCCTATTCTAACCGATCTGTCTACTAGCAAGGAAGCAATACCAAAAAACCCAAACTAATTAACACCTGTGTGCAATAATGACAAATTGGAGTAAGTACGAGGCGTGTTTTTTTTAAAAATACGATCCGTTTTGTTGTAGACACTAGTAGTTCGCGTGCATACCTCAACGAGTGCATGCGTCGTGTACCGGAATGCCTCGGGAACAACTGTGCTCAGTTTCAGCTCTGTAGCTAACCTGTACAGTTCTGTTCTGTGCTTTCAAAACGTTTAAGACTTTCAACTCGCCCGCCGCGTGTGAGGTTCGTTCAGTGATACGGCTTTTGTCAGCAAGGAACCTGTCTGCTGCAGATTCATCGATAGATTTGCGAAGTGTACGGTGATAATGTTACGAGTGAAAGCAAAGTGCGTAAGTGGGTACGAGAATTCAAAGATGGCCGTGACAACGTCCATGATGAGTCCGGTCGCCCTTCTTTGATTACGGTCGATTTGGTGGCTTCAGTTTGTAACGCAGGAAATGCATATCCTCGAATTTCCATCTAATGTACTATAATTTTTTTTCCTTATTTTGTTACCTGAATATATGACGTTTCTGTGTCTTTGTATATTGTAATAGTTTTACTATTTGTATATATATATATATATATATATATATATATATATATATATATGCATTTATGTCGATGTATAATTGGTTTGTTGTGTAAAGATTATTTGTATTTTTACGCTGGGTCTGGCCTAGGGAAACTATGCTATCGAACCATTACATCGATAGGTCGTGTGGAGAACCAAAGTGTTTAGGATCTTTGGTAGTGTTAACTCTGCCGCGTGGAGCGCGGGTAGAGCAGAGAGAGTCTGGCTGGGGTGGTGCAGTGGAGCAGGTGTGTTGTGTGAAACTCCCGCGAGTTGCCGCGCTTTCGGGGTTTGGCAGCATGTAATTGCACTCGACTTCCGATGATAGTTTCTGACATGGTGTCGCGGACGGGAAGCATTAGATGGCGCACATCAAGAGCCCGTTTCGTTTGGTGACCGTGTCGAGAAGAAGGCGCGCCAACATCCAGCTTCTGCAACAGCGACGGCCGACAATGAGGGACTGTCGCCACCTCCTTGATCGACGGCTTCAAACCTTCAATCAGCCAACAAGGAAGACTGGAAGCACGCAAAGTTTTAGAACTGTATGGCAGACCTCAGCTTTTCAAACTTTTAAAATAGGTTGCATCACAAAATTACAGCAACTTAGCATGAACCTTTGTTGCTCATTGTCCCAATTGCATTGCCAAGCAGGGTCCCTTCCTTTTCCGAAATGAGCCCGAGTGTCGTTGAAATTCAAACGCCAGCATCATTCGATTTCACTGCTTTAATTTCAAAGTTCAGTTAAGGTATTCATAGCTGGCTACAATATTTAGATTACACAAGCACAAATTAAGAGTGCGAGTTTTGTTACCGTATTTTAGTTACCTGTGACTGCAGCTCAGCTTGGTACATACTATTTTTACTATTTTTTACTATTGTTAATTATTCAGAATCGTTTAATTCAAGTTCCAAGTTAAATCTCTTATTTCTAAATTGCGTAGATTCAAGTAGCTTTTGAAATGATTGTTGAGGTAGTCCAAGACTAACCGTATTTTACTGAACTTCGATGTGCTTCAAAGAGAAAGCTCAATATTAACTTCAGTCACTAAATTAACTTTCGATTTTTCGGTTTTATTAATTCTTTTGCTAAATTAAATGAGAGTGTAGCGAAATTTATTACTTCTGACAAACTTTCAGTTTTCACACTACACGTGCCAACCTTCAGTTGCCACGCTTCTAGTGCTAATTATATGTGTAATAACCCTTCTTTTTCAGTTGCTATAGTAATTGTCCTTAGGACTGGCGACCGTAATTTCCCCCAAATCTCAAATATCTAATTACCGCTAGTTAATTGTTAACGTAACGGCCGCACATTTACTTTCTTTATTAACTTTACCCCTTTTCAAAATTAATTTCCACCAGTTTCATTTGCATTTTTCCTTTCATTTAGATGCAACCCTTTCCTCCCTCTTTACCGGCAAATTGACTTCGGTGACGATTGCTTTTCCCAAATTTCCATTAGGTACACGCGGTTTAATTTTTCACTGTCATTAAGGTCGATAAGTGAGGGGGAGGTTACACGTGGCGACCTGGTGACAGGACAATCTTCAGATATGAGGTTGTTCTGGACACGAATTTTGCATTGTGCAAATCTCGTAACAAAGTACTGGTTACGAAATGGTCGATACGTCTGCGAGAACCGAGCGAGGTGGCTCAGTGGTTAGCACACTGGACTCGCATTCGGGAGGACGACGGTTCAATCCCGTCTCCAGCCATCCTGATTTAGGTTTTCCGTGATTTTCCTAAATCGTTTCAGGCAAATGCCGGGATGGTTCCTTTGAAAGGGCACGGCCGATTTCCTTCCCAATCCTTCCCTAACCCGAGCTTGCGCTCCGTCTCTAATGACCTCGTTGTCGACGGGACGTTAAACACTCACCACCACCACCACGTCTGCGAGAATATTAGTGTGAGGAATCCTAATTAGATTTGAGATTTGGCATTTATATCGAAAATTATTAAAATGAGTGAAGCCAAGAATTGCCAAAATTTGGTAGACTTGGATACGGAACAATCGGTCGAACAGTGGGAAACGCGCACCGTGGTACCCATTGTTCAGGGGCAGGCGGCTAGCATGAAAGACGCGACCGCCGAAACGCAACAAAGAGCAGAAATGGAATTCCAAACTTTAGAAAATGTTTCGGAATCGGAAGTGAAAATCAAATCTGAATCCCTTGATGACGAATACGGGGGACAATTAAAGAGGAAGCCGCTACGGAAGTAAAACCGGTAGTTTCCGGGAATTTAACTGATTTATTGAATATTTTGATTAACGAAATCAAGAGTCAATCGGCAGAAATTAAAGCTCTGTCTGCCAAGCAAGAAGATCAGGCTGCCAAGCAAGAAGCTCAGGCTGCCAAGCAAGAAGCTCAGGCTACCAAGCAAGAAGCTCAGTCTGAAAAAATTGAACGGAAGCTAACCAATCACAACAAAGCTATTAATGTTGTTAACAACAATGTTGGAGTTGTTAACACAAAAGTTGATAAAATCAAAGAAGATATTGTTGTGATTAATACCGAAATCGGTAATCTTAAACAGGAAATGATAGGCGTTCACGCGGAAATTGCGAGCGTAAATACTCGTTTTTATTCCGAAATTAGCAGAATCGAGAAAAGTGTAGGAGAAGCAGTTGCTCCGATCATCGAGAATAAGGTGACGGAACAAATTCAATTAGTGAAAAAAGAGGATCAAAAGAAGGTGGAAACTTTAAAGGCTTTAGTATCCAAAGTAGATACCAAAGTGACGAAGCAGGCTAATACCTGCGAAGAGAAAAAAAGGGAAGTAGAAACGCTTGCGACAACCACTTGCCAAGTAATTACGAGAGTGTCGAAATTCGAAAAGAAACTTGACGAAAAACAGAGCTATGTGCCAATCTGTGCACATAGTTCGGGATTGTTGACGAAAGAGGAGCGGTTCGACCCCTTGAAAAAAGGCGGTATACACACGACGGATTTCATTAAAAATTGTGAAAGAGTTTTACCCAGATCATGGACTAATGAGAGAAAAATTAATGCGGTTATTGCTGTGTTGGCTGGTGATGCCAAGCGTTGGGGCTTAAACCTCAACATTACGAACCTGACTTTTGACGAGTTTAAAAATTTGTTTCTGGCTGAATACTGGTCAGAGCAAAAAAAACAAAGTGTCTGGCGCGAATTTGTCGTATCGAGGCCTTTCGATGCGAATTCGCGCTGCTCGATGAAGGAGTTTTGTGAGGGCTGGATCAGCAAGTTGGAATATTTGCGTGATCGCCGCACGGAATCCGAATCGGTGCAATGCAAATAATAACAGGAATGACGGAAACCAGTATCATACTAGCGTGATACGGGCTTCGCAGAATAGTAATAACGCCAGAGGGTGTGATCAGCCGCCTCAGCAGCATCCGGGGAGCGTATCTGCTGGGACGAGACAGGGAAACCATTAGCCGCGCCGGTGAGGGGCCGACCGGGCGTGGAGAAATTTTGGAGGTCCAATAACAGGAGAAAACCCAGGTGTCGTCGTTACGAAAATTCCGTATGGAATATTCAACGGTGGGAGAGTGTGCCAGTGTTAAGAGAAAGGAGTGCGCCCACAAGTAGTAGATCAGCTGTAGACAGGGCAGTAGAAAATACATTCACTGTCAGTGAGAACAATTTAAGTAGTGTTCTGGAAAACGATTATAAAGTGGTAGCTGTAACACCCATAGCGGAAATGGAGATTGAGTTTAAGAATGATTCGCAATTGTTGAGAGAAGATCAGATGTCGGATAACACGTCCGTCATTGAGCGAGGGGATGCAGAGAGGGATGAGGTCTGGTTAAGGCAGTTCGGTCGCTTATACGACGAACTAAGAGATTATAGGGACCTGTACGGGAGAAGTGTTTATAGGGAGCGCGGGCAGGATTTGCCGCGTCTCGTCCCTCAGGAAGATAGTATTTGTGAAGTGATAGAAAGTTCTGGCCCTAACCGGCAGACTTTACTAGAAATAGTTGATGTTAATGGGGAGCACGAGCAAGATTCGTCGTGTTTCGTCCCGCAGGAGTTGGATGTTGAAGTAGTAACGGAAAGTTCTGGCTCTAACCGGCAGACTTTACCGAAAGTTAAAGTGGTAGAAGTAGCCGACCCATCCGACACAAACCTCCAGTTTAAACATTGCGAGAGTATTAAGCAGAAAGATTACGAAAATTTTAGCAATAGCCGGACACGATTGGTAGAAAAGCACATAGGTTACAGCGTGTATGAGGTTAGAGCTGACGTTATACGGTCAGACGGTAGCAGTGTGGGTTGCGCAGATCCAGAGGAAGTAATTGCAGATACTGCTGGGCATATTCCTCCAGGTAGATTGGCAGATGAGATCAATCTGACCAAAGAGGAATCAAAGAAGGTGACAATTAGTGAATTGATAGTAAAGCAACACTCACTAGTTGACGAGTTACAGGAAAAGGATTCGGTATTGGAGGCGAAGCTACAGACTAAGCCTCAGGACAAACGTGTTGAAATTAAAACTGTATGTGAACAGAGGCTGAAAAAGCCGCCAGATAAGCCGGATTTAGGATCAAAGCCGGATGGTTTTTTCTGTAATGACCTGGATATAGACGAGGATTTGCTGTGGGAAAATAAAGAAACAGTCGAGGACAAGTGTAGACAGGTAGTAGTGTCTTTTAATATGCACGACCTACAACTAAACGTGTTGATTGACACCGGTGCAGAACTGAGTGCTGTATCTGGGAAAATATTTGAGTTACTGAAAGACAGACCCGGCATCGTAGTTATGCCAGTAACAGGAGTGAAAATTATCGGTGCTACTGGGAAGGCCAGTAAACCGGTCACAAAACAGATTTTTGTCAACTTCGAGATATGTGGGGCACGATTTGAACAAGAGTTTGTCGTCGTGCCAGACTTAACTACGGAAGTAATTGTCGGGTTAGATTGGCTATTAAAGTACCGTGCAGTGATTAATTGCAAAATCAAAACTTTGACATGTACGTCACAAGATAAAACAATAGAAGTTAGAGACAGCAGACGGTGTGCATAGGCAATACCAGCTTATACACATTGTTAAGTGGCCGGATGCCATTGACTTAGGTATGAATTTGAACTACTGTAACGTGAGGAATCTCGGCATTGACAATAGTGTAGAAAGTGAATTGGGAAGTATTGCAGATGGTGTGTCAAACGTAGCACACGAACAAAGACGAGGCCTGTATGAAGTAATAATGAGGAATAAGAGTGTGTTTTCAGACAAACCGGGACTTGTGGAAGAGATAATCAAATTCTCTCCACGGATTGACATTAGTATTGGGGTGAAAAAAGATCGTTTGCGAGAAATAATGATGCTAAAAGCCGATGCTCGCATACGTTGTCATGACGCTAAAGCGTGTTTTGCTAAGTCTGCAATCGGAGACTTAGTACTTGTAAAGCTCATGAGAAATCGAGCGAGATAGACAATGAAATCTCTAAAGTTTGTTTATAATGGGCCATATAAAGTCATTGGTATACCTCACACAAATGCTTATTGCTTAGAGTATCCAAGCTCTGGAAAACTATTAGGTATACGGAACATTGTAGACTTGAAATTGTGCCAACCTAGGATTGATTAATACCACAGAATGGGTAATTTGTACAGTATGTAAATATAGAGTATAAGATTTAACGATTTGCTAAATTGCCATGCTTTTGCCTGACCAAGAGGTCATTAAAGAAGTTGTAATTAATAAGTAATTAATTTTTACTAAATGATTTAAGAGAGAGTGATTATTTATCAACTGAAAAATCCAAGCTGCTATTTTAAGTTTTCAGCTGAGTCACAGTAGATTAAGGAATGTAAATATCATTTTGTAACTAGCTGTAAGATTTCATGAATTGTGTGTTTTACTAGTCATTGCCGATGTACTTAGACGCTGTTTTAAGTTTCAGGCTAGTACATGCGTGTGATGATGGACAGTGTTGAGTTATCCACTGTGATAGTGTTAATGGACTCCTTGAGATTACTCGGGAGTGAGTTCTTCCGAAAGAATTCAGTGAAACGGAAGTTCTGGTGATGCCGTTAGAAGGGCGAGTGCGATCAAGCGTGCCGCACAGGTGGGCGCAGCAATACTGGCGAGGCGGAGCCGCTGTCGGCTCTTGTGCCGCTGTCGGCATTCTTTGTACTTGCGGGTACGGAAGGCGGAGTTGTTTTTCTTCCCGGACAGCTGATGTGAAAGAATTCTGCTGTCAATATTTATGTTTTTTCGATCTGCTGTATATTATTTTCTTGTTTAGCGTTAAGTGCACTCTCATGACGAGAATATTAATTATGAAAAGGTTATATAAACTGTGTATTCTATGTAATTAATTATTAATTTGCGTATTTTGATATACCCGTTTTTTATGACCATGTACTCTGATTAATTTTGTAAATAGTATTCCATTTCTTGATACTGTTAGGAATTTTGACGATTTTAGAATAGCTAAACCATTTTCTATGTTTTCTATGAATTTAAATATGTTGTCAACCTGTTTTCCTTTGTGTAAGATGACAGAGTGGAATAAGATTAGGAGTGTCTCCACTCAATTATTATGGTCTAAAAATTGGTTTATGGTTAATCAGCCTAATGCTAAAAATTTCTTGATGTTTTCAGTATATGCATTTCCGCCGTTTTTTTTTGGGACATTTTCTGAGTCTGTTTAGGTTACACGAACATCTTCAGACAATGTGGGGCACGTGTAACGCCGGAAATGCATATCCTCATATTTCCAGCTATTGTACTATAATTTTTTTCCTTTTTTTGTTACCTGAATATATGACGTTTCTGTGTCTTTGTATATTGTAATTGTTTTACTATTTGTATATATATGCATTTATGTCGATGTATAATTGGTTTGTTGTGTAAAGATTATTTGTATTTTTACGCTGGGTCTGGCCTAGGGAAACTATGCTATCGAACCATTACATCGATAGATCGTGTGGAGAACCAAAGTGTTTAGGATCTTTGGTAGTGTTAACTCTGCCGCGTGGAGCGCGGGTAGAGCAGAGAGAGTCTGGCTGGGGTGGTACAGTGGAGCAGGTGTGTTGTGTGAAGCTCCCGCGGGTTGCCGCGCTTTCGGGGTTTGGCAGCATGAAATTGCGATCGACTTGCGATGATAGTTTCTGACATGGTGTCGCGGACGGGAAGCATTAGCTGGCGCACATCAAGAGCCCGTTTCGTCTGGTGACCGTGTCGAGAAGAAGGCGCGCCAACATCCAGCTTCTGCAACAGCGACGGCCGACACTGAGTGACTGTCGCCACCTCCTCGATCGACGGCTTCAAACCTTCAATCAGCCAACAAGGAAGACTGGAAGCACGTAAAGTTTTAGAACTGTATGGCAGACCTCAGCTTTTCAAACTTTTAAAATTGTTGCATCACAAAATTACAGCAACTTAGCATGAACCTTTGTTGCTCATTGTCCCAATTGCATTGCCAAGCAGGGTCCCTTCCTTTTCCGAAATGAGCCCGAGTGTCGTTGAAATTCAAACGCCAGCATCATTCGATTTCACTGCTTTAATTTCAAAGTTCAGTTAAGGTATTCATAGCTGGCTACAATATTTAGATTGCACAAGCACAAATTAAGAGTGCGAGTTTTGTTACCGTATTTTAGTTACCTGTGACTGCAGCTCAGCTTGGTACATACTATTTTTACTATTTTTTACTATTGTTAATTATTCAGAATCGTTTAATTCAAGTTCCAAGTTAAATCTCTTATTTCTAAATTGCGTAGATTCAAGTAGCTTTTGAAATGATTGTTGAGGTAGTCCAAGACTAACCATATTTTACTGAATTTCGATGTGCTTCAGAAAGAAAGCTCACTATTAACTTCAGTCACTAAATTAACTTTCGATTTTTCGGTTTTATTAATTCTTTTGCTAAATTAAGTGAGAGTGTAGCGAAATTTATTACTTCTGACAAACTTTCAGTTTTCACACTACACGTGTCAACCTTCAGTTGCCACGCTTCTAGTGCTAATTATATGTGTAATAACCCTTCTTTTTCAGTTGCTATAGTAATTGTCCTTAGGACTGGCGACCGTAATTTCCCCCAAATCTCAAATATCTAATTACCGCTAGTTAATTGTTAACGTAACGGCCGCACATTAACTTTCTTTATTAACTTTACCCCTTTTCAAAATTAATTTCCACCAGTTTCATTTGCATTTTTCCTTTCATTTAGATGCAACCCTTTCCTCCCTCTTTACCGACAAATTGACTTCGGTGACGATTGCTTTTCCCAAATTTCCATTAGGTACACGCGGTTTAATTTTTCACTGTCATTAAGGTCGATAAGTGAGGGGGAGGTTACAAGTTGAAGCGAGGATTCGTGACAACAGGCGCTTCACAATAACAGGTCTCTCAAACGAATTTCCTGACGTGGCGAGATCAGTGGTTTACAACATAGTTTCTGAAGACCTAAAGTTTAGGAAACTGTGCTCCCGTTGGGTCCCGAAACTCCTAACAGAGGACCGCAAAAACGAAAGATTTGAGTGTGTGATTAAGTTCTTGACTCGTCATCACGAAGAAGATGACGGCTCCTTGAGTCAGATCGTAACTGGAGACGAAGCATGGGTTTCACATATCACACCCGAATCGAAGCAACAGAGCACGGAATGGAGACACACACACTCGCCTGTAAAGGTGCAGGCCAAACAGACTCTATCCCAATGCAAAATCATGGCGTCGCTGTCTTGGGATAGGCATGGTGTTTTGTTGGTCGACTTCATGCAACGAGGAACCACTATCAATGCAGAGGCATACTGCCAAACCCAGAGAAAACTACGCAGAGCGATTCAAAACAAAAGACACGGAATGCTGACAAAGGGCATTGTCCTTCTCCATGACAATGCAAGACCCCACACTGCAGGTCAGACCCAATATTTATTGGACAGTTTTGGCTGGGAAGTTTTAGACCACCCACTCTACAGTCCTGATCTTGCACCGAGCGATTACCATCTGTTCCTCCACCTCAAACATTACCTCAGTGGCAACCGTTACAATGATGACGATGACGTGCAAACGGCAGTGAACTCTTGGTTGTCAGAGCAGGCTGCAAGTTTTTATGAAGAGAGTATTTTAAAATTGGTTGAGAGGTATGATACGTGTTTGAACAAACTTGGCAAGTATGTCGAAAAATAGAGTGAAGTATGCAGTTTCTGAAAATAAATTTACGTTTTTGAAATAACCTTTCATTGTGTACTTATGTTCAAACGGACCTTACTTAAAAAACACGCCTCATACATTCAGATCTACTCGATGTTACTATGGTCCTGTAAATCTGAGTAACTACAAAAGTGGTCCCTGTGCGAATATCCGTAAACTGTGTGAAGTAAATTTCGTACCTCGTACTGGTATCGTCTTGGATAACGCGTTGTTCTGCTCTCAGCAATACTAAACTTACTACAGTTACAAAAGCCAAAATGCAAGATATTTGACTGAGAGAAATTTAGAATTTGTTCCAATAAAAACGACTTGGAATTGGGATGCGGAACATGACTGAGGAGAATGACTGTAATATCTTACTGGAAAATCTTACTATATTGTGAAACTGACTTGCAATTGTTAACCCATATCATAAAAATTACATTTAAGCAAACAAATGATCTTTTCAAACAAAAAAATACAGTAAATAACTTCTGATTACATACAAAGATGGTCTCTTTCAAATAAGCCGGCCGGCGTGGCCGAGTGGTTCTAAGCGTTTCAGTCTGGAACCGTTCGACCGCTACGGTAGCAGGTTCGAATCCTGCCTCGGGCATGGATGTGTGTGATGTCCTTAGGTTAGTTAGGTTTAAGTAGTTCTAAGTTCTAGGGGACTGATGACCTCAAATGTAAAGTCCCATTGTGCTCAGAGCCATTTGAACCATTTTTCTCATTCAAATTAGTTCTAGAGCAAAAGCGCATAAATACATGAATATTGATTACCTTATTGTAGTTCGATGTAAGAATATGTAGGAAGATTCTTCATCAACATTTCGTAATAATATTTGTAGCATTTTGTTTATTAATTTTACTTCAGATCTTATTTCTTCCTTAAATCATTAATACACAACACTGAAATTATTGCACTGAATATTTAATATCAAGCGACTGCCCACTCCGGAGCATCTGAAGGGACACTGCCAGCATCTGGCGCGCTATCCCTGCTACTCTCGAGCAACAAATGCCTAGTACTGCGCGACCTAAGCTCTTTGTTACATATACTCTCCCTCAGCGATAGCTGCCTCGCAGCGTCCTTTCTCACGTACGTCTTAGTAATCGATGCATCGCTTATGCTCTTGGACCATACGTTAAAATTTACAATTTTCATTACGTGCACCTATTTCAACTCGTCGTCAAGGCTGCGGGCGACCACGTCGTAGCCCCTCCAAATTTGCAGCAGCCTCCCGAATGCAAATAGTGGACTCCCTGCAGCGTCCTGTGTCATACGTCTGTAGGCGAGATTTTTACACTCCTAAACATCTCTAGATCCACTGTTCCCCATGTGATAGTGAAGTTGAAACGTGACGGGACACGTACAGCACAAAAGCGTAAAAGCTGACCTCGTCTCTTGACTGACAGAGCCCACCGACAGTTGAAGAGGATCGTAATGTGTAATAGGCAGACATCTATTCAGACCAACACGCAGGAATTCCAAACTGCGTCAGGATCCACTGCAAGTACTATGATAGGAGGGAGATGAGAAAACTTGGTTTTAATGTCATCCCGCACCATTGGTTGGAAGCCAGCAACAGCTGGATCAGGGATTATCGTCCCACGCGTGGGCAGTCTTTAGCGCGACATCTCAAACGGCTGCGTTTGGAGTGATGTCGTGACCAGGAAGCACGGACTATTGATGAATGGTTTGGCGGCATGGTTTTCAGCGATGAATCGCGGTTCTGCACTACACCGGAAGACCATCGTTGCTGAGTATGGCGGCGAACTGACAAATGTTTTGGAGAGACACAGCTGCGTTACTCCTGGTGTCATGGGGTGGGCAGCCATCGGGTATGCTTCAGGTCACGGCTGGAAGTGGTTGAGGGAACTCTGACGGCACAATGGTCACAGACATCCTGCGCCTTCGTGTGTTACCTCTCATGCAACAGTATCGTGGTTCCATTTTTCAACAGGAGAACGCTCATCCGCAGATGGCACATCCCTCCAAAAATTGCCTGCATGATGCTGACGTGCTCCTACGGCCAGAAAGACCCACAGATTTGTCCCCGTTAGAGCATGTATGGGAGCAGGTCGTACGCCAACTCCGCCCCAGTGCCACCGTCCAAGATATCAAAGATTAGTTAGAACAGGTGAGCGCCAGCTTACCTCAGGAGAGGATGCAACTGCTTTATGACATCTTCCTCAACCGAATGAGTTCTTACACCCAGGTCAGAGTGGGCTCTACTGCTTTATAAATTTGACTAGATTTTCTAATTAGCAAAATAACGCCACATACCTTCTCAGCCTGTGAACTTTCATTTCGTTTCTTCCTCCCAGAATCTCCACTTTTCCTGGCAGGCAGTGTACGTCATGCTAAATCATGAGCCAGACTAAGGTCAAAATTTCAGATGCACTACGTGATCAAAAGTATCCGGACACCTGGCTGAAAATGACTTACAAGTCGTGGAGCCTTTCATTGGTAATGCTGGAATTCAGAATGGTGTTGGCCCACCCTAAGCCTTAGTTACAGCTTCCACTATCGCAGGCATACGCTCCATCAGGTGCTGGAAGGTTTCTTGGGGATGGCAGCCCATTCTTCACAGAGTGCTGCACTGAGGAGTGGTATCGGTGTCGGTCGGTGAGGCCTGGCACGAAGTCGGCGTTCCAAAAAATCCCAAACGTGTTCATTAGGATTGAAGTCAGGACTCTGTGTAGGCCAGTCCATTAACGGGATGTTATTGCCGTGTAACCACTCCGCCACAGGCCGTACATTATGAACAGGTGCTCGATCGTGTTGAAAGATGCAATCGCCAATCCCGAATTGCTCTTCAACAGTGGGAAGCGAGAAGGTGCTTAAAATATCAGTATAGGCCTGTGCTGTGAGAGTGCCACGCAAAACAGCAAGGGCTGCAAGCCCCCTCCATGAAAAACACGACCACACCATAACACCACCGCCTCCGAATTTTACTGTTGGCACTACACACGCTGGCAGATGACGTTCACCTGGCATTCGCCACACCCACACCCTGCCATCGGATCGCCTCATTGTGTACCGTGATTCGACACTCCACACAACGTTTTTCCACTGTTCAATCGTCCAATGGTTACACTCCTTACACCAAGCGAGGCGCCGTTCGGCATTTACCGGCGTGATGTGTGCCTTGTGAGCAGCCGCTCGAAAATGAAATCCAAGTTTTCTCATCTTCTCCCTAGCTATAATAGTACTTGCAGTGAATCCTGATGCAGTTTCGAATTCCTGTGTGTTGGGCTGAATAGATGTCTGCCTATTACACATTACGACCCTCTTCAACTGTCGGCAGTCTCTGTCAGTCAACAGACGAGGTCGGCCTTTACGCTTTTGTGCTGTTCGTGTCGCTTCACGTTTCTACTTCACTATCACATCGGAAACAGTGGATCTAGAGATATTTAGGAGTGTGGAAATCTCGCGTACAGACGTATGACACAAGTGACACCCAGTCACCAGACGACGTTCGAAGTCCGTAAGTTCCGCGGAGCACCCGATTGTGCTCTCTCACGATGCCTAATGATTACTGAGATCGCTGATATGGAGTACCTGGCAGTATGGGGCAGCACAATGCATATAATATGAAAAACGTATGTGTTTGAGGGTGTCCGGAGTCTTTTGATCACATTGTGTAGGTCCATTTCTATGCCTTTGTTTGAGAGATAAGTATGTCTAGTCAGACGATTATAGGGTAATATCAACAGCAGCAGAAAGTCGTGTAACAGGGTTAAGATTTATCATTAATAGGAAGGAACGTCAAAAAGTGAATCACTGTGAACATTCGGTGACTGATGTTCTCAACAGACTCGACAGCAAACCAACGCCAACATCAATAGCTCTGTGTGAAAAACGAGATACAAGTATAATAATCAAGGGCGAGTCCAATTGTGGAGTAGGGGAAGGAATAGAAAACAGAGACCTAGGGGAGAGTATGGCCTTCAAATGCGAATGAGAGAAGAGAAAGACCAACTGGATTCTGTAATAAATTACAGCGAATATACTGTACAAAAATCACAGGAGATGGAAAATAACCGGAAACATGGGAAGATTTCAATTGGGTTACATCATGGTCATAGACTCCGAAATTATATATTGGATTCCAAGGCGTACGCAGGAGAAGATATACACTCAGATCACAATTTACTGGTGATGGAGAGAAGGCTGAACTATAGAAGAATCGTCAGGAAGAAACAATGTGTAAGGAAGGAAGATACTGAAATACTGAGGAATGATGCGATGCGTTTCAAATTCTCCAAAGCTATGGATACTTTGATTATGAACACCACAATAGTTCAGTTCAACTGAAGAGGCGTCTCTAGAAAGAACAATTACAGAAATTGGGAAGACACACACAGGTACAAGGAAGGTAACTGTGATAAAGTCTTGAATAACAGAAGAAATACTTCAATTGCTCGACTAACAAGTATGTACAAAAATGTTCAGGCAAAGATAGGAATACAGCAATATAACTGACTTGATAATGAAATAAATAGAAAGTGCAGGGAAGCCAAGGCGAAACAGCCGCAGGAAGATTTCCAGGAAACTGAAACAGAAGTAGTTGTCGCAAGGTCTGATTCAGCATATTAAAAATCAATACAACCTTCGCTTAACTTAAAAGTGAGGGGGTGTCAATATTAAGGCTACAAGAGGAATTCTACTGGTGGAAAGGTGAAAGAGAAGGCCCTCTGAGAGAAGAAGAAACTGTCTGGTGGCGACACAGAAGAAACAGTAGTCTATACGGATGAGGTAGTGGCTACAGTAGTAGGGCCACAGAAAGTACTGAGCAATCTGTAACTCCTATGGGCAGATGTTGCACTAACAACAGATGTGTGATTCAAGCCTGACGCACGTGACCCTACATACAGATAAATGCAAGTTCCGGTTAGTCCCATTGTATAATGCTTCACCGTCTTTTAAGTTCTACTAAAGCAGCAATCAGAGATAAAGTGTTACTTATTTGATAGAGCACTCACAAATTAGTCTCGTTCAGCGATCGTTTAATCAAACTGTATTAACAGAGGCATTATAAAGCGTACCACACTAATGATTTATCAATGTCAGCCGAGTACCAAGTGAGATCGAATGTGTAACACAGATCTCATCCAATCCACTAAGAGGGCTTCTTGTAGTTGTTTGCAATAAGAACTTAGCTGGTGTATTTCCTTTCCTTATATTCCTGCAATTCACAAATGTTTCAGCTTCCCGGTACAATCCTCAGGTGTGACTGGTGATGCAGTTACTCGGATTTTACGACTGCCAGAATGCTGTGTGGAGTTGAGGGGTACCTCTGACACGTGCGGGATGGGTACGCAGTTGGATGACTGCCAAATTATGATGTAAAACAGGTTTCACAAATAGAAGTACTGACAACAAGAACCAAATTTTCGTTCAAAAATCAGGAAGACGAAATTTGCTGTTTATCTAGGACACAATAGTTTTTTAATGGCGGAAGTTTAGGGGAAGATAGATTAATAACCCTCCAGAGGAATGATGAAATATGTCTTACTGCTGCACGTTTAATTATACGCCACGTGGTATGGCATTCACATGATATCGGGTTTTGACTAGAGTAGAGTACGTCTCATCCCACACGGCCACTGTGCGTGGGCGAACTCATTCCTCTTTAGTTAACTGTTAGTACACTGTTTTCCGTGT
Source organism: Schistocerca piceifrons (assembly GCF_021461385.2). Classification (NCBI taxonomy): domain Eukaryota; kingdom Metazoa; phylum Arthropoda; class Insecta; order Orthoptera; family Acrididae; genus Schistocerca; species Schistocerca piceifrons. Next base: position 237,485,653 of record NC_060145.1, on the reverse strand, counting down.
GCGACAGTGTTGTCTTGGTTGTTATTAGCCGACATGGGTTGGCTATACTCCCTAGTGCTTTGTGCTCTTCCGTCTCTGGTGCTGGAAGTGTTTATCTGGCAGTGGCCAGAACGCGAAAGAGGTCAGTCGGTCGCTGGTCGGATCCACGAGAGAAAAGGTGGTTGTTTTGCTCACTCGAGGAGAGCTTTTCGGCAGGCCATCAGCGGTGTTTGTCTATGAGCCGGCCACAGACAGTGAGCGATCGCGGCCCTGTATTGTGTGGAGACTGGAGGCGGTGCAGCCTGAACGTAAGTCAGTGACTATATTATGTCTACTCAGGTTTGATGCACGGAGTTAATCCATGTTTTTGACTGAAACAAGTACTGGGTCTCGGTTTTCGTCTATCGCCATTTTCTAGTTACCATTTATAGGCTGTGCACCGACAGAGTGCAACTGTGTTTACAGTTGTACGTATGATTACCTATGCAGTGTATGAATCGGACGGATATTTTGATGTTGATCTATGACTGATCGATAACTATTCTATAACTGTAGGCTTGTAGGACGGCATGTGATTGATGTGCAGTCGGCTTGTTAAGCTTGTTGGAAGTATGCTATACCGTCTGGTTGTGCTATACTGTCTGGCTACGCCAATAATTTCTAGTTTACTGTTGTTAACACTCAGTTGTTTCAGAGCAGCCTGTGACCTTACCTTATATGAACGACTTATTTCAATAGTGGTACAAGTCCATTTTTGTTCATTCTGAGGTACAGAGTCCTACAGTTACAAGAGCGCTGAAAAATCTGCAGTTGAGATACCAGAATATTCAAGTATATATATATATATATATATATATATATATATATATATATATATATATATATATATATATATATATATATATATATAATAGAGGGAAACATTCCACGTGGGAAAAATACAGGGTGTTTCAAAAATGACCGGTATATTTGAAACGGCAATAAAAACTAAACGAGCAGCGATAGAAATACACCGTTTGTTGCAATATGCTTGGAACAACAGTACATTTTCAGGCGGACAAACTTTCGAAATTACAGTAGTTACAATTTTCAACAACAGATGGCGCTGCAAGTGATGTGAAAGATATAGAAGACAACGCAGTCTGTGGGTGCGCCATTCTGTACGTCGTCTTTCTGCTGTTAGCGTGTGCTGTTCACAACGTGCAAGTGTGCTGTAGACAACATGGTTTATTCCTTAGAACAGAGGATTTTTCTGGTGTTGGAATTCCACAGCCTAGAACACAGTGTTGTTGCAACACGACGAAGTTTTCAACGGAGGTTTAATGTAACCAAAGGACCGAAAAGCGATACAATAAAGGATCTGTTTGAAAAATTTCAACGGACTGGGAACGTGACGGATGAACGTGCTGGAAAGGTAGGGCGACCGCGTACGGCAACCACAGAGGGCAACGCGCAGCTAGTGCAGCAGGTGATCCAACAGCGGCCTCTGGTTTCCGTTCGCCGTGTTGCAGCTGCGGTCCAAATGACGCCAACGTCCACGTATCGTCTCATGCGCCAGAGTTTACACCTCTATCCATACAAAATTCAAATGCGGCAACCCCTCAGCGCCGCTACCATTGCTGCACGAGAGACATTCGCTAACGATATAGTGCACAGGATTGATGATGGCGATATGCATGTGGGCAGCATTTGGTTTACTGACGAAGCTTATTTTTACCTGGACGGCTTCGTCAATAAACAGAACTGGCGCATATGGGGAACCGAAAAGCCCCATGTTGCAGTCCCATCGTCCCTGCATCCTCAAAAAGTACTGGTCTGGGCCGCCATTTCTTCCAAAGGAATCATTGGCCCATTTTTCAGATCCGAAACGATTACTGCATCACGCTATCTGGACATTCTTCGTGAATTTGTGGCGGTACAAACTGCCTTAGACGACACTGCGAACACCTCGTGGTTTATGCAAGATGGTGGCCGGCCACATCGCACGGCCGACGTCTTTAATTTGCTGAATGAATATTTCGATGATCGTGTGATTGCTTTGGGCTATCCGAAACATACAGGAGGCAGCGTGGATTGGCCTCCCTATTCGCCAGACATGAACCCCCGTGACTTCTTTCTGTGGGGACACTTGAAAGACCAGGTGTACCGCCAGAATCCAGAAACAATTGAACAGCTGAAGCAGAACATATCATCTGCATGTGAAGCCATTCCGCCAGACACGTTCTCAAAGGTTTCGGGTAATTTCATTCAGAGACTACGGCATATTATTGCTACGCATGGTGGATATGTGGAAAATATCGTACTATAGAGTTTCCCAGACCGCAGCGCCATCTGTTGTTGAAAATTGTAACTACTGTAATTTCGAAAGTTTGTCTGCCTGAAAATGTACTGTTGTCCCAAGCATATTGCAACAAACGGTGTATTTCTATCGCTGCTCGTTTAGTTTTTATTGCCGTTTCAAATATACCGGTCATTTTTGAAACACCCTGTATGTCTAAAAACAAAGATGATGTGACTTACCTAACAAAAGTGCTGGCAGGTCGATAGACACACAAACATACAGACAAAATTCAAGCTTTCGCAACCAACGGTTGCTTCGTCAGGAAAGAGGGAAGGAGAGGGAAAGACGAAAGGATGTGGGTTTTAAGGGAGAGGGTAAGGAGTCATTCCAATCCCGGGAGCGGAAAGACTTACCTTAGGGGGAAAAAAGGACAGGTATACACTCGCACACACACACACACACACACACACATATCCATCCGCACATACACAGACACAAGCAGACAATGTCTCGAAAAGTGTTAAACAAGTTTCTACTGAGTCTCTTTATCAGTTTTCCCACAATGTCTCGAAAAGTGTTAAACAAGTTTCTATTGAGTCTCTTTATCAGTTTTCCCACACATTATCCTAACTCTTCTAGTAATAAAACATCGTACTGTTGTGACATATCCCAATACACACAAGTTTACATTTTACTCTGCACATGGGAGACTGGGGGGTAAGTAGCCGTCTTGCCTATTCTGTACGAAAACAACACAGTCACAGCGACTGTGGTAGTGTTAGCGGAAACTGCAGTGTAATTATATATATTCAAAGGATGCCGCTATTTGTTGTTAAAATGAGACATCAACATTCTGCGCTCAGACAAATAATACGCAGTTCAACACAGTGCAACTCTTAATATAAAGGTTATATTACCGATGGTCTTCATACGCTCTTCGAAAAACTGTGTCATCCATCAACAAATGTGCTTTGCGATGTTGAGAATACACGCTCAGAGCCAAATCGTAAACTATGTTTGGCTAGCAGTGAATACATCAGGGAGTATTACATGGAAAAATGTTTGTATCCGCTACCATTCATAACATTGCAATTACACTTTAATAGTATTACATGGATTTATAGATATGCTAGCAAAAGTGAGAGGAAAGAAAAAACATGCGAGTAGGGGAAAGCTGGGCGAAGTGACCAGGCTGAGGTATTTCTATTTTCCAATTTCAGGAACAACAGTTGGAAATAGGAATGAGTGATTATAACGTGCTACTGCTTAAATCTAATGTTGTTTAATTACCTTAGGATCACACTAAGTACTTTAAATAATTAAATTTTCACAAAGTGGGAAAATGGCCACTTTGTTCAGTATGAGTGGGCTTAGATTTAAACTCCAAAAGAAGAGATTAAAAACTCTTTTTGGCAAAAAACTAATTTACGCTTTTCACATATAAATGTCAAAACTGTGTTCCTCAACTCCAGTAGAGAGTTCATGGACTCACGGGGAGCACATTTGGCACTTGGTCTACTGCTCTTCTACCCTTGGATATGAGAACTCTTCTTTGCCGTACATGCACTGTCTGCCTTTATAGTCGTCGTCAAAACAAAGCTTTTCCTTTTAATACCTTTCTTATCATCATTAGCTTTCCGTTTTCCCTTCTTTTTACTTTCTTTTTCTCCACTTTCTTTATCTGCAGTTTCTGCATCACTGTTATAAGGACTTGCCGTAAGTATCGCCCTTGTTTCGGCCGCTGGTTTTACATTTTCCTTCTGTACAAAATCTCTATAAGTCACCATCGAGGTAACCGCTTCGCCCTCTTTGACACCATTACATAAAATCTGTATACCCTGTAATAGCAAGACCGAAATTTCAATAACTAAAGTAGGATTATGGAGTCAAGATATGACACTCTCAACGCAAGTTCATTAAAAAGACGTAAACGGCTTCCCCTCTCCACAAAAAAATACACAAACTGACCACGTACCTTACACTAGGATAACTAAAATCCACATGAATTATTATAACAGTGGGAAATGGCACACCAAACAGATAAGACTTCAAAAATGGTTTAAAAGGCTCTGAGCACTATGGGATTTAACTTCTGAGGTCATCAGTCCCCTAGAACTTAGAACTACTTAAACCTAACTAACCTACGGACATCACACACATCCATTCCCGAAGCAGGATTCGAACCTGCGACCGTAGCGGTCGCCCGGTTCCACACTATAGCGCCTAGAACTGCTCGGCCACTCCGGCAGGCGGTTAGACTTCACGGGGTGGCTGGGCCCTCCAGAGAGAATAAGTGAAAGCATTTCCCGCGCCATGGTAGCACCTTATAACGCAGAGGAGGACCCCAATGATCAATTTGCTCACCTTACACACTTTGCCTGGCTCTCCTTTATACATGACTTAGTAATCGGAGTTTAGTCAGAGGTTGTGGAGCTTTAAAATATGCATTATTTATAAGAGGGAGATGATATGACATAGGTACACTATAATAGAGGAAAGACAAAGCTTTCGATGTTATACATGACTACATAGTGCATGGGTCAAATAAAATATGAAAATAAACTATGTCAAATAAGACTATGCAGCAACATAGAGGGACGTGACGTCACATAACGGGGTGAAAGCATGGTTTAGGTAGCGGTGTGCCTCTCTACGGAGCCACTGGAACGTTTTACCAGTCAGGCAATGATACCTCTGTGTGAGATCACAATTATTAGAAACATTGCAGATAAATCGATGTTTCGAGTATGTATCGTTTTATTTTGCAAGATTGTAGATGTGCCAGTCCATGAGAAGACAGCAACGCCGGAAGGTTATAGCGAATTACGTGGGATCGATAAAATCTGCAGGGTCATGGACGCACGTAAATGTAACTATCACACATAAGTAGGTGGAAAGGTCCCTTACTGTTCGATTATGCTAGTGGTTGAAGCAGTAATGACCATATAACACCTAGGAGTGTCTATCCAGACAGAAATGAAGAAGAATTAGTAAATGTGGAAGTGTACTTTATCCATGAAAGAAGAAGTGGCTGACAAAGCATTTGTTTGACTGATTTTTGAGAATTGCTCGTCAGCGTGGGACCCTTACCAACTTACATTAATGAGAGATCCACTGCACGCAATCATTTAGTTGGTGTTACTCCTGTGGTGGATGCTACGAGAGAGATGGTTTATTCTTTTTCTATTGTGATATCGTTATCCATAGATTGGGGATCAATAAAGCTACATGAAACGTGTAAATACAATAACATAGTGCAAGACTGCTTAATAAGTCAGAATAATTTTATCTGTTACTTGCATATCAACAAGTCCCACTAAACGTCTTTCTGTAGATTCCACATTTATCGAATACAGCTACATAGAGGAGTCTGCATTAACCAGTACTGCACATATACACTGTTTAAAGACTGAAATTGCGCTAACACTGCTTGTTAGTAAAGCGATCACTTTGGATTTTATTTGCTGCATCTTAATAAAGAAAAGAGAGTCCTTGTATCTATGCCAGTACGAAGCACTGTGCGGAGGTTGAGCGGGTATTAATTATGTTGTGCCATGACTTGCAGTTATGTTACTTATAAATTCAAGCAGAATTGCATGGATCGTGGAGCAGGATTCGACTAACGCGTCACATCCTTCACACGTCCCTGGAACGTACGCTAACGAGAGTCGTTATGTACGAAAAATGAAATCGAGGAATGATAATACAAATGAAGTAACCATACCTCACACGTTGTGTTTGTTAATTATCAGCTCAAAATCTCAGATAATGTCCTCAAGAACAGTTACACTATACTCGGCCACAGTGGACGTATCTCATTAAGTTAGCCGCGCGGGATTAGCCGAGCGGACAAAGGCGCTGCAGTCATGGACTGTGCGGCTGGTCCCGCGCGGAGGTTTGAGTCCTCCCTCGGGCATGGGTGTGTGTGTTTGTCCTTAGGATAATTTAGGTTAAGTAGCGTGTAAGCTTAGGGACTGATGACCTTAGCAGTTGAGTCCCATAAGATTTCACACACATCTGAACATCATTAAGTTACAGTTTATTGTACAATGACTTTCTACATCATAATGCAGAATTAATATCAGTCTTTTAGTACGTTGATTTCCAATGTGTTTCGTACTTAAGCTCACTTAGAAGTCCCTCCAAATATTGTCTCTCTCAATTACAGGGAGTCAGACGTTCAGTGTCCAGGAAACTCCAAGTTTCTAAAATCATTGTTACAACATCACTCGACGCTATACATATCCTACCCTAAGAAAAATGTAGAAAAAAGAGAGGTTTTTAACAAAGTCGCAGCATCAACCACATTCCTAGATACTCAGCTCTCGGCTGTGATACGAGTGCGTGAACAAGAAGCAAGTTAAGTGTTCCTCCTTTTCTGTATTTTCCACGTGGTGTATTTATTAAATTTATTGCGTGTTTCTCTGTTTAAGAGCGATAATTTCGCGTTTTTGTAAGTGTAATTTCATTCAGTTTCTAGCGCAATAGTTGTTCGCTGAACAGTTCTTTAACGCATGTGTCCTTTGGTGACACATCAGGAGGATACCAAGTCACATATCTAGGATTGTCTACTTTTATAGTTCACTTCTTCAGTTAATCTTGGTAGGATGGACAGGATGTGCTCATGCTGTGTATGTACGCAGGAGGAGCTGGCCGCAGTTCGCGAACAGCTGAACGTGCTGTTGGCTATGGCCAGTCACCTTCAGGCTGCTGTCTCGGGGTGTAGCGGTGGCGGGGAATCTGGCGCGTCGCGCAGGATACTTCGGGTGTCATTTCTTTTGCCCACGGGCTCTGCTTCCTGTGCACCTCCTGGTGCGCTTGACGCTGTGGATCAGGCCTCACAGAAGGATGTGTGGTGTTCGCAACGCTCGGGGCGGAGGGCCAATGTGGAGACTGGCCGCCTGCCTTCGCCCATCCATCCTGTTAGTGGAGAGGTTGCCGCTCCTTCAACAGGTACGAGCAGGCACACGGACGGTGGGGTTTACTGGTTATTGGGAGCTCCATTGTTACGCGCGTTATGGGCCCCTTAGGCAGAAAGCTTTCAGGGTTGGAGAAAAGGCCGATGTGCACTTGGTATGTCCGTAGGGGACGCCGCCTTGCCAGTGGCTATCGAACGTGCAGTGTGCAGAAGTCTGCAAGGCGTGGCTCACGTCGTCACCAACGACGCCTGTCGCATGCGTTCTGTGGCGATCCTTAATTCGTACAGACGGCTGGCCGAGGTGGTGAAGACTGCTGACCTCGCGCACAGATTGCAAGCGGAGCTCGCAATTTGCAGCATCGTTCTCAGAGTTGATCGGGGGCTTTTGGTTTGAAGCTAAGTGAAGGGTCTCAACTAAAGGCTTCGACGACTCTGCGACGGTCTTGTATGCAGATTTCTGGACCTGCGTTATCGCCTAGCCATTTGTAGGGCTCCCCTTGATAGGTCAGAGGTGCACTGCACAAAGGAAGCAAGCACTCGAGTGGCAGAGTATTTGTGGAGTGCGCATGAAGTGAAGAAGTTTGTAAGTCGTGGTTTCGAGAGTTACGTGCCTAGTAAGTGGGTAAAGGATGGTTTAATAACGAAATTAGGCGAATGCTGAGAAAGCACAAATGACGACAAGGTAAGGTTAGTAGGGATTCGAGCGTCTGTGAAAAGACGTATGCGTGAAGCATACAACTACCACCGTCACACTTAGCAAAAGATCTGGCAGAGAACCCGAGAAACTTCTGGTCGTATGTACAATCGCTAAGCGGGTCTAAGTCTTCCATTCAGTCTCTTGTTGACCAGTCTCGTGTCGCAATTGCAGACAGCAAAACGAAAGTCGAAGTTTTAAATTTTACTTTCGAAAAATCATTCACACAGGAGAAAAGTACAAACATAGCCTCATTAGACGTAACAGTGATGTCATTGTTTACGTAAGGAGGCAAGTTTAAGTGACTACTGGTTTGCATACATAAGAACAATGGACCCCTTTGTTTCAGCTGGTACTGAAGTGGGAAAATTGCGCGAAACTGTGCCATAATCATCTTATTCCCATCCCTGCCTTGTTCCCCTACTTCTTTAATTGCGAATTTTTAGCAATGTAGTGGGAAACGCAGTACTATGTCCTTCTTGATTCCGAAGATGTCATAAAGGGAGTTCAGCGACTTTCACACAGTGGAAGCAGCTTCACAACTCTGTATAAGTGGGTGAATTTCACACTAGAACTAAAGAATTGCATCAGATGTTGAAAATTGCGGAGGATTTCAGGTACTGCAAAGACATAGGTGATCAGATGAATGCACTGAAAGAGATGCGCACACCCTAGTCAATAGCGACATGACGAAGACAATTCACAGAGCAGTTGTTATACACGATACTAACATGTCTCGCGAGCCAACTTCAGCTTCAGAAGTTCACCTGCTGTGTTCACCATCCTGAATGAAACTCGAGCGAAGGAAAGGTCTTTCGTTCATCCTGGGCTCTTCGTGGAGGTCATACACTCGCTGCTTGCTTACTGTGGTGGACTTCGAGGCATTAACTGTATGGAGATTCCCTTTCTTAAAAACATTGAAAACTGAATCCTGAACGCTAAATTTAATATAATCTGAGGTATTATAGTCTGTCTCGTGTAAGCCCCTGCTGAAAGGGGCCTAAAAAAAAAAGAAACCGAAAAAATAATTTACCAGCATAGAAATCGTAGCTCGGGCCCTAGAATTCGCATCTGGACTACTCTCAATAATGTTCTGCTGCTGCGGGCGCAGACGACCACCAAAGAGTACTAAATGAGAAAACTAAGAGCAACTAAATGCATCAGTTTCACTCAGTAATTAATAAAAAACTGCTCACTGCTCTCAGTTATCAGAAACAAAATCAGAATATTTTCCATTCAGTTCACTTTGCGAAGGAGGACGATCTACTGAGAGCTAAACAGAATATATTCTAGACATAATATTACAAAAATCGTTCAAATGGCTCTGAGCACTATGGGACTTAACATCTGTGGTCATCAGTCCCCTAGAACTTAGAACTACTTAAACCTAACTAACCTAAGGACATCACAAACATCCATGCCCGAGGCAGGATTCGAACCTGCGACCGTAGCAGTCGCGCGATTCCGGACTGAGCGCCTAGAACCGCAAGACCACCGCGGCCGGCTATAATATTACAAACACTGCAAGTATAGACTTAAACTTCCTAAGAGTCTTCTAAAATGTGAACGTTAACTGCAATATCCCTAGCTAGCGCATCTATAAACACTTTAGTCTAAAGCGCACAAAATGTGAAGACCGACAAATAAAATGGCGGATTGTGGAAACCGCGCCTTTGGTTAGTTGTTCGGCACCTCTACCGTACTCACATCAGTACTGCGTTGCCCGGAAATTGTAGCTGAATTCGGAATTTCTTTATTAATTACATGAAACAAATCTTTCGAAAAACCACTAATAAAAAGAATTTTTCCCCGCTTGTCACCTTTCTCCCGCCATTAAGCAGCAGTCTGAAATTAAAATTTTTATATCCTTATTTTGGATATTAATATTTTAGTGAGCAATCATTACAGATTCCAAATAGAGTGCAACCACGATTCAGTATGACATTTGCTACAAAGGGAGGAAACAGTATTCTGCACATTACTGTCACAACTTCCTTCTTTGGTACTAAGTGGCAAAATCTCTACTATAGCTTTCAAATTAGAAATATACTGTTGCAGTCATAAAGGCTAAAACACTGTAATTCCAATGGTAAAATGGATTATTCACGTTGACGACATTTGTTTGTAAATTGGGTGACGGTAATGTGGTTTTTGAGTGACGTTATAATCCAGTTTATGTAGTAGTTGGTGATGCGGCCAGTAGCTACTGGACGATGGATACCGTATCTGTGGAGGATATTGATTTTGTGAGACCACCTTCAACTCACCTAAACATGGCTCCGCAGCTTTTGGTCTTGCTGCCTCTCGATCACTGGCTCCTGGGTTCGATTCCCGCCGGGTTGGGGATTTTGTCTGCCCGGGGACTGGGAGTTAGTGCTGTCCTCAGCATTTCGTCACCGTTCGTGAAAGTGGCTGGATTGGACTATGTAAATATTGTGACTTTGCAAGGGCGCTGATGACCGTGCAGTTGACCACCCTTGCAAGTCAAGCATCATCATCTAAACGTGGATAAAAATGTATGAGAAACATCACAGACAAAATGTTTGTAGCGCCTGAGGCTGCAAGTTATGAAAGTGGAATGGAGGATATGTGAACAAAATGGTTCAAATGGCTCTGAGCACTATGGGACTTAACATCTGAGGTCCTAAGTCCGCTAGAGTTAGAACTACTGAAACCTAACTAATCTAAGGACATCACACACATCCATGCCCGAGGCAGGATTTGAAACTGCGACCGTAGCAGCAGCGTGGCTCCGGACTGAAGCGCCTAAAACCGCTCGGCCACAACGGCCGGCATGTGAACATAAGGCCTGGATTGCATGTAAAACTACTTGCTGTAGGTAGGGTATGGCCCGACTGCATATGAAAAATGAGACTAGTAACGATTTTCCAACAGTTCGATGAGTTTTGTTTGAGCAAAAGAACGCTTAAAGGGAGTCACTGCATCGTAAAGACTTAAAAACTGGTGGCTTACGCCGTACTCTGTAAATGAAACTAGCATTACACAGCGCACGGAAATAACAACTTGTCCGACGTTCAGTCACCGACTCACAAAGCGCCCTGAAATCAATTATAGAAATTGGAACAAAAAAAAGAGTAAATGTATTATCAAGTAGTGGGTTAGGACCGTCAGGTAAAGGATGGTCAATTTACAGAATTCATGTGGATCAAAACTAATTCCGGTATTAAACTCGATGAAACATCAAACCAGCAAAAAGTCTAATTAAGACCAGAAGGAACATGAACATAAAATCCCCATACACAGATTACCTGCTGAAAGTAAAACATCAAGCGCAAGTCACATTAACAACGGCTAAGAGCTATGAAAGTTTACAACTGTTAATACGCTATTTAATCAAAAATATCCAAACACCCCTGTGTAATGTGGAATTGACTATTACGCGTCGCGAGAGATGGACCCACCATTATAAAAGAGAAGGCGAGTATTGTGTTGTCAGTGGGGAAGCCGTAACTGCAGAATGGCTCAGTCAGGAGACCTCGATGATTTCGAAGGTGGACCAGTCACTGGATGCTACCTGAGCAACTGATCCGTCAGGGACATTTGAGCCCTTGTAAATATGCCCAGGTTCACTGTTGCTGATGCGATTGTGAAGTGGAAACGCAAAGGAATAGCGACAGCTAAACCGAGACCAAGCGGACCTCAATTACTGACGGACAGGGACCGTCGAACAGTGTGGAGGCTGGTTGTCAGAAATCGCCTGAAACCGGTCAAAGAAATCACTTTGTAATTCCAAAGTTCTACCAGCAACCCAGCCAGTACAGTGACTGCGCACGGAGTTAAAAAGAACGGCGTACAGTGGTCGGGCAGCTCCTCATGAGCAACACATTCCTGTAGTCCAGGGCTTAACAACTGGCCGGTTTTGAGCGCGAGTACAGTCGTGTGAAGTTAGCACCCCTTTTTCGAGAAATATACATTTTTTTCACAGTTCTTGTTAGATGTGCCATAGTTCTAGAGTTCTTTGCACAAAATTTCAATAGTTCTGCAAAATGTAACGAAGAAAACAACAATACTCGAAAAAATTTTCGTATCGGAAACATTCTCTGACAATTTCCGCAAGATGTAAATAAGTACAAGAGTTCTGAGCACAGTTCTGAACAGAGCTCCAAGAGTTCTTTCGAAAATCCAAGTAACATTTTTTTGTGCAGCTAATAGTTTACGAGATAATTGCAATTTAAGGAGAAAATCTTTTCACTTACTGTGAAGTTGGCACCCTTTTTTTCAGAAATGTATACTTTTTTCAGATTTCTTGATTGATATCCTATAGTTCTAGACTTATTTGTACAAAATTTCAATAGTTCTGCAGAATTTAGCGACGAAAACAATATTCGAAAACATTTTCGTATCGAAAACATTCTTCGTCAATTTTCGCAAATTGTAAATAAGTACAACAGTTCTGAGCACAGTTCTGAACAGAACTCCAAGAGTTCTATCGAAAACCCAAGTAACATTTTTTGTGCAGCTAATAGTTCACGAGATAATTGCAATTTAAGGAGAAAATCTTTTCACTTACTGTGAAGTTGGCACCCTTTTTTTCAGAAATGTATATTTCTTTCACAGTTCTTGACAGGTATGCCATAGTTCTAGAGTTCTTTGTACAAAATTTCAATAGTTCTGCAGAATTTAGCGAGGAAAACAACAATACTCGAAAAAATTTTTCTATCGAAAACATTTTTTGTCAATTTTCGCAAAAATTAAACTTGTACAACAGTTCTGAGGACAGTTCTGAACAGAACCCCAAGAGCTCTATCGAAAACCCTAATAACATTTTTCTATGGTGATAATAGTTTGTGATAAATTGATTTAATGTGGGACACACTTTCTCTACAGAAAATACAAATATATTCGTACAACAGTTCTGATGACAGTTCTGGACACCACGTGAAGAGTTCTATCGAAATTCCTAGTAGAATTTTTTTGTGCAGGTAATAGTTTAAGAGGTAATTGCAACTTAATTAAGAACCCCATAAGTGCTCCTACTGTGAAGCTGGCACCATTTTTTTCAGAAATATATATTGTTTTCAGAGTTCTTGATAGATAAGTCATAGTTATAGAGTTCTCTGTACAAAATTTCACTAGTTATGCAGAATTTAGCGAAGAAAACAACATTGTATAACATAGCTGATTCAGGAACCCTTTCCTTCTGATACCATTCTTACTGTTGCCACAATAAATCACTTGTGCATAGATTTAAACTGTACTGATCATTACAAAAATACAACCATTGACCAGCGGCGCACACTTCTCGCAGCGTTGTACAAAGCATTCGGCTTATCCGCTGTGAAAATACCACACTTAACGCTATTTTAAAATTTACGGTGGATGGCTTCCGTTTATCTACAATGTCAGCATCTATCGGATTATCTTCATGCAAACGTGATGCCTGGATCACTCACTTCCCCTTTTTAGGTACGGAGGAAACTAGAGTTCAGTCTTGTGGATGCCAAAAAAGGAAATGTGGGCAACCCTTCTTTTACTGATAGCAAACTCTAGAGAAATCTCCACGCTTGTTTTTCTTCATCATGCCAACAAAAGAAAAATTCTCCCTTCATAGCTCTATTATCATTCCAGTACTAGTAAACCAGTTGTCCGCTTTCACATTTCGACGTGACTGATATATAGGTTTACACAGTCACAGAACAACATCAAAATGTTTATTGCTCAGTTGGTAAATCCTTCTGGTTGCAACACAGCGTATATTTCCAAATTGTACATGTAAAATACTTAAGAATCCACACTCGTTTGTTTTGATTGATACATATTGGCGAAAACTGTACCTTCCACAGAATCCTTCCAGCTTCTTGTCTACTGTAACATTTTCTCCAAGGGTGTAAGATTTGTGGTAGTTGCGTACAAACACAGTAAATATTTCCCGAATAGCTGTTAGCTTGTCTAATTGTCTCCTTTCATCACGAATAGCGTGACTGTAAAATCTAAGGCTCTCCAGAATAAATTTGAAACGTTTTATGTTCATTTGCGAGGTGAAATTTTTCAATGCCATCACCATCAGTTCCACACAGATCTTCCAGGCTTTATCTGTTACTTTTGTTAACAACAATTAAAAACAAGAGACTGATGAAGGCTTTCAATTCAATACCATGTATTGATTTTACCCCTCTCTCACGCTGAAATGAGGCTTTGATGCTCTCAAAATTCTGATTGGAATACAAAACTACAATAGACAAATAGCGTTATCTATGAGGTAATTACAGCATCACAAATGCTGCTTTGGCTGCACCTATTGGTACAGGTAAGTTTCGAATAATATTATGCTCTTCGAACAATATGCTTTGGATTTCTTCAACATTATCTAGTACTTCCCACTTACAATAATAAAATTCCTATAAAATAACGCAACCAGGCGCAGTGTATTAATCTGAAATTTGACGTTCAGACAGCGGACACTGACTATTAAATAGTTCAGACAGAATTTAAGTGCAGTTTACATTCTGGATTAGCTTTGTACTACTTACTACGTTGATAAACAAATAAATTAATCGCTGAAATGAAATACGAAAGGGCACAGTGGATAAAAACGAGCAATCGGCTCATATCTCATCAAGAGAGCATTAGCGTCGATACTGAATCATACAACAATGAAAGGCACACATGAAGTGTATATTTTTAGAATCAGGAAGAACCAGATGAATTTTATTACGTAAAACAGTAATTGTTTTGAGCTCTCATGACATCCAGGACCCACTAACAGCTAAAAATATGCCCAGGACCCTCATGGATGAAAGTTATGTGGCAACATCACCAGCCGCTAGGATACATAAAAACATGTGCTGTGTGTAACGAATAAATTTGAAATTGATGTCGTTAATATTGTTGCAAACATTTGTTCTAATTAGAAAGGAAGTGTGGAAGTTTGATGAGTTACACTACAGCGAGAGTTAAAAGTCTTTACAAAGTATAGAAATGTAAGTATATTTACTGAATATATCGTAGAAACGAACTAAGTAGTATGTTTAAATCCTAATTCAATACATGACTGTAGAGGTGTTATAATGTTGAGGGGATACAGTATTAAAGTTAATAAGAAGTTCGAAATTTTTAAATAAGAACCTCGTTTATTTGGTCCTCAGTAATACGGATTTCCGGTTTATCCGGATTCATATTTTGTGTCCCTTGGTATTTTTATCTTTTTTTCTTATAACACGAAGATGTATAGTCAGTGAGGTACATAGGCTGCTTATCACTAGGTCGGTAACTTAGTCTAATACTGAGTGATAAGGAACTCGGAGTGTGTGAATGACATTGTTTCTCAAGTATTGTACATTAATATAACGGTGTATTGATGCCCATCAAGTAAGTTGCATAGTAACCACGCCAACAGCACTCCACCACAGCTCATTGTACCTCTGGTGCGATTCTCGACAGGTGTGACACCATCTGGTTAGTGGCGCGTGTGAATGTATCTGCTCTCTCAGCCATCTGTTTGTTTTGCACTGACGAGCCTTCTCTCCTTGAATCATCTAAGCGTGCACATCCCACGCTTCCACCTACAATTACTACAGTCAGTCTTAAGAAGGTGTACTGGCATTTGTATAGTGCTGAACATTTAGACTTTTTGTGTTTAGTAGAATGTACATCCGGGGTTTCGATTTTCGGTTTTCCAAAATAAAAGTGAGAATTTACGATCGTACTCATAGCTGTACTCCCAGCAGTACTTCATCTCCTGCGTTCTCAATTTCGTAGAAGTTGTCCTACGAAAACTGCAGAAGAAGCACTCCTGGACGAAAGGATATTGTAAAGATATTCTTTCGTCACAGCCTGGGGTTAGAGACCCGGTCCGGCACACAGTTTTTATCTGCCAGTAAGTTTCACATCGGCGCACACCCACTGCAGAGTGAACACACAATCTATTTCATAATCTACTGGCACCATAAAAATGTTATGAGGGTTTTTAAAAGAACTCTTTCGGTGCTATCCAGAACTGTCAGCAAAAGGGTTGTGCCAATTTATTATAATGTAGACCAAGTGGGTCTCTCGAAAATGCTATTATCTCATTAACTGTTATCCCCACAAAAAATGTTATTACAGTTGTCGGTGGAACTCTTAGGGTCGTATTAAGAAATGCCATCAGATGTTTTGTACGAATTTATTACTTTTACATGACAAAAGTGAGTCCCACATTAATCATCTCATATAATGTCATCGTCACAAATAATGTTATTATAGTTTTTGGTAGAACTCTGTGGGTGATATTCAGAACTGTCATCAGAACTATTCTACGAATTTTGCTATATTAGATAAAGCGAGTATCAGATTAAAACAATTATTGTATAAACTATTATCGCCACAAAAATGTTCTTATCATTTTCAATGCAACTCTTCCGGTGCTATCCAGAACTGCCAACAGAACTGTTATACAAATTTATTTTTTCCAAACTGACAAATAATTTTTTACCATACCAAAATTTTGCCGAGTTATTGTTTTCTTCCCGAAATTCTGTAGAACTATTCGTGTTCTGAGCAGGGAAATCTAGAAGTATTGCATATATATCAAGAACTGTGAAAAAAATTTATATTTATCGTAAAAGGGGTTCAAACTGCACGGGAAATGCTCATAAGCATTCCTTAATAAAGGCAGTTACTACGTAAACAATTACCTGCACAGAATATGTTACTAGTATTTTCGATAGAACTCTTAAAATGCCATCCAGAGCTGGCATCAGAGCATACGAACAGACATAATTTTTTTTTTGAGTAAGTGTGCCCCACAATTAATCAATTACCATACAAAATATTATAACCACAAATAATGTTATTATGATTATCGATAGAAGTCTTTAGGTGTTAACCAGAACTGTTCATCAAAACTGTTGAACGAATTTACTTTTTCTGTGGAGAAAGTGGGTCTAACATCAAAGCAGTTACCGTATAAACTATCATCGCCACAAAAAGTTATTATTAGGATTTTCGATAGAGCTCTTGGTGTTCTGTTCAGAACTGTTGTACGAATTTACTTTTTGCGAAAATTGACAAAGAATGTATTCGATACGAAAATTTTTTCGAGTATTGTTGTTTTTTTCGCTAAATTCTGCAGGACTATTCAAATTTTGTACAAATAACTCTAGAACTATGACATTTCTATCAAGAACTCTGAAAAAATATATATTTCTGAAGAAAAGGATTCCAACTTCACAGTAAGTGAAGAGGTTCCCTCCTTAAATTGCAATTATCTTGTAACGTGTTAGTTGCACAAAAAATTGTAATTAGGATATTCGATAGAACTATTGGGGTTCTGTTCAGAACTGCCCTCAGAACTGTTGTCCGAATTTACTTTTTGCGAAAATTAATAACGAATATTTGCTATACGAAATTTTTTTCGAGTATTGTTGTTTTCTTCGTTAAATTCTGCAGAACTATTCAAATTTTGTACAAAGAACTCTAGAACTATGCCATATCTATCAAGAACTCTGAAAAAATATATATTTCTGAAAAAAATGGTGCCAACTTCACAGTAAGTGAAAAGATTTTCTCATTAAAATGTAATTATCTCGTAAAATATTAGTTGCAGTAAAAAATGTTACTTGGATTTTCGAAAGAACTCTTGAAGCTCTGTACAGAACTGTGCTCAGAACTCTTGTACTCATTTACATTTTGCGGAAATTGCCAAAGAATGTTTTCGATACGAAAATTTTTCGAGTATTGTTGTTTTCTTCGCTAAATTCAGCAGAACTATTGAAATTTTGTACAGAGAACTCTATAACTATGACTTATCTATCAAGAGCTCTGAAAAAAATATATATTTCTGAAAAAAAGGGTGCCAGCTTCACAGTAGGAGCTCTTATGGAATTCTTAATTAAGTTGCTATTACCTCTTAAACTATTACCGGCACAAAAAAATTTCACTTGGATTTTCGATAGAACTCTTCACGTGGTGTCCAGAACTGTCATCAGAACTGTTGTACGAATATATTTATATTTTCCGTAAAGAAAGTGTGTCCCATATTAAATCAATTTATCTCAAACCATTATCGCCATGGAAAAATGTTGTTGGGATTTTCGATAGAGCTCTTGGGGTTCTGTTCAGAACTGTCCTCAGAACTGTTGTACAAGTTTAATTTTTGCGAAAATTGACAAAAAATGTTTTCGATACGAAAATTTTTTCGAATATTGTTGTTTTCTTCGCTAAATTCTGCAGAACTATTGAAATTTTGTACAAAGAACTCTAGAACTATGCCATATCTATCAAGAACTCTGAAAAAATATATATTTCTGAAAAAAAGGGTGCCAACTTCACAGTAAGTGAAAAGATTTTCTCATTAAAATGCAATTATCTCGTAAACTATTAGCTGCACAAAAAAATGTTACTTGGATTTTCGAAAGAACTCTTGGAACTCTGTTCAGAACTCTTGTACTTATTTACATTTTGCGGAAATTGCCAAAGAACGTTTTCGATACCAAAATTTTTTCGAGTATTGTTGTTTTCGTCGCTAAATTCTGCAGAACTATTGAAATTTTGTACAAAGAACTCTAGAACAATGCTACATCTATCAAGAACTGTGAAAAAAATGTATATTTCTCGAAAAAGGGGTGCTAACTTCACACGACTCGCGAGTACTCGCGTCTGCTCAGGCACGTGCTCGCGAGCGGGTGCTAGGTCGCGGAGTAGGGAGGGAGGGGAGAGAGGGGAAATGCTCGCGCACGTTTGAATGTGATCTTGCGTTCTTAGCAGATTTAACTAGCCATCTGAATGCTTTGAACTTTTTACTACAAGGTAAAGATCTGCTAACTACTCATTTCATAGATCGAATACGAGCTTTTAAAATGAAATTGACACTTTGGCTGAGTCAGCTGGAAACAGGAAACCTAGCTCATTTTCCTAAATTATCATCCATGCAAGATGTTCACAAAGACTGTGAACGTTATTCACATAGTTTAGTTGATCAGCGCTTTCAAGATCTGACGGCACTAGACAGTGATTTTGATCTGTTCTCTCCATATTCAGCGAATATTTAAGAGATTCGTCCTGAGCTGCAGCAAGAAATTATTGACCTGCAGTGTGACAGAGAATACAGAGACAAATCTCAGAACAAGAAAAACATTTTGGAATTCTACAGACACTTCCCTCAGGATAGATTTCCTCGTTTGCACAAACTGGCGGCTACAATAATATCAATGTTCGGTTCCACGTATGTTTGTGAACAACTGTTCTCTGCAATGAAATGTAACAAGACGCGCCTGAGAAACGCATTGTCTGATCGAAATCTAAACTGTACGCTGCGCCTAAAATGCACAAGAACAATTACTCCGAACATAGACGCAATTGTAAAGGGCAAGAAGTACAAGATAACCTGGAATCCCACACTTCAGTGACACCTTTTATTGTGTAACAGTTCACAAATTAATGCGAATGTAGAGGCGTACACTAAGCTAATAAAATTATGTGGCATGTTTACATTCTCCTTTATTTGTTTCATTTGTCGCAGTAATAATTCGTGAGTGATATCCCTGCAGGTGGCCGCGGATTTACATTGACTGGCGGCAGCTGTTGTGTGCCCCACATGACTTTCCCCACTCTCCGCTCTGGTCGGGTAGTCGGGGGTATCGTGCTCGCTCTGCTCAGTGCTCACGCCTTTTGCTCACAGCTTGCTCCGCGAGCACGTATGTTGTGAAGCCCTGCTGTAGTCAGTGATAAGCGACGCTTGAGGTGATGTAAAGAGCGATGCTAGTGGATAGTAGATTACTGGTTACGAGTGACTTGCAGTGATGAATCACGATACAGCCTGCGGAAAACCGACTGAAGTATTTTGTATTAGCGAATGCCTGGATCACGTTCAAAAAGGATCGAATGCCTGGATCAAAAAGGGTTCAAATGGTTCTAGGCACCATGGGACTTAACATCTGAGGTCATCAGTCCCCTAGAACTTAGAACTACGTAAACCTAACTAACCTAAGGACATCACACACATCCAAGCCCGAGGCAGGATTCGAACCTGCGACCGTAGTAGTAACGCGGTTGCGGACTAAAGCGCCTAGAACCGCTCGGCCACCCTGCATCACGTTACCTTCCATCACGTGTAGCGCCAACAGTGAAGCCCATAGGTGGTGTTACGGAATGGGAGTGTTTTTCGTGGTTTGGATGTGATCCACTTATTGTTATCTTTTCTACTTTTTTTTTTCGAGTCACCAGTCTTCTGCCTGGTTTGATGCGGCCTGCCACGAATTCCTCTCCTGTGCCATTGTGCCAACATCTTCATCTCAGAATAGCACTTGCAACGTACATCCTCAGTTATTTGCTGGATGTATTCCAATCTCTGTTTTCCTCTACAGTCGTTTTTGCCCTCTACGGCTCCCTCTAGTACCATGCAACTCATTCCCTGACGTCTCAGCAGGTCCTATCATCTTGCTCTTCTTCTTGTCAGTGTTTTACAGATATTCATTTCCTCCCCGATTCTGCGCAGAACCTCTTCATTGCATATTTTGCCACTCCAACTAATTTTCAACATTCGTCTGTAACACCACATCTCAAATGCTTCGGTTCTCTTCTGCTCTGGGTTTCCCACCGTCCATGTTTCACTACCATAAAATGCCGTGCTCAAAACGTACATTCTCAGAAATTTCTTCTTCACATTAAGGCCTATGTTTGATATTAGTAGACTTGTTTTGGCCAGGAATGCTCTTTTGACGTTCTTGCTCCGTCCGTCATTGCTTATTTTGCTGCCTAGGCAGCAGAATTCCTTAACTTCACCTTCCTTGTGATGATCAATCCTTATGTTTCGTTCCTCTCTGTTCTCATTTCTGCTACTTTTCATTACTTTCGTCTTTCTTCGATTTACTCTCAATCCATATTTCGTACCCATTACACTGTTCATTCCATTAAGCAGATCTGTTTTTCCTCCCTAATTTCACCCCGGATAGCAATGTCATCAGCGAATCGTATAACTGATATCCTTGCACCTTGAATTTTAGTAGCATCCTGAACCTTTCTTTTATTTCCATCATAGCTTCTTCGACATACAGACTGAATAGTAGGGGTGGAAAACTAAATCCCTGTCTTACACCCTTTTAATGCGAACATTTTGTGCTTAGTCGTCCTCTCTTATTATTCTCTCTTGGCCCTTATACACTTAGTATATTAATTTATAATAATTCGTCTCTCCCTATAGCTTACCCCTATCTTTCACAGAATTTCGAACATCTTGCACCATTTTACATTGCCGAAAGCTTTTTCTTGGTCGACAAATCCTATGAACGTGTATTCATTTTACTTTAGTCTAGCTTCCAGTATCAACTGTAACGTCAAAATTGCCTTTCTGATGTCTTTAGCTTTCCTAAAGCCAAACTGATCTACATCTAACACATACACATTTTTTCCATTCTTCGGTATATCATTCTTGTCAGCAGCTTGGATGAATGAGCCGTTAAGCTGATTGTGCGATAATTCTCGCACTTGTAAGCACTTGAAGTCTTCGGAAATGATATTTTTCGAAACTCAGATGGTATGTCGCCAGAATCACACATTCTACGCACCAGTGTGAATAGTCGTTCTGTTGTCACTTCTCCCAACGATTTTAGAGTAATGCCATCTATCCCTTCTGCCTTATTTGTTTTTAAGTCCTCCTAAGCTAATACTGAATCCTTAATCTCTTCCAAATCGAATCCTTTTCTTCATCTATCACATCAGACAAATCTTCACTCTCGTAGAGACCTTCAGTGTACTCTTTCCACCTATCCACTCCCTCCTCTGCATTTAATATTACCACACTTGATTTTAATTTCACCGAAGGTTGTTTTGACTTTCGTATATGCTGAGCCAGTCTTTCGGACAATCATTTCTTTTTCGATTTCTTCACATTTTTCATGCAGCCATTTTGTCTTAGCTTGCCTGCATTTCCTTTTTGTTTCATTCCACAGTGACATTTACCTCTGTATTTCTGAATTTCCCTGAAGATTTCTGTACTTCCTTCTTCCGTCGATCAACTCAAGCATTTCTTCTCTAACCCATGGTTTCTTCGCAGTTACCTTCTTTGTACCTACGTTTTTCGTTCCAACTTCTGTGATGGCCCTTTTTAGAGATGTCCATTCCTCTTCAACTGTACTACCTACTGAGCTATTCCTTATTACTGTATCTATAGCCTTAGAGAACTTCAAGCATATATCGTCATTTCTTGGTACTTCTGTATCCCACGTCTTTGGGTATTGATTCTTTCTGACTAATCTCTTAAACTTCAGCCTACTCTTCTTCACTACTACATTGTCATCTGAGTCTATATCTGCTCCTGGGTACGTCTTACAATCCAGTATCTGATTTTGGAATTGTCTGTCTGACCACGTTGTAATCTAACTGAAATCTTCCCGTATGAGCCGGCCTTTTCGGAGTATACCTCGTCTTCTTGTGATTCTTAAACAGAATATTCGTTATTACTGGCTGAAATTTATTACAGAATTCAATTAGTCTTTCTCCTCTCTCATTCCTTGTCCCAAGCCCATATTGTCCCGTGCCATTTCTTCTGCTCCTACTCCTACAACTGCATTCCAATCCTCCATGACCATTAGATTTTCATCTCCCATTACGGACTGTATTATCCTTTCAATATATTCATGTACTTTCTCTGTCTCTTCATCTTCAGCTTACGACGTCGGCATGTATACCTGAACTATCGTTGTCGGTGTTGTTTTGCTGTCGATTCTGATAAGAACAACTCTGTCACTGAACTGCTCACAGTAACGTACTCTCTACTTTACTTTCCTATTCATAATGAATCGTAGTCTTGTTATATTATTTTCTGCTGCTGTCGATATTACTGTATACCAATTTGATTAAAAATCCTTGTCTTCTTTCCATTTCACTGACCCTACTGTACCTAGATTGAGCCTGTGAATTTCGCTTTTCAGATTTTCTAGCTTCTCTACCACGTTAAAACTTCTGGAATTCCACGTCCCGACTCGTAGAACGCTATCCTTTCGTTACTTATTCAATCTCTTTCTCTTGGTCACCTCCGACTTGGCAGTCCCCTCCCGAAGATCACGAAATGGGGTTATTCTGGAATCTTTTGCTAATGGAGAAATCATCATGACACTTTTTCAATTACAGGCCACATGTCCTGTGGATACATGTTATGTGTCTTTAATGCAGTGGTTTCCTTTGCCTTCTGCATCACAATACCGTTGATCATTGCTGGTTCTTCCGCCTTTAGGGGCAATTTCCCACCCCTAGGACAAGAGAGTGCCCTAAACCCCTCTCCGCTTCTCCGCCCTCGTTGACAAGGCCGTTCGCAGAATGAGGGTGACCTCTTTTGCCGGAAGTCTTCGGCCACCAACTAATCAAGTTATTAATTGAAATTTATGCAGTGGCGCGTTTCGAACCCGGGACCGAAGACTTTTGATTGCTGATCAAAGACGCTAACACTCTTCGTCCTTTTTTTTTTTAGTGTGCGCCGATATAAAACTATCTGGCAGATCGAAACTGTCTGCCGGACCGAGACTCGAGATCAGGACGTTTGTCTTTCGAGGGCAAGTGCGCTATCACCTTTTTTTTATTTTTTAGGTTCGTGTGTGCCATCTGGTTTACTTTATTTCTTTTTTAGTTAGTGCCGTAGTCAGCTACAGGTTGGAGGAGACAAAGTGGGAGGGGGGTGAATCCCGAGGCTGGCCAGGATGCCTCCCTCTTCTCGCCGCTGTGCTGCATCCTCACATTGCTCATATTAATTTTACTGTATTGATTTCATATTTTTATACACATGTATACAGAGGAAAAAGAGGTTAAAACAGTGTACCCATCCGGAATCCTGGAAATCCCGCAAGGTGAGAAAGGATGGCAGGCGGCCCGAATCCAAGCTGTAGGCGCGTCATGTTTCATTTCGAATCGGGCGGGCATCTGCCACGACGGGAACGTGTCAACTTAGTGGAGTCATAGTAAAAACGCTCTTAAGATAACTGGCAAAATATGCGTGATAATGTGGAATGTGCGCAACGTCCGCATGTGCAGTCTGCAAGTATTGCCAAATCCCAAGGCGCGAGTGATGAGCATCTCCAAACAGATACGCCAAAGTCCAGCTCTCTATCCAGAGAACCACCCTGGACTTTGTTGGAAGAAAATATTCCACCGCTGGGTAAAGAATGAAAGAGTCAATAACATGCAGCGGCACTCGTACAAAGCAAGCGACCACCTGTCGCCCCAACGACCAGGCATCCGTAACGGCTACGCAGTTGAATCGGTGATGATCATCGTCGACACTATGCCAGACGGCGCAGAGCGGAGAATCCGCTGATTAGTTGGACACTTCCCACAGGTCGCATAATACCAAGTCGATCTGATAGGCGTCGGAAAGAAGCTGTGATAAATGTGACGCCCAACCACAGTAGATTCTCCGGCAAAGCGCGCAACGCGTGCCGCTGATGGCACTCGGGAACCTCCGGCCACTATTGCTCCGCTCTGGAAAAATAACAATGTCCACTATGAGAATGTGACTCAGTCGTGGATCTTCCCGCACTCTCTTGATTAATCTCGGCGTACTGTACACACCCTACTGTCAACGTAACGATGTAACAATTGGTTATGTAAATCACATCATTTTTCAGTGTAAGCTCTATGACAAAAGCAGAGCCAATTTTTTAAAGGATTCCTCGAACCTTGGTCACTACTTATCGCTTTGCTCTATGCCAACTCTCTGCCATTCAATCAGGCGTTCATATGATGTCATAGCCAAGTTTGCAGCGCAAGAAGACGCAAAAATCTAAATGAAAAGTTGGACGTTGAACTTAACAGAATAGCTGAATTAAATACTTTTAATACAAACAAGTAGATAGCTATCGATTCAGGAGGGCGTGATGAAAAATATCCCCGAATTTTTATGTGAAAACTTTCAAACTTTTTGAAATAAAAATCTTTATTAACATTCTACATCTTTATTCTGCATTTGTACGTATTTATTTCTCAGCATAGTCACACTGACGACGAACACATTTTTCTCAACGAGAGACGTTATTGTAGAATGTTCGATTTTGTTGACGGAGCCACAACCTCACTTCTGTATGCGTCGCTTCATCACTATCGGAGTTAAGTCCGTGAATGTGTTCTTTAAGTTTTGTAAAGATATTAAAATCGGATGGGGCTAAGCGAGGTGTCATGTTGAAGGAGAGGGTGCTTCATGCGTAGACGAACTCTTCGAATTCGAAACTTAATTACAGCACACTCTTTCGCACACTCCGACATAGTTACATTACACTCCGCCATTTTACACGCTATAATTAAGACCCCTCTATCGGCACACGGCTGCAAAGACGTAGGTAGATATGAAGAATATATACGTAGAATATTAATAAGTATGTTTTACTTAAAAATATTTAAGAATTTGCACATAAAAAATTCAGAGGCGTTACTTTTCACCACGCACTCGCGTATCGAGCAGTATAATAGTACTCATGTTTATGAAATAATTTCAACTTCACGGCAGATTTAAGAGTGTATGCCTCAAAATATAGATGTTCAAAACTTACTTTGCTATATTTGAAAATTTTGTAATTTCCAAGATCACTTGCAAGTGAAATATATCGAACACGCAATTCTCGCTCAGCCAGATATCGAATTTGCTCACACATTCCAGCCGCTTGGCAGCGTTGCAATAGCGTTTTTTTTTTTTTTTTTTTTTTAAAAAAGCGTGTTTTTTTTATAGAATTTTGCTGACAACTGAACTGAACATCTAATTTATCTAATTTCAGTAATCTTATAGGCATGTTTGAAGCCGAAACCAACTTGACTTACACTACTCTCACAAGGCATGAGTTAATTCCAAGATTGAGCACTGTGCAAAATACAGTTCTGTTGAGAATACCATCTGCTGCCGACTGATGACATTGGAAACTGCGTCGATTGTATTGGGGAAACGTGTGTCAGGCAGTAAAAAATCGAGCGATGTTGACTTCCCACATCAGTTATCTTGTACCAAACGTCGCAAAAGAACTGCGATAATCAAAAACGGGTGGTTCGATTAATGTAAATCAACGATTAGGCAGAGTATCACTCTGGTTTCTTGCTGAGTTAAGATACATACGCTGGAAAATACAATTTCAGAAGCTGCATTATCCACCAATTCTATTTGCAGTTACTACCGTTTCTGACGTGAGGTACTGTACGGTGAGTAATTGTGACTAATGATAGTGCTCCTATAGGCGGGGAAAGCAAGACTGTAGAAATAAATGAGTGTCACATTACGACTCGAAAATACTGGAAAGGAAGACTTTTGAAGAACGAAATGGAACAGATATGGTTGTTTAGTGGTATAGAAAGGGATTGTCGAAAGAGTATCGAAGTTATAGTGCATTTGAGGGCTAAACGAACTTCAGTACCTTTTATTAAACACTTCATAAGTAACTACCGACGACTGGAATTCGTACAATAGTTTGAAGAAAGAAGAATTTGACCACAAATTTGTGAACCATTCAGTGGAATTCGCGTCTTCTGAAGAGACGTCTGTTCACATGCAGAACATCGAGCACTTGGGGAAATCTTTAAAAGAGAAAGGTGGCAAGGAGACCGAGACGAACGATACATTGTTCAACACCTTTACTTCCACAATTTGCGCTTGCGTGTAGAAAACTACCTTGCGAGACTTTGCTAATTTGCTTGACATATACTGACGACAAAAACCGTAACATCAAAAAATTAATTAATGTAGAACATTGACATTTTGTAAATGCGTTGGTCTACGTAACGTCTTTAAGTAACTAACATTGCAAGATCACAGGTTCATGTCAGCGCGAGATAAGCCATTGCAAATGTGAAATCCTGGTACATTAATAATCTATGAAGTTGTCGTCCGATCAAGTCCCATATGTGCTCTATTGAACGCCGATCTGGTGATCGAGCAGGTCAAAGCAACATGTCGACACTCTATAGAGCTTGTTGGGTTACAACACCAGTATGTGGGTGAGGGTTATCCCATTGGAAAACGCCCCCTGGAATGCTGTTAATGAAATGCAGCCTAATAAGGGGAATCACCAGATTAACGTACAAATTTACAGTAAGGGTGCCTGGGATAACCACGAAAAAGCTTATGCTGTCATAAGAAATTGCACCCTAGACCACCATAACTCCAAGTGTAGGTCCAATGTGCCCACTTTCCCCCTTGTAACTAACACATGGCCACCATTTTCACCACGTTAGAACCAGCTATCATCAGAAAACTCAACAGACTTCCACCCTGCCCTCCAGTGAGCTCTCGCTTGACATCACCGGAGTAGCAAATTGCGGTGGTTTGGGGTCAGTGTAATGCTCACTACAGGGCGTCTGGCTCGGAGTTTCCGTTGAAGTAATCGATTTGTAACAGTTCGTTGTGTCATTGTGGTGCCAACTACTGTTCAGACGCAGACTGGTGCACCAGAGCTATATTCCGAACACGTTGATGGCCCCTCTCGGCAGTGCCACATGGCCGTCCAGAGCTCGGCCTTTTTGCGACCGTACATATTCTCGTGACCACCACTGCCAGCAATCATATAAAGTGGCTACATTCCTGTCAAATACTTCTGCAGCACCGTAGACCGAACATCCAGCTTCTCGTAGCCCTGCTACATGACCACATTCAAACCCAGTGAGGTGTTGATAATGAAGGCGTCTTTGTTGCCTTAAAGGCATTCTTGATTAACACCAGGTCACTCCGTCCAGTCTCAAAGGTAACTAACGGTCACAACAGTTACAGCGTGTATTTAAAGCAAACCCGATTTGCTTTACACAGTGGCTCTACTAGCGCCATTCTTATGCGACTGGCGCGAAATCTGAAGGCACATCTTCTTTCAGACGTAGAAACAAGCCTACCAACTTTCGTTTACGTCTCACAACGGCTTCTTGGTGCTGCATTTTTTTCTTTTTTTGCGTCAGTGTATTCCGGCTATGGAAAAAGAGATTCCTCGTAGAATTGTCCACGATAATGAAATCAGTGACGAGTAGGTAAGTTAAATTACATTGAATGTTATTATTGGAGGATATTCATGTTTTGTTGCTATGGTTGCCAACGATGTAAACAAAATCCGTACCGTTCATCTTTTGCTGTTGTAGTTATCAACGCCATAAACAAGTCGTTATATGGCGTAGTGGCATCCATGCGTTAGATATATATCACTTGTAAGTGACCTTGGAAAACACCGTAAATGCTTTTAATTTGTGATGAACAGAAGCTATGTACGCTGGAAGCCAGTAATAAATAAAATAAATAATTCGCAATGTCAGCTGTTTCGCCGCAGATGTTATATAAGATGAAATCAAAGATAATCTATTCAGAATACCAGGTTAACGAAAGGTGGGGCGAAGGAACCTTGCTGAGAGCCCTCAAAGCGTCGAAAAGCAGAAGGATGCAGTCTCTAGAGAAATCGAAAGAAACCACAGAGGACACTAATTTACAGGACGTTTTATGGGGCTCTCTCTGCGGTATTGGAGACAAAGTCAAGAACTGGACTGGGCTGTGGAAGAAGTATACATGTTTCTGTATTTCTGGTCGGCTGGTGGAATTCCCAAGAGTGCCAGACGTGAAAATGCCCTGCAACGACCCAACTCCGGACGATACAGAAGTACGGGCGCTCGACATCAACGGTCTTCGAAGTCTGGGAAGCATAACCGAGCGGCAACAGCAGCAGCGTCATAATTTTTCAGAGAAAGACACGTAAAGTTATTTAAATTGCTAAACTGGACGCGTGGTCTCCGAACACGCTACAGAATGCAAAATTTATCGACGACTGCTGGAGCAACACCTGTGTCAAAGCAGTGCGATGTTCTGCTGCCGAATCGTCGACACGCAGCGACTTTTTCGAAATACCACATTCAAAACCTGGCATCATGGATGTGGACCACTGGCCTCAACCAATCAGCGACCGACGCATACGGCATGACTACCAGCGAAACACATCAACATCTTAGAATAAAGATAAGTCTGTTCAAAATTAAATTTGCACTAGCCCCTTTTCGTATTCTGCCTTGTAAGCACTTTTGCAATAGAATCCATCGAAATCAGCTATCCTAGCGTAGTTACAAAACGCTGGTTAGATAAGTGTGTACTACACTCCTGGAAATGGAAAAAAGAACACATTGACACCGGTGTGTCAGACCCACCATACTTGCTCCCGACACTGCGAGAGGGCTGTACAAGCAATGATCACACGCACGGCACAGCGGACACACCAGGAACCGCGGTGTTGGCCGTCGAATGGCGCTAGCTGTGCAGCATTTGTGCACCGCTGCCGTCAGTGTCAGCCAGTTTGCCGTGGCATACGGAGCTCCATCGCAGTCTTTAACACTGGTAGCATGCCGCGACAGCGTGGACGCGAACCGTATGTGCAGCTGACGGACTTTGAGCGAGGGCGTATAGTGGGCATGCGGGAGGCCGGGTGGACGTACCGCCGAATTGCTAAACACGTGGGGCGTGAGGTCTCCACAGTACATCGATGTTGTCGCCAGTGGTCGGCGGAAGGTGCACTTGCCCGTCGACCTGGGACCGGACCGCAGCGACGCACGGATGCACGCCAAGACCGTAGGATCCTACGCAGTGCCGTAGGGGACCGCACCACCACTTCCCAGCAAATTAGGGACACTGTTGCTCCTGGGGTATCGGCGAGGACCATTCGCAACCGTCTCCATGAAGCTGGGCTACGGTCCCGCACACCGTTAGGCCGTCTTCCGCTCACGCCCCAACATCGTGCAGCCCGCCTCCAGTGGTGTCGCGACAGGCGTGAATGGAGGGACGAATGGAGACGTGTCGTCTTCAGCGATGAGAGTCGCTTCTGCCTTGGTGCCAATGATGGTCGTATGCGTGTTTGGCGCCTTGCAGGTGAGCGCCACAATCAGGACTGCATACGACCGAAGCACACAGGGCCAACACCCGGCATCATGGTGTGGGGAGCGATCTCCTACACTGGCCGTACACCACTGGTGATCGTCGAGGGGACACTGAATAGTGCACGGTACATCCAAACCGTCATCGAACCCATCGTTCTACCATTCCTAGACCGGCAAGGGAACTTGCTGTTCCAACAGGACAATGCACGTCCGCATGTATCCCGTGCCACCCAACGTGCTCTAGAATGTGTAAGTCAACTACCCTGGCCAGCAAGATCTCCGGATCTGTCCCCCATTGAGCATGTTTGGGACTGGATGAAGCGTCGTCTCACGCGGTCTGCACGTCCAGCACGAACGCTGGTCCAACTGAGGTGCCAGGTGGAAATGGCATGGCAAGCCGTTCCACAGGACTACATCCAGCATCTCTACGATCGTCTCCATGGGAGAATAGCAGCCTGCATTGCTGCGAAAGGTGGATATACACTGTCCTAGTGCCGACATTGTGCATGCTCTGTTGCCTGTGTCTATGTGCCTGTGGTGCTGTCAGTGTGATCATGTGATGTATCTGACCCCAGGAATGTGTCAATAAAGTTTCCCCTTCCTGGGACAATGGATTCACGGTGTTCTTATTTCAATTTCCATGAGTGTATTTTCACTGCTATGACGAAATAAATCGCTTTAAATCTTACACGTGTGAAATGAGTTGCAGGATGTACATGGTGCCTTAGTCTATCTTGGCAGATATTGTAGCAATTGTGTACTTCTTTCCATGTTAATAGTAGAGCTATCATACACATAATGTGAACTCCAGATATCGGTATTTCATTGAACGGTTCATTGTGGTCAATGAATCCGATAAGGTGAAAGAAAACAAGGTTGAGAAACAAGTCCAAGTGTACGTTAAAAGAAGGAAGCAGTCGACAAACTAATTCTATTTGCTGTATTAACAATTAACTGTCGGATATTACCTGCACTTTTTCTGGACATCAGTCTTCTGACCTGTTTTTCATCTCTCTCTCTAGATTTTCCTTTCCTGTGTCAATGTGGCACCTACACGCAATGGCCCCCGTTATTTGTTATACATATTCCAACGATAATATTAGTTTCTAAGCTTATAGCTATCTTGGTAACAAGTTTTCTTTTTCCGTTTAATTCTTAATTTAGGCGTTGTTTCCATCTAGTGACTGATTTTAGAATCACGTGAAGGAATGCACACTAGAAATCGCCATAAGCACTTTCCTCCATTTTCTTGTGAGATATGAAGTTTTTTTTTTTGCAGCGTTTGTATATATTATGAGTTCTACATATTTTAGTGCTGTAAAACACATTGAAGCTGTTTTGAGGATATTGCTAATTATTGAGTTACAAAGTTTTTTTTTTAAAAAAACTAGTTATAGTTATACTATAAAGTAGGGACGGTTAAATCATACTTCCTCGGTCATGCAGCAGTTGGTACCTTGAAACATAAGAAGGTCTTCTGCCATGGGACACATGACATTTGCAAATGAACTGAGTTTCATCAGTGGTCTAAAAATTTTCCCTGTAGTGTAAATGGAAATTTGAAAATGGAAATTTGTGTCAGCTCCCAATGGCATTTGTTTAAAATATTTCAACTTGAGACAAGAGCGTTTTTCCGAATTTCAGAAAAACACTGCACCTTTCACACAGTGAATTCTCCTTGTCCAGCCGTACCGATTAACAGTTATAAGTTATTTTCTTCAGTCACTTCATGTGTTTCCTTAAACGAGTTTACGGCCGATTTGTAATTTTTTTGTCTAATTGTTCCAAGGTTAATATCTGCTAAACCTAAACAATAATTTAAACACGGATTAAAAACAGTCTTGCCCGTAATAAAGATATTTATTTTCTACAGTTACTGGTTTCAGTTGGTATGTGTACATCTCCAGACCATTTATACCAGATGGTAGACGGTGATGGTGAACGGAGCAGATGTTGTGACTCCACGAATCCCAACTGTGATTCACCTGTTAACCACATTGCAGCAGAATTGGTCTTCAGGGGAGCCGGATCATGTTCCCCCTTCTGTCAATGTGCCGATCTTGTTACACACTGGTCCTAACGTGCGACGACATACGTAAGTATCTAGGTATCATCGGTCTTACGATCGTGCGTTATTTTTTGAGCAAGGACACAGCCGTGGAAGACAAGTGGGAGTGTAAAGAACGTAAGCGACGTGAAATGTCTGGCTATTACAACTAATTCATTACATCACGAGTAGAGATATTGCAGATTCCTTCCTCTGAGTTCATTCCAAGCTGGTGCTTCATCTCTGATGGGCTCGAGTCTATGTGCGTTAAACTTTAACCCACCTGCTACTAATCCGACTCTGTCCAAAATTACTTTACAGTAGTATGCCGTGAAGTGAAAAAGTCTCCATCTCAAGGAGAGTTCAGTATAATCCCTCGCAACCACTGTATTAAAAATTTAGATTCCTTACACTACAGACGGGAGAGCTGTGAGTCGTCTCAAACGTGAAACTATCTTTCCCCAGTGGTTCGTGTGAATGATGTCAGTCGATGTGTAGCAATTCAAAAATGGTTCAAATGGCTCTGAGCACTATGGGACCTAACTTCTGAGGTCATCAGTCCCCTAGAACTTAGAACTACTTAAACCTAACTAATCTAAGGACATCACACACATCCATGCCTGTGGCAGGATTCGAACCTGCGACCGTAGCGGTCGCGCGGTTCCAGACTGTAGCGCCTAGAACCGCTCGACCACCCTGGTCGGCGTGTAGCAATTACCCATTGATAAAATTCCAGGCATCGACCTTTCTTGAGGGCATGAAGATGTTATACTCGTTGATCAAAAAGGATATTGTTTGCATTGAAGTAACGTTTGCCGCAATTTTTTTTTTTTGTAGAACTCCGATGCAACTGGTAGTTGCCTGCTGACATCTACAACAAGAAATACGTGTAAGACGTTTTGTGGCAGCGAATAAACACGTTTGTTCGCGCAGTAATAAAGATTTTTGTATTGAATCAGACCAGACACGAGCTGGACGAAACTCACTGTGCACTACTATCTAACACTTTATACAAGTAGATAAACGGACGTGATCACGGAACATTTTTATTAGTTCCAGCTGTCTGATTATGGGTTCATCTGGAGATGAGGACACTGAATTTTTGGTTTCTTCATACAAGATGGTCATTTTAAGATTCATGACACCGTCGTGATTGCATGTATCCTTTGAAAAAAGTATGTATATAATATTTCCAGCGTAGTTCTAACAACGAGAGCACAATGCTTCCATGTTCGTTGCCTCCTGACCAAAAGCGTTAGAGGTAGTACTTTCCAAAATCTTATAAAAATGCTACATTATTTCTATCGCCTGGGGACGACGATGGCTGCGAAAACACAACATTTTGTTTTAACAATCCAAAACTATCACAATTGTCTTTACAGGAAGCTGGCTAAGATTGTAATAGTCATCCACGTTTAGATATAACAATAAATAAAGTTTAAACAGGATGTCTCAGAAGGAATGGTAAATATTCAGGGATAAGACAGAAACGATTCTAATTCAGGTTCTTCGCTTTTCGTATTTTAAAAGGTGGTAGAATAGACAAAAAAAATCAGGCAAAGATGGCAACCAACTTGGCGATTTTATGAGAGACAACAGAATTAATATTTGAGTTACTTAAAGAGGTGGTCACGCAAGTGTGAGCGAAATATTTAAAAATTTATATTGGAAAATGAGATTTTAAACACTGTGTTCACTGTTAAGCAGCCCTCAATTGAGTTAAGGAAAATTTCACGGGTGTGACGTTGTACCTTATGTAATGTGTAGTTTTAAACTGTTTTGCTTATTGTCAACCCTGTCTCCCATGAATGTGCACAAATCAAAAAAAAGTTTTGCATCACCCCAGTTCCCAGAACTCCTGAAGACAAACGTAGACTGTGGATATTGTATCACAGACACAGTATCTTTGACTGTTCAGAGATGTCACTAGGCCCGCCCAAAGATGTAAATAACCTATTAGAAAAGGGGGGGGGGGCTGACAGCCGATCAGTTCCAGTCATGCCACCATGAAGGAAGTACACGGCTCGTGTTGTCTGTAGTCCAACCATACCTAGACGGTCAATACCGCGGTTCGATCGTGTCCACATTGTTACTTTGCGCCAGGAAGGGTTCTCAACAAAGGAAATGTCCTGGCTTCTCGGAGTGAACCAAAGCGATGTTGTTCGGACGTGGAGGAGATACGGAGAGACAAGAACTGTCGATGACACGCCTCGTTCAGTCCGCCCAAGGTCTACTACTGGAGTGGGTGACCGCTACCGAAGGATTATGGCTCGGAGGAAACCTGACAGCAACGCCACCATGTTGAATAATGCTTTTTGTGCAGCCACCGGAAGTCGTGTTATGACTCAAACTGTGCGCAATAGGCTGCATGTTGCGCAACTTCACTTCTGTAACACTTTTGACACTAAATGTAACTGGGTTTTCTCTTTTGATGCTAGTCAATTGTCAGGATGAGCATTACTGCAAAGGGCTTTTAATTCTAAAGATTTTGTCAGGGTGAAAAACACTCAATAAATTACTTTTTCTTTCTTAACAACATGTGGGCAGGGTGGGTTCTTCCTTGGCTCGGGTATGATTTGGAATGAAACAGCATTTTTACATAAGGTAACTTTTATTGAAAGTTTTGTACAACTGTTTCCTTACTGGATGTTCTGGCTCGGAGAGCGGCAGCTGTGTCGTTTGCGAAGCCTTCTGCTGTGGCAGCGGCGGCGTCTGATTACGCGTGGCGGTGTGTATCTCGTGTCGCCGTCTCCCCCAGTTGACTGGAGACGCGCATCGTGCGGTGGCCCGTTTAATTATTGAGATAAAAGTCGTGAATCGGATGGTGATACCTTGGATGTGGCGTCCCAGTGTTTCTCTTCTCTAAGCAGCCGCGTGTGTCAGTGTTGTGCGTCGACCAGCAGAGCGGCGCGGTGGGGGAAGGCCAGTATCCCGGACTCGAACAACGGACTCCCCCTTGCCAGTCTTCGGCTGTCAGATCTTCATCCCTGCTCACAGGTGACTGCTGATGTGAGGCCGTCTCCTTCCCGTCCTCACGAGTCACTCGGGTACGTAAAAATCAGACTTCAAATACCTTTTAACTTCTGTGTTCTGGCGCTGAGGCTGCTGCTTGCTATTCCGTTACAGCGGCGGACTTGGTGCGTCTGTGCATGATGTAGTCTCTTCTTGCATGACGGTCTTCAGCACCGAAACTGACTGAAAACTACTGCTACTCTCGTCGGGCCCACTGCGTCTCGCGTATTTATTCACTTCAGTTCACTGGAGGTGAACGACTTCACGGTCATTGCCTCTTCTGTCACGTTGAAAAGCTTCTCGAAGAATCTTCTTGACGTAGGCCGGTCGGGCGATGCCCTGACGGCTGAATCGACAGCTTCCACTTACGTGGGGAGGGCGATGGCTTCTCCTGAACGTGCTATGCTGATTTGCAAGCGCCGGCTGTTGCCACTGCTGCTTTGTCCGCTGTTTCCCAGTGAGTAATTCTTCTAAACTAAACTAAGTTTTTCATTTATTTTCTAATTTCTACTTCACATTGCTTTCACTAATTTGTTTACCTATCTTAAGTACCACTCAACACTTCCGACGTCCATGGCAGGGTCCATCTTTACAACCACGACACCATGCAGCGCGGTACAGATGGGCCCAACAAAATGCCGAATGGTCAGCTCAGGTTTAGCATCACGTTCTCTTCACCGATGAGTGTCGCATATGCCTTCAACCAGACAATCGTCGGATACGTATTTGGAGACAACCCAGTCAGGCTGAACGTCTTAGACACACTGTCGAGCGATTCAGCAAGGTGGAGGTTCCCTGCTGTTTTGGGGTGGCATAACGTGGGGCCGACGTACGTCGCTGGTGGTATACGATATCGGCTATACGATACGTGAATGCCATCCTCCGACCGATAGTACAACCATATCAGGAGTATATTGGCGAGTCATTCGTCTTCATGGACGACTATTCGCGCCTCCATCGTGCACATCTTGTGAATGGCTTCCTTCAAGATAACGACATCGCTCGAATAGAGTGGCCAGCATGTTCTCCAGGCATAAACCCTATAGAACATGCCTGAGGTAGATTGAAAAGGGCTGGTTATGGACAACGTGACCCACTGACCACACTGAGGGATCAACGCCAAATCGCCGTTGAGGAGTAGGTTCAATCTGGACCAACAGTGCCTTGATGAATTTGTGGATACTATGTCACGACAAATACAGGCATGCGTCAATGCAAGAGGACATGCTACTGGGTAACCGAGGTGCCGGTGTGTGCAGCAATCTGGACCACCGCCTCTGAAGGTTTCGCTGTATGACGGTACAACATGCAATGTGTGGTTTTCATGAGCAACAAAAAGGGCAGAAACGATGTTTATGTTGACCTCTATTCCAATTTTCTGTACAGGTTACAGAACTCCCGGATCCGAGGGGATGAAAAATTGGTTTTTTACATGTGTATATTGTGACCTTATGTGAGGATTATAGTGGCCCTGTGTAATGGGCGTGGTACACCAACTGTGAGTTTGAGATGATGCATCTAGGCTGTAGCAAGTCCTTATTTCATTCTCATTCTGTTTTACCTGAACTTAATTCTCTAAGCCATCTTAGTCACCTTAGTCGTTATTATTAATTGTGGCCTTGCCAATGTATTAAGAGTTCAAAATACTATTTTGATTACTAGAATTCTGGATGTCTCATACTCCTGTGAGAAACAATATTTAAGGGTTGCTGTTGAAGTCGGTACCACATGCACACTGCTGCCACTTTTCTATATTTGCGCTGAGATAAATATATTTGGAGTTTTACTGAGCACCAGGACCGCCTCTTAGACCTTATTTTGGCTGTGCGGTTTCCTCGTGACCGTTCGGCTGTGTGTCACAGTGGGTGGCATAACAGCTTGTGCCCGTGATACGCCTGTTTTCTGCTTGCCGCGTATATACTTAAGTTATCCTGGGTTTCAGAAACCAATATGCACTACTCTAGATTACACTGCCTTTGCCCTTAGCGCCTACTTAGTCTTTCTGTGTTCAGATCATGCGTGATACTTGGGTGCCGTAATTAATTGTTGTTTGTGTTTTACAGTTTTCTTGCTTCAGAGATCTGGAATTAAGTTGAGCTGTTTTGAACTATTCCGGTGGGTCTCCAATTTAGGAGGAGGGTTCCCTAAGTTCAAGGTCGAAGGTCTCTGCGCCTCATTATTCACGATTGATAATGATGTAATTGCATTTTACTTAGCTTAAGGAGCTGAAATGGTATTTCCTTCTTTAGGCACAAGCATCTGGAATATGAGCTTAAGATTCGGCAGCAAGCCATTGGTAGCAGCGTAGTGGACTTGGCAACACGTTTACACTCCGCTCTGCATAAACGTTTAAGCCTCACTCTGGACACGATAGCAACCTGGGTACAGAACTCACCTTTTCCTGGGGTGCTTTGGGAGAGTTGTGTTGCAACATAGAATTTTTTGAGGCTTGTCATCCCAATTGTACATGGATGTACAGAGTCCACGCACAGTTTCCTCACTGGAGTCATCATCTTGGCGGTTTAAAGAAGCTTTAGGTTAGTGCGGAACATGACCATGCCATTAATTATAAAAAGAATCGCAATTGAAAGTAAGTGGCTCAGGTTTGGATTGTGGGGTGGGAGTGAGTGGAGTAGATGAAACAGTAAGCAATAAGCTCACAACACATTGTAATCATGTGGAAGAAGGGATCGCAGTTAGACCTGTTGTAGAAGCATTTCCTAGATTGCTAAACCCCATTGTTCATTTACTGCAAAGAATCGCCAAACTTTCAATGGAGTAGGTAGAGAAAGTGGAGTTTATTCTTTGGTTGAGCACTCATTTTGAATTTCACGCTGATAACTTGGGTGTATCGCATTCTATGATTCTTAAGTTGTTGTATCCTTTAGCCCGTGAGTTGTTGAGTAGAATGATTTGAGATTTTGCAGGTGCAAGGGTTATTGCGTGATTTGCAGAGGCGTATTATTCAGCAGAAATTGTCACCCCAAATTAGACAAGATCTAGAGCGCAAACATTTTTACTGCAAGCAGGCCTCAAATGAGACTTTGGGAAGTTATATTAAGGAGGCTCACACTGCGGTTGCTGCCTTAGAATTACCGGACAATGAAGGTGAAATGGTTGAGAGTATATTGAAGGGCATGAAGCCCAAGGATCTTTTGCGGGTAGCTTTTTCACAGAAACCTATTACATCTGCCGGGCTGCATGCATTGATTTCTAACGTCGAAGCACTTAGATTCGCTGACGAACAATGTAGGGGCGTGGTTGGTATTTACCGTTCTTCTCAGGCTAGGGAGGAGGTAGCTGCAAGCGGTCACCTGATACAATCTTGACTTAAAGAGTATTTTCGATGTAGGGAAACCGCACATTGGTGCAGGAGCCTGATTAAGAGTGGGTCGTGCGTCAACAGCTGCCGCCATCAAAAACGGATGGTAGAGCGCTCTTCAAATCTGCCGAAGCAGTGCCCTCGGATCGGGCCGCGAAAGATCAGTTCCTGCCTTACGCCTCATCTAGCTTAATCAGGAACCTGTGTACACCCTTACTGAATCCACAAGTGCTGTTTCTTTGTTACTTTATAGCTGGTATCTTGATTTCAGGGGAGTGTGTAAGATGCTTCCATTACGCGACAGTCCAACGATATCGGGCTGTAAATGACCAGGTGTTACCTTCTGTGGCAAACTTAATATTGTGTAATTTTCTTGGTCTATTATGTTGTTAGCGGTCAGGAATTTGACTGTCGTCCTCCTGGGGCGTGGTTTCATGCAGCAGGTTGGTTTGGACATGTTTTGCCGACAAATATTTTTTTCTTTAAATTCCGCCCGTATGAACGGATAGCAATATGTTTGTACCAAAATTTCAGAGTGATAAACGTTGTGCAGGATCAATGATCGAAATTCGATGTCAGGCATATGGTATGCGGCGATGTTGCACAACTTCTAGAAATTTTGGATAATGTTCCTAACCTGTTTACCAACAAACTGGGGGATACTAACAAGATTCAATACAAAGTACGACTAGTGGATGATGCTCCAGTAGTCGAAGCTCCTTTTCCTAAGATGAGAACCTTACATGAAAAGGCAAATGATGTCCCCAGACATGGGCTGATTAGAGCCTCGACACCCCCCTATGCCTCTCTCACATTTCTTGTGGCTAAGGCGCAAGACAAAGATTACCACCCGGCGTCAGACTATAGAGTGTGGAATCAAAAGGTCATTCTTGATCAGAGCCGCTGCCCGAGCTTCGTAATTGTTTTACCTGGTTTCCTGGTGCACGTTTCTTTACTGTGATCGATTTGCATCAAGCCTGTTTTCAGATTCCATTGACTGAGAACTCTAAACATGCCACCACATTCTGCATGGACTGGAATCTGTAGAGTTTAACCGAGAACCTCTTTGTATTACTAGTGGGGCTGCTGTTTTCTCACTTCTCAAATAATGTTTTCGGTGATCTTAAGTTTAAGTCGCTTTACCACCACTTGTATGACGTGGTGGTGTATAGTGCCATATTTTATGAGCAACAGTAACATCTCCAACAAGTCCTACTACATTTGTGAGAGGCCGGCCTCGCCGTGAGGCCCTCTAAGATCATCTTGGCTCCTCAACAGATTGCCTTCTTGGGCCATTTAGTCTCAGCGGATGAGGTTAAAATTGATCAGGAGCGGGCTCGCGATTTACTAAGCACCCCACCCCACCCCCAGTGGCAAGAAGGGAGTGGCAACATTTATTAGCATGGCCAATTACGTCCAAAAATAAATTTGTGCCAAACTTCGTTCACTTCGTAGCTCCACTTAAAGGCCTGCGGTAGGGGGGCGGAGTATTGTGCAGGCGTGGGGGCCATTGGATCTCCTTTGATGCCATTAAGATAGCTCTAAGTAATCATCCAGTGATGGCTATTCCTGATTTTGAGCTCCCGGTTATTGTTCCGAATGATGCATCTAATACTGGCATAGCGGTCATTCTCCTGCAAGAATAGCTTGGGGGGCGGTGTCCAGTAGTTTATGCCTCAAGGAAGTTGTCACTAGCTGCGCTCAAGCATTAAATCTATGAGTAGAAGACCCTAACTGTGATTTTTGTTTCAGAAAAGTTTAGGTTTTAACTCGAGCACAGAGAGTTCGTTCTGGAAACTTAAAAAAAAATTTTTAGCTGGGTTTTGGCACATCTTCGTAAAACCGGCAGTATAGCACCCTAAGTGGTCCGCATTTACGTGTTTCAACTTAAAGTCAAGCCATCAGAGGGTCAGATTACGGGAATACACATGCTTTAAGCTGGATGTTTGGGGGAAGGTCATGGGAAAGGATCAGAGGACCAGTGTGTTGCTTGTGTGTGTGTGGGGGGTGTTAACTGAGTTTCTAGAACTCTTTGAGAGTCTTAGGAAGAAACAAGAAGAGGGTCCCTTGATATTATTCGTTGAACGTAAATTACGCCAGGGAACAGACACTGGGCTGCATCTTAAACGGGGAAGGGGGACAACGACTATAAGATTTGTTTACCGAAGGAACTAGTATACGCCGTGTTTCATTATTTCCATAATTAGGTGGATGGTGGGAACTTAGGTGTCCATAAAACTATTGCAAAGATTCAGCAACATGTAATACGGCCTTTCCTGCATAGGGAAGTTCGTTTCCTGGTGGGGGACTATGAGCTGTGAAAGGCAGCAGAGCCCAGCACGTGTAAGGGATGTTTACAATCCATTTGGAAGAGTCGGCCCACGGGTAAACTTTTTGTTGATTATGTGGGTCCTCTTCCTCGTACTCGAAAGAGGGGTCATTGTATTACAGTCGTAGTCAATACTTCCAGGTTCACATAGTTGATACCAGTTCGAGGGGTGACAGCGGCATTGTCTATTTATCAAAGACCATTTCCGTATCTGGGTCACCAAAATCGTTGGTGAGTGATAATGCCCCATCCTTCATGTCAATGGAATTGTTACCGTCAACATTCTTTTGCAGAGAGAGTCTATCAAAACATTAAGTCTGACCTAATAACTTTTCACGCCTACTCTCAGAAGAAGTGGGATGTATCTTTGCCTTCGTTAAATTTCGACTTTAATTTAGTTCAGCATGACGCTACAAAGGCAACTCCTGCTTCCTTAATGTTCACATTTCCATCAGCTCCCCCTTGGGCCCACCTGTGTTCGATCATGAGCTCCTTCCTGATAAAATTACACCAGAGATCATTCAAAATAACTGGAGGACGGCTATGCATAACATAGAATTGGAGCACCGAAGACAAGCAGGCCGTTATAATCAGGGGAGGCATGAGGTATATGTCAAAGTCACGAAAGAGGATGCTGGGGTTTCCCACAAACAAGTTCCAAGATTTTTGGGGCCATGTGGGGTATTGGCGGTTTTAAGCCTAGTTAACCTCTTAGTCCATAATCTGGACACTGGTAAAGTATCGAAGGGGAATGTTACCCAAATAAAAGAGAAATAGTTATCTTTTTGCTCCTTCGTTCCGTGGTTACCACCACAGAGATGTGCTGAATTGCGGCGTTGGTGGGGGAGACTGAACTGTGGTGGCTCGATCTTCAAAAAGTTTATCTTTGCCCGCTTTCCGCGACTGGTGGACAACTGGCGCCTGCGGCAAGAGAGTCCTGCTGTGGCTTGCGCAGAGCGGCATTGGGCTGAGTCGACAGCGAGCTCTTGTAGGTGCAGTTGCTCGGCAAGTGATAGGTCGCTTGGGAAGCATGGTTGCCTCTGCTGTTGTTGCTTGCTCTGTGGAACGCGGCCAAAGTGAAGATCCTTGCTATGGGTCCTCCCTGATGGCGGAACGTTCACTTTCTTGCTGCTTTTGCGGTGCAGATGAGGCTGAAAGTTGGCGTTTCCTTTTGTAACCTTTAATGACCACGACAGTTTGCCGTCTGCTATGTTACAATGACTTTTTCCTGTAATACCTGTAGATGTAGGAGATAACAGAGTTAATTTTGAGATACCAAGTGATGTGTTCACGCATATGTGAGCAACACATTTACAAATTTGGATTGGCAAATGTTATTTTAAACGTTGCGTTTAATGTTGAGCAGGACTGAATTTAACCAACGAAAATTTTACAGGTGTGATGTTACACCTTGTGTAATACGTTGTTTTAAACCGTTTTAGTTATTGTCAAAACTTGGCCTACATGGGGGCATATTGTGACCTTACATATGGGTTATAATGGACCTGTGCAATGTGCGAGTGAACCAAGGGTACCAGAAGAAATACTTCAGTTGATCGATGAAAGAAGGAAGTACAAAAATGTTCAGAGAAATTCAGGAACACAGAAATACAAGTCACTTAGGAATGATAAAATAGGGACTGCAGGAACGCTAAGGGGAAATGGCTGCAGATAAAAATGTGGAGAACTCGAATAGGAATTGACTGTCGGAAGAACAGACTATGCATGTAGAAATGTGAAAACAGTTTTCGGTCACATTAAAAAAAAGCAAGAGTATTACATTAAGAGCGCAACGGAAATTCTACTGTTAAATCAGAAGAGAGAGCAGGTAGGTGGAAAGCGTACGTTGAAGGTCTCTAGAAGGTAGAAGACATGTCTGATGACGTGACAGAAGAAGAAACAGGAGTCGATATAGAAGAGATAGGGGATCCAGTATTAGATTCAGAATATGAAAGAGCTTTGGAAAACTAAAGATCGAATAAGACAGATGGGATTTAGAACATTCCAGCAGAATTTCTAAAGCCGTCGGAGTAAGTGGCAACAAAACGACTATTCATTATAGCGTATGAGTCTTGCGATATATCATCCGAATTTCAGAAAAACATCATCCACACAATTGTGAAGATTGCAAGAGCCGACAAGTATTGCACAATCAGCTTAATAACCCACGCATCCAAGTTGCTGACAAGAATAATATACAGAAGAATGGAAAAGAAGATTGAGGATGTGTTAGATAATGATCAGTTTGGCTTTAGGAAGGGTAAAGGTACAAGAGAGACAATCCTGATGTTGAGGCTGATAATGGAACAAGACTAAAGAAACATCAAGACACATTCATAGAATTTGTCGAACAGGAAAAAGAATATGACATGTAAAATGGTGTAAGATATTTGAAATTCTGAGAAAATA
This sequence comes from Schistocerca piceifrons, assembly GCF_021461385.2. Taxonomy (NCBI): domain Eukaryota; kingdom Metazoa; phylum Arthropoda; class Insecta; order Orthoptera; family Acrididae; genus Schistocerca; species Schistocerca piceifrons. The sequence goes on along the minus strand of NC_060145.1, from coordinate 237,442,867 downwards.
ATGGTAAACTATAGGGTAAGACGCATAATGTACAATATGTTCAAGAACCAAGTGGGATCAATAAGACTGGAAGTCCAAGAACGAAGTGACCGAATTAAAAAGGGATGTAAGACAAGGATGTAGTTTTTCACCTCTACTGTTCAGTTTTTACATCGAAGAACCAACCGGGGAAACGAAAGAAAGGCTTAAGAGTGCGATTAAAATTCAAGGTGAAAGGATATGAGTGTTAGGATTTGCTGATGAAATCGCTACCCTCAGAGAAAGTGAAGAAGAATTATAGGATCTGTTGAATGGAATGAACAGTCTATACAGAGTACAGACTGAGGGTATACTGAAGAAATACGAAAGAATTGAGAAGTAATAGAAACGAGAACAGCGTGAAACTTAATATTAGGACTGGTGATCACGAAGCAAATGGAATTAAGGCAACAAAATAACCCATGACGGATGGAAAAAGGACATATTGAGCAAACTAGCACTGGCTAAAAGTGCATTCCTGGTCAAGAGAGGTTTAAAACATAGGCCTTAATTTAATGCAGAAACTTCTGAGAATGTGCGTTTGGAGCCCAACGTAGTGAAACATGGACTGTGGGAAAACTGGAACACAGCATTTGAGATGTAGTGCTACCAAAGAATGTTGAAAATTATATATAGACAGATAAGGTAAGGAATGAGGAGATTCTCGGGAGAATCGGCGAGGAAAGGAATATAGGGAAAACACATAAGAAGAAGGGACAGGATGGTAAGACATCTGTTGTGTGTGTGTGTGTGTGTGTGTGTGTGATATTTCTTCTGTTTAACGAATTTGAAATTGTGTAAGGAACCCTGTGCTGAAAATTAAGCCTGGTGGCCAGCTTCAGAGATCTTTAGATTTTGATTATTGCTTGGGCTGGTTATTCATTATTTCAAAATTTCTCTAAAATTGAATGAAACAAGTGTGGAAGTCTGTACGGAACTTCTTGCTGAAAATTTAATCTGGCCTTTAATTCTACAGATTCTTACAGTATACTTGTGGTTTGTGCTAATTATTCATTTTTGGAATTTGTAAAATTGAATTTAACAAATTTTGAACTATGTGAAGAACTTCCTCCTATTCATAATTTAACCTAAACGTCCGTTTCAAGGAGTCCTTAGTTTTGTATTAGCTGGCGTTATTGTATGTTTTTATGTTGTAAAATGCTAAGAATGTTTGAATATTGTATATATCTTGAGAAATTGAAAACGGTGAAAATTGTTGAAAATAAAGCTGAACTTGGGCCCGATCCTTCCACCTTGGTTTTCGTTAAGTTTATTTAAGGGGATAGTGATCCATTCCACCTGATACATGTGCGGTTCGCATCTCTGTAATATGAGAAATAAGGCGCCCGCATGACATGCTACATGCGGACATCCCCCAATTCCCTCCGCCGCTCTCCTCACTGAATCCAAGAAGAATATATTGGGGAACATAGAAACGTCGAAAAAGAAACAAGAGATTAAGTAGTTTAAAACGGCAGACACGCAGGTGAGAGACGAATATGGAGATATAGAGAGATAGCTAGATAGATAGCTAGATAGATGAGAGAGAGAGAGAGAGAGAGAGAGAGAGAGAGCCAGAGAGGGAGAGCCAGAGGAGGAGGAGAGGGAGGGCGGAAGTTTGTAAGGAAACGGAGAAAGTAGGTTACATTACACTTCTCCTCTACGTCGAGGTTACTACAGATGGAGCACTATGTTCAATAAGTACCTGTGTTAGAAATGAGAATTGCATTTCAAAAAAAGTTTTTTCAACACTTCGTTGTAAATACTTTTCCCATAATCTCGGTAATTTATTTAATCCCTACCAAAAAATAGTAACTGTCGCGCTTTCTAACATGTCTCTGTCACGAAGTTAACCTCTCATCTGAGCTGGATTTTTTACCTGCGAACCATTTCTTCTCATGTGGGCGGTAGAAGAGGTTGCAGGGAGTTATATTAGGAGAAAGCGAGATGTGCGACAGCAGTTTATAACAGTTCTTGCAGTTCTCTGGCGATAATTCCAGATTTCTTCGTTACATGGTGCCAGTTTTCCTTCAGTTTCATGATGAAGCAGTTCAATATCTGACTGAAATATCGTCCAGTGAGAGTGTCTCGTTTCTTTTGCGAAGTGGCATGAATACGGTGCTCTCCACATCCCAAAAATTGGTCGCCAAGGCTTATCCTGCCGATTGGACTGTCTTCGCTTTCTTTGGAGTAGCGCTATGGGAAGCAACCCAATTTATTGATAGTTGCTCGGTATATGGGGAATACTGATGCACCCAGGTCTGATGGACAACTACAGCTCGACGCAAAGAGTCCATTGGATCTCCCTGCAACTGTTACGAACGCAGCTTCTAAGACGGTATGATGTCAGAAGACAGACAGTTGCGGCTAACATGCTCTGGTTGAGACACGTCGCAGTATGGCAGAGCCTGGACACAGGTGCGCGTGCGTAGTGACGAGAAGGTGGCATGCTAGAGCTATCACTAAGTATAGACGACACCCGGGACTCTGGTATTGACAGAATGTTCCCATCACGAAGCAGTCCGCAGCTGTCATACGGACAGCAAGTAAACTGTGTGGTTATTGGGATTGGATTTCCCGGGCGATTGGATGTTGCAAGGCGGTGAGCTATGTGAGGGAGCCGATATACTGGAAACTGAAAGGCTGTAAATAATTCACTGCCACTTCAAGAGTTAAACTAACACACCGCATGAAAGACAATGTCACCAAATGGAAGAGAAAAACGAGCCGAGGTCGCACATTTAAGGATCCACTCTGTAGGTGGAGAGTAACGTAGCTAAGACAATGGAAGATGTAAGGTACGTTTTATCTTTAAAAATTGCAGACTTCAAATCGGTTCAAGCGATCAAAACAACCTTAGTGTCTAATGATCGCGCTTGAACATCAGTATCTAAAATAGGTGCTATAGTAGTTTTGTAAAAGCAGTACAATTTGGATAATGAGCCGGAATTTTGATTGTGATAAATGGAAACGCAATTATGCCTAAAAAAATTAGAAAACTAATACGTACAGAGTTATTATGAGGTAAGATATCGGAATTGGTGTCTGTAGATGTGTAATTCACGTTAATTTTAAATACACTACTGGCCATTAAAATTGCTACACCAAGAAGAAATGCAGATGATAAACGGGTATTCATTGGACAAGTATATTATACTAGAACTGACATGTGATTAAATTTTCACGCAATTTGGGTGAATAGATCCTGAGAAATCAGTACCCAGAACAACCACCTCTGGCCGTAATAACGGCCTTGATACGCCTGGGCATTGAGTCAAACAGAGCTTGGATGGCGTGTACAGGTACAGCTGCCCATGCAGCTTCAACACGATACCACAGTTCATCGAGAGTAGTGACTGGCGTATTGTGACGAGCCAGTTGCTCGGCCAACATTGACCAGACGCTTTCAATTGGTGAGAGATCTGGAGAATGTGCTGGCCAGGGCAGCAGTCTTAACATTTTCTGTATCCAGAACGGCCCGTACAGCACCTGCAACATGCGGTCGTGCATTATCCAGCTGAAATGTAGGGTTTCCCAGGAATCGAATGAAGGGTAGAGCTACGGGTCGTAACACATCTGAAATTTAACGTCCACTATTCAAAGTGCCGTCAATGCGAACAAGAGATGACCAAGACGTGTAACCAATGGTACCCCACACAACCACGCCGGGTGATACGCCGGTATGGCAATGACGAATACACGCTTCCAATGTGCGGTCACCGCGATGTTGCCAAACACGGATGCTACCATCATGATGCTGTAAACAGAACCTGGATTCGTCCGAAAAAAAAAAGACGTTTTGCCATTCGTGCACCGAGGTTCGTCGTTGATTACACCAACGCAAGCTCTCCTGTCTGTGTTACAGCGTCAAGGGTAACCACAGCCACTGTCTCTGAGCTGATAGTCCACGCTGCTGCAAACGTCGTCGAAGTGTTCGTGCAGATGGTTGTTGTCTTGCAAAAGTCCCCATGTGTTGACCCAGGGATCGAGACGTGGCTGCACGATCCGTTATAGCCATGCGGAAAAGATGCCTGTCATCTCGACTGCTAGTGATACGAGGCCGTTGGGATCCAGCACGGCGTTCCTTATTACCCTCCTGAACCCGCCGATTCTGCTAACAGTCATTGGATCTCGACCAAGGCGAGCAGCAATGTCGCAATACGATAAACCGCAATCACGATAGGCTACAATTTGACCTTTATCAAAGTCGGAAACGTGATGGTACGCATTTCTCCTCCTTACACGAGGCATCACAACAACGTTTCACCAGGCAACGCCGGTCAACTGCTGTTTGTGTATGAGAAATCGGTTGGAAACTTTCCTCATGTTAGTACGTTGTCGGTGTCGCCTCCGGCGCCAACCTTGCGTGAATGCTCTGAAAAGGTAATCATTTGCATTTCACAGCATCTTCTTCTTGTCGGTTAAATTTCGCGTCTGTAGCACATCAGCTTCGTGGTATAGCAATTTTAATGGCCAGTAGTGTAGTTAATTGTGAATAGCGATAATTTTGACCATTTCACCTCAATGAGACGCATACAACTCACAAACCAAGTACACCAACGAAGCACAAAGTCACCACGCAGAAGCTGGAAACTTCTAGTTCTATCTGATACTCAATACTATGACATGTTTAATATAGTTCTTTATTTGTTAAAAAAAGTTCGCGCTTAACCCACGAGCGACATTCTGCTAGTTTTATCTATAAAAATCAGTCCAATCTGCATATTTCAACGTATCAGAGGTATCAGCAAGTAAATGAAATGAAATGTCGTGTGACAAGGGAATCCCATCGGGTAGACCGTTCGCCTGGTGCAAATCTTTCGATTTGACGCCACTTCGGCGACTTGCGCGTCGATGGGGATGAAATGATGATGATTAGGACAACACAACACCCAGTCCCTGAGTGGAGAAAATCTCCGACCCAGCCGCGAATCGAACCCGGGCCCTTTGGATTAACAGTCTATCGCGCTGACCATTCAGCTACCGGGGGCGGACATCAGCAAGTAAGATTCGATCGTATAAAATTTTTGGGTGCACAGTTTCAGCAATAATATGTACAGTAGATGTATATCTGCGAGTTTTGCAACGACAGATGGAAGAATATTTATTTAAGGGTGGCGGCCACATTGATGAAGCCTGTAGGTTGTACGCGCTCGTCAAGGTGGGACAACGTGGTGTCTCGGTCACGATGAGAAGGGTTTGAAAATTTTCGAGCGACAAGTTCATGAACTTGTGGAATTTCTGCGTGACTTTACGGATTTAGAAAAGTTTCCACGATACGTTTCTTGGGGCTATTAACTATGAGCAACAGGGTGGTGTTCAGTACTGAGAGAAATCTTGATCGAGTTCGCAAATCAATCTGTCATTGCACTCACACAAAGTATATAGGGCGTCCCATTTATCTTGACCATCCTAAATAACTGTTTGTCCAGATGCAAATTACAAAATCTTCTCTACCCTTCAGGGGGACATCAACCAGCATGATTGCCTTCATTTTAGCTTTGTTTTTTATAATCATATGAACAGCGGCATGACTTTTTTAAATGGCACCCTGTATTTTTTATTCGGTAACTCATTTTCTCTCCTAAAGACCTCTTCAAAAATTTATCACGGTGTACCATTCGCTGAAACACAACGTTATTAATTACATAACACAACACTGACATTGACGCTCCCAGGGCTTAGTGCGGGTACTCGGGGAAATGGAACACATCCACGTGCTAACGTTGACAGAGGACAAATGTAAACGTAAGTAGAATGCACATCCGTCATTCCGTCAACCATCGTCAGTTGAAGAGCTGTGTGAGTAGAATGTACACAAACGAAGAGAAGGTAGAAATGCTACTCATCTATGGGGAATGTAAATTAGCAGAACAGTAATTGCAATACTGTTTTGTTATGTACCGGTGCATTTAGTATAGTAGTATAGTCCTTTTAAATACTGTTGTGTAGAGTAGGCATGAAGTAAAGGCTGTCCTTCCTACAAAGTGAATCGACATAACGTTTCTTTTGTTGTTGTTGTTGTTGAAGGTAGACGAAATGAACGCAGGCAGCGGAACTGTCCAGTGAGCGATATTCTGACAAGAACCCATCTTCCCGACGGATGTTTTCTCGTCTTATTGCGACGCTTCAACACACGACAACACAATCGTCGTAGCACTCGCATTACCGAAGTTACTGTTCTCGCTTCCGTTGCTTTGAATCCACATGTGAGCACACGACTGCTTGAACATGAGATTGGCGTTCCTAAAACCAGTGTACATCGTATTCTTACACGCCACCGGTTCCATGTATACCTACATCAAGAATTACATGGGAGTGGTTTCCAGAATCGTGTATAGCTCTGTCAGTGTGCACAGCAGCAAATCATCGCCAACCCGAACTTCTTCCCCAATGTTCTGTTTACCGACGAATGTACCTTCTCAAAAAAAGTAAAGGTAAATACAAGGAACATGCGTTATTGGTCCAGCGACAACCCACGATGGCTTAGACAGGTGGAACATCAGGATCAATGGAGAGTTAACGTCTGGTGTGGGATGCTTGGTATTACAATTATTGGCCCTTATTTCGTCAATGGTAGCCTAATGGCACAGCGTATGCCAACTTCCTCAGTCGAATTCTTCCTCCTCTTCTGGATGAAGTGCCACTAAGAACCAGAATGCTTATGTGGTATCAACACGATGGATGTCCTGCACACAATGCCTTGGGTGCATGTCGCGTTCTGAACCGAAGGCATCCTGCCAGATGGATTGGTCGAGGAGGAACAGTTACTTGGCCTGCTAGGTCTCCTGATTTACGTCCTCTGGACATTTTTCTTTGGAGATGCATTAAAGACGTCTATCGTGATATTCGAACAACTCCAGAGGACATGCAGGAAGGTATCGTGCTTGCTTGTAATTCTCTTCAGCAGGCAACACTGGAAGCAGTAAATAATTCTTTCATTCAACGAGTGCACCAGTGTATCGGTGTCCAGGGTCACAACTTTGAGCGCCTTTGAATGTTCTACTGGAGAGTCAAAGCCAATTTTGTGTCATGTTTTCACTGGGTTGTCATTTGTTTTCTGGTAACTCCAGCAAGTGGACGAGCTTGTGGTCCTGGGCTCAAAGTCAATGTTGTGTTATGTAATTAATATCGTTGTGTTTCAGTTAATGATACACTGTGATACAATTTTGAATAGGTCTTTAGGAGACGAAATGAATTACCGAATAAAAAATACAGGGTGCCATTTAAAAAACTCATACCACTGTTCATATCTACGTAAAAAACAAAGTTACAACGAAGGCAATCATGCTGATTGATGTCCCTCTGACGGCTAGAGAACATTTTCTTGAAACATTTTGTAATTTGCCTCGGGGCAAACAGTTATTTAGGGTGGTCAAGACAAATGGGATACCGCGCGCGCGCGTATGTGTGTGTGTGTGTGTGTGTGGGGGGGGGATGTTTCATAATTAATGGTGTAAACGTATACAGTTGAAACTACACGATACTGGAAGCAATACAGTTTCGTTAAACATAGGTCTGCAAACTAACTTTGTGGTTCCAGAATGAAATTTTCACTCTGCAGCGAAGAGTACGCTGATATTTTCTAAACTTTGTGGTTTCCAGCCACCGCTAACTTGATTCTACGTAAACTTCATCCCAGTTATGAAAAGGTAACAACACTGTACAACTCGAAGAACGTTATTAGAGATACTTCGGTGGAAGTCTAAGTGTTTGAATGAACACAACAACAGTTACATGAATGTACTCATTGTTAAAAGAAGCGTTGAAAGTGACGTCCTTGTACTCTGATGCTGGCCTGTACCTGTCGCCGCAACGAGTATCGAATCACTTCAAACGCCTGTATTATTTAGAAATTCTTGACAAGCACTGATAAGTCTCTGCTCCAATTCTCCAACTTCTTAACCGTAGTGGAGTGCACTACATCCTTAAGGTTCCCCCAAATACAGAAATACTCGGTGTTCAGATCAGGTCATCTCAGATGTCACGGTATATGTCCTCCTCGTCCAATCCATCTCTGGCCATATCGACGCGTTAGATGTCGTCTCACCATAACAGCAAAAAGGTGCCAATTTTCCTTCATGCATATAACACATTCTCCGTCATTGCTCCGAGAGAGCACTGTCAAGCAGTCTTGCAAGATGATGCCGCTGAAACGGAAGGTAATACCGTCCATTGAGTAACATGTACGACCCAATAAGACGATCAGCTAGTACCACTAACCACACATTCAATGAGGAACGTCACTGATGTGGAGACTCATGCACAGCATGTGGGTTTGAGCCTAGATGACTCCAGACGCGAGAATTCTAGTAAGGAAATCAAATACTACTGGCCTTACTCCAGGAATTTGAGTGGCAAGTCTCCTTGTCGAGATTCCTGTAAAGTATTCGACAAGTCCCTTTGTCGAGATTCCTGGAGAGTGTTCGACTGTATTCAGTACCACATCTTCAAGCGCAGGTGAAATTCGTGCAGGCCTACCGCCTCCCGCAGGATGTGCAAAGTTCCTAGTTTTTCGGAGGTATTGGTGCACCCCTGTAGACTTTCTAGGAATGTCTCTGGGGAGGGTACACTTCTTCTCACAAGCGTGCACCCTTCTGTGCATTTCCGCCGGCCGCGGTGGTCTAGCGGTTCTAGGCGCTCAGTCCGGAACCATGGGACTGCTACGGTCGCAGGTTCGAATCCTGCCTCAGGCATGGATGTGTGTGATGTCCTTAGGTTAGTTAGGTTTAAGTAGTTCTAAGTTCTAGGGGACTGATGACCACAGATGTTAAATCCCATAGTGCTCAGAGCCATTTGAACCATTTTTTTCTGTGCATTTCCGTTAGCCCTACAATGCGTGAAATGCGTATCCGCTTACCCCTTGTTCTGTAATGCTCCATGTTACCACCAGTATTTGTACAACACAACTGACTTTATGTAAACAACTGACATGAGTGGCACTCTGTGTATTGTGCGCTCTCTAAAATGTAAACGAAGACTACACCAGAGCCCAAGTTGCGGTGTTTACATGGAATCACGCCAGAGTGGCTGGTAACCACAAAGTCGCAATTATCTCAGATCGTCTGCGGACCTGTGTTTACTGAGACTATTTTGCTTTTAGTATCGTATACTTCGAAAGTCGATGCGTGTACGCCATTAATTATGATATAACCTGTATAATAAAAAGTACCCATACTTTATTAAGGGCATTTTATTTCTCCAGTGAAAGTGTCTGTGGTTTAGTCGACTATCAGGGAGTTAGCAGGACAGCAATCAGGCACTGCTATGAGTCTGGGGCCTTCTCATAGACACCAAGAGAGCCATCGAATATTAAAATCGGTCAGACACTTTATTGAGCCCTTGTACTTGAAGTTTTCGCATAAAAATAGATATAAGGAAGGGTCGCAACCAGCCAGCTGTCCGTTGGCCAGACGGTTTCTCTTCGCCAGCTTCTCGTCAGAATATTAATTGCCGTTCTCATTAAGCCCCTATGACCTCTGATAGTTCGCGCACTTTCTGTGACGATCAGCAAGAGTTATGTCGGGGAATTTTTCAATGATCTCCTCGGTAACCATATCTACTGGGCGTATTGGGCGATCCTCTTCAAAAATAGTATTAGAGTACATTTAAATTGGTTGATTCACTATCTGTTTTTGCTTTAAGCTTTTCACACTTTTACCATTCAAAATCAAAAAGTTAATCACTGAAAGATACTGCTCATTTTACCATTCGGCGAAACCATGTAACAAAACTTACTGACATGGTTGAGTAATAACTGAAACCAGCCCCTGTATTGTAATCCAAGGGCATTTATTCAAAACATGCTACCAGTTTCGCCACCAAAATGCGTCGTCTTAAGGCCCCCAGCGTAATGTGTCATCAACGTACTAACTACAATGACAAAGACCAACGGTGCACTGGACTCGCATTCAGGAGGACGACGGTTCAATCCCGCGTCCGGCCATCCTGATTTAGGTTTTCCGTGATTTCCCTAAATCACTCCAGGCAAATGCCGGGATGGTTCCTCTGAAACGGCACGGCCGACTTCCTTCCCCATCCTTCCCTAATCCGATGAGACCGATGACCACGCTGTCTGGTCTCCTTCCCCAAACAACCAACCAACCAACCAACCAACGGTGTCTTCAAATGGAAACAGTACAACTTATTAAGCACGTTACGCCAGCATGGGGATCCAGTGGATTTTGCCCCCCCCCCCCCCCCCCCCCCCCGGCACTCGACTTCGAAGGTTGCACATGCTGGCGTAACAGACTTAATAGCTTGTACTGTTTCCATTTGAAGACTCTTTAGTCTTTGTCACTCTCGTTCGTACGTTGATGGCAGATTACGCTTGGGGATTTTTGGCCGTGAAACTGGTAGCATGTCCTGAATAACCGACGTTAGATTACAATACAGGTGTTGCTTTCAATTATCATTACTACAAGTAAAGTTATGGCTTAACCATGATTGCACTTATAGAGCGTCTCCAATAGGTTGATACGCCCTAGGAAATAACCTTCTCTAACAGAGAACTCGCTATGGTCTTACCATTAGCTGGAGCTCACAACATGCTTAAAAGGGCTGGATAATAGTGAAGTCCACCATTTCTAAAACATAGTGAAAACAAATGTTAAAACTTAGAAACAGTTGGTTCTCTTGCATAAGAATTTTAAAAGAAACACAGATATTCTGAAAAAAAAACCTACGGAAGACGTAGGCCCCTGATATATCTATGCTTGACAACTGGACGTATTACATAACCATGACAACATTAACCATGGCAAATTTTTTGAGAGAGAGCGCTAGCCAGCAAATTACGACAAGTTACTTTAAAACCACACAGAGCAGACAGGACAACACACTAGTCCTAGAATCACAGTGCAAATAATAAGCCGCGCATGACGACTCTATGAACATAAACACCAACATCTGTTCAAACAGCTTGCGGAGCGGTAAATCGGTGCACAGAACTGAACAACTAGTTGCTCACAACGTAAGCGAACCAGACCTTACCTTCTGCCCAGTCTTGGCGAAGAAGAGTGAACGACGACCTGGAAAAGTCATCGTGCCGATCCGCACCGATTGTCCGCTGCTTCAAGCACTACTGCTGCCCCCAACTCCAAACTGTGTAAAAACTGCCCGTCGAATACCTGCACCGCGCTATTCGGAGGTCTCTTCCCCTAGACGGACTCTAGCGGCCGCTTTTGAAGGCTATGCGAGGCAGTGATAATCGTACAAGGGAGTAATCCGCGAACCATCAAAGTGAACGCAATTTTTTAAAATTTCCTTTTTGGTACCAAAAATACCATTATCAACCACAATTACGAAAACAAAAAAAATTAACGAAATCGGTCGAACCGTTCGCATGTGATGTTTTTTTACACCTGATTTTAATTTTCAATTTTTCCTGTGGATTTTTCAAAAATTTTCTTTCATTCAAACCTTGTTCTGACAATTACGAACACAACAAAGACAAAAATCATTCAAATCTGTCGATCTGTTCTAAACTGATGATATTTCATACATGCGGCAGCTGATGTTAATTTTCGACTTTCCCTTCGGGCTTTCCAAAAATCTTCTTCTGTACAAAACTTATCCTGACAATAACGAAAACAACAACAAAAAATCAACCAAATCAGTCATGCGGTTCTCCGGTGATGATCTTTGATACATGTGGCAATTGATTTTTTTATATAGGCCTCTATTGTGTATTGCTCTTGTCTTTAAAGATTTTGGTGTGTTGCAGGTAAGTTTTCTGTATTGTAGATTAGGATAATTGAAATTAAAAGTTGTTGCGCAGAGATGGTTGTTCTTCAAAGTTGCTGCCGTAAGTGGTTGGTTGTTGCCTCATTCAAATCTGGCGTTCACGTTTTTAAATCTGACTTCCCTAACAGACTGGAGATTTAATATGAGTCACTTGCAACTGTTGTGATTTATTTTGCCGTTTAAGGGCGATTATTTTACAATATGCTCTTTTAATTCTGCAATGTTCATTTTCAAGCGTGCTCTAAAATTTTGGTATTCCTTAACTCAAACGAAGAATATTGTAATAGTATTTTCTTCTTTTGAATGTAGTGTTCAAGTGTGATTGGTCCCTAATTAAAACACTAAGTATCTTCATTGTATTTTGGAGCTTCTGTCAAAAAGCACTAAACGGACTTTATGTTATTGTTTATTTATGGTAAATAAATTGATGTTGAAGGTATATTTATATTTAAATTGTGTACAGCACGTTACTACTCCACCACATAGCTCTCTATCGTTTCAATAAGGCAAAAGGAGCCTATTACGAAGATTTGGTGCGGGATTTTCAATTCCGACATTTGCCTTGTAACCAAAGGAAACATACTGGAAACCTTTGTAAGATCGGCGGGATGTAAATATTTTTAACATAATTCTGGAACAATATATATTTCCAGAAGGAAATATGAATGCCTAGTGTTTGCATAAGTAAATTAGCCAATACGTTCATCGTAGTGAAGACGATGACTTGCACTACGCGTGCAATGTACCTAAGTCATTGCAGGAGATGCCGTCATAGGTTGTTCGTTTTGGCAGCATTTCATCAACAAGTCTCTGGTAACCCACCGAGGACAGTGGGACAACAGCCGGACATGAAGTTTCTTGTTTATTACTAAGTTGCTGGGAGAGTGTTCCATGTCGGTGGCTTCTTGCCGCATGAGCATGACTTACTTGCGGCCATGTGCACGACTTTCGAAGTTTCCCTAGAGCGGCTTGCTATTTCTTTGCAGTCGCACGTCCTAGCTGTCTGTGCTCAAGCTGAGTTTTAGGTTATCTGACTTGGACTGTAAACGAAATTTTGCTGCCGACTAAGAGCCCTTTGGTTAACTGTCTTCCCTTTAATGTTTAGTACATATTGTATCCGTGTTCTAAGTTTTATTATAATTTTTTTGCTGCAGACCTTTTGGGAGTGTGCCTAATGTTTTGAAGAAACTTATCTGCAACCGTTTTAAACATTTTAATCGGCTGTTTTATTTGAAACTATTTAGTTTAAAATTTGTAAAAAGGCTAAGTTAATGGGGCCTAGTATTTCCATGTCCTTACCATCGTCCTGATAATTCCTGGTTTCAGTATATGATATGGATGAAATTTGTGGAGCTTCAGGATTTTCCAAACACTCAGGTGTGAAATTCCTGATTGCCTTGATATTTCTCTTGGGCTCACATGTGGATTATGAGCCACAGCAGCTACGACTGCCACTTGATTGTTTTCTCCACAAACGGATGCTGCACTTGTTCTTTTTTTCTGGTTCACTCTACCTTCCACAGTACATTGTTGGAAAACTCGAACAAAAGAGGACCGTGATCGTTGTTTGCTAATTAAAAGTTGTGTGGCCTCATGACCACGAAGCAAACAAAACTTATCCGAAACTCGGCTTCATAACTGCGGACTCCCTTCGGTACAAGTACAGCTCCTACCAAGGAAAGGTAAACACGTTCGTAACATACCAACAAGCGAACTCTCTCGGAGGAACGGATCTCTCGGCCGCAAGGCAGAACCACTATACTCACGCGGCCCACCAAAAACCCTATTGCCTCGTTGCACCGCAAGACACTTCCTCCAATGAAGATGGCAACGTCCCTCTTCTGCTGAGCGCATGACCACGCCTTTATGCAAGCTTGCACGTCGCTACCTCTAGGCAAGACACCGGCATGCCAAACAGACGACAGCCCGTCAAAGACAGAGCAGCAATCGATAGTACCTAGACTACGGTTCACTTACTACCTGCTCCTGGTATTTGATAGAAAATATGATTCTACAGTGGGTCATAATTCAATCTGAGAGCACTGCTTTTCAAGGGAGAGACCAAAAAGGGTACAAAAAATCTGTAAACGAATGTTTTTCTTGTTTAGTGTCGTCTAGCAGATAGTGCCACGCGATGGTAACAATATGCGTTAGCAACGAACATCTGCCTTCAAACACAAATGATAACTGAACTGCTCTTGCAACTCGCTTGAACTAGGTTGAGAAAGGAAATGGAGCATGGCATTCAAGTAATAATTTCGACATTTTCGTGAAACGAGCATGTAGAGTCTTAATTTGAGTCTTTTTCATACTTTATACGACCCCAGTCTCTCTTATTTGAAAAGTTACAAAAAGCGCATTTGAGTGATGAACACAGGAATGTATTACAGTCTCTTTTTCCTGTTGCCGTAAGGAACTTGAATACTAGATCAATTACAGCGCACGCAGAGGCTCTTAAGTAGATATTCTTCCCACGCTCCGTATGCGTATGTAACGGAAAGAAAACCTAATACCTGGGGTTGGACAAAAATATTGAAACAAAGCAAAAAATGCAGATGCTAGTCGAACCCGCATGCTGCGCTGCTGGATTTGACACCTGGCGCACCGCAGTACGTTGCGAGTGCAGTCCTCGTCAGGACAGTGTTCCGTCTAGCTGTAAATGCTTTATGTCGGAGCTAAGTGAACTCAAACGTAGGTAAATTGTTGGTGCTTGTATGGTCGATGCTCCCGCAGCCAAGGGAGCTGAAGTGTTAGGCGTTTCGAGCCACCGTACCGGAAATCTATACTGTATACAGGAAAATGCGGAACACATCATCAGCTTTGCCACAACGCGGAGGAAAATGTGTCTTGAGTGATTATGAAGACGTTCGTTGATAAGAATAGTAGCAATAAACAAGAGAGCGACAGCTGCAAAAATTACTGCAGAACTGAGTCTCGCACTCGCGAACCCTGTCAATATCAAAACAACACGAAGGGAGATCCATAAGCCGGGGAACTGCAGGGCTAGCTGGAATTCCAAATACAGACATCAACACTGCAAATGCCCGAAACAAGAAAACGTGGTGCCTTAGCCATAAAACCTAATCGCTTAAGGCAAATGCCTGCATGCTTCCTTTGAAAGGGCACGGCCTATTTCTTTTTCCGTCTTTCCCTAATACTGCAACGTAACCTTCCAGTACTGGTGGTGGTGTAAGTCCACCTAAGTAGGTAGATTACCGTCGCTTTGACCTGTCCTACCGCTCCTGCAAGCTACCGTCTGTAGTAAGTGGTTTCTTAAATTCGTGTGGTCCACGAAATTACTGGCCCCTGCGAGTTATGGCTGGGTATCAATAATTTCTAGCGGAAGGTTTTAACGAACCGGTAGAAATTTGAACGCAACGGATAACACATTTTTTCGAACCACAACAGAAGGCACCTATACAGGACTTAATAGGCATTATATAGCTTTTATTTGCTTTCATGATCCAGAATTCGACTGTGGTACTGACTGCCACCTATTCTTTATGATGGAAGGAGTAAATAATTAGTCGAGGGTAGAGATTAATTGATATTTATTCAGTACCGATGGTATTTCAACAACTAATCGTGTTTCTCTTGCAATGTCTATCATCAAAACCGGTCTCTAGTTAACAGGGTTCAGTTTCGCTACGTAATTATGGAATGGGACAGAGGAGCGCAGACCTGGTTTCAATGTAATTCTATACAACCGCACAATTATACCTTAACCCTCGGTCATTACATTCAGTTACTATAGATTACTCAGAACAAGTTCCGCAAAGACAATACAAGCAAAACTAGGTCAGGGTGGAAGAGTATTTCGCAAATCTTTATCAAATCAGTGGGCATTAAAATCCGATACCTTTTCTAGTGGCACGAGTATTTTACTTAACGCACAACATCGCCAACAAATCAACTCTTTATGGGGGTGCACAAGAAACATCACTTCAACGCTGTTCACCCACATGGCCAAGTTTCAGTAGCCAACAGAAACCCAGAAAAATATGGACACACACGATTATTCCTTCCCTATTTTACACTCGCTCACTATCGTATGATTATTAATCGTGTACAATATATTTTCAGACCGAAACTACAATTTATCAATGCGGCGGTTGCTCCAACCGACCACGTGGCGCGAAAGCAAGTTCACAAAGAAAATATATGGAAAATAAATAAAAATCCCCAAAATATTACTGTAAATGAAAGAGCAGATTAAAATACATTGAATGAGTGAATTTCCGTTAAGCTCAGAGCAATAACGTGACCGTGAGCTTAAGGCACATGGTGCGTTGCCTGAACAAGGCACTAACGCAAGGTCTACTGAAATTCGAGTAAATTAAGAAAATCCGTTCCCTTATGGGGTTCACTGATAATTTCGCACCTGATTTCAACATCTGGACTTCATTACAGAGCAGATTTCAGACAATCTAATACCTACGTTAAAATTACCGAAACGAGAGCTGCGTCTCCATGTCTGTCCAGCACCACGACCCAGGAACAAGTGCTCTTACAACCGAATTCGCCTAACCGTTCCGCTTAAAAACGTGGTGGGGATGGCGCACCAACCTGACAGCCAATACGAGCGCCTACGTGTCATCTTTGCCCTGACCTGCAAACTTGGTCTCTGCTAAACTTGTTCACGCTTGGGGGGTTGGTACTACCCTACCCCAGAACGACCATTCATGCAGTGTTACAATCTGTGCCTAAAGCTTTCTGCTACTTCACACACTCACTCATTTATACCGTCCAGGCCGCACAAAGGAAAGGAAAATGGGAAACGTGGTACACAACAGAAAAGAATTCAATAAGTAACCCTGTTTAGTCCATTCTCTCCTTTTGGACACCAGCTGAGGTATTACCTGCAAGAGAAGAAACTCTTGCTAATAATTTCTGCGTGCTAGCAATTTATTAAAACATTGGAACGGTACAACAAGTTCCGCTTCAATACGAGCTTGTGCTCCGCCTCTAATGATCTCGTCATCGACGGGACGTTAAAGACTAATTTCGTCCTCCCTTTGGTGGAGTTTACGTCTCAAGACTGAAACATGGCAGGGATTCCGTGATGATTTAGGCAGGCACATTGTGGTATTCCATGAGTCCCATGGTTTCTCTGCAAAGTCACACACACGGCCGGCCGAAGTGGCCGTGCGGTTAAGGCGCTGCAGTCTGGAACCGCAAGACCGCTACGGTCGCAGGTTCGAATCCTGCCTCGGGCATGGATGTTTGTGATGTCCTTAGGTTAGTTAGGTTTAACTAGTTCTAAGTTCTAGGGGACTAATGACCTCAGCAGTTGAGTCCCATAGTGCTCAGAGCCATTTGAACCAAAGTCACACACGGAAGAATTGTCGGATCTTCTAAGACTCAGTATTATCGAGCCTCTCTGATCTACTTTCGATAGAAGGGTGTGTGATCGCTGTCCATCTCCCTCACTGTTACTTGAACTTGCCGCTATTTGCAGGACCAATGGTATGATATCCTCTTGAAAAATATACAGGGCCTATATTTATTCATTTCGAGACGAGTGGAAACTGTTTTGAATGCGACTGGCTTTCCTACACCGTAATAGGAGTGGTAATATTTTGTATTTTGGATGTTTCCATTTGTTTGTTCAGCTCTTGTACGTAGTACTACGGAAAGTACTGTTTGACAAGCACTTCATAGTGATTTGCACAGCGTTATTGTAGATGGAGATGTCCCTCGTCTGAATGCACATGCCTGCGTATTCACCGATCATGGATTTCAGAGAGTTCGCTCGAGAAGGTCTTGGGAATACTGTTGCTCGGGGAATGTCACCAATTCAGACACTTTGGAGCACGAAAATTTCATTCTGCGAGGACTGCCACAACGTAAATGTATACAATAGAGCACCGTAGTACATAGGATCTGGTTTATCTAATTTTACAGCGTTTAGTTTCAAAGGAAGTTATTCGTTAAGTTCAAACGCAGTGAAGGGCCGGGTGGAGTGGCCGCGAGGTTAGAGGCGCCATGTCACGAATTGCGCGGCCCCTCCCGCCGGAGGTTCGAGTCCTCCCTCGGGCATGGGTCTGTGTTGTCGTTAGCGTAAGTTAGTTTAAGTAGTGTGTAAGTCTAGGGACCGATGACCTCAGCAGTTTGGTTTCTTAGGAATTGACACATTTTTGAACATTCGTACTGAAGGCGGAATTACATTTTTATTGAACCAGGGCGAACAGCTATGCAGGATTTTAGGCAACTTCATTGCTATTGAGTGAAGGTCTGGCACCTTGAACAAAATCGCATGTTAAGGTCTTCACTGTTAATGCTGGCCGGTGTGGCCGAGAGGTTCTAGACGCTTCAGTCTGGAACCGCGCGACCGCTACGGTCGCAGGTTCGAATCCTGCTTCGGGCATGGATGTGTGTGATGTCCTTAGGTTAGCTAGGTTTAAGTAGTTCTAAGTTCTAGGGGACTGTGACCTCAGATGTTAAATCCCATAGTGCTCAGAGCCATTTGAACCATTCACTGTTAATGGTTGCTTTCAATTCCGCAGCTAATTCCCTGCCAAATGGTTCATAAGCAATATTACAATCATAATTAGGGGTACTGTTCAAGGGCACCCATGTAGTGTAGAAAGATTGTTGTACGAGCTTACGTGAGAGAAGTTGTGTTGTGCATCAGTCAAGCAAAGTGTTAATTGCTCAAAAGTGTGCCG
The DNA here is from genome assembly GCF_021461385.2 of Schistocerca piceifrons. NCBI lineage: Eukaryota > Metazoa > Arthropoda > Insecta > Orthoptera > Acrididae > Schistocerca > Schistocerca piceifrons. The sequence continues at coordinate 237,424,436 of NC_060145.1, read as the reverse complement.
TATACTGTCATATAAGTGTCCTCAATATCCGAGTGTCTGGTTTCAGTTAAAATAACGAGTGCTCTAATAAAGCGTGATCAATAGTCCGATGAACTGTGTGTTTCTGAGAGCTGAATGGTTTCGCTGTTTTTCAAAAATGTTGTTTTACTGTACACAAAAATACTTAGTATGCCTACTTTTCGATTTATTCTGATTCTGATTCATAGTAATGCATGAAAACCGGCCATGCAGAATGTTTTCGTGTACTGCTTTGAACTTTTCATTATATCGTACGTTGTGATGATGTTTAATTGCTTAAATATGTGTGTGAGAGTGCTGGAGTAAATGTGTATAGAACAATATTGTCAGGTCCCTCCCTCACATTTTACATGCAGAGCGGCCGTTGTGGACTGTTAATTAGTAACTGTTTTGTTAGTCAAAATTACTGTGTCGGATTCGCGACGCACCGCCATACATTTCGCGCGTTTAACAACTATTCAGCGTACGAATATTGTACTAATCGTGGTGTGAATGTCATTGCACACCGCGTCGCTGGTAGTTACTCGTAATACGCTCACATAAGTCAGGTGGGCAGATGCTAATGTGAGATTCCGCATAAGGAAAAATTATAGAGTGCGGTATAGGTTGCAAAAGCTGATGAATGCTTATATGAAAAATTGAAATTGAAAGTTTCAGACGTATACTGGCTACAATAACATTTCATTGCAAATCGGAATACTTGTTCCTAAATGATAAGTCGCGGACAAAACTATTGCGACAAACAGATGCCACCGAAGGATTTGTCTCTAAAATAGACTAAATCATTAATTGTCTGTATCTCAAGCTGGCTTAGGTCTAAGATCAGTCAGGGTTTTAAATGTAGCTTTTCTAATTGACCAGAAGAAGATTTGTCACTACTTATCAACGGCAACGTATTACAATAATATGGAGAAGAAAGGAAACATAATAGACATTTTCACATTGATAACGATGTCAAAGTAATCAAATTGATCTGAAACGGCATATTACTTTGTACATCATAGTCCACGGATTTAGGCTACTTGGAATTTGCGACGAACGGCAGCGTCCTCGAAAGCGACAGAGAAAGATAAATTCGTGACAGTCACGCAATTACTTAGGAGAGAAACCAGGACGGGAAATTTCTGTGCCACCAGAAGTATTCGGCAAAGGAACACAACAGAGTTCAAGCAATATGGCAAACACACAAAAAAATCACAGTCTAACGTAACCGGGACTGCAGAAACAAGACAAAAGGCATAGAGAAAATCAGAAATAGAAAACTTGATCAACGAGCCACAGACGCAAACGGGCCAGAACAGAAAAAATAGTTAAAAGTTTGCAGGTAAATATCTCGCTCTTCGACGAGTTTGCGTTTAAGATCGAAATTTGCCGGAAAAATAAACTCGAATCCAAAACCAACTGATAGTGAGGGCTGAAAAATATGAAATCACATAGAAAAGTAATCATAACACCGTACGCAAAAAATAAAGAGATGGTTGAGAAGCGAAGAATGGAATTCCATTTCAGTTGCATAAAGAGTTTACACAAAAGGAAAACAGAATTTGCAAATAGAAAAACGTGAAGAAGAAGAAGTAACTAGACTGCAAGGCAAGATGTTTGAAGTGCGCAATGACTATGATTTAGAAAATGAAGTAAAAATCTTTATTTAACATGCCAAACAAAAAAGAGTGCCAAACACAAAAACATTAGCCACATAACGGAATAGGAATAATTTCGTCTGGATTCATAAAACATAATTAAGAATTACGTCGTACACAATTTCACAAATTTATACACGGAGTCTAAGATTCTCCCACAACAGCAAGACAATGTATTGCGCCTTTTAGAGGGAGAATGTACAGAGAAGATAATGAGGAACATATACATTGTCTGACAGAAAAAGTGAAGCATTTGGAAGACAAGATCTGATGTCGATCTAACTTCGTACACATACTCGCACCTACTGTCAGTGGGTATGTAAATGATATAGCCTCAGTGACAGGTACAACAGCCAACAGAGTTAAAAATAAAATATATGAGAAACAATAACTTTCTGTTATTGTTCCTGCTACTAAACGAATAAGGAAGGTTTGTAAAGTAATAAAGTGTTATTGATAATGTTTGTCTTAGTTTAGTAAAATTAATATTTGTTAGCCGGCCGCTGTGGCCGAGCGGTTCTAGACGCTTCAGTCTGGAACCGCGCTGCTGCTACGGTCGGAGGTTCGAATCCTGCCTCGGGCATGGATGTGTGTGATGTCCGTAGGTTAGATAGGATACAGTAGTTCTAAGTATAGGGGACTGATAACCTCAGATGTTAAGTCCCATAGTGCTTAGAGCCCCTTGAACGATTTGAATATTTGTTACGTTTGATCCTGCGTGTTTAGTGTCGTTACCAGGCATGTTAGGGTATACAAGGGACGTGAACAGCGTCTCATGGTGAGTGACGACTGTCAAGGACACGAAGACGCAGTGTACTCGTGTGAGACACCGTTGTCAGCACCTGAAAGGGACCTCATTGTGGATCTCACTTTGGCCGGCTAGTCGAATCGAGCAATTTCCAGATGTGTCGGTTGATTCGAGGGAGGGGATCAAGCAGCGAGGTGATCCGTCCCATCAGATTAGGGAAGGATGGGGAAGGAAGTCAGCCGTGCCCTTTCAAAGGAACCATCCCAGTATTTGCGTTTGGGGAAATCGCGGATGGCGGGAAGGGGTTTGAACCGTCGTCCTCTAGAATGCGAGTTCAGTGTGCCAACCAATGCGCCACCTCGATCGGTCCTGTCCAGACGTGTGGGACACTAAAATGTGACAGTGGCCGCATGTTGGACGAGAGCGCAGCCATACTTGTCGTCAAAGTTGTGGTCGACCACGTCTGACCCCCCCCCCCCCACCCCCTCCCTCCCTCCAAAGAGAGGATCGCCGTGTTCTTCACATTGTTCCTCTTTCACGTCTGCGACTACCATCCGAAAACAAGTAATGCATTTCCTGCAACATTCTTTATCATCCCGCACCTCTGCTCGGAGATTATAAGCAGCCATACTAGGGATTTACCGTCCCATGCTCAGTGTGCTGGCTGCACCATATCGCAATCGGCTACGCTTGGAGTGATGCCATCACCTGGAAGCAGGCACTGCACGCTGATGGTGTCACGTTGTGTTTGTTCAGCGATTAATCTCGCTTCACCGCTGCCCCGGATAACCATCGAAGGCGAGGACCCATTCTTCCGGTGTTTCGGAGGGGCACAGCGTTGTTACTCCTGGTGTCGCGGTGTGGAGAGTCATCGGGTATTACTTCCTGTCACGGCTACTACTGACGGAACTCTCACGGCACAACAGTTCGTCACTGACACCTTTGCGTCCTCCCAAGTTACCTCTCGCGCGACGGTATTGTGGGGCATTTTCCAGTGTGACAATGCTTGTCCATTTGTGGCACGTTCTCTCTACGACCTATCTGGGTGATGTTCAGCTATTCCTGTGACCAGCAAGATCCGCAGAACTGTCCTGGTTGTAACATGTGAGGGACCAACTCTGACGACAGTTTCTTCACAGTGTCAGTATCCAGGATATCAAGGACCAGCTACAGCAGTTGTGGGATACAACGGGTTCATTACTACGTTTCCTACCGAATCAGTATACGTATCCATATCAGTGGGGGGCAAATTCATACTGATAAGTTGGCTCATACTACCAAGTTCTTTGTCAGTCTGATTCGATGGTTGCCTTATCATTTGTGTATCCGCGTTCGACCCACGGCCAGAACCAAACTTCGATGTGTCGTCAACCATGCGTCTACAACCTGTACTCGCACATCCATTATGTACATTCCCGATATTCTACTTGGAAGTCGCTTGCCCTGCAACGACGTTCAAGTAGAATGTATCACCTGTACGGGAATATACATAATGAATATACATAGGAGTACAGGTTGTAGACGCATGGTTGACGACAAATGGAAGGTTGGGTCTGGCCGCGAATAGTGCATGTGTGTCCAAAGGAACTCTGCATCGTAATTCAGAAGAACACTGGCACTGTAATATCGGCCGGCCAGGGTGGCTGAGCGGTTCTAGGCGCTACAGTCTGGAACCACGCGACTGCTACGGTCGCAGGTTCGAATCCTGCCTCGGGCATGGGTGTGTGTGATTTCCTTAGGTTAGTTAGGTTTAAGTAGTTCTACGTTCTAGGGGACTGATGACCTTAGAAGTTAAGTCCCACAGTGCTCAGAGCCATGTGAAGTGTAATATCGTAGATGACATTTAATTTTTGTAGGTGTTTTATTAAAACACTAACTAATTGATACTACTCGTTCCTGAGAACTTTTTTTTTTACAAAATGGTGAGGCAGTTTTCAGTACATCGCGAGCGCTATTTACAGCTACTTCTCAGAAAAGGAAACTTGTTACCCACTTAGACGATGATAGACACCTGTTACAAAACTCGCTTTCATCTGCACCACTCCTCTCCCTAGCGATATTCGCTTCACCTCTACCATGCATCCCTATTTACACTCAAACTTGTGTGCACTAAACTTATTGTTTGGCAATCACTGATTATTGGGCTCCATTACTACTGAACTGGTTGAATTGAAGGACTTTAGGCTCCCAGCGCTTCCTGTCTCACTACTGTCAGTAAAGATAATAACAGTACTATGTAGGGCCTACAGCAACGTAGTAGCTACAATCCTGGAAATGGAAAAAAGAACACATTGACACCGGTGTGTCAGACCCACCATACTTGCTCCGGACACTGCGAGAGGGCTGTACAAGCAATGATCACACGCACGGCACAGCGGACACACCAGGAACCACGGTGTTGGCCGTCGAATGGCGCTAGCTGCGCAGCATTTGTGCACCGCCGCCGTCAGTGTCAGCCAGTTTGCCGTGGCATACGGAGCTCCATCGCAGTCTTTAACACTGGTAGCATGCCGCGACAGCGTGGACGTGAACCGTATGTGCAGTTGACGGACTTTGAGCGAGGGCGTATAGTGGGCATGCGGGAGGCCGGGTGGACGTACCGCCGAATTGCTCAACACGTGGGGCGTGAGGTCTCCACAGTACATCGATGTTGTCGCCAGTGGTCGGCGTAAGGTGCACGTGCCCGTCGACCTGGGACCGGACCGCAGCGACGCACGGATGTACGCCGAGACCGTAGGATCCTACGCAGTGCCGTAGAGGACCGCACCGCCACTTCCCAGCAAATTAGGGACACTGTTGCTCCTGGGGTATCGGCGAGGACCATTCGCAACCGTCTCCATGAAGCTGGGCTACGGTCCCGCACACCGTTAGGCCGTCTTCCGCTCACGCTCCAACATCGTGCAGCCCGCCTCCAGTGGTGTCGCGACAGGCGTGAATGGAGGGACGAATGGAGACGTGTCGTCTTCAGCGATGAGAGTCGCTTCTGCCTTGGTGCCAATGATGGTCGTATGCGTGTTTGGCGCCGTGCAGGTGAGCGCCACAATCAGGACTGCATACGACCGAGGCACACAGGGCCAACACCCGGCATCATGGTGTGGGGAGCGATCTCCTACACTGGCCGTACACCACTGGTGATAGTCGAGGGGACACTGAATAGTGCACGGTACATCCAAACCGTCATCGAACCCATCGTTCTACCATTCCTAGACCGGCAAGGGAACTTGCTGTTCCAACAGGACAATGCACGTCCGCATGTATCCCGTGCCACCCAACGTGCTCTAGAAGGTGTAAGTCAACTACCATGGCCAGCAAGATCTCCGGATCTGTCCCCCATTGAGCATGTTTGGGACTGGATGAAGCGTCGTCTCACGCGGTCTGCACGTCCAGCACGAACGCTGGTCCAACTGAGGCGCCAGGTGGAAATGGGATGGCAAGCCGTTCCACAGGACTACATCCAGCATCCCTACGATCGTCTCCATGGGAGAATAGCAGCCTGCATTGCTGCGAAAGGTGGATATACACTGTACTAGTGCCGACATTGTGCATGCTCTGTTGCCTGTGTCTATGAGCCTGTGGTTCTGTCAGTGTGATCATGTGATGTATCTGACCCCAGGAATGTGTCAATAAAGTTTCCCCTTCCTGGGACAATGAATTCACGGTGTTCTTATTTCAATTTCCAGGAGTGTATTATACAGGGTGTTACAAAAAGGTACGGCCAAACTTTCAGGAAACATTCCTCACACACAAATAAAGAAAAGATGTTATGTGGACATGTGTCCGGAAACGCTTAATTTCCATGTTAGAGTTCATTTTAGTTTCGTCAGTATGTACTGTACTTCCTCGATTCACCGCCATGATTTCATACGGGATACTCTACCTGTGCTGCTAGAACATGTGCCTTTACAAGTACGACACAACATGTGGTTCATGTACGATGGAGCTCCTGCACATTTCAGTCAAAGTGTTCGTACGCTTCTCAACAACAGATTCGGTGACCGATGGATTGGTAGAGGCGGACCAATTCCATGGCCTCCACGCTCTCCTGACCTCAACCCTCTTGACTTTCATGTATGGGGACATTTGGAAGCTCTTGTCTACGCAACCCCGGTACCAAATGTAGAGACTCTTCGTGCTCGTATTGTGGACGGCTGTGATACAATACGCCATTCTCCAGGGCTGCATCAGCGCATCAGGGATTCCATGCGACGGAAGGTGGATGCACGTATCCTCGATAACGGAGGACATTTTTAACATTTCCTGTAACAAAGTGTTTGAAGTCACGCTGGTACGTTCTGTTGCTGTGTGTTTCTATTCCATGATTAATGTGATTTGAAGAGAAGTAATAAAATGAGCTCTAACATGGAAAGTAAGCGTTTCCGGACACATGTCCACATAACATATATTCTTTCTTTGTGTTTGAGGAATGTTTCCTGAAAGTTTGGCCGTACTTTTTTGTAACACCCTGTATAGTTACTGTTGTACTGTGAAGCAATATCTGGTTCACTGTAGGAACTACCTACAAATCAGAGAAGAGATTTGTATGAGAAGCGGTCTAGGAAAGAAAAAAATATAAAAAATGATCGGCACACCGAGAAAGGAATTATGGGAATGGAACGGAAATCGGTAAGGTTACTTACCACAGAAAAACAAATGATTTTTTAAGACGAACAGCTTCACAGAGTGAACAAATCAGTAAAGCGCTGGTCCACCTCTGTCCACTATGCAAACAGTTATTCGGCATTGTTTGATAGAGTTGTTGGGTGTCCTCCCGAGCGATATGGTACCAAATTCTGTCCAACTGGCGTGTTAGATCGCCAAAATCCCGAACTGGTTGGAGGTCCCTGACCATAACACTCCATACGTTCTCAGCGGGGGGTGAAATCCGGCGGCCTTGCTGGCCGAGTTAGGGTTTGACAAGCACGAAGACAAGCAGTAGAAACCCCCTCCGTATGCAGGCGGGCATTATCTTGCTGAAATGTAAGCCCGAGGTGATTGAAGGCAACAAAACGGGGCGTCAGATGTCTCCAAAATTGAGGAGATTTGGACTATTATAGCTAGAGCACTCCAACCAGCTCGCGATTTTGACGACGTAACGTGCCAGTTGGACAGAATCTGGCACGATATCCCTCGGGGACATCGAACATCTCTATCAATCAACGACAAGCTGAAATACTGCTTGCATAAGGGCAAGAGGTGTGCCAACGCGTCCTTGACTTGGTGAATTTGTGAAGCTCTTACTCTTGAGTAAATCATTCATAGTTCCTGCAATTACAATCACTTGTTTATTTGTGCATGTACCTCACATCTACCAATTTACATCCCAATCGAATAGTTGCTTCGTGGTGCGTCGTTTTCTTATCTTAGAGTGTGTTTAACCATGTGACGTATATATATCAGTTTCACTATTATAGACGAATGGTACAAAGTACAAGTAAAAAGAATGTGTGTAAAGGGTGGACTATTGAGAAAAATGTTGTTCATATATTCGTTTCGCAAGCTATGACCCCCAGCACGTTGTACCACACGTTAATGCTACTATTTGAAAAACCGTAATTGTTGGTAACTATGTATTCAGTATTACAATCTTTTGAAGTTGTAATAATAATATTGGTGACCAAAACAGAATTGAGCCCTTTTGTTTTATCCCTCAGTTTACCACTCAATGGGAAATGAACCTCCAGGCTGAGAACCGCTGATCTAGTGGTACCAGAGTGCGATACAATATTTGTGACTGTTGCTGGCGTTTCTCCACAGCTGACGAAATCACCGGCACATTGACCGCTGTCCATACTACGTCAGCACTGTAGCAAGCTGTTACGCAGGTTGCCGAACCAGCGTTGTGACAGAGCCACTATTGTGACGCCGCTGCGAGCAGTAGCCAGTCGACAAACGCCAAGGTGCTGTTTGCGTGTGTCCATCCGGCCATCAACACGGGCCTCATTCAGTCGAGCCATTCCGCCGGCGTGGTGCCGCATCATACATCTATTCAGCGTCCGCTAGGTGGCTAGCATTTGTTCGCAAACCGTCACTTGTCACGTGGAGATCCGGAGCTCAGTGCCGCTCAAGCCGCCGCAGTTCATCTCCGCACAGACAATCTGCCGAATGGCTCCGAGTAGCATTGCTGTGACGGTTATTTGTCAGCAGCAGCTGACGTCTGTCATACCAACACGCAGGCGCCCATCAGGCTACTGCCGTCGCCCCGTGAGGACGCTGCAGCGCAAGACGACGAAACGCTGCTACTGCTTTGCCCCGTGTGGTCTGGAGGTCGACGCCTGGTCGTTCTCGCTGGATGTCGATACCTACTATTCTCCGATCTGTACTAAAAGCCATGTTGTTCGACACGGCTGCTGGAATCTCGCCTTCTGAACTTTGCCCTCCAAAACAGGTCACAGGGAACAGAAAACACGCTACGGCAAGCACACAAGGGAGGACTGAGCCTCATTGGAGAATAAAATTAAGAACTTGGATATATAGACTCGAGACTACACAGCAAGGTATTTAGAGAAGATACAAAGCATGAAAATCATTAATATACAGGGTGGTCAGAAACAGTCTGAAAAGCTTGTAAGGGTTTTGCAGGGGAGGCTATGAGAAACAATATAGGTTAAAAAATCAACAGCTGAGATCGCAATAATATTTGTTTATTTATCGCTTTCGGCTTATATTAAAGACATCTTCAGAATTTTTGGCCCTGAAAGGGCAGGAGCAGAGAAGTCACAAACAGTACTATTACAAATGTCCTTAAAATAAGATAGAGAAAAGCTGTAGCAAAAATTACGAACAGTACTGTAACAAATGGCATTAAAAGAAGATGGGGAAGGGTTATAGCGTTTTCCCCTATGACTAGTTCTGGCGGCTCCTCGGTTTTCTCGTAATACCACGGTCGTACGCAGTGACGGACGGCTGTGGAGCCACGGGTTAAATAGTGTGGAATTCGCTCGTCGACTAAAGATTACGTCATCACCAGCCAACGGCAACGCTTCACAAGAACTGTATCAAATTTGCACAGTAAGTTCTCGTAGAGCACGTACGAGTACACAAGAAGTTAAAACATTATCAGGCATGTAGTCACTTATGTTAAAATAAAATAAACAAACTTACAAAAAACAGAATTAACGGTGTAATCTATTGACACTGGTGTGAAAGACAAACACATCGTTCTTACTAATGTTTTGTCGATAAACGAATAAACTAGAGAGTGGTAATAATAAAAACATACAGATATTATGGGTCAATTCTAGTGTCTAATAGCACCCGTCAACTTTGGCCAATGATGTAATGTGTGATGTTATTTTGTTCGTGCCGCAGATTGCTGTCGATGAACGTTAAATGATTTCTCTGGATTTCCTCGTTACGGGCGTATATTAAAAATTCACTGTAGATTGTTTTGTTTTCATCTCGTAATTTGTTTCGGCATCTTTTGTTAATGGAAGTAGTCGTGATTTATAAGTAGTCTCGATTTATAAGGTGTTGATTTCTAACGCTGTTGGTTATGGATAAGTCAGTTGTTTTTACTGCGAAAATTCTGCTTCAGAAAATGAGTGACCGTAAATCAACTATAAAATTTTTGTAATCATTGGGCGTCATTGCTGAATTTTGAAAGTACAGTGTGTGGAAATTATATGGTTTTGACGAAGTTTGCGTCATCACGAACTTCCGAAGAATTTATGTGGAGGTGCAGAAAAAATAACATATGGAGATCCATACGCAGGGGGACGTGGTTCGAAAGATCGGGGCTGAATTTAGAAGTAATTGTCATGCTAACCTACTATTTTTGCTATGAATATTCTTGCAAATCTGTCATGCACGAAGCAGAGGTTTCATGTGGCACTGTACTCGACTGGTTCTCGTTTCGTAGAGAATCTGCGGGGAATTTATAAAGTATAGGGGGTCACTGGAGGGTGGTTTAAAGTTGAAGTAGATGAGTCACATTGTGGAAAGAGAAAGTACGAAAGGAGGCACGAGGTTGTTGGATTTTGGGTTTTTGGAGTAGTAGTTTCTAGAGGAGATTGTGCTGATGTTGTACTTAGGGTTGCACCAAATGGGACAAAGGAAGTCTTGACGCCTTTAATAGAAGAATATGTGGAAGAAGGTTCTGTAGTCATGTCGGATGAGTTTGCTTCGTACAAGGGGTTGGGTGAAAGCGGTTGTCATCATTTGGTCGTGAATCACAATATTCAGTTCAAAGATTGTAATACGGGGGGGGGGGGGGGATGTACTAATACTATCGAGTGGATTTGGGGGGCTGTAAAATCTGTTGTCGGGCGGGGGAAGAGAAGGATTTCTGTGTTGCAAGGCCATTTAGATGAATACTGTTGGAGGAAGAGTGTTCCTAAAGGTTATTGTTTATTTCTTGAATTTATGAATGCAGTCAGCAAAATGTACAAAGCTCGTTTTGTTAGGTGTTGGTGGGTCTGATAATTTTTTCTTGTTTTACGTTGCGTTTTTTTATGTTACTGCATTGTGCCAGTGCTACTTTTTTGGTTTTTCTGGAGGGAGGTTTTTCTGTCGTTTTAATATTTTCTGGTTACAATGGTGGGCCGAGGGGTATTGCTGTGTCTTTGCCGGAGGGTTTATGTTTCTGACTCGTGGTTACATTTTTTTTACTACTTTAAAATTTTGCGTCTGATTGAGGGCGGGTGGTAGGCAAGAAGTGATATGGGTGGTACCTCATTCGTGCCTGACAGTTCGTGTTTCTTATTATTTTTTTCATTAGTTACTCTGGATTTTGCTTCTTTCGTTACAGTTTGACCTTCTAACATTATTATTTCTCGTTACCTCCTCATTTTGTTCTTGTCAGCCTCGATCCTTGACTCCTTTGGAAGTTCATATGCGGTAAGTTTCTTTTTATGTAGCCACTTTTGTGTTTTCCTTTTCGATGTTTCTGCTACACTTCTCTTATTTTTACTGTCACTGCTGGTGTATCGATTTTACTGAGTGTTATTTGGAGCTACTGTAGCTGGTGTGACTTTCGTGTAATATAATTATCGGTTGCAAGGTTTGGTAATTTTTGCGTTTTATTTCTTTGCGTGTGCAGTAATGTGTGTGAAGATTTTCGTTTTTTGAAAGTCTAGGCGTATTCTGTAGTTCAATAACAAGATCATTTTTTAAGCACGTGTCTGATATGTTATAAGATTTTTGCACAACAAACAGTAATATTGGAATCAGTAACTAGAAATCATCTCCTACATAAGTTGCTTCTAGTTACCGATCCCAACTATTCGACCGTCATTATTTATATCGTTTTTGCAGTACGTGTGGAAAATATAATATAATGTATGCTCTCGTAATTGCTCTCATGTTCTTATTTATTTCAGTCATCTTCAACTCGTTTAAATGAAATTCGAGTGTAAATAATAGTCGCGTTAAATGTATTATTTCATGGCATGCTACATTCGTTTAAGAATGTGATCCTTCCATTCATGGATTGCCCATAAAGATATAATGTCAGGTAAAATTACACTAAAGGCTGCAACCATTGAAATATAGACGCACCGTTGTATATTTACCAGGCAGTGCCCTCCGGTAAGACTTCAAAACGATGCCGTTGCCTAGACAACGTGAAGGATGAGATGGCCGTCATATCATAGAAGTGTGCACTGTAAAGGACGCCGTTGTCATGATATCGACTCAGGTCGATATCATCAAAGACGTTTGTGGTGGTAAATAAACGCTGTAGGAAAGTTACTTAGTGTTCTCCAGCGCCATTACTGAGACCAAACGCTGTTACACATGAAGCACTAGACCAGCTGCTACTGCCAGGGTGCCATAGTGGCAGAGTGGCAGCTCAGGACATCAGCTTCTAGAAACTTGATACATATGCGGCATCGTGTCGTTAATAATAAGAAAAAAGACCATTAGGATACATAAATGTTATTCTGTTAATTTACAGAAATGGAAGTATAAAACGTTAAAAAGATAGACATGCGGAGGTACATATTAACTTTGCTGGTCTCATAGTACACTATAAAATGGAAACTATACGAGATAAAAAGCCTGTTCATAACAAAGTGGCACTAACATACATGTGAGACGTGAATAAATAGAGGTATAATAATTAATTTTCATAAAAGCAAGATAAACAGGATATAAAGCATGAGACATAATAATTGTTAAGAAAGAAGTTCACCCTTCAGCGTCATTTAATATTCAAGTTAACTAATTAGGTTATTGCGCACGGATTCAAGCATCCTGCCAGATACAATTAGTGTCAGTTGTTCTCATAGCGTATATGATAGCGCAAGAGGCAGCTCAGCCTTTCGCACGGTTTCGATCCTCACTATCGTCCCATGTCCAATTTTTGTGTCTGTCTCTTGTTTGGTTTTAGAAAAACCTAACATAGAACACATTTGGCGATACCGTCTCTGGCGGGTCGCATGAATTTGTGCACGCAACGTCATGAGTGGCTCACTCAAATGCTAACGGTGTAACGTGTCGAATATTTTTCTTAACAATTATTTCTTAGTACATCCTTCCCTGTAACGGCTTTACAAGTTTTAAAGCTGTTTTTGAACACCCTGTATGTGTTTTGAGTAAAATAAACTGCGTCAGGACGGTACTACATATCCCCACGACTATAATCAGCAAAATACACTGAAGCGCCAAAACAACTGGATAGGCATGCGTACTCAAATACAGGGACATGCAAACAGGCAGAATACGGCGCTGCGGTCGGCAGCGCCTATGTAAGACAAGTGTCTGGCGCAGTTATCGGTTACTGTGCTACAAAGGAAGTTATCAAGATTTAAGTGAGTTTCAGCATGGTGTTAAAGTCGGCGCACGAGCTATGTGACAAAGCATCTCCGAGGTAGCGATGAAGTCAGGTTCTCGCACGACCATTTCACTAGTGTACCGTGAATATCGGGAGTTCAGTAAAACATCACATCTCCGACATCGCTGCCGCCACAAAAAGATCCTGCAAGAAAGGGATAATCGATTACTAAAGAGAATCGTTCATTGTGACAGAAGTACAATCCATCCGACAATTGCTGCAGATTTCAGTGTTGGGCATCAACAACTGTCAGCGTGCGAACCATTCAACGAGACTTCATCGATATGGGTTTTCGGAGCCCAAGACCCACTCGTGTACCCTTGATGACAGCATGACACAAAGCTTCATGCCTCGCCTGGGCCAGTTAACAAAGACATTGGACTATTGATGACTGGAAACATGTTGCCTGGTCGGATGAGTCTCGTTTCAAATTGTGTCTAGCGGGCAGACGTGTAAGGGTCTCGAGACAATCTCATGAATCCATGGACCCTGCATGTCACCAGGAAAGTGCTCAAGCTGGTGGAGGCTCTGTGATGGTGTAGGGCGTGTGCAGTTGGAGAGATATGGGACCCCCGATACGTCTAGATACGACACTGACAGGCGACACGTACGTACGCATCCTGTCTGATCACCTGCATCCATTCATGTCCACTGTGCATTCCGACGGACTTGGGCAATTCCAGCAGGACAACGCGACACCCCACACGTCCAGAATTGCTACAGAGTGGCTGCAGGAACACTCTTGTGAGTTTAAACGCTTCCGCTGGCTACCAAATGCCCCAGCCATAAACGTATTGAACATCTCTGGGGTGCCTTGCAACGTGGTGTTCAGAAGAGATTTCCACCACCTCATCCGGATTTATGGACAGTCCTGCAGGAATCAATGTGCCAGTTTCCACCAGCACTACTTCAGACATTGGTCTAATCCATGCCACGTCGTGTTGCGTCAGTTCTGCGTTCTCGTGGGTTCCCTACACGATATTAGGCAGGTATACCAGTTTCTTCGGCTCTTCAGTGTATCAAACCTGAATTGCTTGTTTGTGTGGAGGGGAATATTTCCAGGGGCCACTTTACACGTTCCTCTGAGATACTTAGAATTTTTCACCGTTGGGCACGATGTGAAGATAATCTGAATACCAAGAAATTTTGCGTAATTCAGTTACCGCGACGAGAAAGAGAAACCTCCGATGACGATGAATAAAAGTTAGTCTCTTGTTAGATACAATGATACCAAGTGATCGATGGTTATAAATCACCACGCATAAATGAAAGAATTCATCGTAAAATTTAAAATGGGGGACTGTGGACTTCACTCCACTGTGGAAATTGACTACGTCCATGCCGGCCGGAGTGGCTGAGCGGTTCTAGGCGCTACAGTCTGGAACTGCGCGACCGCTACGGTCGCAGGTTCGAATCCTGCCTCGGGCATGGATGTGTGTGATGTCCTTAGGTTAGTTTAGGTTTAAGTAGTTCTAAGTTCTAGAGGACTGATGACTTCAGAAGTTAAGTCCCATAGTGCTCGGAGCCATTTGAACCATTTGACTACGTCCTTGTTTGGTTATTGCTAGCCGATCAGTTGACAAAATTCTTACGTGAAATTATGTGCGAGAACGACGAAATAATCGGCAAATAAATCACAGAGTGGTTCTGCTTTTTAATACAGAATAAATAACGAAAGAGGACGTAAAGTGTTCGGTCATTATAACACCGAACAATCCACCCTCAGTCGTTTCTAAGCGGCCACTATAAAAATAGAAAAATAAATATAAAACTGTATTCATTACACAGGACACTAGGAAGGTTTAAGTGTTTTGAAGTAAATACGCAATGCATCAAGGTTTAAATATAAAGAAAGGAAAAAGATGAAGATCGCTAGTTCCATTTGTGAAAAAATGGTTGTGTGTCGTCTAGATATTGCTAGAAGTGTCGTTCGTTAATTATAGTCTCTAGCCACGATACAATAAAACTATTACTCTTAGTTGACACTTCGTGCCATTTCATAAAAGAGAAAAAGAAGAAATTCAATGTATCTAAATAAAGGTTCAGTCACACATTCATATTTCTTTCTTGATACCTGTATTTCACATACCCGACACGTAGTGCTTTAACTTCGGAACTCCGTAGGGGCTTCAGAAAGTAAATTACACATATCATCTCACGCTAAGACAATCAGAAGAGAATACATGTTCCTACAGACACAGTTCTACTGCGATACGTGTAACAGATGCATCAAAGAGTGCGAGTAAAGTGGTACGGCAGTTAGAAACACACTCCAGAATTAAAGCGCGCGGGACAGTACGGTTCTTTCGTCAAAACCGTCCAAATTGTACACAGACTGAACATGAAATTCTGGCGTTATGTGGCCCAAATGCAGTGACGTGACCAGCCGTTGTGAATTGGTGCCAACAATTTGACCAAGGCAGGAATGCTGACCCACCATACACCAAAGGTATTGCAGCATGCAGTTTCCATATTTTTGGCAATCTAAAAGAAAATGTGGAAACGATTAGGATGTTCAGACAGCGGTTCTATAATGGCTCCCTGACCAAGCAGTGTGCTAGAGCGTTCAGACCGTTGCTTGCACATACATGGTGAGTATATTGAAGAACCTTGTCTTCTATCTGTGTCACTACGAAGTGTAGCGGAGAATTCAGTGAAACTTACCTGGCCAGCCGTAATGATATGTAACTTACTTCTTGAAATACCCTCGTACAAAGCTATCCCACAGTAAGGATACCTTTGTCTTAAGATGCACTGTACACCAACACACCTTAAAGAAACTCACACTTTCTTACACGACAGCGAAAACAGAATAACGAAGTGCCCCTCCAAACACTAATAATCCATGCACATTATGCCACCAATCAACTTACGCATGATTATACGAGGTCTGTTCAAAAAATTCCGAAACATTCATAATTTCACGCCAAAGGTGGGTTAGAGCGAAATGCGGTTGGCATCACTGCCACGCCTTTACTTAATGTATAGCTATCGAAAGTTTCATTATTTTATGTCTGTTCGTTAATTTTCAGTGCTGTATTGAGTAGAGGAGTAACGTGTGAAACTCAAGAAAACCTTTACTGACACACACCAAATTATTCAGGAAGCCTACGGTGATGAGTGCTTAAGCCGTACTTGGTGTTACGAATGGTTAACACGGTTTAATAACGGCCGGACGGAAGTTAAAGGTGACCCTCGTTCAGGACGCCCTTCGACGTCTAATGACGACGCTCGTATCAGGAATGTCAACGAAATTGTAGGTGCCAATCGATGACTGACTGTTCGAGAGATTGAAGAAGAATGTAACATTTAAATTGTATCATGTCATTAAAAGTATCTTGGAATGCATTGTGTTGCCGTCACGTTCGTCTGACGGCTCACAAGTTAAGACCAGAAAGACCTTCGCCTCGCAGTCTCTGAAGAGCTTTCGGATGGCTCAAATGAGAACGAGATGTTCCTTAACGGAATCATAACTGTGATGAGACGTCGATCTACGGTTATGATGTTGAGATCAACGTTCAGTCTCCGCAGTGGGTCGGGAAACATTCTCCAACGCCAAAGAAGCTCGTCGGTCAGGTCAGATCAGATCAAATGTCAAAGGCACGCTGATGGGTTTTTTCTGCCTCTGAAATATTAGTTCATCATTAATCCGTTCCACAGGGACAAACTGTTAATCGATGGTACTGTAGGGACGTGTTGAAACGTCTGCGAGAAAATATGAGAAGGAGACGGGCCTCAAATGTAGCCCGAGACAATTCATGGCTCTTGCATCACGATAGCGCACCCGCGCATTCATCTCTGTTGGTGCGTAACTACTCTACAAAAAACGAAATCACTGTACTGCCTCATCTTCCATACTCTCCATACCTGCGGACCTTTTTTTATTTCCAAATTTGAAAACCCTGTCGAAAGGACAAAGATTTGCAACGATTAACGAGATAAGAGAAAATTCGAAGACGGTGCTTCCCACGATCCAGTAAGAGGTGTACAAAGACTCCTTCCGGAAGTGGAAATGGCTTTCGGAACGGTGTATCGACTACGGAGGCGACTATTTCGAAGGAGATCATACACAATAAGTAAAAGAAAAGCGTAGAAAATGGTGTGGACGAAGTTCCGAAATTTTTTGAACAGGCCTCGTACACATGTTACACTCTGTTATGTAGAGTAAACCCACATACAAAAATTTGTACAGTGAGTTGACACCAACCCGTTCTAGGAATAGAACTGAAACGAAATTCATCAAATAGGAATGACCGACAGTACGGGGAATTATTTGCAGTTCGATTTTGCAATTTTGGACTCAACAAGTTTGTGTCAAGTACCAAAAATACCGTACAGTCACCACAGGTGAAGAACTGTACAAAATGAACCTATCCCTAAAATGTCTCATTTTGCAGTTTCTGAACACAGCACAACACAGATTTATATGTAATGGTTGCATGGAGACTATGAAAGGATTCAGAAAGAACCTATTCTGTAAACGACGAGATCCAGTGAAACGCACATACATGTTGGCCACATACTCATGCTAGTCTGGACGTAATATCGCAGAGGAAACAACAGTTTTGCCTGGTAATTGGGATATGTTCATTATATAGTACATAGTTAAGATCCTTGCTACGTGGACTTTATTAGGACTTTGAATCTAGAATAATACAGACTGACAACTTAACCTAGACACAAGTAGAAGATGCAGTATTACTTATTACCGTATAATGCATAGTAAAGATCCTTCCCACCTGGCCAGCCGATGTGGCCGAGCGGTTCTAGGCGCTTCAGTTTGGAACCGCGCGACCGCTTCGGTCGCACGAATCCTGCCTCGGGCATGGAAGTGTGTGATATACTTAGGTTAGTTAGGTTTAAGTAGTTCTAAGTTCTAGGGGACTGATGACCTCAGATGTTAAGTCCCATAGTGCTCAGAGCTATTTGAACCTTCCCACCTGGACTTCACCAAGACGTTGAGTCTAGAATAATACAGACCCAGAACTTACCTTAGATACAAGTAGAAGCTGCAGATTTACTTGTTACTATTTTCAGTCAATGGAGGAGAAAAAAATTTTCATGTCATTGCAGCATATCTGAGATTGAAAGAAAAAGAATTTCTTTTTTGCAGTTTGGGCAACCACAGCTATGAGTAGTCAGCTTGGGTATTAATAACTGGTTCAGCTATGTTTAGTCCTTTATTATCGGATCACTACCTGTTTCGTGGCACTATCTTCAGGTGAACATGTGACTAAAGCATTACAGCGGAAAAGTTCGGAATCTTTTCACCCAGCATTCGTTGTCCGTCAAAACAAATCAAGCGACGTTTAGTTTTGGCGGACAACGAATGTTGGGCAAAAAGATTCCGAGCTTTTATGCTCTAAGGTTTTCGTCAATGTTCACCAGAAGATGTGGCTTTTAGTGCCACGAAACAGGTAGTGATCCAATAATAAAGGACTACATACCATTGAAGCGGTTATTAATAACAAAGATAATTTCTTTTTCTCCTTTCAGTTTACTGTATAAACAAGAAGTAACGTTAGAGAAGCCGAGTCGGGAAGAGAATCTGTGGCGAGAGAAATGATAAAGTCTGAGGGGAGAAAGGAAAACTTTAGGAACTACAAAAAAAAAAAGAAAATAAAAAAAAACGCAGTTATCTAGGAGCTGAGACCGGCCCAAATCGAATCTATGTTGCAGATTAACGACCATTTGTCAGTTACACCGGTCAGCTTAATTGTGGTTTTTAAGTCGTTTCGTCCGCCCTTTTGATCGAACACTGTGCTCGTTCTCAATCTTTGCCTCAGAAATACGCGATACACGACCAGAACGAAGAGACACAATTCACAGATGCATGAAACACACGAATTTCCTCTCTTACGTTAGTCAAAGACTTTGGCGAAACGGACATTTGGCCATAAAAGTTTAAACTGTTGTGACGTCGAGTCTCGGCATGGCAAGTCCACTGCAGACTAGCCTTCCCTCTAATAACGTACGTTGCACGGGACAGCCTAATCAAGAGGCGGAGCGAGACGGCTGTTCATTCGAGTGGCCTACAAAGGCAGGTCGCCAACACAACAGCAGCTACTCGTATGTCCGTATGTCACATGTCAGCAGTCGCGTGGGACAAGTAGGGCGCAGTTTCATATCACCAGGCTATAAGCCGCCCTCCGCGGCTTAAGGGGCAGTTGCAATTCCAGTTCCATCGAGATCAGCGGTTTCATTGCCGTCCGCTTGCCGAGAAGTATCGACATTTTCGCCGAAGGAATAGGCACGCTCGCCGACGACGAGTTCGATGTGAATTCGGCGATTCAGAGACAGTGCAAGATGTCGTGATGCAGCAGTGTCTACGTCTGGGAGAAGAAAGTCGTACTTAGCGATTTGGTCATAATCTTTGAACGGGACAGTGGAACAGACTGGAATTGTTTGTAGAAGGACCACAAGGAAGTTGAGTGTTTTCCTGACTACATCAGTATTTTGGACAAAGAAATTTGTAGTTATTTCGGTGGTTGTAATATTTATGTATGGGTTCCCCATACTTTTTGTTGGGAGTAGCGCCCCAGTTCGCACGGAAATATCTGCGGCACTTCGTAGGCTGTTGTCAAGCAACGAAGTCGCAGTAGCCACATTTACTGGCGACGAAATGATTTTTTTTTGTCATTAGTCTTCCAACTGGTTTCATGCGACCAACAACGAATTCCTCTCCTGTGCCAACCTCTTCATCTCAGAGTAGAACTTGCAACTTAAGTCCTCAATTATTTGGTGGATGCATTCCAATCTATGTCTTCCCCTACAGTTTTTAGTCTATACAACCCCCTCTAGTACCATGGAAGTCATTCCCTGATGTGTTAACAGATTTCCTGTCATCCTGTCCCTTCTGCTTTTCTATGTTTACCACATATTCCTCTCCTCTCCGAATCTGCACAGTGCCTCCTCATTCCTTACCATATCAATCTCCCTAATTTTCAACATTCGTATCTAGCACCACATCTCAAATGCTTCTATTCTCTTTTGTTCCGGTTTTCCCACACTTCATATTTCACTACCATACAAGGCTGTTCTCCGAACGTATATTTCTTCCTCAAATTAATGTCTTTTTTGATACTAGTAAACTTACTTTGGGCAGGAATGCCCTTTTTTTGCTATTGCTAGCCTGCTTTTGATATCCATCCGTCGTTGGTTAATTTGCTGTCTAGGTAGCAGAATTCCTTAACTTCATCTCCCTCGTGATCATCTATCCTGATGTTAAATTTCTCGCTGTTTTCTCATTACTTTCGTCTTTCTTCGATTTACTCTCAGCGCATATTCTGTACTTACTCATTAGATTGTAGATAGTTCCATTCAGCATATCATGTAATTCTTCTGTCATCAGCGAATCTTATCATTGATCTCCTTTCACCTTGAATTTTAATTCCACTCCTGAAACTTTCTTTTATTTCCATCATTCCATCATAACGTCTTCGATGTACGTATTGAACAGTAGGTTCGAAAAACTACATACCTGCCTTACATCTTTTTTAATCGGAAAAGTTAAAACATAAATAAACTGCCAAATCAAAACTAATTCCACAACGAGCGGTCTCCTTGTACAGAGGATAATCGCAAGGAAGGAAAAGAAGGGAAAGAAGAAGGAGGCAGCAAGAACAAAACATTCTCCCTATTTGATGGGGAAGGAAATTTTCGATAGGTTCTCTTCTCCTACGTAATGCTCGAAGAGAAATACGTCTAAGTCAGCGAAGGACTGAAGGCCCTTTGGAGTTTCGTTAAATCCGTCGGACTCTTAGAAAAGGGCTCTTAGTGTTATAAACAAGGTCTACGGCGACTGTTAGGACAATACTGCCTTCTTGAAGGTACCAAGCTAGCCGACGTACTGGGTAAGATCGTGAATACTATCTCGGAAGAAACGATCTTCATCCATCCGTCACAATGATTCCTTTGAAAAGAGCATATTGTCCAGTGCTCCCTCTCGTTGTCGCCAGGGTACAGAACAATTACACAGCTTCCTTCCTCTTCCTCTCGTACATTTGCCGTTGCATGTTGGAAACAGTTTTGGTTTGAGTATATCTCTTTGCTTACTTTCATTACCGTGCTTCTTAACTGACAGTGACTCGCAATGTATTACTTAGACACACATCACTTTATGTAATACGGGATACGTTCTGGTACAGCGCATATTCATATTGTAAGATGAGATAAGACGAGAATCAATCTTTCGACAGCCCTATAAAGCTAGAATATTCCAAAATCTTTTCTCAAATTGACACCGCTTACGGAAGCATACTCAGTTACACCATACATCATCTTTTGTCAGAGTAAACCGTGTAGAAGAGTCACTAATGGACTGGACCTCAAGATAAACATGCTGCGGGACGGAAGGTACAACAACTGGTTATCTTATCATTTCACCACAACAAAATTTTCAGATCCGTTTCAAAATAGTTACGCTATAGGAGCCGAAACCGATTATGGATTGAAGTAAAACACATATTTTCAACTTGAGTGGCTGTTCATTAACTTTCCGGAGACAATCAAGGGCGTACTAGGGCATACACCAAAAAAAAAGTGAAAGCTTCCTACTGACCTCGCAGGAATCAGAGGGGAATGCCAGCAACAAATTGCTCACATCAGCAGGAGCTACCGGTAGTTGACTACGTGTTCCATAAACCACAATCGTCTCCTCTCGGTAAGCCGTGGAAAGAATCAGCTTAAAATGATAAAAGTATAACAACGTGCTGTCCGTTTACATGGCCGTCTTTCATCTTAATCTTAAATTAGGTTACTTTTGACTTACTTTTCCTTCTTACAATATTTTATACGACGTGGTCAGAAACAGCCGAAAAGCTTGTAAGGGTGTTGCAGGGCGGGTTGTGCTGAGAAATAGTTGTTAATAAAAAAAAATCGATACGTTGCGCCATTTCCGAGTTGGTTAGCATTGAAATAAGCCAGTAAGGTCTTCGTGCGCGCAAATTCAAGCAGCCCACCAGAGACGGCGTCGCCAAACGTGTTCTTCCTCTAGTTTCCTACAACCGAACAAACGTAGTTCTCGCTCACCTAGCTAAAAGTTATTACTTCTGGAAAGGCACAATTTAACTGGTAATGAGCGTTTGAACAAGTGGTCACCCACGGACCCACAGATATCTGTGCACTACCGTAATTTACCGCGTGCAAGTGCTTCAATTTGCGAGCGCAATGACCTGATTCGCTAACTTCAGTGCTAAATAACTCGGAAACACTGAAACGGATCGAGTTTTTTTCTTTGCAATCATTTCTCAGCACCATATTCCGATAACACCTTTACAAGCTTTCCAGACTGTTTCTGACCACCCTGTGTTAAACTGTGTAAGCACACACGCACACACACACACACACACACACACACACACACACAAAATCATGTTATTACACATTCAGAAATTACTCTAAGCAGTAGCAGAGTTTGAGAAAAATCGACTTAAAGACTTGTATAAAACTTATCAAAATAACTTCCTTTACATTCGGGTAAGTATTTCTGGCAGTAAATTCATTTCTGTTCTATGCAACAGTAATATGGACATGTGGTTCTGTTCTCGCCGAATGTGAGATGTTAACAGGTGATTATTAATTAGTTCTTTGAGTTGGCACTTTTCTTGCTTTTCTAAAAGCTTTTTTGTTTTTCTTATGACTTTTCAGGTAATACTTTTGTCTCCCTTCCAATCCAACTGCAATATTACACGACATTCGAACCTCCAGCAGTCAAAGCAAAAAGTGAAAACAAGTTGAAACTGTTTCATGAGAAAAATACAAAATGAGAACTATAATTTAAGAAAATTAATATATTTTTATAAGGAATATCCATTAGGTAAAGCTTAAGGAACACAATTTACGAAAACATAGCATCATGAATGGTCTTACATACACCGACGAAAGGGATTCAGTATGAACTTTCTTTCTAGCAAAAACTTCCATTTTTTTCCTTGTACGCTACAGTGCACTGCCATAAAGAGACGTTGAGTTGTTTTCTATTGGTATTGTTGAGGATCTGCGCATATACTTTTTGCTCGAATGTACTTTTCACAAAACCAATACATGGGTCGCTCTTCCGCTCTCGAAGTACTTTAATGTCGCATTGTCCATGGCAATTATGCTCGCACCTATAATTCTAACACAGGTAGTGAGAAACTGTCGTTATTTCAGCCCATCGCGACATCTCTATCACTGATGATAACAATGCGCGTGTTTATAAAGAACCTGTATCTAACACTACAATGTCCTTCAGAAGTGTATGCGTGCAGAATAGACAGACTCTGTTTCAACGATTACAGCTGTTTCGTAACATTTACAACAGACGTAATCGCCAAAACTGTGTCTGTTCCTTCAGACATGCATGCATGTCTGAAGGACATTGTAATGTAAGATACAGACGCTGTACAAACACAGACCGTAATAATCAGTGACATTAAAATTTACATTCAACTTAACTAACACGTGAAAAGTGACAAGTGCGAATGTGGCGCTATTCTTGAACGACCCATGCACACCTGCCAGCAGCAACGCTGAAGCGACACTGTTCTTGCCGTGGCGAATCATGCGGTAGCCTGTAACAGAACTGGCACGACTGCTCTCAAATGGACAATTTTCTAGATAGAGATGTGACGATTTTCACACACTTGGGACATTTCACACGTAATTTTCAGTGAATTTTGCTACTTTTTTACCGACGTGTGATATATGATTTCTGTTTGAATTTTAAGCTAATTTTACTGTCATGGTCTTCAGCCGAAAGTCTGGTTTGATACAGCTCGCCACACTTGCCTATTCTGCGAAATTCTCTTCATTTCCGCATAACAACTGAAAGCTACCACCATCTGTACCGGCTTACTGCGTTCATGCCTTGTTCTTCCTGTATAATTCTTACTCCTCCAGTACGATTTGTGACCACCTGTTAAAAGCCTGAATAACCCGCTTTAGCGGCGCGGACGAGTAGGAAGAGAGTCTTTGAAGTTCTGGAAGATACTGACAATGATGTGGAGCTATTCCGACTCCAGTGCCGCTACCAGCTTCGCTAGGTTTCTTTCTCGAGGATTTATGGCGTGAACAACCCAATCTAGATGGTCTCACAGATTATCGGTTGGGTTTAAATCCAGGTAGTCTGTTGGCCAGGGGAGTACGGTAAACTCATCCTGGTGCTCTTGGAACCACAGCTGTACACTGCGAGCTGGGGGATCATTAATGTAGGCGTACTCAAGTCTTTCTCGAGAGGTCGGCGACGTGGTCGATCATGAACCGTGTCAGACTTGAGGCGCAAAAATAAGATGATAATCAGAATTACCAACTGGCTGTTGCCTGCGACGCGACTAACTACTTTTGACACTTGAATTTAGTTAGTGAAAGTGTGCTGGGCACCGGAAGCAACCTGGAAAGAATTAGTCTTAATAACTTCGCTATGACTGGGATCGAATGTAGTTATTGCTTCAGCTGAGACTTTCCTGTCTGCGGCATAGCGCATAATTACATCACGAACACTGTTTACGCAACCTGCCCGTCTGATTTAAGACATTGTTAATTATGATTCTTCCAAGTATCACAGTAAGCCATCGTTATGTTTGGTATGCTAATCTCTCTTCTATACAAAATATACGCTTTAGATAATCCTTTTCTTCCAGTGATGATGATTGAAAAAACCGAAAACTGTCAAGTATTAAGTTAAATACATACATCTCATGGCGAAAGAATGCTTTTCTTTAAATATCTTACGGCATTTAGCAACTATCAAAAGTGTAAAATGGTCACCTGCTCTCTACAGGTAGTGTCGTTGATCAATAATCAAAACTTTTGTGTCCGGGGTTCGAACTCCGCCGCCACTTAAATTTTGAGTGAAAACCATCAGCAATGGCTGTCGAAGATTTCCAGCATAAGAAGTCATCCTCTTTCTGTCAATGGCCTTATCAGAGAGGCAGGAGAAGCGGGCAGAGTTTTATGTAGGGAACTACCCCTAAAAGCGGAAGAATCAGCAATGATCAACAGCATTAGGATGCACAAAGCAACGGAACCCATTGCTTTAAACAAACATAACGTGAACCCCTAGGAAATGTACCCTGTAATTGAAAAAGTGTTATGATAATCTCTCCATTGGCAAAAGATTCCGTATTACTCCCCCATTCTGATCTCCGAGAGGAAACTGCCATTGGTGAGGTGACCATGAGAAAAGATCGAATAATCAAGGAAAGGATAACGTTCTACGAGTGGGGGCGTGGAATGTCAGTCATTTAAACGTGGTAGGGAAGCTAGAAGATTTGAAAAGGAACTGCTAAAGCTCGATTTTAATGAAGGGTTCATCGTCCAGAGTTTGATTTTGATAATGTACGTTTGGAGCGCACCATTGTACTGTCGTGAAACATGGACAGTGGGAAAACCAGAACAGAAGAGAATCAAAACATTTGAGATTTAGCGCTACAGACGAATGTTGAAAGTTATGTGGACTAAAAAGGTAAGGAATGACAAAGTTCTCTGCAGAGTCGGCGAGAAAACGAATGTATGAAAAATACTGACAATAAGACGGAACAGGATGACAGGACTCGTAAAAAGACATCAGGGAATAACTTCCATGGTACTAGAGAAAGGTGTAGAGGGTAAAAACTGTAGATGAACGCAGAGATTGGAATACAACCAGCAAGTAATTGAGGACGTAGGCTGCATGAGCTGCTCTGAGATAAAAAGGTTGGCACAGGAGAGGAATTCGTGACGGGCCGAATCAAACAAGTCAGAAGACTGATGACTCAAAGGAAAAGACCTACACTTCACTCTTCATTGTGAAAGGAATGGTGATAGGCTGGATTCTAGAATGAAACTATTATGTTTGATGAGCAGACGTTGGTCGACTGTCTATATTTCACTTTTATTTCCGATGAGTATCGTAAATGAAATCTAAAATCAAGTCCCTCTGTATTTCACTTTTTAGACGTCATTTTCGATACCATACATTTAATAACTAATCTGCCCCTATTCGGTTTTTAAGATTTCGTTTCCATCAAGTATCGGAAACAAAAACTAGAAACCGAAGTACAATGGAACTTTTACTGTCTCTATGTGCCACTTATAATTATTATGGATATGTTAAAAAATGAAACAAGTGTTTCATTTTTAGCATCTCCATTGTTTTACTCCTTGCACAACATGTCTCAGAAACAAATGCAGTCCTTAAACTTCTCCAGGAACTGTGTCATCACAGTTTTGTCCACCACGCTCTCTATCATATTAGTTGTAGGAGGAATATTCCGAAAGTATGATCCGGTCAGTCGCGAAACGAAAACCACTGCAAAAAAAAAAAAAAAATAATTATTTGCTACAGTTACCCACACCTGTCAGCTGAGTCTTTACGTAGTCGCCGCTCCGACTTACACATGTGTTATAGCGTTGAACCACCTTTCCAGTACCCTTGTCATAGAAGGCAGCGACCTGTGCTTTCTGCCAATTCTCTACGCTTGCCTACAGCTCGTTGACTGTGCCAAAAAGTTGTCTGCAAAGTCTGCGGTTCGTGCGAGCGGAGACGAAACTCAGGGGCAGACAGTTACTGACTTTATTGTGGGTGATCAAATACTCCCCATCGAAAATGCTGCAGGAGCGTCTTCATTGCCCCTGAAGAGTGCGGCCGACAATTGTCATGAAGAAAGAACTGCGTGGCAGTTGTGTTATGTGGGTTGCATGACATCGGACGAAATCTCTCATTTGGACTGCATACTTTGCAGGAGACACTGTTTAGCCAGGCATCTTTATGAGCTCACTCTACGCTCAGAACTGAAAAGAGCAACGTGACGCGATCGATGAGCATACTCGAGGCACTGCCCAACACATCTGCGCAAAGCTTTATCGGATTTTCACTGTGGTTTCCATTTCGCGCCCGATGGACCTTACATTCCGAATAGCCCTTGTATTTCAACTGCATTTAATCTCACCGGCACTGATGGAAAACGAACTTTTACCAGTCGGTCAACATGATAGCACTACACACAGCACAATTTTTTAATTTGTTAGGCGAAGTGGCGGGGAATTTGGTGTGTCTGTCGTCGGGTGGACATACTCAGCTGATCGCCCCACAGGAAATTCGGTCGGTCGATCGGGCAATGAACCTACGTACAATTTGTCGAAAGATCGCCCAATAAACTGCTCCGTGTGTAGGGTCCTGCAGCGGGATGCAGTATCTCTGCTTCGCACCCTATGCTCACTGTAAGGGGTAAGACTAAGTGGTGGTTACTTGGTGATGAAGAGGCTTTCACAAGATAGATTAGCATGGAGAGCTGAATCGAACCGGTCTTCAGATCGAAGACCAGAACAACAACAACAACAACATAGTGATAGGCAAATTAGTATATTTAGAAAAGTCGGCATTCACTCACTACTAGTAAAAAGAGGTGGGTTGAAGGTCTTTCGCAACATGTACCATAATAAAGAAAGATTTCGTTACCAGCTTAACGGCTTGCAGGTTAGCCTGTGTCCAAAGTAGGTCCTCTTGACAATTGTCAAGATGGTTTCCAATACACACTTATCAGACAGAACTTTATGATTACTACTTAGTAGCCGGTCTGTTCACCGTTGGCACGAACAGCAGCGATTGGTAGTAGTATGGAAGCGGTGAGGTCTCGGCAGGTAGCTGTAGGAATTGACACAATATCTTCACACTCAAGCCACATAATTCCCATAAGTTCCGGGGAGGGGGTTGATGGGCTGTGACGGCACTTTCAATCACATCCCAGATGTCTTCTGTTGGGTCCAGATCTGGTGAGTTGTGGCTCCAACACATCAACTGAAACTCGCCACTCTGTCCCTCGAACTACTCCGTCACACTCCTGGCCTTGTGATATGGCGCATTATCGTGTGGAAAAATGCCATGGTCATCATGAAAGGGTGGTCGTGGTCTGCAACCAGTGTACGATACTCCTTGGCCGTTATGGTGCCTAGTATGAGCTTCACTGGATACACGGGTACCCACGTGAATGTTCGTCGGAGCGTAATGGAACAGCCACCAGCTTGTCTCCATCGCACAGTACGGGTGTCAAGGAGTTATTCCCCTGGAAGACGACGGATTTGCGCTCTTCCATCGGGAAACATGAGATCATGCAACGCTCTGCCACTGCTCCATCGTTCAGTGCTGATGGTCATGTGCCCTCTTCAATCGAAGTTGCCGCTGTGGTGTTAACATGGGCACATACGTGGATCATCGGCTGCGGAGGCCCTTGTCTAGAAGTGTCCGATGCACCGTGTGTTCAGATACACTTGTACTCTTCCCAGAATCAAAATCTGATGTTAGTTCCGCCATAGATCGCCGCCTGTCCTGTTTTACCTGTTTACTCAGCCTAAGGCCTGCGACATCTGTAATGAGGGGTAGTCGCCCAAACCGGCGACGTCTCGACGTGGTTTCATCCTGATTTCGCCACGTGTTGCACAGACTCAGCACAGAACTCCTTGAACCCCCGACAGGTCGTGCAATTTCCGAAATGTTCCGGCTGAGTCTCCGGGCCGTCACAATCTGACCTCGGTAAAACTCAGATAGCTCGCTCGCCTTCCCCGTTCTACGTACACAGCACACTCACCGTGTATGTGTACTACTAAAAGTCACTCCGCGCCAGGCGACGCTGCTATCGCCTGGAGGGGTTTATATCGATAGCAGGTCGGCTGTCGTAATGTTCTGGCTGATCTGTATATATACAGGGTGGTCCATTGACAGTGACCGGGGCAAATATCTCACTAAATAAGCGTCAAACGAAAAAACTACAAAGAACGAAACTTGTCTAGCTTGAAGGGGGAAACCAGATAGCGCTATGGTTGGCCCGCTAGATGGCGCTGCCATAGGTCAAACGGATATCAACGGATTTTTTTTTTTTAATAGGAACCCCCATTTTTTTATTACATATTCTTGTAGTACGAAAAGAAATATGAATGTTTCAGTTGGACCACATTTTTCGCTTTGTGATATAAGGCGCTGTAATAGTCACAAACATATGGCTCACAATTTGAGACGAACAGGTGGTAACAGATAGGTTTTTAAATTAAAATACAGAACGTAGGTACGTTTGAGAATTTTATTTCGATTGTTCCAATGTGATACATGTACCTTTGTGAACTTATAATTTCTGAGAACGCATGCTGTTACAGCGTGATTACCTGTAAATACCACATTAATGCAATAAATGCTCTAAATGGTGTCCGTCAACCTCAATGCATTTGGCAATACGTGTAACAACATTCCTCTCAACAGCGGGTAGTTCTCCTTCCGTAATGTTCGTACATGCATTGACAATGCGCGGACGCATGTTGTCAGGCGTTGTCGGTGGATCACGATAGCAAATATCCTTCAACTTTCCCCACAGAAAGAAATCCGGGGACGTCAAATCCGGTGAACGTGCGGGCCATGGTATGGTGCTTCGACGACCAATCCACCTGTCATGAAATATGCTATTCAATACCGCTTCAACCGCACGCAAGCTATGTGTCGGACATCCATCATGTAGGAAGTACATCGCCCTTCTGTCATGCAGTGAAACATCTTGTAGTAACATCGGTAGAACATTACGTAGGAAATCAGCATACAGTGCACCATTTAGATTACCATCGATAAAATGGGGGCCAATTATCCTTCCTCCAATAATGCCGCACCATACATTAATCCGCCAATGTCGCTGATGTTCCACTTGTCGCAACCATCGTGGATTTTCCG
The DNA here is from genome assembly GCF_021461385.2 of Schistocerca piceifrons. NCBI lineage: Eukaryota > Metazoa > Arthropoda > Insecta > Orthoptera > Acrididae > Schistocerca > Schistocerca piceifrons. The sequence continues at coordinate 237,394,590 of NC_060145.1, read as the reverse complement.
TTGCCCAGTAGTGCACATTATGCCGGTTTACGTTACCGCTGTTGGTGAATGACGATGACGCTTCGTCGCTAAATAGAACGCGTGCAAAAAATCTGTCATCGTCCCGTAATTTCTCTTGTGCCCTGTGGCAGAACTGTACACGACGTTCAAAGTCGTCGCCATGCAATTCCGAGTGCATAGAAGAAATACGGTATGGGTGCAATCGATGTTGATATAGCATTCTCAACACCGACGATTTTGAGATTCCCGATTCTCGCGCAATTTGTGTGCTACTGATGTGCGGATTAGCCATGAGAGCAGCTAAAACACCTACTCGGGCATCATCATTTGATGCAGGTCGTGGTTGACGTTTCACAAGGGGCTGAACACTTCCTGTTTCCTTAAATAACGTAACTATCCGGACACTTGGATGATGTCGTCCAGGATACCGAACAGCATACATAGCACACGCCCGTTGGGCATTTTGATCACAATAGCCATATATCAGCACGATATCGACCTTTACCACAATTGGTAAACGGTCCAGTTTACCACGGGTAATGTATCACGAAGCAAATACCGTCCGCACTGGCGGAATGTTACGTGATACCACGTACTTATACGTTTGTGACTATTACAGCGCCATCTATCACAAAGCGAAAAAAGTGGGCCAAATAAAACATTCATATTTCTTTACGTACTACACGAATATGTAATAAAAATGGGGATTCCTATTTAAGAAAACGCAGTTGATATCCGTTTACAGATGTTAAGTCCCATAGTACTCAGAGCCATTTGAACCATTTTGATATCCGTTTGACCTATGGCCGAGCCGGCCGGGGTGGCCGAGCTGTTCTAGGCTCTACAGTCTGGAACCGCGTGACCGCTACGGTCGCAGGTTCGAATCCTGCCTCGAGCATGGATGTGTGTGATGTCCATAGGTTAGTTAGGTTTAAGTAGTTCTAAGTTCTAGGGAACTGATGACCTCAGCAGTTAAGTCCCATAGTGCTCAGAGCCATTTGAAACATTTGAACCTATGGCCGAGCCATCTAGCGGGCCAACCATAGCGCCATCTGGTTTCTCCCTTCAAGCTAACCGAGTTTCGTTCTTTGTAGTTTCTTTCGTTTGATGCTTATTTCGTGAGATATTTGGCCCGGTCACTATCAATGGACCACCCTGCTCACACACACACACACACACACACACACACACACACACACATACACACACACACACACATATATATATATATATATATATATATATATATATATATATATATATATTTTGTGTGTCGACAAAGGGGGACTCAGGAGGTGAGGGGCACGGGAGTACGTGGGAGTTTAACGTCCCGTCAACAGTGCCACACGCCAGCATGTGAAGAATTTCTCTGCATAATGAAGTAGTACTTGAGTCTTCAGGATATACAGGTCACTGTGCTTTAAAAATCTCTGAAAAAGGTTTCCAACAAATGCGTTTCTCTTAAAGAAATTTTATGTTTTCATTGTGATCTGCATAGCTTCTTGCCCTCGGGTTCTGCTAGCCAACGGTATTGCGAATAAAGAACGAACACAGTTTCTATTAATTATTCATTAACTTATTAGTACACATCAGATACCGAAGCATGACTGTCGGAAGCACAGGTGAGAAGGTCCTCGGGAGCGATATTATTTCCACTGAAGAATCTTCTGCAGTTTCTGGCATCTGTTTCACTAACTCTATCTCTTACGATTATTGTAAATATTTGCGCTCCAGTTTTTGATCGTATGCACTGCGCGTCCAACACAAGCCAGCAGGGTCCTAAATTATGCGGCGAACAATATCAGCAAGATAATTTTAACTAAGACAACAAGTGACTTTTAACACATTCCGTCCATATAATCGGTGTCCTTTGACAGCCTCGAGTTCTTCGTGCTAATGGCTGGAATAACAGCACTAACGTTTTCCTTCTTGTCAGTTAATAATAACAGTAACTGCAACAAGCAGCTTGTCTGCTTCTACTTTTAGGTTCCCCCAGACCGATGCTATCAATATTTTGTAGCCCAGTTCGAGAAACCAACGACCCTGTAGGCAAAACAGAGCAACTTCTACATGGTGGAGAATACACAGCTTATCTGCTTATTTTTTTGTGTTTCCTCGGCCTACTTTTGGAAATATTTTGTCACCCATATCGAATACTTAACAACACTGTAGGAAAACACGAACACCTTTCGGACGGTGTGTACCATGGTATTCCCTAACAATATGGCGAAAGCTGTGAACAATGGTAATCGAGGCGTAGAAGCCTTGCAATGTTCTCAACTATTCTATGATTCCTTATAAACCTTGTAATAGTACATTCGCACGACCAGTAAGAATACGTCGGAACGGGTTCTTTTATTTACTGTTGCTCAATTCTGTAGAGTTACTTTCCTTTTGTAATAGTTTTATCGGTGTTGATTCCTGTGAATATTCTTTCTGCATATCCTGTGCAATACATGCTAAACAGTACTTTTGTAATTGAATATCACCTGAGTCTATAATACGAAGCTGTAAATGACGGACCACAGGATTGGTAGAGTGTGAACTACACCTTCATGTGCTGTGAAGTCGCTAACAGTAGCAGCACTAACGCCCGCGAAGCGCTCGTATTTACGTGGATTATCCCCCACAGGGAACGAGACACTAAAACTATTCGATGAGCTATGTTAATTGCAACACAGTAAGCGTAGATGGCTGAAGGAGAGAGGTAGTAGATAGAAAAAAATTCCTGGAATAGAGAAATTTTTTAACATCTGGTAACAGTTAAGTGTTAGGTAATCTCTCCTGAAGATATTCATCTGTAAAGTAACCTTCTACGAAAGTGAAACGTGGGCGACAAACAGTTCAGATAAGAAGAAACTGAAGGTTTTAAAATGAGGTGCTACTGGAGATTAAGGAAGATTGGATGTGATGATCGAATAACTATGGAGGAGGTACCGAATAGAACTGGGAGTAAAATAAATTTGTGGCACAACTTGACTACATGAAGGATTCAGTTTATAATGCACATTCTGAGGCTTCAATGAAACTGAAGAGAAATGTGGGCGGGGTAGGGGATAAAGGGTTTGATGATAGGGTGCACGTTGAAACGGACATAGGCTGCAGTAGGTACACAGGGATGAGGAGGCTTTCACAAGGTAACTAGAGTGGAAAGCTGCATCACGGACACATCAAAAAAAGTTTTGTATCATCCCGGTTCCCAGAACTCCAGAAGATAGAAGTTGACTGTCATATTGTATCACAGACACAGTCCCTTTGAATGTTCAGAGATGTCACTAAACCCGCCCAAAGAAGTAAACAACCATGCATGAACAGCGCCTATTAGACGGAGGGGGTCTGACAGCCGATCGGTTCCAGTCATTCCACGAGGAAGGAGGTACACGGCTCGTGTTATCTGCGGTCAATAGCGCGGTTAGATCGCGTCCGCATTGTTACTTTGTGCCAGTAAAGAATTTCAACAAGGAGGTGTCCAGAAGTCTCGGAGTGAACCAAAGCGATGTTGTTCGGACATGGAGGAGATACAGAGACACAGAAACTGTCGATGATTTGCCTCGCTCAGGCCTCCCAAGGGCTAATACTGCAGTGGATGACCGCTACCTACGGATTATGGCTTGGGGGAACCCTGACAGCAATGCCACCGTGTTGAATAATGCTTTTCGTGCAGCCACAGATTGTCGTGTTACGACTCAATCTGTACGCAATAGGCTGCATGGTGCGCAACTTCACTAGCGACGTCCATGACGAGGTCCATCTTCACAATCACGACAGCATGCAGCTCGGTACAGAAGCACCCAGCAACATGCCGAATAAAACCGTGACAAGACGCCATAGACCGCACGACTACCCAGCGGGGCCGCTGGTGCTCACGGAAGGTGCTGTATCGACTGTACGATACGTGAATACCATCCTCCGGCCGATAGTGCAGCCATATCGGCAGCATATTGGAAAGGCATTCGTCTTCATGGACGACAATTCACTCTCCCATCGTGCACATCTTGTGAATGACATCCTTCAGGATAACCCATCACTCGACTAGAGTGGCCAGCATATTCTCCAAACATGAACCCCATCGGACAGGCCTGGGATAGTTTGAAAAGGGCTGTTTATGGATGACATGACCCGTCAACCACCTTGAGGGACTTACGCCGAATCGCCGTTGAGTAGTGGGACAATCGGGATCAACAGTGCCTTGATGAACTTGTGGATAGTATGCCACGATGAATAAAGTCATGTATTAGTGCAAGAGGACGTGCTACTGGTTATTTGAGGTACTGGTGTCTACAGCAACCTGGACCACCACATCCGGAGGTCTCGCTGTAGGGTGGTAGAACATGCAATGTGTGGTTTTTATGAGCAATAATAGGTCGGAAGTGATGTTTATATTGATCTCTATTCCAATTTTCTGTACAGGTTCCGGAACTCTCGGAAACGAGGTGATGCAAAACTTTGTGTGTATTTAGCAAATATTAATAATAGAAAAGTTAGAAGGAAAGAAAAAGAGAATAAAAAGAAGAAAGAAACAAAAAAACTTTTCTTTATTACGAAAATTCGTGGGAAACGCGACAAGCTTTACAGTGGATTTTGAGTACCTGTACGTAGACGCAGTGGAATGATCACTCTACATACAGTTTGCTTTTTGCATCTGCTTTAAGAGCCTCATTGATCCCTAAGTTAGTCGATGGTTTATAGGAGTATTTCCCGCTTCACCATCTGTGTGGTAGGCGGTGAACTGATGAACCAGTCACCATTTCATTCTAGCCTTCAAATCGCAAGATAAATCGGTTTCGGTAACGAAGACAAGCTGGCGATACCCTAGACCTATTTCCGTTCTTTCCTAGGCTAGTATTGAGCTGTTCTCCTTCTACACGATATGTCACATCCGCCTATCCTGGACAGATGTTAGATGGTCTGCATACTCTCTGTTGCTGTCTGTAAGAAGACTGAACATTTTTCATCTAGGAAGCCAAATTCGAGCTCATTACGTAATGAATCGTAGATACTGGTACACTGAATGTGCAAACCCCATTTTGCCATCAAGGAATCATAAACGGGGTATTCCAGTGGTTAGGTGTAACTACGGCTCCGCTATAACGGATGTAGAAAGTGTACAAGACTAGCCGTTGGTTAACATTTGGGAAAAAACACATTCACCTGCCAGTGGCAGATGAGCCCCTTCTCTCCTGCCCCAAATCCTCAGTACGGTCTCACATGGATATGTGATTATTTTTACGAGCCTCAGGTACTTCACTAATTTTTGTGGCCTGTTTTTCATCATCCAGTAGATGGCAACCCTTTTTCTGACACGCGGATCAACTACCCGCAGTGAGCCAGTTGAAGCTGTGCCAAATGCATCCGATCGACGCATCAGAAGTGTGCGCTGCACCCGCACCACAGACAGCTTCTATGCTGCCAACAAGAACTGTTATGACCGTGCGTCGCGTGATCCCACCTCCACTGTAAGCTAGCCTTCCCTCAAGCGTTGCAGGTTGCACGGGACAGCCTACTCGCCAGGCGGACTGAGATCGTTGGAACCTCGAAAATCAACAACAGAGACCGCCAGCGTTATCGGAACTATGTTGCTCGCCAGCAGTCACCTAGAGCGCAGTTTATTTAAGTGCACACACCAGTATAGAAACCACATTCTGAGGCTTAGTAGGCAATTGCAGTTCCAGTTGCATCAAAGACAGCGTGCTGAGGAGAATCGGCTTGTTAGTCGAAGGAATCCCCACGCTCGCTTACAAAAAGTAGGACGTGATATCATCAGACCAGACATTGCCACAGAGCAGTGTATATGCTGTGAAGAAGTTGGTCGTAATCATCGATTTGGAATTAGAAGAGAACAGCACCTACATGTTGTTGTTGTTGTTGTGGTCTTCAGTCCTGGGACTGGTTTGATGCAGCTCTCCATGCTACTCTATCCTGTGCAAGCTTTTTCATCTCCCAGTACCTACTGCAACCTACATCCTTCTGAATCTGCTTAGTGTATTCATCTCTTGGTCTCCCTCTACGATTTTTACCCTCCACGCTGCCCTCCAATACTAAATTGGTGATCCCTTGATGCCTCAGAACATGTCCTACCAACCGATCCCTTCTTCTGGTCAAGTTGTGCCACAAACTTCTCTTCTCCCCAATCCTATTCAATACTTCCTCATTAGTTATGTGATCTACCCATCTAATCTTCAGCATTCTTCTATAGCACCACATTTCGAAAGCTTCTATTCTCTTCTTGTCCAAACTATTTATCGTCCATGTTTCACTTCCATACATGGCTACACTCCATACGAATACTTTCAGAAATGACTTCCTGACACTTAAATCTATACTGGATGTTAACAAATTTCTCTTCTTCAGGAACGCTTTCCTTGCCATTGCCAGCCTACATTTTATATCCTCTCTACTTCGACCATCATCAGTTATTTTGCTCCCCAAATAGCAAAACTCCTTAACTACTTTAAGTGCCTCATTTCCTAATCTAATTCCCTCAGCATCACCCGACTTAATTAGACTACATTCCATTATCCTTGTTTTGCTTTTGTTGACGTTCATCTTATATCCTCCTTTCAAGACACTGTCCATTCCATTCAACTGCTCTTCCAAGTTCTTTGCTGTCTCTGACAGAATTACAATGTCATCAGCGAACCTCAAAGTTTTTATTTCTTCTCCATGAATTTTAATACCTACTCCGAATTTTTCTTTTGTTTCCTTTACTGCTTGCTCAATATACAGATTGAACAACATCGGGGAGAGGCTACAACCCTGTCTTACTCCCTTCCCAACCACTGCTTCCCTTTCATGTCCCTCGACTCTTATAACTGCCATCTGGTTTCTGTACAAATTGTAAATAGCCTTTCGCTCCCTGTATTTTACCCCTGCCACCTTTAGAATTTGAAAGAGAGTATTCCAGTCAACATTGTCAAAAGCTTTCTCTAAGTCTACAAATGCTAGAAACGTAGGTTTGCCTTTCCTTAATCTTTCTTCTAAGATAAGTCGTAAGGTCAGTATTGCCTCACGTGTTCCAGTGTTTCTACGGAATCCAAACTGATCTTCCCCGAGGTTGGCTCCTACTAGTTTTTCCATTCGTCTGTAAAGAATTCGTGTTAGTATTTTGCAGCTGTGACTTATTAAGCTGATAGTTCGGTAATTTTCACATCTGTCAACACCTGCTTTCTTTGGGATTGGAATTATTATATTCTTCTTGAAGGCTGAGGGTATTTCGCCTGTTTCATACATCTTGCTCACCAGCTGGTAGAGTTTTGTCAGGACTGGCTCTCCCACGGCCGTCAGTAGTTCCAATGGAATATTGTCTACTCCGGGGGCCTTGTTTCGACTCAGGTCTTTCAGTGCTCTGTCAAACTCTTCACGCAGTATCGTATCTCCCATTTCATCTTCATCTACATCCTCTTCCATTTCCATAATATTGTCCTCAAGTACATCGCCCTTGTATAGACCCTCTATATACTCCTTCCACCTTTCTGCTTTCCCTTCTTTGCTTAGAACTGGGTTTCCATCCGAGCTCTTGATATTCATACAAGTCGTTCTCTTATCTCCAAAGGTCTCTTTAATTTTCCTGTAGGCAGTATCTATCTTACCCCTAGTGAGATACGCCTCTACATCCTTACATTTGTCCTCTAGCCATCCCTGCTTAGCCATTTTGCACTTCCTGTCGATCTCATTTTTGAGACGTTTGTATTCCTTTTTGCCTGTTTCACTTACTGCATTTTTATATTTTCTCCTTTCATCAATTAAATTCAATATTTCTTCTGTTACCCAAGGATTTCTACTAGCCCTCGTCTTTTTACCTACTTGATCCTCTGCTGCCTTCACTACTTCATCCCTCAAAGCTACCCATTCTTCTTCTACTGTATTTATTTCCCCCATTCCTGTCAATTGCTCCCTTATGCTCTCCCTGAATCTCTGTACAACCTCTGGTTCTTTTAGTTTATCCAGGTCCCATCTCCTTAAATTCCCACCTTTTTGCAGTTTCTTCAGTTTTAATCTACAGGTCATAACCAATAGATTGTGGTCAGAGTCCACATCTGCCCCTGGAAATGTCTTACAATTTAAAACCTGGTTCCTAAATCTCTGTCTTACCATTATATAATCTATCTGATACCTTTTAGTATCTCCAGGGTTCTTCCACGTATACAACCTTCTTTCATGATTCTTAAACCAAGTGTTAGTTATGATTATGTTGTGCTCTGTGCAAAATTCTACCAGGCGGCTTCCTCTTTCATTTCTGTCCCCCAATCCATATTCACCTACTATGTTTCCTTCTCTCCCTTTTCCTACACTCGAATTCCAGTCACCCATGACTATTAAATTTTCGTCTCCCTTCACAATCTGAATAATTTCTTTTATTTCATCATACATTTCTTCAATTTCTTCGTCATCTGCAGAGCTAGTTGGCATATAAACTTGTACTACTGTAGTAGGTGTGGGCTTCGTATCTATCTTGGCCACAATAATGCGTTCACTATGCTGTTTGTAGTAGCTTACCCGCATTCCTATTTTCCTATTCATTATTAAACCTACTCCTGCATTACCCCTATTTGATTTTGTGTTTATAACCCTGTAGTCACCTGACCAGAAGTCTTGTTCCTCCTGCCACCGAACTTCACTAATTCCCACTATATCTAACTTCAACCTATCCATTTCCCTTTTTAAATTTTCTAACCTACCTGCCCGATTAAGGGATCTGACATTCCACGCTCCGATCCGTAGAACGCCGGTTTTCTTTCTCCTGATAACGACATCCTCTTGAGTAGTCCCCGCCCGGAGATCCGAATGGGGGACTATTTTACCTCCGGAATATTTTACCCAAGAGGACGCCATCATCATGTAATCATACAGCACCTACATGTCATTACCCATTTCGTCCATATGTTGCATCCGCGCTTTGGCCAGAAATGAAAGTGATAGAAGCGGGAGCTAGAGATGGGCAATATTCTGGAAGAAATACCCTCTTTGGCGCAGCGAGAAGTATACAGAACAGTAGTCCGTGTGGGTCTAGTCCGTTTGCGGAAACGTTTTTATTTTCAAGTTTTACGTTACTTAAACTGCTCAGTACATTGTATTCATAAAGGCAAATGAAAATTTTGGATTACAAGTAATTTTTCAGGAAGGTGTTGTGAGACGTACACGAGAACTCCTCATATAAAATTAATGATTTACTCGTACTGGTGTGATATTCGTCTTAAAAAAGGGGAAAACAGTAATTTTACAGTACCACGTAAACATCGTATTTTTGAAATTATATGGTTCTTTCCCATCGTACAGTTTCGCCGCAAACCTCGCGTAACGCGCCATTTTGACAAATATTGACGAGGCCAGCTGGTGATGTACAGTGGAGCCTGTGGTATCTACTATTATTAATGTTCTCACCGATCAGTGGCGCTCTCCATTACTTGCGGCCAAGGAACTCATCGTTGGCTTGCACTTCTCCAATGGAAGCCCGGTGCTAGCATCGCAGGCCGCACTCTCGCTCGCGCTTAAACCACAGCGACTGACCACCCAGAACACAGAGCGATTGGCGGCCCAGAATATACAGCGACCCCAGCCGCCGGCTACATTAACTGCAGAGCCTTATTTAACTCCGCAACCGACGTCTACAAGGCAGTACTCATCGTACCATGTTCTGCTCCACAACTCGAAAGTGCTACGCTGCGGTGGACTATTTAGTCTCTTGGACTGGACTACCGGCGCTCGACATTTACTTGACTGTGCTCTGGACTTACAATCTGGCTGTCACACTGGAACTTGGACTTCAATGTTTACTTGTGATTTCCAACGGAATTTCACACTCCCCTTGCGCTTCCCAGAAATTGGTTTAATCCCAATCGGTTTATATTATTTTCATAAAGTGTTCGCCTACCACTTGGCGCTTGGTGACTGAGTTATTTTATCAGTGTTGTGTTAATAAACTGTAGAACTGTGTTATATTTATTGTGTAATTCCTGATTATAACAGATACTTTTTTATGCAGTCTTCTCGGGGCGTGGTTTCTTTTTCTCTCTCTGTGGGATAAGAGCAGTTTTGAAGCTTTTTTATTATATTCTTTACCTGACGACAAAAACTGGCACCGCAGGGTTGCACTAGAGGAGGGCATTTGGTGAGAATCACTTTCATATCGCACGATTGCAGTCCTTCTTCACGTTGAAAAGTCTAGTTGTGTAATTATGGATTTATTTGTCTTCTTTACGACTCAACCAGCAAAAGAAATTTGTTCTCCTGAGCATAAGACTTAGTCATATTTTGACAATGATGTAAGTTAACCAGAATTTGATGAAGTAATGACGACATTGCTATGTTTTTCCTCGTAGCCATCCACCGTTTTGTGAATCCGCCGCCCAAAACAGCACGGGGAACCCATTTTTTCTGTGCAGCTGCCGAGAGCTGCTTGAAGGTCAAAATGAAATTAAGAGAATATGAAGTCCTGTGTGGTTTATATACAGTGCGATCTTGGAAATTTATTTGAAGAATCCTCGTGGACGCTGGAAGAGCAACCCTTTCTTGAAAAGTTACTTGCAATCTAAAATTTTCCTTTGTCTTTCCTTTTCATCTCTTTTACGAAAACATAAATAAGTACAATATATTGAGCATTATTTCCATGTTTCTGCAATGTAGGTAATGTAAAAACTGAAAATTAAAGAAAGAGGAAAAAATAGTTTTCGTGTAGGGACTTGGCCCCACGACCTTTAGATTACTGTTCTGTACTCTATCCTCTGCCCCATACCCTGCCCGGTATGTATGTTAAGATAAACGTCTCATGCCCCTCTTGACCAGCCGAAATTTTTTTTTTTAGGCGCTTGGTCACCTGAAGATCTCACTTTCATTTTTGACCAAGCCCTGTATATACCATAAATCTAAGAGAAATCGATGGTGATGGCTAAACGAGGTTCCGTTGTTAGCCTCTGATTGGGGCAGTGGGACATGCTAGGTCTATTGTACATTGGCGGCATGAGAGTTGAGTATGTTTACTGAAGAAAGCAGTGGTTGGACGTAGACAGTTTTAATTATTTCAATGGTTCTAATATTTATGTACTAACGGCCTAGCCGCAGTGGTAACACCGGTTCCCGTCACATCACCGACGTTGAGCACTGCTGGGCTTGGCCAATACCTGGATGGGTGACCTTTCGGTCTGCCGAGCGCTGTTGGCAATCGGAGTGCACTCAGCCATAGAGAGGCAATTGAGAAGCTACTTGATGGAGGAGTAACGTCTCCGGCCACGAAACCTGACAACGGCTGGAAGAGCGGTGTGCTCACCACATGTCCCTCCATATCCGCATCCAGTGACGCCTATATCGTATGTGAGGGTACTTTGCCTGTCTCATACACAATATTTCATTAGAAGTATCCGGACACTTCTATGTAATGCGGAATTGATCACGAGAAGTGGAGCCTCCAATATAAAGAAACGGGAGTGTTGTGTTGGCAATAGAGAAGCACAATAGGTGGGTCAGGAGAGTTTAGGGACTTCTAACGTGAACTAGTCATTGGATGCCACCTGAGTAACAAATCAGGACATTTCAACGTTTCAAGTCGACTGCTGGGGATGTGACTGTGGAGTGGAAACGGGAAGGAATAAATCCAAACGAAGGCGAGGCAGACATCACTTGCTGACGGACAGGGACTGCAGAGTACTGCACAGGATGGCTGTAAAAATCGCATATAGTCGACAGAGGAAGCACTCGTCTGTTCCAAAGTGCTAAGAGCAGTCAAGCTTGCACAATGTCTGTGCGTAATGGGTTAAGAAGAATGGGGGACAATGGTCGAACGGCCCCACATAAGCCACACACGCTTCAGTCCGGAACCGTGAGACTGCTACGGTCGCAGGTTCGAATCCTGCTTCGGGCATGGATGTGTGTGATGTCCTTAGGTTGGTTAGGTTTAAGTAGTTCTAAGTTCTAGGGGACTGATGACCTCAGATGTTAAGTCCCATAGTGCTCAGAGCCATTTGAAGCCACACAGTTGAGTAGTTAATGCTAAGCGACGCTTGAGGTGATGTAAAGAGCGACACCACTCGACAGTGGATGACTGAAAACGAGTGATTTGGTTCAAATGGTTCTGGGCACTATGGGACTTAACATCTGAGGTCATCAGGCCCCTAGAACTTAGAACTAATTAAACCTAAATAACGTAAGGACATCAAACACATCCACACCCGAGGCAGGATTCGAACCTGCGACCCTAGAGGTCGCACGGTTCCAGACTGAAGCGCCTAGAACCGTTCGGACACCCGTCGGCCCAAGTGATCTGGAATCATAAATAGCGCAATACATTGTGGCAGTCCAATGGAAGTATTTGTGTTTGGCCACTGCTTGTAGAACGTTACCTAACATCGTGTGTAGTTACAACGGTGAAGTATCGCACAGGTGACGTCATGATTTCGTGATGTTATTGGTAGTCAGGGAGAATTAAAAAGAAACGCTGAATGCGGAATGACACGTACATTCTACAGCAACGTGTACTGCATAGAGAAGAGGAAGGATTGGAGACAGTGACAGCTGGTCTTATCGCAGCATCTGTGATGCAATGATTTGTGGACAAAACCATTCCTGAAATGGGCTGGCCATCCCAGAGTTCCGACCTGAACCCAGTAGGACACGTCTGGGATGAGTTGGGAGGTCGAATTCGCTCCAGACCCTGGTCTCCATCATTGCCTTCTCTGGCTTCTGCTCCTGAGGAAAAGAATGGACTGTCGTTCCTCTACAGATTTCCGACAACCTCACTGAAAAAGTCCACAGCAGAGCCGAAGCCGTCATAAGGGCGAAGAATGGACACACACTATGTCAATATACATAAAGAGGTGTCCATATGCTTCTAATAATGACAAATATCTAGCTATCAAACTCTCAAACACACAAGACAGTACTTGAGAACCGAAACGAATGAAGACACTGACATTTCAGTATGTAAGGCATAATTTTCTATTGTAAAACCAAAAAATCACTTGAGAATGGCCTATAAGTCTGCAACGAAAGTGGCCGGGACGAAAGTAGAGTCCTCAAGGTCACGGGCGCTGCCTGCCGCCAGCAAGTGCTGCGGGCTTTGATTCGCCCGCCTCTCGGCTTTGTTGCCATGGAGGTACCGTTAGCAGTGCGGTAGGTCCGAGCATCTGAAAGCTCAGTGTTACCGTGCTATATGGAGTGTTCACGTGTGATGTCAGTGTCTTACTGTCTTTAGAAAGGTGCTTTGACATGTGTTCGGTGGTGAACAACAATGCAGGAGCAACAGCCTACTTGTAGTAACCCTCTGGTTGGTGTGTGTAAATGGCAGAAAGACATTCGCAAACAATCGAAAATTATCATATCGGATGTACTCAAGTTGTTTACTGATCTAGCCGACAATGAAGAAGCGAGGAATAACTTAAATGTTGCGCAAAATTCATAAACTTACTGCTAAAGTTTGTGGTATCTCCAAGTCAACTGTAGGCCGTATTAGCAAATCTGTGTCATTGGCAAAATCTCCAGACTTGAATGAGTGTTTCGATTTTCCAAGAAAGGGATAAAAACGTGAATGGGAAATCAACCGACTTTGACGATTTTAACAAAGAGCTCGTGCATAGAACTGAACTTGGATATTACGACAGAGGAGACTATCCACCGGCTAAAAAAATACGTGCTGACCTCAGTGAAAATAAGCTCACAGCAAATTTAGACAAAACTTGGGTTTCACAAAACCTTTCGAAGAAATATTTTGCTCGACTTCAGTGAAAACATTGGCTTCAAAATAACTACAATTAATTTTGCGTAGCATATATTGGCGTTATGACTGATGGATGCAATGACGAAGGATATGTATTAGCAGCCAGTAAAATATTTTTGGGAAGTAGGTAATATTCTCGGTCATATTAAAGCGAGCCGTCCGAACAAGACTCTTGGCGACGGCCTACAACGACTCGCGCGCTGCTGCGCACGGAACATCGCGGAAGTAATTTGTCTCTGTACGTGATACGATATAATAATGATGTCTGAAATGTTACCAAAAACAATTTTATAGTTTTCTTAACAACTTTCTCGCGGCAACTTTCTTCGAAGTCCTACAGAACGAAAATTCATCAGTGCCTACATTTTTCGCTAGACAGTCGGCACAGTTTCACACCTCTTATAATATTTTATTTTTTATCTCAGAATTCTTTTATGTTTCCGAAATAAAAGACGCAGCACATGCATCTGTAAACTTTGAGGATGTTCATATATTTTTTTTTTCAGTTCAGTTACATTAGTGATTCTGTTACTACCGCAGGTTGAAGTAAATAATTATTTTCCTCCAAAATTTCTTGTAACGTTAGTTTTAATTTTTTTCCAAGCAGTTAGTGAGAATTTTGTTTTGGAAAGTACTCCATCATATTCTAGATTAAAAATAGAGTTGCCCAATATTTATTTATTTTTTTGAATTTTTATGAGCATTTGTAACTATCACTACAAAAAACTGGCAATGCTGTAACATGGCGAAATGACCTTGAAGCCATATTTTCGTGCTGGCCACTATAGCTGTGAACAAATAAAATTAATACAGAAAAAGTGGGAAATACCAGCTTCCTTTAGCAAAATAATTTGATTCCCTTGTGAAGAACAAAATAAATTGAGTGAAAGTCACCACGGAATGTGACAACTATTTTCAATCAAATATTGCCACAGACAATCTGTTGTGAATCTGTTTAGTACATGAAGGACAGTCTCCTCGTGCTAGCACTGAAAGTAAGAAATAACTCATACTATGTGAAGTCTGCTGCATTCACTTAGTTTGTTACTGAGTAGGAGAGGTAGCGAATAGAAGCTTAAGTGAAATAAACTAGTAGTTACTGAGTGTTCTCAGTTGTCATAACGACTGGTACTCTTTATTAGTCATATATTTTAATAACTGCCAACAATGGGCATCACGTGTTTACCGAAGTGCGTAAGTCGGATGCGCCATTTGATCATAGACATATGAATCAGTGGCCATTCATTATTTATATTTCCATGAAAATTATCAGTGATTTATCTAGAGAAACAAATATTCCAATTTTTAAAATGAGGCAATCAAACTTATTACACCTTTTCTGGGAACAGTAAATTTTAAACCTCCACTTACAATATTACTATTGTACTCAGCAGATTATCGCACTCGATGGAAATGACAGTCGAATCACTGAAAAGGAGGCGGTTTTGAAGTTCATCAGAGACTTTTACAGCAATTTGCATAGCAATCCAGGGGAAATTTAGAGTGTATCTAATTTAAATGATATATCTAGTGTTCCAGATATACTCCCATCGGAAGTCAAGTGTGCTCTAGATAGCATGAAGAAGGGAACAGTGCCGGGTGATGATGAGCTCGCGTTGACATCCTCAAACTGGCAGGAGAGGTAACAATAAATCACTTGGCAAAAGTATTTACTTCCCGCCTGCACTATGCTTCAATCCCACTATCGTGGAACAAGGCTAAGATTATTTTGATACACAAGAAAGGAAGTATTCACAATATTAAAAACTACCCTCCTATCAGCTTGCTCTCAATTTTGTACAAATTTTTTACAAAGATCTTGTTAAACCGAATTAGTTCCACCCTAGACTCAGCCCAACCTATCGAACAAGCTGGATTCCGAAGCAATTTTAGCACTATTGACCACATTCTGACCGTTAGTGAAGTGATAAGCAGAGCGAATGAATACCAACTGCCTCTCTGCATTGTCTTTGTTGACTTTGAAAAGGCATTTGACTCCGTTAGCCATGTAGCTGTCCTCCAAGCTTTGAGTGAGCAAGGAGTGGGAGCAGCATACATTGAAGTGCTCAGGAAAATCTACGAGAATTCTTCAGCTTATGTTAACATCGGCGAATCAACTCAAGAATTCCGCATCATGAGGGGTGTCAAGCAAGGCGATCCCATCTCCCCAAAACTGTTCTCTGCTGTATTGGAAATGGCTATGTCAAAGCTGTGCTGGGAAGGTAAGGGAATTAGAATTAATGGAAGAAGGCTTACCAACTTGAGATTTGCTGATGATATTGCCTTACTGGCCAAAGACTTCGCAGAGCTCCAAAACTTAGTTACAGATCTTGCATCAGAATGTCAGCTGGTTGGCTTAAACATGAACCTTTCCAAAACAAAAGTAATATCCAACAAATGGGTCCCAGCTGGAGATGTGAAAGTGAAGGACAGTCTACTAGAAGAGGTCAGTGAATATGTCTACCTTGGCCAGATTATAAATATGAAGGGAGACATAAGACCAGAAATCTATCGACGCATCAAGCTTGGCTGGCAAGCATTTGGGAAGAATTCAAAAGTATTCAGATCAAAAATGCCAGTAAATCTGAAGAAAGCAGTATTTGATCAATGCATTCTTCCTGTGATGACGTACGGATGCGAGACATGGACACTGAACTCATTCAAAAAAGGGAAACTCAGGACAGCACAGAGAGCCATGGAGAGATCAATGCTGGGCTATACAAGAAAGGACAGGAAAAGAGCAGATGACATCCGGTCTGTGACGAAGGTTAATGACATCTCAGAGAGAGTAGGTTCCTTGAAATGGCAGTGGGCTGGCCACGTCGCAAGAAGAAAAGACAACAGATGGACGAAGCTAGTACTGGAGTGGAGTCCGAGAGAGCACCGGAGGCCTAGAGGAAGACCACCAGACAGATGGGACAAAGACATCAAGAAGATCGCTGGTAACACCTGGCAGAGAACTGCCCAAGACCGTCCCACTTGGAGAAGACTTCTGAAAGCCTACCTGAATCCACGACTCGAAGAGGCCACATCATCTAATGATTGAATTGGCTGATGATGATGATGATGATGACTCATCGTTCCCTCGAATGGAGTATCTCGCAGAGGAATAAGCGTATTTATTCTCAAGTTATATCACAAATTTTCATTTTCAGTTTTCCTCGGTACTATACTTACTGCAAAAAGTTAGTGATATGAGAAAGTAAGCTCTGAATTTTGCCTGCAGTAACCAGGTAGCTTACTATTTCAAATCTGGAAAAGTATTATCTTAAATTATTACTCTTAATAGTATAGTGACAGTTTGAGGTTAATTTTCTGTAGTAATTTCGTTTTCAACTCGTTGTACACGCTACGTGAAACTTCAATAACCTTTGAAACAAACGGTAATAACTGAATCGATACGCTAACCTCCGAGAGTATTACATAGTGAGGTACCCAGCTGTTCTCAATGGTAATTAGGTAGTAGAATGACTGACATTAGTAATTGACAAAAATGATATCGAAGAATAACTTTAGCCGTGATGACTGATGTCACGAAACAAGTAACTGTATAGCACAGCTCCAATAACACACAAAACTGCGTATTGTTAGCGTTTTCATAGTTACTCTGTAACTTGTAGAGAAACAAGACTGCAGTTACAACAGCCGAGAGACATTAAGGGAAAGCAGTAGAGTTTTAGACTATCCTTGATGTTATTGAACCAGTACATTGAGCAAGTAATAAATGGAACCAAGTTGAAATTCGGAAATGGAATTCAAATTGAGAGAGATGAAACAAAACACTGAGGCTGACATATGACATTATAGTTTTGTCATAGGCAACAAACTGCATGGATAATGTCTTGAAAAAAGATTTAAGTAAAATAAGCACAACTGAATATTGTCGAATTAAAGCAGGCGATGCTGAAGGAGTTAAATTAGGAAATGAGACACTAAAAGTAGTGCCTGGGAACAAAATAACTTACTATGCACAGAGCAGAGAGGATGTAAAATGCAGACTAGAATTAGGAAGAAAAGGATTTCCAAGAAAGCAAAATCTGCTAATTTATTTAAATCTTAGGAACTCTTCTAAAGACATTCGTCTGGAGTGCAGCGTTCAATAGAAGTCAAACGGAGGTGGTAAACTGTTCAGACAAAAGTAGATAGAAGCTCTTGAAACGTAGTGCTATAGTTGAATTCTGAAGACCAAATGTGTAGATCAAATTACTACTGAGAAGGAAATGAATCGAACTGAAGAGAAAAATGTCTAGAGCAGCAAGACCGAAAGAAGGGATTGGTTGATAGGAGGCGTTATGAGGTGGTAAGTAATCGTGAACCTAGTAATGGAGGGAAGCGTGGAGAGCTCCGTCAAGCCATTCTTCTGAGGATCTTCTGACTGAAGACCCCAACAACAATTACGTTTTGTTCTTTCGATAGTATAGTATACATCGTACACTGGCAAAGCGATCATGGTTAGCTCTATTTGCTAGAAACAGCAGCTCTTCCCATGACCTAAAGATTGTAACCATCCCAGTAGCTGCACTTGCGTGACTGAATCCAGCTTGGGGCTAGAGAAGAGACGTTGTTCTCATCTGAAGACTTGCTTGACCAGCTACTTATTGCATCTGAAAGTGTGACTGCCAAAACTACTTTCGTCAGTACCAGACTGGTTCCCTACGTATAAACGATACCAGGTAGGTTCAGTTTGGAATACTTATGTTATGCCCTTACGGTACAAATGAAAGATTTTTGCGTACAGAGAGAATTATTCGAGATAGAATGGTCGTTGCCTAATGCACCTACCTGAAAACCAATCTGAATTACTTTTAAACTGTCTGAAATTTGCTATCTCTTAATGTTCGACGGACCTACTTTGTCGTCGCACCGTAAATGTTAGTTGCCCTTTATTTGAAAGGAATTTATAAACTGAATTAAAACAAACAGCCTTTAATGAGTTGATTTGTGACATTGATGATAACATATTCATGAATAACTTAATGGCTGCCTGTTCTTGCATTCCAATTTTGTCATGTGCAGGGTGACGATTGTTGAATTGTATGAAGAAAAAGTAAAGTAGTTACAAAGCACGGCGTGCACGCACTTTAATCAACATGTAAGCGTCGCTACAGATATTCGGATCTAGGTTATGACATGTTCGATACGCCTCCTATCATTAGCGATGATGTGGCCCACGCGAGTAGCGAAATTCTGAATGATCGACTGAAGTGTCAGGACATCGATGCTGTCGATGACCTGAATGGCTGTTGTAAGCTCAGCAATGGTTTGAGGTTTTCCTCTGCACCTTATCTTTAGTATAGCCCCACAAAAAAGAGTCGCATGTGTTCAGATCTGGAGAATATGGCGGCCAATCGAGGCCCACACCGATGGCCTCTTGGTACCCCAGAGCCAGAATGTGGTCTGCGAAGTGCTCCTCCAGGACATCAAGCACTCTCCTACTTCGATGGGGTCGAGCACCGTCTTGCATGAACCACATCTTATCGAAATAAAGGTCACTTTGGATAATTAGGATGACGTAACGTTCGGTAGTCGCCGTGCCATCAAGGAATATCGCACCGACTATTCCGTTACTGGACATTGCACACCACATAGTTACCCGTTGAGGGCTAAGAAACTTCTCAACGGCGAAATGCAGGTTCTCAGTTTCCTAGATGTGCCAATTTGAGTTTTTGATGAACCCATCCAAATAAAAGTGGGCTTCGTCACCAAGCCAAACCATAATGCGCATACTAATTCCTATCATGCCCCGCGGCCAACCGTTAAGTCTGAACGTTCTAATGCAAACCGTTCAGAAGTTATGACGATTTTATTTCATATAGTTAAATAACCGTCACCCTATACAAACCGCTTTTGTATTTTACAGCCAGTGTTCACAGTAGCTGTGTTAATTTTCTCTTGATTTTCTGTTCTTATTTTCCTTAATCACCTTACTTTTCGTCAGTTTCTGTATACCATGTAATCTTTGAGTGATACTGTACATTAGATTTTCGGTAATGCCAATATGCAGGAAATAATATTATTTATTTTCCCTTCCAGTGCGGTATTCATGAGGTTGCAGAGAACCAATATACCAAATATGATACATAGATGAAAACTGATTTTTAGAAATTAAAATCATATTCCAATTCATTTCCTTTGGTAGTAATGGAAACAGATAACATAACGATATTAGGTATGTTCTAGAAGGAAATAAACCTAATTAACAATAATAAACTCCCTTCCGACTGCTTGGAAAATTGTTCTCGACTCATAGCGATGATAACGATAATGAAAATGACAAACAGCTGACATGGTCGTTGTGCAGAATACATTGAAGAAGATACAGTGTATATTAAAACGAAATAAATTGTTTTTTTTTTGGAACAAGTATGATTAATAAATATTATTTGACCGGAGAATTAATTTTGTAATCGGTGATTTCAATAGCCACAGTACGCAGTGGGGCTACCAAGAAGACGACGACAATGGCACGGCTATGATCTGCTGGGCCGAGCTAAACAACCTAAAACTGATACATGACAATAAACTGCCTGCTTCCTACAACAGTGGCAGATGGGGGAGAGGTTATAACCCGGACCTCATCTTCATTAGCCATCAAGTAACGTCCCAATGCTCAAAAGGAGTTTGCTCACCAATACCAAACACCCAGCACCGTCCAATAATGTGCCAGATCACATCTGTTGCTAAACCCCATAGCGTACCTTTTCGCCGTAGGTACAATTTTAAGGAAGCAGAATGGTCAACCTTTCAAAACCTCATGGAAGAATCTGTAAACAACCTACCACCTGAACCAAGATTCTATGACAATTTCGTGAAGGCTGTGCGGTGGTGTTCCAAGCAATCGATCCCTAGAGGATGCAGAAGCAATTATGTTGAAGGCCTTACGCCAGAATTAGAGGATCAGCTGCAGCAATACCTGACACTGTTTGACGCAAACCCTCTATCCGCGGAAACTATCACTGCGGGCGAGCAGCTAACCGAGTCACTAGCTAAAACCAGGAGAGAGAAATGGCTGAGGACAATAGAGGAATCGGACATGAAAAGGAGCAGTCAGAAAGCCTGGACACTCCTTAAACGTCTCAACAATGACCCGACTTTCTCTCCAGGACATGCTCCCGTCACAGCCGACCAAATAGCCCACCAGCTTCTCAAGAATGGGAAACCCGACACCAAAATCAGGAAGTCGGAGACCAAAATAGACAGGATTGAACACCAAGAAAATTCAACTCTGGCCGCCCCTCTCACAATGGCAGATCTGGACAAAGCCATAGCGAAATGCAAGCTAAGGAAGGCCCCGGGCCTGGACGGGATTTTTGTTGAACAGATTAAACACTTTGGTCCCAACGTTAAACAATGACTACTAAAACTGTTTAACAATTGCATGGAAACAGGTCAGATTCCCACAATCTGGAGGAAGGCTAAAGTTATTGCCATTTTAAAACCAGGCAAAAATGCTGATGACCCCAGAAATTTCCGATCCGTATCACTTCTCTGCCATATCTTTAAAATCTTTGAAAGAATACTCCAGGATCGCCTCTCCAGTGCCATAGAACCCTACCTAATCCCCCAACAAGCAGGTTTCCGCCCAGGGAAAAGCACTACATCTCAGGTAATTAACCTCACGCAGCTGACTGAAGACGGCTATGAGAACCGGAAAATAACCGGTGTCGCCTTTATAGACTTGACAGCCGCATATGACACCGTCAACTTACGTCTGCTAATGAAGAAGCTGTATGCCATTACCAGGGACTTTAAATTCACATCCACAGTTAGAAGTCTGTTAGAGAACCGTAGGTTCTCTGTGGAATTCCAAGGGATGCATAGCTGGTGGCGGGCCAAGAAAAATGGTCTCCCTCAGGGCAGCGTACTGGCACCCTTACTTTTTAACATATACACCAACGATCAACCACTGCCAGCTGGTACGGAAAACTATATCTACGCCGATGACCGTGCTATGGCCGTACAGGGTGACTCCTTTGAGGATGTTGAGACAAAGCTCACGGATGCGCTAGACATGCTCTGTCAGTGCTACGCCGACAATCAACTCAAGCCGAACCCTAGCAAAACACAAGTTTGCGCCTTCCATCTCCGTAACAAGCAGGCATCCCGTAAGCTGCGTGTCTTCTGGAAGGACACACTCCTCGAACACTGCGTTAACCCCAAATACCTAGGAGTAACCCTAGACAGGGCTCTGACGTATAAACAGCACTGTATTAACACCAAAATGAAGGTGAGCGGCAGAAACAATATTCTTCGGAAAAAAACGAACTCCTCCTGGGGCGCAAAGCCAGAGGTAGTGAGGACCACAGCTCTAGCAGTTTGCTTCCCATCAGGCGAATATGCAAGCAGTGTCTGGTACAACTCTACCCACGCTAAACAGGTCGACATTGCTCTGAACGAGACCGGCAGGCTCGTCACTGGATGCCTGAAACCGACGCCAACAGACAAGCTCTACCATCTTGCTGGGATTGCACCTCCTGCAGTGCGAAGAGAAGCGGCAGCCTACAGTGAAAGAGCGAGGGCTGAGATGGCAGAGAACCACCCCCTCCACAAAACTCAGCCAGCCACCAAACGCTTGAAATCTAGACGCAGTTTTCTCAGAGCAACCGAAGATTTTAGCGACCAACCTGGATCTAGGGTGGAGAGATGGAAGCGGTCGGGAGAAGAGCACTGCATGGAACCAAAGGAAGAATTGGCACCAGGTTACGATGAGGACTGGGTGGTCTGGAGATCACTAAACAGGCTACGCACCAACACTGCACGGTCAAGAGATAACCTTCGGAAGTGGGGATATTCTACTACATCTAACCTCTGCGACTGTGGAGAGGTGCAGACGACCCAGCACATGTATAACTGCCCTGAATGTCCTTCACACTGCACTTTAGAGGATCTGATGTTGGCAACCCCAAATGCTGTCCACGTAGCCCGTTTATGGGCCAAATGCCTATAACATTTTGTTTCTGTGCACACATAGTTGTATGTATATTTATATATATTTTCATATGCCTGTAATTAATTTTTTTAATTTTTTTTCTGTGTGCTATTCATTTTTTTATATTACTGTATCCATGGTGCTTCTGACACGAATAAAAAAAAATTTGACCGGATATACATATACGATACAAGGGGTTGCTAGAGTTAATGTACGTTTTTGTATGTTTATCCTTCTGATTGGAGTTTTGAGGGACTTCGGCGGTTGCCTTATGTAATAAAATAGAACACCTACAGCGGTCTTTACGTAGTTACTTATTATATGACAACCAGATTCGGTGCTTCAGAACATCATCTTCAGGCCTTAACTGACGCTGAGGGAGTTAACTCCAATCGTATACACAATGCATGAGTGGTCAACATCTATGAACTGGTTTTCGCACATTACATGTTAACAACGACGTTGTTTCTCCAACCATCAACTACCAAGTGGCAACAACACCATCAAATTATTTGTATCAAACTCTAGATTTCCTGTGAACCATAATTAGATAATGTAGTACTTACGCTGATTAAATCGGAAAACAGAGCAAACCATTTGGTACGAAGAAGAGGAAGCTAGAGTACAGTGGTGTCGGAAACAGAGAACTTACTCTGACTGCACTGTGATCGCGAAGCAAAATCAACCGTCACCTTTTTCAATTAACCATCCCAGCATTCGCCTCAAGTGCTTAAAAAAAATGGAAATACTAAATTAGTACAGTTCGACACGAACTGGAAAACCTTTCTTCCTGAAATAAACTTTGAAACACATCGCCACAAGCGCGCTCAGATCTGCTTCATAAATCATATACTCTCCACCACCGCGCCCTGCCGAAGTCACTTCTTTGCGAAGTTCAGTGAACATAACGTCTTCGAGCGTACCTTAATAGTCGATAGGCATCCTGCAAAGAGCTCCCCGTCGCTTGACGTGGCCTTTCAGCAGAGGTATTTTGACCGGTGTGCGGCAGTGAGAGGGCACGCCGTCAAATTCAGTAATACCCACATGCTCTGAACCGAGTAAATTACGCATTTGTTCCTTGGTCGAGCCTCGGTGTAGCTTGGAAGTTCTGGAAGAAGACAATTGTGTTTCGGTGCTTCAGAAAGTTCTTTGGTACTATTGGATAAGACTGCTGCATGATGCAGATGCTAAGAGTGGCATTTACTCGCAACTGGTTCACGGTTCTCATACATTGAACATATATTTCGAATGATTTTAATTCGAAGTAATTTCTCGAAGCACGTGTTTGACTATTTGCTAAGTGACTATATCTTTGTTATCTGTTGGAATCCACTTGGACATATGGATGGGATATCCAATTATAGCTTTCCCATTCGTGAGAAGAACTGTCTTATTATATATATATATATATATATATATATATATATATATATATATATATATATATATATTAACTCTCGTAAAAGGCACTTGCACGATTTTGTGGCTTTCATTCTGGATATTATTGGGTGAATAAATAATTTGTGAGCTTGTGTGTCAGTTCGCTTAGTGATCTACACCGCCCACGTGAGACCATCGTTTCTGTACTAGTTATTCTCGAAAAAACTTGTAATCGCATTAACTAATTTGTATTGTTGACTTCCAGTGTCAACTGTTGAAACGGTCATCTTTTAACCTGTAAGATAATGCAGTTACGTAGAATACGTCTAACACCATGATGTGTGAGAAAATATTTTTGATACTATAAATACGAAAATGGAAACTATACGTTTTCATGCCTCCAAAAAAGCTTTTGGTTGTAAATCGTGTTCCATTACGCGTTTATCGCTCGTGCAGTGTCGTCATAATGGTGGACAAAACAGCACGTTACAATAGCATTGTGAAAAGTAAAACCATGTATATATGAAGAGCACCTTGTGCGAATGGGCATTCTGAGACATAGACCTGCAGCACTGCACCCTTGTTGTTTGTTAAAACACTATGTACAGTAAAAATGCACGTTTGTACAAATGTTTACGTTTACGTGACATGTTGTACACATCGTGCATACACCTCAGTCGAAATATAGGGTGCAAATGGATGACAGTGAGGCCAAGATAAAGTGTGCACGCAGTTGCAGCCACTACATGGCTCTTACTTAGGTACCTGAAAATCAGAAAGTAAATTATTTCTTTCTAGCTTTAAAATTACAAATTTTTGCGAATATTGCTTTAACATTATAACATTTTAAGAGCCGTACTGTTTTTTTTATAAGAAACATTTTTGACATTTTCACGATGTACTTCAAAAGTTCTTATTACAACATCGTTATATGTAAGTTTTTGGTATTTATTCAATTAAAGCATACTTTCCTTCCACTTAAGACGCTTGATATAACATATACAACACGTGACACAAGTCCTGAAGAAAGATCTCTGATTTTCCTATGAATGTTCATTGATGGAGAGAATTTTCCTTTATATTCCGCCATAACCACGTGGCTTTGTTCCATCATACTGACACGAGGTATCCTAATGACAGCTAACGCAATTTTAGTGTGAAGTTTCTTTCAGAACCAAAGCAACTATCCGTTTACAAATTTGCGCTCTTTCTACATTTCGTACGATTTTTCAGCAGTTGGATAAGGACTCCATGACGTAAATCATGAGATGCAGTTTGGAGTAGCAGTTTAACATAATTCACAGCAGTAGTTATTTTTATAAACAAGCTCATTTGCCTTGGATGAATCGAACCCATAAGGTGAGATTCATTAAACGTTTGGTCTTCGTTTAGGCAGCGAGTATACGCAATAATCTGCATTGATTAGAAATACTTCACATGAAATAATCCCGTTGCGCTCGCGAAAGTTCTACCACACTTTTATCTAAGTTTTATGAATAAGTCTGCGTCATCCAAGGTTCCATATACGAAACTGAAGACGTATGCTGTGCAAAATTTATTTTGAATTGCTCTAAAGGCTTCCAAGGTTTGGTAGCTTTTCAATTACAGCGTCTTACACATTTTACCATCTCAGTAACTTTGAGAGGAAGACGAAAGAGTTGGGAAAGTCAAATTTCAAGGAAAGACAGAAGTAGAACAGTACACAGCTTTAATCCACCCAGCATTTTCAGCAAATCGCTTATTCCGTATCAAAATGACCAATTGTGGATGCAAACAGTGTGTAACAAAAGTATGCTGACAGACGTCAAGGTTTTGTAGAGCTTGTCATGAGGAGCGAATCTGGATGGGGACCATAGTCTGGGAACGTAGTCCAGCAACGTCGCATAGCATCGAATTTACAGTGGTGAACGTTCTGCGTCAGGCAACTGCTTCTGAAGCAAACGTGGGCTGCGATACTAACGGACAGCGGACTGAACTCATCGCAGTGGGCCTTCAGAACATTGAACAGCTGAAGGTCTGAATTATAAGTGAGAAAAACAGTTACATGTTGCTTTGGATGGCGTCTAAAGTATCCACGCCTGTTGCAAAATCGCAGCACAGACCACTAACAGTCAGTGCAGTGACGACAGGGGGGGGGGGGGGGGGGGGGGTCGGCATCGCAACTCACTTCGTTGCCGTGAAGGCGTTGTCGCCTGTAAATTGTACGCCTCATAGCGTCTTCGAGACCGTAGGTAGTCAGGGAGAGGTAGGATAAGGCAACAATTGTGGATGGGCCCGTAATCAGCTACCATTGGCTACAGTAAACACATACCCTTTATTTGAGGAAATAATTTTCAACAATCATTTTAAAGGAATTTACTACACTGACAGCTGAAGGCCTTACTAAGAAAGAATTCAAAATTATTTGTCGGCTGAAGGCCACAAGCAACTTCAGAACACTCAACAGGTGAAGGTCTGAATGATAAGTGAGGAAAACAGTTACACGTTAACAAATACTAAGATATTTTCTTCTTAAACAATCCAAAAACCGTAAAAAGCTATAGTAACGGCTGAAGGCCTTATTAAGAAAGAGTTGTAAATTATTTGTCGGCTGAAGGCCACAAGCAGTATTACAAACAATTAACTGTTGAAGGTCTGAATTACAAGTAAGGAAGGCAATTACACATTAAAACATAAAGGTAAATTTTAAACAATTATGACAACTTGACCAAGTAAGATGGAGTGATACACAGACAGTGCTCCACGAATCGACCTAAGGAAGTTCACTACAGCTGTGCAAGCGGTGAGATTGGCAGCCAAAAGTAATCTTCACCTAAGGAGAGCAACTCAAACTAGAGACGGTTTAAATGCCGATCAACCCTCTTACCAAATCCACCTAACACCAGATAACCAGTACAATGACGGAATAATTCAGGCGAGGTCGAAGTGACAGATTGACTGCGTCTCCAGAATCCCGCGTTTGAAACACCAAAAGGCAGAAGGAACTACTATAACCGTGGTAGACAAGGAAAACAATTATCCATACCCCAATCAAGGAAGCTGTCAAATTACACGCCATGCCGGACAGCATCGGCAAGTCGAGGGAAAGTACATTACCGCAAATTACGCTAAACTCCAGGACAGGTAACTGGGACGTTAGTGGCCACTAGGCAGTTGGATACGGCTGGTTGCACTTCACCAATAACAACACCAAATTCAAACTAATATCAAGCAGTAGAAGGCGGCTAATAGCTTCCGCCAACCTGGCAGACTCCTCTTGTTGCAGTTGGTCTCACTGATCCTGGGAGCAGCAACAGGCAAACAACAGCGAGATCTTAAACAGTGGAGGTTTCACTACTGGTTCACTCAACTTCGAACATCCTGGGTTCTGTCGTCATCTACAGCCCCTCTATCCGACAGTGCAGAAGGAAAGTAGACGCCACTACCGCTATTACAAGACGCCAAGTTATGAACGGCAAGAACACAAGGCCCACACGGCTCAGTCTTTGGATGATGTTCCGGACATGGATTCTTGTCCTCAATTTATTTCTCAAGACACCCCCTACATTCCTTGGAATTTTTTGTGCTTTTGTTGCAACCTACGTAATCGTGTTAGCGCAGTTATTTGCCCACAAGTAGTCACCTAGTCATTCCTGTACCTAGACGGGTATTTTTTTTTAAAAAAAGTTCAAATGTGTGTGATATCTTATGGGACTTAACCGCTAAGGTCATCAGTCCCTAAGCTTACACACTACTTAACCTAAATTATCCTAAGGACAAACACACACACACTCATGCTCGATGGAGGACTCGAACCTCCGCCGGGACCAGCCGCACAGTCCATGACTGCAGCGCCTAAGACCGCTCGGCTAATCCCGTGCGGCACGGGTATTTTAATCGACTTCTTATAGTGAGAGGGGAAAGCGGAATATCAATTTTAGATCTAGTGGTGTCTGGGGTCTTTTAAAAATAAACATGTTAGTAGGCATCATATTTGTTGTGTTCACCAAGTATGTTTGTTGGCCAAGTTAAAGGTAGCAGGAAGCGAACCCCTTACGAGAAGACGTGGTCGCTATATTGAGACGGCGAAGTTGCACGCTGGCCACAGGAGAGTTAAGACTGTAACAAAAATAGTGTTGTTAATGCCATGAAAAACAATTAAGAATCATTTAGTAAAATAATGTTCACAATAAATATAAAACTTTAGTTGAATGAAACTGTATGGTTCCAGAAACTTTAGCAAGTCTCAGCCCTCTATGTTGTATATATGTGGATTGAAGTGAAGAATGAAAATTATCACCAAGGCCGGGATTCGTACCCTGCTCACTAGTTAGAAGCGCCTAACCACTACGCCACTGTGGCACAGTGGATTTGTAGAACTGTACGGATTACCCTTGTACGCCTCCCTCCACTTTTCAAATTTCCGTTCCCATATTCCACAAATTTTCGTTCGTCGCTTCAGTCTGCATATATAAATTGTTGTGATAGCGTGGCACCGGTATAAAACTTCTGAACACTGTTCTAACCCAGCTCAGTAAACGATGGCGAACTAATCTAATTGTAGTTCGGTCTGGACTGCTGTCAGTGATAAATTACAAGCTCCGGCTCGCCAATGACTGTCCGAGGACTGCTGACGGTAGCTCATTCATAACTGTGCGGCAAATGGGTAATCGTAGAGCTGCGGTCGCTTAAATCTACGACCGGTGGAAGAATGTTCAAGTGCACCATGCATAAGGGGGATTATCACGACGTTATAAACTTGAAGCCGGTGTTGACCATGTTAGTTTCCCCAAACATTACCTTCTGTTGGAAGTGTTTTGGACAAAAATGCCATTTTGCATCATTTAAGGGTATAATTATTACTCTGATTATAGTCTAATGTGTAAAGAAATTGGGTTTCATTCGTAAGTTGACTCACCCAAGCGATATTTTCTTTTATACGCATGAATTTTCGTTGCAGTTTTTACTTTTACAGACGTGATTGTATTTACATTTGATTTTGCGTTTCATATAAATCCTACTAGGGCTCTATCGGCGAACGCAGAGAGAAGGAGAGACTGGAAACCTACCAAACATAGCCAAACATATTCTCAGTATTTCCGAGAAGAGATCGAGCATCAGTTCCGTCAGTCCATATTAAGGGAATTGTTGGATTACAAAAGCAGTTTTTTATGTCACATACTTCTCCTCTTGGTTATTCAAAACATATATATAAAAAAAAATTGCATTAACGAGCTGAAATGCGTCGTGTTACCGGATCAAGTACGGATTCAAGACCGGAAAAACTTTATGAAAATGCCTGTCTGATGCTTCATTAGAGACTTTGGGCACACACTATTAAAATTAAGGAGAAGATGCAAATGTAAATAGTAGTCTGTTAACGTTTTGGGGCATATAACATGGCGACGCCAGCTTCGAAGCGACGTATAGCGTAAGCCTTTAGCGCCGTCTGCCCTTATTATGCCTCCAAGTATCTGATGAACGGTGATGTCAGTACCCTCTGTGGCGCCAGATGTAACTATCGGCGGATGGATCCGACTATTTGTAGCTTGTTATGTGGCCTACCTATGTGGCGACTGATCATAATACCTACATGTTGCCAAGCTGAGGCTGTCTGGAGTGCGGCGCCTTCTGGCAGTGTGTAATGTAGCTTCCACGCAAGTGAATGTTTACTTCCTATCCCATCGTTAGCCTAACGTAAATGCATTGTCATGGTATAATAAGTTACGTTTCGGTTAATGAACACCGTTAATGATTATCGTATATTGTTATGAATTTTTAATATCACCCTGACAAAATAAATTTAAATAGTGAAATATTTATTTGCTTGCCGTCCTGGTACACACTGAAATTTCGGGGGCACAGCCTGTATCACGCGGCTAAAGGGGTGAGAACAAAATGGTGGGGCCGTTTGTGCCATTTTGTTTTGTTCCTCGGCCTGGTGATTTCAGTGTATATCAGGGCAGTAGATGTGTACCTGCAAACAAGCAAAAATTTAATTACGCAACTTTAATTTTTCGAAGTGATAATTGAAGCTTTATGACTTCGTCTTTTAAGTGAGCGATTCATTTTCCGACATTTCTCTCCGTGACGCTTCTTTTTCTGCAGTAAGCTACCTTTATGTATCCCTGCCTTTAAGTAATCGCCAGCGCACCCGGCATACCTTTATGATCGTCTGTGAACTTCTTTTTTATTCACCAGGAGTAAACAGAGGGTAAGGTCTGAAATGCGACCCGCTTCAGGTCCTTATTTGTCTTCAGCTTTCCTTTGCTTCTCGCATTAGAGCCGCGTTCCTCACATCCACTACATAAGAGCATCCTTGGGCAGCGGTGCGGCCTCCCATGTCACAACAGACGCGGCCAACATTATTTCTCCTGAGCTACAAGGTTTCTTCCCGAAAGACCACACCATTTTTCTCGGCAGACCCTTCTACCATTCGCCCGCCTGGCGAGCCAAAGGCAAGCGGCGCCTTTCCGCTATGGCAACGAAGACGTTCCGTAACGAATCTGCAATCGTTATTGAGTTGTGTTATTATTTCAGGTTCCTTGGTCAGGTTCTTGAGGTTAATTACCGTCTTTTGCAACTGTAATGAAAGTCTTATTAAGTTCAGAAGCGTTTCGCTTTACTCTACATCTACATGTAGATCTACATCTACATCCATACTCCGCAAGCCACCTGATGGTGTGTGGCGGAGGGTACATTGAGTACCTCTATCAGTTCTCCCTTCTATTCCAGTCTCGTATTGTTCGTGGAAAGAAGGATTGTCGGTATGCCTCTGTGTGGACTCTAATCTCTCTGATTTTATCCTCATGGTCTCATCGCGAGATATACGTAGGAGGGAGCAATATACTGCATGACTCCTCGGTGAAGGTATGTTCTCGAAACTTCAACAAAAGCCCGTACCGAGCTACTGAGAGTCTCTCCTGCAGAGTTTTCCACAGGAGTTTATCTATTATCTCCGTAACGCTTTCGCGATTATTAAATGATCCTGTAACGAAGCGCGCTGCTCTCCGTTGGATCTTCTCTATCTCTTCTGTCAATCCTATCTGGTACGGATCCCACACTGCTGAGAAGTATTCAAGCAGTGGGCGAACAAGCGTACTGTAACCTACTTCCTTTCTTTTCGGATTGCATTTGCTTAGGATTCTACCAATGAATCTCAGTCTGGCATCTGCTTTAGCGACATAAAAGACGTAGTCATAAAGCTTCAATTATCACTTCGAAAAATTAAAGTTGCGTAATTAAATTTTTGCTTGTTTGCAGGTACACATCTATTGCCCTGATATACACTGAAATCACCAGGCCGAGGAACAAAACAAATTGGCACAAATGGCCCCACCATTTTGTTCTCACCCCTTTAGCCGCGTGATACAGGCTGTGCCCCCGAAATTTCAGTGTGTACCAGGACGGCAAGCAAATAAATATTTCATTATTTAAATTTATGGAATTAACTGCTTCCAGTTGCTGACCTGCTATATTGTAGCTAAATGATAAAGGATCTTTCTTTCTATGTATTCGCAGCACATTACACTTGTCTACATTGAGATTCAATTGCCATTCCCTGCATCATGCGTCAATTCGCTGCAGATCCTCCTGCATTTCAGTACAATTTTCCATTGTTACAACCTCTCGATATACAACAGCACCACACTCTAAGGTTTCTTCAGTGGTCACTCTAAAAACACGTTTCCTCCCCTTTTAATTCTTTTAGATAGGATCCTGAACAGTTCGTATGCTTTTCTTTCTACTATAAACAGTTTTAATTCTTATCGTCACTCACGGTTTTTCCGTTGTTTATTTCATTCTTGCTGTCGTTCCCGTGTATGTAGTCCAGTGAAGCAGCTGTGATTCAGCTGTGACAGCTGTGCAACCGCTGTACTGAGGACAGACAGGGAGAGCTTTTGAAATGAGATAGAAGTAACGCAAAAGAGCATGGAAATATGGTACCAGCCATTCTACATTTGAAGAATATCTGAGGCAAGGAAACCAGCACCCTACCACAGTAGTAAAGGACATAAATACAGTCATATTCAGCAACAAGAGACATTCTAAACCTTCAAGAGAACTTCGAAATTCAAAAGGCAATAACAGAGAAGAGACACGAGACGAACATCAGCAACCAGACGCTATTTAAACTAACAAGACATATTGTGGAGACACTGCGAAATAATGTGAGAAACTAGGCAGTAGCACCACTCTAGATCGTCTACCACTGAATCATAGTAAAACAATAAGTTACACAGACAATAGTCAAGGCATGTTAGCTCGCCTTGCAAACATACAAATATACAAACACACACACACACACACACACACACACACACACACACACACACACAAACAAACAAACAAACAAGGACAATCACACCCCCAAAGAAAGAAGAAAAGTGCACACTTTCAAGTCAGAAAGTATAAACATTCACAGAGCGATAGCAAATACTTTCGCCACTACCAACACAAAAGACGAACGTATTCCACTATAGCTAAACAAAACACATGAAATGACGAGAGGACAATAGTTCTCCTCGACATAGAAACGTAAATATTTAGCACAGTGAAAGTGCTGTGTGCTGAATACCCAAAAGATACACGTGAAAGAACAACAAGAATGAACAAGAAAAAAATTTGTGAGTAACGATAAGAATTAAAATTGTTTATAGTAATAAGCAAAGCATGCGAACTGTAGCAAACCCTATACAACAACACTGTTAGAGAAAAAGAAAATCGTAAAGTGACTACTGAAGATGCTTTAGAATAATAACGCTTAATAATTCATTCATCACAGTTGCAAAATACGGTAAATAACCTATACAATTCTTCTGTCTGCAACTGCGGAAAAAAGAGGCTGAAAATCAGAGAAGACAACATGTTTACTTGGTCAGTTAATTTTGTACAGTTTTTTTTATAAATTGCAAATTTTTCTCTACAGCAGTTAATACTTTCAGTGAGATTTTGCTTGAAGTGTAATGAGACTAAAACACACACGCACAAATAGAGGGTCACTGTGGGTTATGGGCAGAAACTCGCTGCATCGGCATCAGCATTCCTGGAATTCTAACATCGTCGTATCTGCACAATTGCACTAAGACTATGACATCATCATGTCGCTGCTATGTGATGTTAGTTGCGCCACAGTTCGTCGCCTATCCTGTCTGCCCAGGCTACGACGTCCGACATCTCTAATACGCCCAACGCCATGATATCTGAACGTGGTTTCGCCTTTGTCTCGCCACATGTTGAAGTCACTCGCCACAAGACACTCGAACACTCGACAAGTCGTGCAGTCTCCGAAATGCTCGAGCCAAGCTCCGGGCCTTCACAAATTGCTCCCGCCTTCCCCATTCTACACACGGACAGCACGCTCACTGATAATATACTAACGATGTGTGTAACAGACTAGTAGTCATTCCTCGCCAGGTGATGGTGCTATGACTGGACGGGTTTATATCGATAGTAGGTCGGCGGTGATAATGTTCTGGCTGATCAGTATACGATCTTCATTACAGCCGCAAAAGATAGTAGATAATCTCACCGTCTCCACGACATTCTTCCATGTACACGGACGAGCCTCTGGGGCCATTGTACTGAACGGCTATTTACAGCTTGTGCGCGAGGTGCTGTTCTGCACGGCTATGCCTGTCGTCGCCTCCATGAGGTTGCCTTACTTTTTATGTAGTATCATGCCTTCTCGTCGGATGCTTTTTGGTAGAAAATTTCTGATTTTTTAACATAACGTGATGATCTCCTACCCGGGCGAAACGCACCGTTCTTAGGTTAATAAAGATCATTCCGCAACCTAGGACTGTTTTGTAAATAGTACTGTCACAAGAATGGCAAAGCAAATTAAGAATGTGCTAGATGACGATCAGTTTGGTTTCAGGAAAGGTAAAGGCGCAGAGAGGCAGTTCTGATGTTGCGGTTGATAATGTAAGCAAGACTAAAGAAAAATCAAGACACGGCTATAGGATTTATCGACCTAAAAAAGGCGTTAGGCAGTTTCAAACGCTGCGAGATGTTCGAAATTCTGAGAGAAATTCGGGTAAGCTACGGGGAAAGATAAGTAATAAAGAGCCAGGAAGAAATAATAAGAGTGGACGATCAGGAACAAATTGCTCCGATTAAAAAGTGTGTAAAATAGGAATATAGTCTCTCGCCCCTATTGTTCGATCTGTACATCGGACAAGCAGTGACGAAAATAAAAGAAACATTCAAGAGTGGAATTAAACCTCAAGGTGAAAGGATATCATTGATAAGAATCGCTGATGACAGTACTAAGAATGGAATTAAACCTCAAGGTGAAAGGATATCATTGATAAGAATCGCTGATGACATTACTATCTTCAGTGAAAATAAAGAACAATTACAAGATCTGCCGAATGGAATGAATATTGTAATGAGTACAGAATATGGATTGACAGTAAATAGAAGAAAAGCAAAGGTAATGGGAAGTAGCAAATACACTGAAGCGCCAAAGAAACTGGTATATTTGCATGCGTATTCAAATACGGAGGCAGGTAAACAGGCAGAATACGGCGCTGCGGTCGGTAATGGCTATGTAAGACAACAAGTTTTTGGCGCAGTTGTTAGATCGGCTACTGCTGCTACAATAGCAGGTTATCAAGATTTAACTGAGTTTGAACGTGGGGATGCAGCATCTAGGCTCTGAGCACTACGGGACTTAACTGCTGAGGTCATCAGTCCCCTAGAACTTAGAACTACTCAAACCTACCTAACCTAAGGACATCACACACATCCATGCCCGAGGCAGGATTCGAACCTGCGACCGTAGCGGCGCGCGGTTCCAGACTGAAGCGCCTAGAACCGCTCGGAAAATATTAAGTGGCAAGGATAACATAATAGTTGATGCTCTGTCTAGGTTACCTAAAGGTTTGCCAGAATTTTCAGAAATTGTGGAACAGGAATTAAATTTCAAGGTGTATTTAAGTAAAGATGCTAAGCATAGACAGGACTCTCTAAATACATGTCGAAATATGGCGACAGTGGCCAGAGATGGTGCAAAATAAGACAAATACTGATGCAAAACACTTCAATAAAACTGACACGTAACTATAAAATTCACAACATTTTGTTTCACAAGCATAATCGTAACAGTGGTCTATGATGAGTTTGTATCACAACAGAATCATAGGAAAATTTTATATGTTGTACACACTATCCCTTGGGACCTTTTGGAGTTTCAATACGCACAAGCAAAATAAGTGAACACTGTTAATTTGCAGATTTATGCAGGAGGGCACATCAGATTGTACAAATGTGTTTAGTATGCCAGAAAACTAAACCAGTCGATAAAAGTAACAAAATAGAATTACACCACATTCTCACAGAAAAACTATTGTAAATTGTTTCCAGAAAGAAAATAGGCTAGGAAGTTTCATTGTAAACTGTATCAGTCGATGTTGGAGGCCCTCTATCGCAGGTTAGGGGAGATGTTAATTCTTAGTAACTATATACGATTCACTTTCTAAGTATATCAGTAGTCGGCGACGGCTGATCCCATTGTCAAAAAGATTGTAACTGACTCCATCCTGCGATTAGAGTTAGAGTTTCCCTACAGAAAAATGGTATAAAGCACATTTTAATATCGAAATTCCACCCAGACAGTAACCCCACTAGAGCAGATTCAGATAGTGCAATTGTTTTATACGCCCTTTGCACCAAATAAACAAACCATGGGTAGAATACTAAAGCACCAATTGAGCAAATAGTCCATAAACTACCTTACACTTATATGTCACAAACACCAGTGGAAGTGTTTTTGGCACAATGCAAAAACAATGAATGATTACACCCACCGCTACAAATACAGCAAGAGGATGAGCTGAGGGAGCAAATGTCAGGCAGGCTGTGATCTCACTGAGTGAGAGTGATTGTAAGAGAAAAGACGCTTATGATAAAAGACTGAAGAAGACACAAGATTTTAACACAGGGGAGAAGATACGCCTCAAAACCCACCCAAAATCTTCACTAAGGATGAAGAAGACTAAAAGTGGCAATTGCTGTATACTGGTCCTTTCAGAGTGGTGGGATTCCCTCATAGAGGGTGTCACCTGATAGTGGTGTTAGACTCAGAGAAACTGTAAGGTTTATAGAAAGATCTATACAGTTGTATACAGTAGTTATTAAGATTGTGTATTTTATTTGTTTTTTATGATGTGATGTATTTGTAACTGTAAATATTTACAAGGATTAGATATGAACCATTATAGCATATAGTAGACTATTATGTAAAAATTTCACATGTCAGTGACACGAAAACAAAAATTGAGACATGAATGTCTATATAACTAACCAACGAGTTGCGCTGTATGGAAAGTGACAATGGCGGTTAAGCAAACAATATTAAACACTTGCATGGACCATAACTTTAAATATCCCCGGCGAACCGTGAATATGTATCTCATTGCAGAACAGAAGAGTATTTGTTGTTAAATAATGCATTTCAGATAGTCTTTAATGCAAAATGTTTCTGTATTTTTGTTAAAATATTGGGCTACAGTATTCCTTAACATAGTATTGACATATGTCTTAGAATGGAAATCGACAACAACGACATTAATCGGAAAACTCCGTACTAGCTTAAGCCCAAATTCAACACTAGAAGACTGTAGCAGCTCACAGAAGCGTTCAACGGGTAGTATGTACTGTGTACTCAGCTGGCTGCTCTGATAAGACGAAATCTGCTAGTGTCAGTCTTCTTGTTTCCTTCCTGTTGGGCGGCACCTCTGAGATGTGTTTGTGTGTGTATGTGTATGTGTGTGTGTGTGTGTGTGTGTGGTGTGTTTGGTAATCTTTGATCTATGGCACGATCGTGACATCTAACACGGAGACCCTGCAACCGTGACGATTAGGCATTGTCCACTGGGTAGATATTTTTTACAGTGTTGTGTTTTCGGTTGACTGGCTAAAAAATAGCTCACAATAATGTGGAAAGAGATGGAAGTTATTCATACATTCGTTTGTTTACATCTCTGATTTTAGTAAAGCATAGTTAATTTATTCATAGTAATAGTTTTAAATACTATAGCATGCAAGTTGTTCGAACTTGGTTTTTTGCGTGCGTCTTTGGAATATTGTGGAGAACAGAAGTAGGTCAGAATGACGTAAATATCGATGTGTTTAGGGTACACATACTATGATTTGCCATCGTTTATTATTATTTACGAGTATAGTAAGACAGTCTTATAGCGACGTCGCACTAATAACTTGGGGATAACGTACAATTGATACATAGTTTTTGTTAGATAATGCATCGCAGAATGTGTTACACAACTGGGTGGCGCTCATGCTTTATAGTTCATATAGATAACGCCATGGTATCATTAACTTGCAGTACTCTGTCGACAGGACAATGCACCCTTTTTCAAACAAACAAACACACACACACACACACACACACACACACACACACACAATGGAGGGGCGACGCAGATAGCGCCTTGATAACGTTTTATGTCGCTGTACTATCCCATTAGCCATCCAATATGACGGTAGACAGTAATGGACGGATGTGAGCATTCGTCATTGTGCCTACAGACGGTATATGCCTATTGCTGGTACAGTACAGTTCACATGTAGGTGAATGTGGCTGTTTTGTCTCTAGAACATACTGCACTACTCCTGACCTTGTTTGAAGTAAACTGCTGCATGTTTCCTCCAGGCTAACATTAAGAAGGTGATGGATGCAGAAGTAAACAGTACTGAAAAATTCAGGGGAGAAGTTTCCTGATAGCAACAGCTTATTTATACATCTTGTAGTTAGAGTGGAGTGCTTACAGAAAAATGCCTAATAGTTTGTTGCTAATTGTGTTAGTTAAGATAAAAAACTAAAAGACAATCCTTTTGGACCATTAATTATGGTAATATTAGCTACCGTTTTCAAGTTGAATGGAACCTTCTCCACCTTAAATTTACATAGTATGGATAGCAGTAACACAAAATTCGCTTAGATGAAACATCTAATAACTGGCAAGAACCAAATTTTTATAATATGCATGTTTTTTCTGCCAAAATAAGTAGTCAGTATAGTTAAGCTATTGGGACTAGTCCCTTCAAGCAAATAGAAGCCTTCATTTATGAATCATCTGCCATACTCACTGAAATATATTGACCATACATCTTTATAAACTCTTAACTCATATTAAATAACTAGATTGAAGCATAATGAGGCTAAGTGTCAATATGCAACCAATTGTTCCGTGTTTAGAGGAATTTCATGTGATCATGCCTCATTGTGCTTGCAAAGTGTGCAAGATCTTAGATGTAATCCAACTTTATTTTTACGCGAATTCGTAGACGTCTTGCGTTTAAATCTCCATAGCGCTTGCAAGTGCGGTACCTTTCATACAACATACAACGCTGTATTATACAAGAAACAATAAATAACTTTGTTTATTTTCCAGATATCGAATCTTCCATTGCCGTTGGAAGTGTCACATCTGTCTCTGTTACCATATTTGGTTGTCTCATCAGTATGTATAAATATAGCCTCCTGGTACAAAGAAAAAACAGCTAGCATTTTCAACCGTGCAGCATCTGTTGGCGACAGTGAGCAACTAGAACATAAAACAGCAGTTATTTTGAGGGCTTCAGGGTTTGTGGAATAGTATTCAAAGTGAAACTCATATTTCACAACTGCAAATTACTAATTCATTAATTACATTTTATAAGCAAATGTTGGTTTTTAATTACTTGTGAAGTACGTTATATACTTATTCCAATATTACACAGTGGATAACATATAGCTACAAATGATACTTGCCAACGTGACTGGTGAGCCAGTCCAAAAGGATTTTTGGGAAGTCAGTAAAGCAAACATAGTTCATTACTTTTGAAGCAGTTCAGATACTGTGATGTATATTTTTGATAAATATTTCCGATAATTTTGAGCACAGCCCAGATGGGACTACACTGTAATAGTAACAATACGCTGTGAATGGAGAAAAGGAGATATAGGTGTGTGACATAGCTTTTTTGAATCAGCGGGCCGGATACTTTTGAGCAAAGCAGAGGTGGACTTATTTTTAAATCTAATATTCTTCTACCTTCCATTCTGTTCAGAGGGAGTGGTGATCCCTGCTGATTGCACTTCATGATAATCTTTTAACTGTCATGTACAGACCTCAAACGAGAGGCAATTGGATTACTACAATAGAAAAGGGAAGGGGAACCTGACTTCTACCGGCCAAGAGCAAATTGTCCGAGAGCAATGGAGCCCCACGGCTATTTGTTGAGAGCATCATGGCATTGAGACCCAACTGGCCAAGAGGTAATTGAGGGATGGGAAAGGGACGAAATGGGATGGGATGTGATGGGAAAGGAAGATTGAGGAGGAGATGGAAGGGGAGGGGAGGGGAGGTGATGCGAGGTGAGCGGAGGGGAGTGTGTGCCTCAGCAGTAATGTACCACCAGAAAAAAATTGCTGACATCAGCGATTTTGGGCAGAAACCATACTGCTACCCAACTGACGTATTAGGACCTATTAGGTAGAAAGTGTTCAGTGAACTGAGCACCTGTTCCGAATGTAAGAATGTATTTTATGTAAGAATGTATTTTATGTAAGAATATATTTTCTTCGCTACCTGAGATGCGAGCTGACGCTGTAGTGATAACCCTAGTATTACGTGCGGGACAGCAATATTCTTGTAACAGTACTGTAACTTCAGAATTTATACTTGTAGCCCCATCTTCCCTGCACAGAAACACGACAGTGTAGCCGCCTTTGGTAAGAACCTCAGTTGGTCTTATTAGGTAATATTACAGGATGACTCAAAAGAAGGGGACATTTTGGAATAGAGATTAATGGCGAGAACAATTACTTTGCTCATATTTATTTATGTCAACGTATAGTACAGAGTATGCCATTGTTGAATGTCAGAAGCATTTTTATTTCTCGAATATCGCATATATGTACTCTCCCTCGGTGCACACATTCCTGCAGACTGCCAGGAATGTTATACATGGCTCGACCTATAATTTCAATAGGAATCGTGGAGAATTTCTCTAGTATTCTTGCTTTAAGTTCTTAAAAAAATCACACGCTGTCAGGTCAGATGATCTTGGTGGCCATGAAATATCACCGTGGCTTGAAACGGCACGGTTACTAAACAATATCGCACAGTTCGCATCCTCATCCGTACCGAATGTGCCGTTGCTCCATCATGTTGAAACAAACTCTTGGCAGGAAAAAGGGACAGTTCAAGAGCAACAGTATTTTCTATCAAGGCAACATATCAAACAGACGTTGTAGTGGCTGCGTACTCACCGTGTTCAAAAAAGTAGGGGCCCATAATGCCACCCGACGACGTGACGCACCATACAGTAGCCCTACTGCTGTGCAGTGGACGCTCGTGTAACTGACGCTGATTTTGCTGAGACCAGTTGCGAAAATTCTGTCTATTGACAAAGCCACTGAGTGAGTTTCGTCCGATATCGACAGGTTGTTAATGAAACTGCAGTCATAGTGCACTTTTGCTAACATGCGTTCAGCATATTGTCAAGGCATTAGCAGATCGTTGAAGTTGCTGATCAATCTGCAGCTTATAAGGTTGGAACTTCACTTTCAGAATTCATTGAACAGAGAAAGTTATGTTGAAGAAAGAAACAAAGCCAAACAGATAATTGCAGCATCCAAGAAGAAATCGTGGGAAGACTTTGGAAACAGGTTGGAGACTATGGGTCAAGCTGCTGGAAAACCATTCTGGAGTGTAATTAGCAGTCTTCGAAAGGGAGGTAAGAAGGAAATGACAAGTATTTTGGACAGGTCAGGAAAACTGCTGGTGAATCCTGTGGATGCCTTGGGCAGATGGAGGGAATATTTTGAAGAGTTGCTCAATGTAGGTGAAAATGCGATCAGTAATGTTTCAGATTTCGAGGTAGAATGGGATAGGAATGATGATGGAAATAGGATCACATTTGAGGAAGTGGAAAAAATGGTCTATAGATTGCAGTGCAATAAAGCGGCTGGGGTGGATGAAATTAAGTCGGAACTCATCAAATACAGTGGAATGTCAGGTCTTAAATGGCTACACAGGATAATTGAAATGGCCTGGGAGTCGGGACAGGTTCCATCAGACTGGACAAAAGCAGTAATCACACCAATCTTTAAACATGGAAACAGAAAAGATTGTAACAACTACAGAGGTGTCTCTTTAATCAGCGTTGTGGGTAAAATCTTCTCAGGTATTGTTGAAAGGAAAGTGCGAGTATTAGTTGAGGACCAATTGGATGAAAATCAGTGTGGGTTTAGGCCTCTTAGAGGCTGTCAGGACCAGATCTTTAGCTTACGGCAAATAATGGAGAAGTGTTATGAGTGGAACAGGGAATTGTACCTATGCTTTATCGATCTAGAAAAGGCATATGACCGGGTTCCTAGGAGGAAGCTATTGTCTGTTCTACAAGATTATGGAATAGGAGGCAAACTTTTGCAAGCAATTAAAGGCCTATACATGGATAGTCGGGCAGCAGTTAGAGTTGACGGTAAATTGAGTTCATGGTTCAGAGTAGTTTCAGGGGTAAGACAAGGCTGCAACCTGTCTCCACTGTTGTTCATATTATTTATGGATCATATGTTGAAAACAATAGACTGGCTGGGTGAGATTAAGATATGTGAACACAAAATAAGCAGTCTTGCATATGCGGATGACTTAGTTGTGATGGCAGATTCGATTGAAAGTTTGCAAAGTAATATTGCAGAGCTAGATCAGAAATGTAAGGACTATGGTATGAAGATTAGCATCTCCAAAACGAAACTAATGTCAGTGGGAAAGAGATATAAACGGATTGAGTGCCAAATAGGAGGAACAAAGTTAGAACAAGTGGACAGTTTCAAGTACTTAGGATGCATATTCTCACAGGATGGCATCATAGTGAAAGAACTGGAAGCAAGGTGTAGCAAAGCTAATGCAGTGAGCGCTCAGCTACGATCTACTCTCCTCTGCAAGAAGGAAGTCAGTACCAAGACTAAGTTATCTGTGCACCGTTCAATCTTTCGACCAACTTTGTTGTATGGGAGCGAAAGCTGGGTGGATTCAGGTTACCTTATCAACAAGGTTGAGGTTACGGATATGAAAGTAGCTAGGATGATTGCAGGTACTAGTAGATGGGAACAATGGCAGGAGGGTGTCCACAATGAGGAAATCAAAGAAAAACTGGGAATGAACTCTATAGATGTAGCAGTCAGGGCGAACAGGCTTAGATGGTGGGGTCATGTTA
The DNA here is from genome assembly GCF_021461385.2 of Schistocerca piceifrons. NCBI lineage: Eukaryota > Metazoa > Arthropoda > Insecta > Orthoptera > Acrididae > Schistocerca > Schistocerca piceifrons. Next base: position 237,352,366 of record NC_060145.1, on the reverse strand, counting down.
CACGCAAGGGAGAAGCAAGGTTACCCAAGAGACTCATGGATTCAGCAGTAGAGGGTAAGAGGGGTCGGGGCAGACCGAGGAGAAGGTACCTGGATTCGGTTAAGAATGATTTTGAAGTAATAGGTTTAACATCAGAAGAGGCACCAAAGTTAGCACTGAATAGGGGATCATGGAGGAACTGTATAAGGGGGGCTATGCTCAAGACTGAACGCTGAAAGGCATAATCAGTCTTAAATGATGATGATGATGATGATGATTCGAAGGGTGCAACTGTAGAAAATCTTTCTGACGTCGAACAGAGCACTGTGGTCTTTTTACGAAAGCAATTGACACAGCCTCGATATTGTTTCCCGTACGAGGTCTCTGCCCGGGGACTGGGTGTTTGTGTTATCCTCATATTTCATCACCATCATCATCGTTTGTAACAGTGGCTAACTGGACTGTGTCAAAATTGGTACTTTGTACGGGCGCTGATGACCGCGCAGTTGAGAGCCCCACAAACTAAACATCATCATCATCCCATACGAGAGGTTCGGGGTCTCCTTGCAGATTGCTTCTTCTACGCAGAACCCGTTACTTCAAAATTGCTGACGCAACTCTTGATTGCATGCGCTGAGGGAACACGACCATGCCGTCCGATGTTGAAATAACGCCGACATTCTCGACGCGCGGTCTCCCATTCGTGAAATAGGCTTTTCCGCAAAGGGGCCGTGCACACCGTTACATTGCTCCATGGTTACTCTTTACTAAACGGTAAGACAGTGCGATCAGTATCCTTCACGTCTTTCGGTGCCACCTGCCTCGCAGCGTTGCCACAACACGTTCCACGACTTCCCGTTCTTTTGGGCCACCCTGAAGGTGTTTTGTCTTTCTTCTGAAGGACTTCTCAGAAGAGACAATGACAATATTAACACTAATGAAGTTATTGTATTGCTATGTTGACTAATTGGTGCACCTTAATGAACGACTGATAAAGGAGATTTCACGTAATAAGTCTACGAATAATGAGACTTCAGAATTTAAAAAATGCGTTTATTTCTTGTAACTGTCAGGACGACTATAAATTTTACGAAATAAAGTAGCAGAACATAAATAATTCATTTGATACACATCTGTCTTTGTGGCTTGTCTACCTTTCAGGATCTGCGATGGCAACGAGGTCACATCGGAGAGCGATTCGGTATCGAGTGTCCTCCACAAAGCTGCTCCGCCACAGAACTAAGTTAGTCTGCTTAACAGCACTCCCAGAGGGCCACTGCTGTCCGAGTTCAGACATAAAGTTAGGATCGGCCGGAAAGCTTACCAGCCGAGTTTTACCTTCGCTACCAGCCGTCTGGCTCGTTGCCCCTTCAGAGGGCTAAAAAATATTCGCCAACTACAGTATTTCCTATCTAGTGTTTACATTTTACGGCGTAAATAATTGTTCTCCTTGAAGGAATTAGCTGAGAAAGTTTGGGATGATGTTCATCATAGTCACTGTAACTTACCGTGGTTCAGCCTCCATGTTAGCAGTGACAATGTTTCTTTGTATCTTCATCAAACCAATAGGTTTTCCGTACAATAATAAGAAGATAAATGTCCTAGTAATGTGTTTATGTGTGTGCCGCCGTAACTCTGCAGTGCCTGGACGATTTAGCAAAATGCTGTGTGGTAAATCAGAACTAACCATAGGTATATGAGTGTGGTTGCGAACTTTTTACCCCTTGGGGGATGTTTCAGCTAAATCTGATACACATGCAACTGACAAACTGGGCCGGCCGAAGTGGCCGTGCGGTTAAAGGCGCTGCAGTCTGGAACCGCAAGACCGCTACGGTCGCAGGTTCGAATCCTGCCTCGGGCATGGATGTTTGTGATGTCCTTAGGTTAGTTAGGTTTAACTAGTTCTAAGTTCTAGGGGACTAATGACCTCAGCAGTTGAGTCCCATAGTGCTCAGAGCCATTTTTTTGACAAACTGGAAGAAACTCTTGTAAGATAAGACACCTTTGAATCTCCAAAATGAGGAATATATGAAAATAATAGATAACAACTGATATTAGTGTCAAATCAACAGCCTTTGGGGTCGCTAAATTGGGTGATGACAGCCTACACTAACTTGTTTATACAAATGTAAATAAAATAACCTTCGTTAATTTCCTTTTGAATTGAAAAAAATTGATAACCTAGTACCCAGGTATGAGACATAATCTACAATTAATAAACATGTATTGATGACTGAAGATTTGTGCGAGACTGGCACTCGAACCCGAATTTCCTCATTTCGCGAGTAGTCGCCTCAACCATTAAGTTGTCTGAACACACATTCATGACTGCCTCAAATTTTTCCACCAATTGTAGCGCCTATGATATCCACATACTGTTACTGGAGGTTCTCCCATAGGGTATGTGGAAAAATCAGCTCTGGGGCAGGGCCTTTACTATGTGTTTTGCCGCCCTGGGAGAGAACTGGAAAACGATGCCCCCTGTTTTCTACTACCGTCGGTCTCTCGGATATCTCCTCCACCTTCATCACCACCAGTAACCAACGGCACAGCAATTCAAATATCGTATTACATTTTTAATCTTAAATTAAGGTAACCAGACGTCCTTATTTTCTGGAGACAGTCCTCAATTTTCATATCTTGTACTCAGTTCCTTTAAAACTGATCGAGTACAACAAATGTCCTCAGTTTCTTATTTTTTGTGCTGAATTTTTGAAATTTTGCAAAGTAATTGAAATAGGAAGAACGTGTTGAACATTTTGAACTGTAACTCAACTGAATATACCAGTACAACCAAATTTGGCTTCAGTTACTTATTTTATTTAGTGCAAAAAATGGACTAATAAAGATGTGGAACTATTGTCTGGTGCGAATGGATCTTTCCTTGAATTCAGAAATTATGGAATACAGATGGAAGACATGCCCAAGCATCAGACTAGGTTTCTGTTTTCGCAGTAATATTTTTAGAACGAGGAATTCAGCTTTCACTTTCTTGCGATTAAATAAATAAATGGCACCTTGTTTGCATTTTATATTGAAAGTCCTCTAACTTTAATTAGTCGCTCCTGCGGCGCAGTGGTATAAGCGATTGGCTTCTAACCATTCATTCAAGACGGGTACGGGTTCGAATCTTGGTGAGGCATGGATGCAGTGTTTGTCTAAAGGCACTGCCTCTTTCTCTCTCCTGGAGTCCGCCGCCCTAAACTGGGGACGGGTGACTGCTTATAGACCACTGAGTTGCTCACGGTGGTCCTTAAAACCTTAGTCAAAAGTTATCAGTAGTGGCTCCTTCAGTTTTGAGGTGGGTGGAGGCGATGTGTTTACTTTCGTCAAAGTAAGTAAAGACTTATTAAGTAACTGTACCGGATGCTTTTGAAAACAATTCAGTGTTTCAGTTTTTCCTCTTTTTCTTTTTTCCTCCTCATCTACTCAATGTTTTTTATCTTTAATTTGAAATTAATTTTTTCCCCATTCACCGCCTCTAAAATTTTGCCTCCCTAGGTCGCTGGCTAGATCTGCCTAATGGTAGGAACGGCCCTGACTGGGGGAATGGAGTCGGTGGAAAACCGAGGCTTACGTCGAGTGGGGGTAGTGGGGCCGCGGTTTCGTAAGATCGGCTCTCCCCGGTGTGATAATGAGAGAATTTGCTTGAGTCACTTTAGATAGAAAAAAAGGGGCCATCAGATTATTCTTGTGATAAACTGCCTTCATCAAGAGTAAATATCGTTTGAGTATATCGACCAATCTGTTATTCAATCAAGGAAGGACATAAGCAGTTATTTCACGAACAGCAGCATTAATGATCGTGGAATAAGAGCCAAACTAAAGGTACATCTATGAAGAGTAAACGAACAAAAAACGTTAAGCTGTATTTTCTATAATGGAATAAAATTGCACAATAAACTGCACAAGGAGATTAAAGAGAAACTAAGTCCAAATATTTTAAGAGTCAGTTAAAGCATACCTCTTGAACAATTTATTCTATAAAGTATAGGTTTGTTTAGATAACGTAGTGCAGGGAGCGGTAAAAATTGTAGCGATAGTGGAAAAATATCTTGCTGCAAAGTTCAGCTTGTCAAAGAAGTTTATGGGACGTTATGAAGTCATAGTGTTGTTTATTCTATGTTTTTACTTGTGATCGCTACATGTAACCAGAGATGTATTTAATGCATTGTCTCTGTAGCTGCGCTTCGTAAATGTTGGAACAAATCTTGTCAAATACCCAATAAAATCATTATTATGCAATTATCATTCAACGGTAAAGTACATAATTTTTACGAATCTTACGTAACATCCTGTGCATAGGACCTGTAATGAATGATTCTAATCTGTTTCCATTTTATTGAGTTTAACATGGGCTGTGGTTAATGATTTGATACAAAGGAATAGTGTAATATAGGGATAGTCAGGCTTTTTATACCTACCGTCCACTTTTGTGCTCCTGTTGGTAGTAAAATTTTCTAACTGCCCACCGGTTCCAAAATAATGGTGATGTATAAAGTGGGTAAGTATCTTTATAGAATTTATGGAACAGAGTTACAGCGAGATGAATCATATAGTAATACCTACTTATACCTTTCGTTAAGTATGGCGGAATAAATCTTTATAAAATAATTGACTGTACTTTAATCACTCTTTTTATTTATGCTTTTCCATATGTATAAGTACGAAGACGACTGAAATTAATTTAGGTAATGAAGTCGCTAATGAGATGCATGAGACTTACGCTGTGAAATTAAATACTGAATATGTGGCTCAATTTTTCTTAAGGAACGAACGAAGGCCTCATCTTTCTGAAATAATAAGGCAGTTTTTTCTTTGATTATAATATGATTAGCAGCGCTTAACCATGATTCCACAAGAAATGAGGTTGAGAAAGGTATCAATAAACTTAATATAATTTTCCACATGTTTGGATATGAGATAGGCTATTTTTATTTTACGATACGTTTTCATGTCCACCACTATCGAATTTATCTATCCTACCTTCAGTCATACTTAGTTTTTAACGGTTCTCCCTGGCAAGTTGTATCAGCCTTCTCAATGGAAAATGATACAAGCCATGGCATTGTGGGCAGGGAGGTCTTATCCGGGGAAGTTCAGCCGCCAAGTGCAAGTCTTATTTCAGTCGACACCACATTGCCGGCACGGTAATGATGTTGAAATGATGATGAGGACAACACAGTCCCCAGTCCACGAACGGAGAAAGTCTCCAACCCGGCCGGGCATCGAACCCTGGCCTGCTGCATGGGTGGCAAGCACGTTACCAGCCAGCTAAGCAGACGGACATCACTCTCCTCAGTATTTGTGGTACAAGGATTTTTCAACCAGTCATACACCTTCAATTTCAAAATACATTCATTTCGTTTTTCCGTGTCCACTGAGTTGGCTACTGAATCTGTCAATACCCTTGTTTCTTCAGTCAACTGTATCGAAGTAGTTCAAGTTTTTCAGTAAATAATCACTTAATACATTGGCAACATATAAGAGTTTCATTAGCTCCCTGAATCTCAAAATTAACATCATGAAGTCTCTTGAAAGTATCTGCCATATAAGGCATCAATCTTCACTGTTTCTATCTCTTGACACAGATCGATCTCTTTATTATATTCAAAACACTTTTGTGATTCTATCATGACTGTAATACTACAAAACGAGACAAAAATGCACCGTCTGATAGGCACAGAAAGCTGTGTGCAAAATTAATAGAATGATATCTTCATTACTGTCCTAGCAAGCTTGTCAAAACATTCAATCACTTTTTTAATAAAATTTGATCTTGTTTATTATTAGAATTGTTATAGTCGATGATAAACAGAGATATTTACTTAGATTTTTCCTACAACATTTTCTCTGTACACTACAAAAAGAATACTTAAAACATTTGGAATATCTTCCTTCAAATAAGCAACAACAAATCAACAATATAATCCTACCATTGATGGTGCTGCGTCAGTAGCGTGTTAAACAATATTATTAAGACAGATATTATTTTCTATAAAATATGATTTCACATTGTTAAGTATAGATAATCCTGTCATATCTGTTATGGGTTTGTTGTGAATAGCATTTGTTCACCTAATGTATTGTTTACATTAAAACAGCGTACATATGCCATCAATAAAGCATTATCTGCAATGACAGACTCGTCCAGCTGCATTCGCCATACCCACACTCACACCCACACCCACATCGGATCGTCACATTGTGTACCGTGATTCGTCACTCCACACAACGTTTTTCCACTGTTAAATCGTCCAATGTTTACGCTCCTTACACCAAGCGATGCGTCGTTTGGCATTTAGCGGCGTGATGTGTGGCTTATGAGTAACCGCTCGACCATGAAATCCAAGTTTTTTCACCTCTCGCGTAACTGTCACAGTACTTGCAGTGGATTCTGATGAAATTCGGAAATCCTGTGTGATGGTCTGGATAGATGGCTGCCTATTACACATTACGACACTCTTCAATTGTCGGTGGTCTCTGTCAGTCAACAGACGAGGTCGGGCTGTACGCTTTTGGGCTATACGTGTCCCTTCACGTTTCCACTATCACATCGGAAGCAGTGTGCCTAGGGATGTTTAGAGTGTGGAAATCTCGCGTACAGACGTATGTCACAAGTGACCTGACCAGGCTCGAAGTCTGTGAGTTCCGCGGAGCGCCCCATTCTGCTCTCTCACGATGTCTAATGACAACTGAGGTCGCTGATATGCAATACCTGGCAGTAGGTGGCAGCACAATGCACCTAATATGAAAAACTTATGTTTTTGGGGGTGTCCGGGTACTTTTGATTACATAGTGTAGCAAGCAAATAGTTTACATAGTTAACTGTTTCAGAAATGCTTCCAGCTCTGGTGAGTAAGCCACTGCTTGTGCTGTTTTGAATGTCAGTTAATCGCTCTGTTTCCGCATTACGACAACGAATGCAGTGTTTTCCACATTCCCCTGACGTTGACGTCAAACGTAGGCTGTGGTCACATTAATGTGGCTGGACAGTGTAGTTCTGATCTTAATTCTCTATAACTATGTTCTAGTCCAGGTCTTAATTCTCTATTACTAGATTCTAATCCACTAATTCCGAAGTCCATGGATTCAATCGCATCGAGCCAACTCAAGAGTCCCATGATTAGATTTGCTTCCTGTCTCTACCTTCAGTTTCTCGTTGCTAGATTCTACTGATTCCCCATCCGAAATATGCCTCTCACTCTCACTACAATACCTGGTCTGGTCACGAAACTGTCTCCTCAGGCATCATGATTAGATCACTCTTATAATTCGTTTTCCCCTTCCATGGACATAGTATCAGATAGGTTCATGTCCATTACACTGACTTCAGTTCCATCGCCCACCTCATTACTGTGACATCACTACGTATCTATGCTAGATACCCTTTACCACCATAATTCCTCTCCGTTTGCGGTCATAGGACTGAGCTGCGCGACATGCTGCATCATCACTGATGTGTTGGCCGCCAACATGGTGTAACGTTTTGCTGAAGAATCCTCGAAAAGTTGAACTGCGGCCTGCAGCCAAAATCTCGCTGACGTTGACTGTCGTGATTTCTTCTACTGTGTCATGGGTGGCCACGCCCCCACATGGCCACTCCTGCCACTGACGTCTGCCACTTGCGATTGCGACTCAACTGCTCGGTAAATGGTCCTATTAAGGAGAGAGGTAGCCCACATGCCCGTTGTCAAGGTACTACTAGTCTGTACCGCGTTGAGAAGCTCTCCAAAGTTTATGAGTACGAAATATCAGGACATGTGTTATTAAGAATTATGACGCAATGTTCGTTTCATCATACTTCTTAATAGCACAGGCACTGCTAACCCCCAATTCCAGGCCCTCGACTCTCAATAAATATGTCCTTCGTGCACGAGAATATACGTAATGCACGAGTGCTGGATGCGGCACGTGGACGATGACGTATGGAAGTTTGGGTCTGGTGGTGCTTCACGCACAGACAGCCAAGGCAGTTAAGGCAACTGCTCTTGTAAAGTGGGAAGTCTGGGTTCGAGTCCCAGTCTGGCACAAATTTTTCCCAATATACAGCCAATGGTGGCTCAGATTCGCGACAGCGAATACATTTCAAGTATCACCAACGATTAGCACACGAGCACTGCTGCTCTCGGCTACCCTGCAGATCACACAGCCACACTGTCTGCGACTGGATTGCTTCGTTGTGACGTTCACATCCGTACCTTCTGCAAGCCATCCTTGAAACACCAACACCACCTGCAGACTACAATCGATGGGTCTCCTCTTTTCTCTAGACTAAATGTAGCCATTCTTACCCTGGCCTAAGGGATCACTTGTGTGGCAGTCATCCAGTCGCTGCGAGCACTGACTGAACTTGGGTTCTGGTATATGATCTACCAAATCGCCCACAGAACCTGGAGTGCTTAACTGGTCGGTATCGCACCTATGAATCACAATTTGGCAATGGCTGTTGAGTCCTTAATACTTTAAATGTCTTGGAATACTCAGAAGAATATTGAAGGAAAAACAGCATCTACTGCTATCGTTAACCAAAATCCCCAAACTCTGAGAGAGATTTTCAGTCAAAGAATAAACAGAAAGTTTGTAAAAATAGTCACTGCTCTGTCAACGTTGCCCTTCCCGATCCTTAAAAATTAAGTAGATATGTAAATCAACTGCCATATCACCAACGTTACATTAGAATCACGAAGAACCAGCAGTTAAATTTTGCAACTCTGTTGACTATGTAACAAATATTTGTACTGATCAGCACACTGAATTCACTCTTCCATTCCATACCGTTCAATCGTTGTTTCCTGATCCGTTATTCATTTTCGTATCAAAATGGGGCGTTAATCCATGTGGTTAATTCACAATCGAAAAATCAGGATGGTCGCACTATAGGCAGGTTGTTACAACTTTGTTAATATACGGTGTGTTCTGTCTTTCATCAGTCTTTTTTAGACTTACCACAATTTTTAAAAATCATTTTAGGAAATACAGCTAAGCTTTGTAGTGTTATGGCACAGAAGGAGAAGAGGTAGGAAATTAGAAATTTTTATTAAATCTCATTCGAATTGCCACAGGCAACACTAAGTTAAGCCAGAGACGTAGGCTAAAGTGGGAAGCATACTAGACTGAGACAAGTGGATCAGGCCATCGATACATTATGAGACCGTCTGCAGAGTGAGAAATACGCATCCAGCAAAAAGAAGACTGTGATAGGGAGCTGAGGGACCAGAGACAAGCATATTCAGTAGCTCGTAAGACATGGTGCAAGAAACACTATCTGCAACATAAGAACACATAACAAGGATCTTCAAATGGTTCAAATGGCTCTAATCACTATGGGACTTAACATCTGAGGTCATCAGTTCCCTAGATTTAGAACTACTTAAACCTAACTAACCTAAGAACATCACACACAGCCATGCTCGAGGCAGGATTCGAACCTGCGACCGTAGCAGCAGCGCGGTTCCGGACTGAAGCGCCTAGAACCGCTCGGCCACAGCGGCAGGCTAACAAGGATCTGATGTAGCTGTTAACAATTAACAGCATGATCAGTGATAGGAATTTTTAAAGTTAGTCGGGCCATTTTCATACCGTTACTTAGTCCGGGTTATATTGGGTAGAATAAGTACATACACCCATCAGTGATCGCGACTTCAGACATGGTGCATGAACTGGAATATACTGACTGCATTGACGCCCAGCACAGCATGTTTATGACAAAATGGAAACCAGTTGGATTTATTCCTGACGATCGCTTCTAGCCACTCCTACACTCCTACTACTGCAAAACATCAAAGACTGGTGTCCAATACTGTGCTTCTTTCTCATTTCATGAAAGCTATTCTGCTCACCTGAATCTTCAATGATGAAATCATGTCCGCAGAATATAAGTGACCGTTGTTGTGAATGACTAATGAATGAAAATGAGGGAAAATCAGATCAGATTATTTGTTTTATTACTTGGCTAAGATGCCATCCACACCACTGTGACCCAATACCAATAGAACTATCCAGCTGTAACAGAGTGTGCTCTTGTTTCCTTCTACAGTGACAGTGGGGGTGGGTCTGATTTCCAAGGTTGGTGAATTCAAATAAATAGACCAGGCGATATTAGAGGAATACTTGGTATCGAGAGCCAATTTCACTTTTAATAGAACTCGCCAGGGAACACATCCATACAACGGCCATTCTGGGTGTTCCCTGACATGCTCAGAAAGGACGAAGCTTTTGAAGTCAATTGTTTGTCATTTTGGTTAATTTCATAAATAATTAAATATGAAGTGATAACTGTCCAGAAATTGGGAAGTTAGTTCTCCAGTTTCTCAGGATCATAATGGAACGGTTGGTCAAACTGTAACTCCTGTCAGTTTATATAAAACCTTAACTAAAAAATTAATCAAAATTTTAACGGAGGTAATTCCTTTCACATTAATTCCTCAACCGCTATTTACAACTGCAATTTGCCATTCCTACACCGTTAAGCTCAGTTCTCTAAGAAATGAGTTTTCGCAGGGGGGATAGTGTTTTGTCCAGTGTGCTGATGTTGGTTACTCTTGTACATTGCTTTGATTATGCGCTTGATATCACTGGAGCTTCCTCACGTGCACTTTCATTTATGCTGATGACATTAAGGATGACTGTGCTGTGAAATACATGTTTGTAATCGGCGAGGAGCGTTTTACATACTGAGTTTTGGACTAAAAGCCTGCAGTCCTCTTGAAAAATGATACTTAATGTTCAATTAAAATTTTTAAACAAGTATTACCTTGATTTTCACCCAATTTTCATGCACGACTCCCTGATAACGGAATCTTATTCGGAAATTCTAATGACAACGTCAATGTCCTCGCAAGCACAATGGAAATTTGTTTTAAAAGTTTCTGAAACAAGCAGATTAATAACTTTTGATCAAGAAAGCTGTTGTGTTAATGCGTAACTGTGTAATGACCTTGATTTTGTGGATGAAACCAGCTCAAGATACTGTGTGTGCCATCAGTATGGTATGAAACTAAGCACTAAGAACAAGAACCTTTAAATCTTGACAGTGACCAAAATTATACTGAAGAGGCTCGTCTGATAACTGCGTGTATCAGCGTGGTTGCAAGTCTAACCAAAGGACATCTTTTGATGTAACGAAAAGACGAATGGAAATTGCTTTTAAACGATCACAGCGCATTTGACCGTATTGTTGTTTATTTAATTACGACCCAGGTTTCTGGCTTTTATGCCATTTTCAAATGATTACGTTTATGTCATTAAGATGTATTGCACGACATCAAGCACAAAATTGGTCATAAATTAAGAAAAACATTGGATCCCTACGAAAGCCAGATGTACAATCACCATATTTTAAAAAGATCATTAAATAATAGTGAGAGCACTTTATTTTAGTAAAAACAGCTTTAAACTAAATATGACGTGCTCCCATTATTATTTAATGATCTTTTTACAAGATGGTGAGTTTACATCAGGTTTTAGTAGGGAGCCAATATTTTTCTTAATTTGTAGCCAATTTTGAGCTTGAAGTCCTCCACTATATGTTAATGACATAAACTCATTCAGTTGGAAATGGCATAAAAACCTGAAACCTGGGTCGTAATTAAATAACAACAATACAGTCAAATGGCGGTATGTTCATTTAAAAAGTGTTGTATGACTCTTGCTCAGCAACATAAATGAATGAAATACATGATAAATAACTCCACATGGGTGACTGAAATTTATCTCAAATATTGCACGATAATTATCAATTATGTGCGTATACAACATGGGCAGAAAGTAATGCAATCATTCCACCTCGTTTTAGTCGAGAGAGAGAGAGAGAGAGAGAGAGAGAGATTTTGTTTACGGTTGCGTTAATCGCAGCTGGACAACGTCATTCACTTGCGCGTATGGTTCCGAACTGATAACAAAGAAATGCTGGTTTTCATTACATTCTGAACACATTCTCAAACGCAATGTGACCTGCAAGAACCGAAAGTGATGAACACGTGAAATGCACACATTAAGGCATAAGAATGCAACGACCTGACCAAAATGCATCGTCCGTCCGTTTAAAACGCACCAGTGTGTCCATCGCATACAAAATACATTCCTGAGTTGGTTCTTGTTCGAAATTTTCGCGGGGATCACCTGATTGACTCTCGCAGTTGAATGTCCTTGAACTCTGTGGGGCATTCCATGCATGGCTACTCAGAGACGAAACGTCGTACCCAGTCAGACAGTGCTCCTGCGTCTCGTAGCGGTAGAGAACTGGTTGCTGACTGGCTATCGTCTGTGATGTAACATGAAAGTCAGAAAATCTGCAACAGCGCCGCCATAGGACTTAGCATATAAGGAGCTCCACTGACAAGAGTGACGACACTCATCTATTGACCAAAGCCTTTAGACAGAGACATGCCTACAACTATCTTTTTGCAGCTTCAAGTCAAACCATGTTGCTAAATGGAGTTTCGGTCACATAGATAGAATGCGAACCCAAGCCCTAGTGCGATAAATCTCAATTGTGGTCTTAGACTGCTCTGTAGCATAATCAGACTTACAGAATAGACTGAAGCCAATGGATGTGACTACGAATTATTAATTGAGTAACAGAGTGATTGATAGCGAAACACTTGGTCTAGGTGATTATCTTAAAAAAAAAAGAAGTAACTGTTGGATAAGCTGTCGCTTCCACTATTTCCATGGAGCTCAGATTCACTTATGAATACTTCATATTCCGAAACTGCGTAATTGGGTGATCTGGTTGTTTTGGCGCATGTAATTTAGGTACGATAACTGCAACTAAAATAATCACAAAATTTAGCTCAATGTTATGCTCTCATTACAATTTGCATCGTCTTTTTAAGTAAATAAAGCTTTACTTATTAATGTAACTACGTTCAGACTTTTTAGTACTTAACTACGAATTTGTCCTTGCATCCATAAATAGCAAATGCGGAATAACGTACCAAACATGGGTAAAAGTTACGTAGTGGACGCCCATCCCATTGCATTTTTTGGCAGATTTGTACAATGTATGTACAAAATAAGCATCAAAATACGCTTTGGAGGCTTCTTCAGTGTTTCATATACGTTTAATGTTTATGACGATAAGTGAGTTAAATAAGGCAAACTGCACTTAAATATGACGCAAACGTAAATATTAGGCTACAGCATATGTAAATCTGTAGCAACACCTTTTATTTGGAATTCACATTAGTTGGCTTCACCTATTAACTATCGATTATCTTTCAACGTAACCTAGACCTCGGGCTAAAATAGTGATCAGTCTGTCAACAGAACCAATATTTCAGGGCTTGAGGGGGGGGGGGGGAGAGGGCAGGGGTGACAGGTCCAGTATCACACTGTGGCACAAATGTATATTGTGCTTAAATTTTGATAGGCCAGTTCATTTGTATGTGGCATTTTAATAAACAGAGCTGAACGAGGAATTATTAATAAACATAGACGAAACTCATATTTCCAGATAGTAAGATGCAAGTCACTGATCATCAGATGCAGTTTCATTTGGAACCAGACATCGGAAACAGAAGACAAAACTTTCGTATATGTGAAGGTGGTATCTGTTCTTTCGGACATATCCGAAAGAACAGCTACCATCTTCATATATATATATATATATATATATATATATATATATATATATATATATATATATATATATATATATATAGTTAAGGCTCACCGGCCATTTGACCAACTTCTGTGCGGATGCGCACACATTGCCCTAACTCTTACGGGAATTGGCAAAGCTGCGAATGCCGGCACGGTAGCTCAGCGTATTCGGTCGGAGACCTAGCGTGTCTCTGTAAAAAAAAAAACTGAGTGAAAAGATCAGCAACGAACTTCAATGGATGTCATGTCACATCCGCTTCGACCAAATACAATGAGCAAAATGAAAAATTAAAAAAAATTAAATACAAAAAATTGATAGAGCGTCTGCCATGTAAGCAGGAGATCCCGGGTTAGAATTCCGATTGGTGCACACATTTTCAACTGTCCCCGTTGATGCATATCAACGCATGTCTGGAGCTAAGGGTATTCATGTCAGTGTACTGATTTAATTGTAAATACAAAACTTTCGAATCACTCGTTTCAACTAATACGTTTTAATGTCGTATCTCACCAGCCACATTTTTTTCTTATTCTTCTGAAGGACTTTGAAATACTAAAAAGAGTTTACTCACGGTACCTTCAGAAGATCTGTAGAATGAATTACCAAAGTAAAGAGTTCACTTTACACAGAACATTCGAAACAATCATGTAAACTTTTCCGCATTACAAATTGTTACTGCATCTGTGTGTGGGTTGGGGCTTATGGGCGCTCAACATCGAGGTCATCAGCGCATTACTGCATCTGATAGGACATAGGATCTGTATAAGATTCATTACATCTTGGAAAACTTTTCTTGTAATGTGTGTATACAAATCTTTTCTCAGCAAAAATATTTGTCGCATACACAGCAGTTATTGCGATCCTCCATTATGAACATAAACAGTTCAGCATCAATACGACGTCGCAAGCGTCAGCAAACTCAATTCCTTGGCAGCCTCGAGATTCAGGAAGACAATGCAGCCTGTCTGAACTATTATACATGGTTCTGTCACATCAATGTGACCACTGCGAATGTTCGAAGTCATAGTGCAATAACCACTCACAGACGGCAGGTGGCAACACTAGCAGTGGAGGGTATATAAAGCGTGTCGGGGGAACACGAGGAACCGTGCGGTTCTTGTGGTAATACGGAAACAGAGTACGTTAGCTTCCGTCCAAAGGGCTTGATCATTACCTTCAGGGCCTAGGGTGGAAGAATTTTCGAAACGGCTACGTCTGTAAACTGTTCGCGTGCCGCCATGGTTATACCTTGCATGCCGAAATGACGCAATCGGAAACCGGCGCCGAGGTAACTTTGGTGCACTGCGGTCCGTAGGTAATTCATGAACGCCGGCTGCGGAAATGTGTTCTGGCGAATAGACGTGCAACTATTGAGCGGCTGACTGCCCAGGTGAACCAAGGTGCTACCAACAGTGTCTCCTGAACAACCGTCAGCGAGCGTTGCTGTGTTTGGGGCCTCTGCAGTAGGCTCTGGTTCACGCACCCATGCTGACTGCTGTTCATCGGCGACGAAGGCTGGAATTTGCACGCCGGTACCGCAACTATCCACTGAGTGGCGACAGGTGGCCTTTTCAGATGAATAACGTTTTATGCCCTATCCGACGGATTACCGTTGGCGTGTTAGACGTGGAACATCTCAAAGCAAACAGCCTGCAACCAGGAGGGAGCGTTATAGTCTGGGCAGCTTTTTCGTGGCATTCCCTGGGTGATCTCATCGTTCTCAAAGTCACAATGCATCAACAGAAGTGCGGATCTAACATTGGGCACCTTGTCCACCGTAACACGTAGTTCGTTTTTTCTCAGCACGATGGCTTCTACCAGCAGGACAACGCAGCGTGTTGCGTGCGTGGTTCGAAGAGAATCAGGATGATTTTACCGTACTCCCTTGGCCACCAAACTCGCCGGGCTTAAACTGAATCCAGAATCTATAGGACCACCTCGAGCAGACTGTTGGCGCCATGGACCCCCAGTCGAGAAATCTAGCGCAGCTGGACACGGCATGGGATTACTATGGCTCTAAATCCTCTGAGACGTGAGACTTAGGTAAAGCAGGAAAATGTGTGGACGGGGCCTAATCAGTTACCATTGGTTGTACAGTAAACACACTTTATTTAACGAAATATTTTTTTAAAAACAATCATTTTAAAAAATTGACTGCAACACAAGCTACACTGACGGCTGAAGGCCTTATTAAGACAGAATTCAAAATTACTTGTCGGCTGAAGGCAGCAAGAAATAGGAATAATAACAAAATATTTTTAAACAATTGACATAATCAGACCAAATAAAGAAGGGACTGATCCTCAGACAGTGCTCTAAGGAGTGACGTGGGAAAAGTCCCTACAGTTGCTCAAGCGGTGAAACAGGCGGCTAAGAGTTATGCTCACTTAACAAGATGTCAACTCAAACTAGGGACAGCTTAAACACCGACCAGCACACTCTCAAAATCCATTTAAGATGCGATAACCTATACCAACATCGTCAAATGACAAGCATTTAATTACACAAGTTGGTTCCACCAAATCCTAGTACGCAGACAGGGTTAAGACTAAACTGCCTATTCAAAATCAGACTAGATGCACATGGAACCGCAAAAGACAATTCCACAAACAACTCAAACAATGCTAAAACAGTCACTATACAGCAACAAAACGAATTGCACGTAGACATGAACGTTAAGAACACAGAAACGGTTGAAAGACGAGATACATGTCGTCCACTTAGACGACCGACCGAACAACCAACCATCGGTCGTTGCCAATCAAGTCAGGCAGGGGAAACGTCGGAGTATAAAACCGCCAACTGACAGCTTGATGGCATGTGGTCACTTCGACGGACACACACACAAGTGAAAGTTGCACTACTCTAATATAACGATCTACTCAACTTAAACTCGCTGAATCCGGACCTCGACGTGGTCGTGAACTCTCGCGACCACGTCCTTCCATCGGGCAGTGCACGTATCGCCAGCTGTCCCGGCGAATACTGGCGCTGTGCGGACCTCACTGCTGCTTCGTCCCCACTGAACACCCTAATCCAGCACGCAGACAGCTCATTCAAACCACGCAAGATACACACGGATCCGCGAAAACAATTTCACAAATAACTCAAACAATATTATAGGCAGTCACTGTGGAGCAACAGGACGAATTACAAGTCGACACAAACACAAAGGAGCCAGAAGGGGTCGGACAACCAAATACAGGTCGTCCGCTGAGACGACCGACCGAACGACCAACCAACGGTCGTTCTCGCTCAAGTCAGGCATGGAAGGGTGGTCGCAGTATGAACCGTCGAATGACAACTTATTGCCATAAGGTCACTTCCACAGACGGACACATACACAGCAGTGAAGGTTGCGCTACTCGAATGTAACGATCCATTCAACTTAAACAGACCTCGACGTGGTCGTTCAATCTCGCGACCACATCCGTACATCGAGCAGAGCATGTATCGCCAGCTGTCTCGACGAGTACTGGCGCTGTGCGGACGTCACTACTCCTCCGTCCTAAGCGAACTGCCTGACATACAACGACCCAGAAAAACTAGAGGTCGCTCCAAAGATAGTACCACAATACTTGCTGCCACTAACAGACAGACAAGGCGAGCAAACTTAGTGGCGCCAGTGAACAGACTAAGAAAGCGAGAGGGCCACGCGGGATTAGCCGAGCGGTTTAGGGCGCTGCAATCATGGACTGTGCGGCTGGTCTCGGCGGAGGTTCGAGTCCTCCCTCGGGCATGGGCGTGTGTGTTTGTCCTTAGGATAATTTAGGTTAACATTTGAACAAGAAAGCGAGAGCTGACAATCCCAATACACGACGCCAACCTGTCAATGGGAGCAAGGCGAGCAGGAGCACGCCTCATCCTTGTCGGTACCTTCCAGAACGTCATTGCTTCATTTCCTGCACGTCTCTCGCTGCGAAAGATGGTTGTTCAAGCTTTTAGTAGGTGATGACTGGACCTGTATTTTGGTGGGTAACAGAAGACTGGCGCGCCGCGAGCTTGCTCGCTAATGAAGGGAGTCGGCGTGCGTAGCCGACGCCATTCAAGAATAGTGCTCGATTTTTACTACAGACCGTTCTACTCTTTGTCAGGCCATCGTACCCGGCACCTAGACTCGCTAAACGTGTTGTGCGCTGTACACGTACCACGCTTTCGTACAGTGTGTTAAGACTGCTTTCACTCATTCACTTCTGCTGGCGCCAAAGCGTCGTGGGTGTAGGTTTCTGGACACGTTTCGGGGAATGAGGCTGCCGATATTGCTTCTGCTGCTCCCGTTGTAATTCTACTACTGAGGTCTTTTTGTTATACTATCCTCTTAGAAGATCTGAGCGTTGTTAAACGTAGGCATATTCTATTGCTGTGTCACAAATCGTCTTCCCGTGGCACCATCTTTTGAGCCACAGTCATGTTTCACCACTTAGCGTTCGCTGCATCAAACCACTGAAGGTTCGCCTCATTCTAGCCCAGCGTCACTTTCATAAACCTTTACGTTTTGATGTGTGTCAGCTGAGCACCCGAGGACAAAACGCCGGCTGTAGAACATGTACTGTCTACACGTCGTAGCAACATGGCGACGTGGCGTTGGAGTCATAATTTTCGACCATGTACGAAATCATGGAAAGGTTTAAATTGTTATTTTACCTCTTCACTAGGTTTGTTGTTTCTTAACTACGGTTCCAAGCCCTGCACCACCGGTCTTTATACTGACCTACTAATGTCCTTTACACTTCTGTGTGTTACCAAACTTTAACATCACGGTGCGCTTCACTCAGAAACCGGCCTTTTCTTAAAATATAGTATTGGACGGTTGTCACCACAGCATTTTTCGCATTAGTATTGGACGGTTGTCACCACAGCATTTTTCGCATTATAGCTAAGGAAATGAAATTCCGGAAACTGGATACCTCTTATTTTTCTTTTTCTTCTTCTGTTTTTACTTTGAGTTAGTTCGGTCTAATACAGGGACCGTTGTACTCAAGGATTTAACTTTGCAGCCGGTTGCCCTTCTTTTCGCCGAAGTCGTTAGATATTTAAGGCTGCGGTCATTCTGGCATCGATATCGGTGGACTCCGCTGACTACCAACATCGGCCGAAGACGACCGATATTTTCAAATCAGTACGCCACTACGTGCGCGGTCACAAGGTAGTCGATCTCACCGACCTAACGTACAGATTTCGGATGACAACCGGTGAAATTCAAATCACTTTGTTTTCTTCGGTAATATTGACCGACACAACACGAAACTTGGACTGTGAGAAACTCATAATTTTAACCAAACGAGATTGTGGCATCCTGAGGATGTCAAATATAGTCCGGATACAGTTCAGAATTTATGGACTGAAATCGCAGGTTTATTGGAAACCACAAGTAGGCAAAGTCCGTATCGGAAATTTTTGGCGTAAATTATAACCTTACAGAACTTGTTCAAGTGGAAAGGCTGGTGTATCTTATGCTTAAAGCTGCTGTAGAGGATAAAATTTTGGTTATGGTAGGTGTACATTAACTGACTACGAATCATTATTAGTGCTTATTGCAGTTTTTATGCCAGTAAGCTAGCAATTCTCTTACATGAAGTGGTTTGCAAATGTGGTCCACATTTTTACACTTTTTAGCACTTTGGGTGTTCATAGTTTCTTATTTTAAACTTTATGTTTGTCATTCGCACATATGCATAATGGCAGTGATTGAGGTTAATTTATGTACGTCTGCACGTTCAAATAAATTCAGCAAAGCTCTGTTTGTAATCTTGCTTTTCAGTGTAACTACGAATCACCTCGATTATGTAACAGAACGTTTCTCTCTTTATCTTTTTTTGTTGTTTCTGTTTAATTCATCAGTCTTCTGACTTATTTGATGTGGTCCGCTACGAATTCCTCTCCTGTGCCAACTTCTTCATCTGAGAGGAGCACGTACAATCTACGTCCTCAATTATTTGCTGGATATATTCCAATCTCTGACTTTCCCGGCAGTTTTTGCGTGCTACAGCTCCCTCTAGTACCATGGAAGTCATTCCATGATGTCTTAACAGATGTCCTATAATCCTATCCCTTTTCCTTGTCAGTCTTTTCCACATATTTCTTTCCTCTCCGATTCTGCGTAGAACCTCCTCATTCCTTACCTTATCAGTCGGCCTAATTCTCATCTCGTATGTTCGTACATAGTGTACAATACTTGCCAAGTTCTTGTCGAGACAGATACAGCTCACTCATACGCGTTCGTCAGCTTTTTAATAGCACAATCAGCATTATAGCACTTGTCTCCAGGCACAGAGGTGCTATAGTATCCTCCCCACGTTTACAGGTTAAAACCAAACCTACTTCATAGCCGGCCGCGGGGGCTGAGCGGTTCTAGGCGCTTCAGTCCGGAACCACGCAACTGCTACGGTCGCAGGTTCGAATCCTGCCTCGGGCATGGATATATGTGATGTCCTTAGGTTAGTTAGGTTTAAGTAGTTCTAAGTTCTAGGGGACTGATGACCTCAGATGTTAAGTCCCACAGTGCTCAGAGCCATTTGAACCAAGCCTACTTCATACACAGAATAGATTCTATCCTAACCTAACCGTGTTCCCACCAAAAACTAACATAGATGGACGCATTGTGACCAAGCTGTCGACCGATGTGCGTCATCTGTCTGAATTACGTAAACTGTGTGTTCGATCGTATCTTAGCTATTTGTGTCTCATTCACTGAGGTGGAAAATGGGGATCACCCATGCATTTGCGTAAACGAGCGTTGTAAACAGTCTAGAAACCACAGTCAGGCTGGCATAAGCGTATGTTAGTAGATTCTAGTGTGGCTCCACTACTGGTATCGCAAGCTAGCACGTCGCGCCTTAAGTCGTAGGCACACTGACCGTGCATTCGAACGCGCAGCGTTGAGCGCACAGAGTTCTAACGTCACAGTGTGGTAAAAGCGCTATTTAGAGCATGTCAGATAATAGGTACGTGCGTCTGAACGAAGACCAACGAGATCGAAGAACGCCACCTACGGGAGATGACGCCATTTCTCTTCAGTATAGTGTCGAGATAAGTCATTTATCTTTCAGTTCATTACACAAATTCTGTTTCTAAGAACTAGAAAGTTCTATACGGTTTCGAGACTGTAGTCTGACCATATTGAATCTTGCCACAATATTTCGGCTGGCAATCGTCCAGATATCTTCAGATGAGTGCCCGCCACTGGAGACTGCCCGTATGCCTTATTCCGAAGTTTGCCAGAGTGAGACATTTTATGCAGACCACCGCTGCTAAATTCATTACACGAAAGGCTAGTCTATCACTAGTGAAGAGAGAATTTGTTTTACTCGCCTTGAACTGGACGCCACATCGAAATGCTGTTTCATCTGCATCCAGGTTGCCATTGGTTTCCTGGGCATGGGTCGACGGCGTGACCTGGGCAAAGACGTACTGGGTCCATAAGGAGTCTACTGCAAGACAATCTTGAACGTTTACCCGCCTGTCAGTAACGTTACCGCAAGACCCACACTCTGACTGATTTTATTAGTGCTGTTGTGGAAGCAGTTAGACCTCTTCCTAGCGATGCTGCAGAACAAATACGCCGTGAAACTTGCCATGCACTGACGAAAGCTCCATCTAAGAAGAGCAACATTTCTGCCATGGGAAGGGGCCGCACTACGAAAGCTGCAAGAAGATCCTTACCACAGGATAAGGAAAATGCCACAGTGCTGTTGCCACGTGATGTCTATGAACAGGAAACTTCTAACTCGCTGAGTGAACAAATGTATCGGAAGACTGACAAAGACCCACAGGGGAAGTGAAAAGGAAAATGTCAGCACTGGTGAATTCTTCTTCTATTCCCCAAGAAGTGCCCAAAAAATTAAGACTTCATAGTTTTGTGCTATCCAGGTTATCCGGTCTTCCGAAGATTTATTAAAAAGAGGTTCCGTTACTGCCGATCGTCAGTAATATCGACACCCTCACGTATCATTTGTGAATACATGTTGCCTCCCTACTGAGACCTTTTGTGGGAAAGTGCTCGCATCATGTTGCAACTCGGCTGACTCTATCAATGGACTGAGATCGCTCAACTCAGTGTAACTGACTTACTCGTGAGCTTTGATGTCATCTCACTTTTCACTAAGGTTCCTCTTATGGACTGTCACTCATCAGCAGTAAGTTCGCAGCCCATACAACACCACTGTTGATCATGTCCTCTCCTCGACTCACTTTTTATTTAACAATTGCTTTAAATGTATGAAGACTGAACTGAACCTCGTCCTCTACGATCACTCTGTGGACATTCTACTTGTCTACATAACGCACCTCAAACCCGCAGACGATTTTCGTGACCACAACATGGTTTGTTATTGCACTGAGCAGTTCCATCGCCGAGGTGGGGCCATGGCAGTGCTCCTGCATAAGACACTCTGCAACCACTAGAAGATATAGAGGCCGCAGCGGTCACTGTTTGTACTCACCTTTGTGCTATTACTTTTGCTGTGGTGTATCTGAGCCCTAACATACCACATCTTGAATCGGACCGCCGTACATTGACATCGTTTGACAAACTCATTGTTGGGGCATACCTCAACGACAAGCATCTTGCTTGGCATTCTCGCGTAGCTACTCCCAGGGGCAGGCTCCTCCTTGAACTGGAAGATCCTGTGGCTCTATCAGTCTATGGCCCTCACACTCCCAACTATATACCCATCTGCTCCGACTGCTAGCCAGACGTTCTGGATATGATTATTTTCAAAAACATTGCGGTGCAGTCTTCGTTGGAAACAATCCACGAACTGGCCTCTGACCATGACCCAGTGCTCCTGTACCTTTCCGATATTGCTCTATCTTTAGACGTCCATTCTACCTTGACTATCGCGGATTGGGGTCACTTGGCAAAACCTTGACCTCACAACACCTGCTAATCTAGTTAGCGCTGCTGATAACCTAACCACGAAAATCCAGAAGGCAATGAAGGCCTGTAGTTCCATTGCCTCGAAGGCTTTGAGCCCACTGGATGACCTGCCTCCCCTTTTGCATGAACTAAAAATCCAGAAGAACTGCTACCGCAGGTGGTGGAAACCGTTTAATTACCTTCAGGATAAGCATTGCATGAGGCATCTCCAACGTGAATTCTGCCACAGGCTTGCTGATTCGAAAACGAAACAATGGGAGGGCAAGATGTCCGCGTTTCTGCTCCAACATACATCAGAATGGGTTGTTTTGCGAGCCTTACGGCACTCTGCAGTAAGGACCAACCATCCAATCTGCACGGTGGAGGGCCTAACTTATGATGCCCTCCATGTGGTAGAAATCCTGGCCGAAGCATTTGAGACTCAGAACCAATTGCTCGTCCAGGACCTTAAGCCTGGTGAACTCCGAGACGAACGCGATATACTGGCTGCCGTTACAGCTTTCAGACGAAGATCACCTCTTTCTGCTCCTCGGAATTAGGTCCCTGGCAGAAGTTCAGGCGGTTCCTCCGGCGGAAACATGAGCAGTCGGCTTCAGGTTTGGATGGCATATTAAACGAACACCTCTGTCGGCTCCCGCAAACGCCACTGATCTTATTTACCAACATTCTGAACTACTGTCTCACAACCGGACTTTTTCCTCCACTGTGGAGGCAGGGCAAGATTGCCATCCCCAGACCCTCGAAGAAGCCTATGGTCCCTATTAACAACAGGCCCATTAACCTTCTGAATACAATGGTAAAGGTCCTAGAATCTTCGATCCTCCGCCGCCTTTTCAAGCCACTGGCGTCGGCTGGGACAATCCATCAACATTTCGGATTTGCTTTCCTCCTGTCAGCCGACCTCCAAGTTCTTAGGATCACAGAACATACCAGCAAGGAATTTAACTCCACCACATCGAGACCAGTGGTTTTCCTGCACATGCAAAACGCGTACGAAGAGATTTGACAGGAAAAACTTGTGTACAAAATGCTCACACAGACGACTATTCCAAACATCTTTATGAAGATCGTGGATGATTTCCTCCACTAAAGAATCTTCTTGAAGGAGAACGCCTGAGCTTACGTCACTTATCTATGGGTACTTCTCAAGGCCCTGTGTTGTCTCCCATCCTCTTTGACACATTAGCAACCGATGGGCATAGTGTGGCAAATCTATTTAACAAGTACTTTATATCCGTTACTGATAGAATGGGATTGTCAGGATCAGTAAATAATGCCCTTGAATATCTGAAACTAGCATTTACAAATAGCTTCAAGCACACGAATATGCCACTCACTTCACCAAAAGAAATAACTTCCATAATAAAATCTTTAAAAACAAAGCATTCTAGTGGTTACGATGAAATATCAACAAAGTTAATTAAAGCATGTTCTTGTGAGTTTAGTACAATTCTAAGTTACTTGTGTAAAGATAAAGAGATACCATCAAACTACAGACCGATTTCACTTTTGCCAGTATTCTCAAAATTTTTAGAAAAAGTAATGTACAGGCAGCTTCTCAACCATCTGACCACAAATAACATATAATCAAGAACACAGTTTGGATTTCTGAAGGGTTCTGATATCGAGAAGGCTATTTACACCTACAGTGAAAATGTACTTAATTCATTAAATAACAAATTACAAGCAGCAGGTATTTTCTGTGATTTGTCAAAGGCATTTGATTGTGTGAACCACGACATCCTTTTAAATAAATTAGAATTCTATGGTATCATGGGCAGTGCTGCAAAATCGTTCAAGTCATACCTCGCTAACAGGAAACAAAGGGTGTCAGTGCAAGGGACTAGTGAATTAAGTCATCAGTCATCATCAGAATGGGAAGAAATTACGTGTGGTGTCCCACAAGGATCCATCTTAGGGCCATTGCTTTTTCTTGTGTACATTTATGATCTCTCATCACTTAACACTGCCAGAAGCAGAGGTAGTTTTGTTTGCAGATGACACAAGTATTGCAATAATAGTATGTCAAGTGTAATTCTAGAAAGATCTGCTAATGATAATTTCATGGATATTAACAAATGGTTAAAAGCCAACTCACTGACATTAAACTTCGAAAAGACTCACTATATGCAATTCAGAACCTGTAAGAGGTTTCCACCCAGAATATGCATAAAGTATGAAGAAGAGCAGATAGAACAGGTTGACAGTCTTAAATTCCTGGGGTTACAACTTGATAATAAATTCAGTTGGGAGGAACATAACACAGAACTGCAGAAACGCCTTAACAAATATGTATTTGCAATTCGAGTGTTAGCTGACATAGGCGACATAAAAATGAAAAAGCTTGCATACTTTGCCTACTTTCATTCCATGATGTCATATGGTATAATATTTAGGGGTAACTCTTCAAGTCAATCAAAAGTTTTCAGAGTCAAAAGCGTGTAAAACGTATTATTTGTAGAGTAAATTCACGGACGTCATGTAGAAACCTCTTCAAAGTACTGGGAATACTAACCACTGCCTCTCAGTATATTTACTCCTTAATGAAATTTGTCCTAAATAATATATCTCTTTTTCCAACAAACAGCTCAGTTCATACATACAATACCAGGAACAAAAATGATCTGCACAAGGACTTAAAAGCACTTACTTTAGTTCAAAAAGGGGTCCACTACTCAGGAACACTCATCTTCAATAATTTGCCAGCAAACAAAAAAAATTTAGTTACAAATAAAGATCAGTTTAAAAGGAGCCTGAAAGACTTGCTAGTGGCCAACTCCTTCCACTCCATTGACGAATTTTTTAATAGAAACAAATGATGTATATATTCATACTATTAGTATTGTTATCTCAGCTTAAAAAAAAGACATGTTCCACATCCAAGAGGATCTCCTCAGGACGGATCTATGGAACAAAAAACTAATCTAATCTAATCTAATCTTAACATTTACGTTAATGATATGCCACTCATCCCACACTGCCATCTGGCGCAATACGCCGATGATATGGTGCTCTGTACGACCGGCCGGAACACGGACCTGCTCATTGCTCATCTCCAAAGGCAAGTGGATGAGAGAGTCACCTGGTGCCGGTCAAACGAGATTGCCTTCAATGCTGCCAAAACTACGGCTGGCTTTTTCACCAAAAGGTGTCAAATCTTCCGCCACAACATCACTATTGCAGGCGTCCAGGTCTCATAGTCCCAGGATACCAAATATCTAGGTGTCTAGATGGATAAAAAACTGCTCTTTCATCGACATGGAAAATACCTCACCCAAAAAGAAGAGAAACTGAAACTGATAAAAGCGTTGTACACGCTCTTGAACAAAAGCGAAATGACCATAGACGCCAAGATCCGACTGTACTGGACCGTTGTCCACTCTTCCCTCACCTATGGCTCCTCTGCGTGGACCACGATTAGTGGCTCCACGAGGAGACAAATTTGGTAACTCCAAAGACTTTTATTCGAGAAAAGGCAATGCGTCTCTATGACAAAGTGGATGCCATGTGCGATATAGTCACTGGCTTCTACTAGACTGGCACCCTGTTTATCTTACCATCCGCGAGGAATCAGATTCAGAACACGGCTAACGATAGCCCTGTAAGGGCCACTAATAATGTGTCAGTCTTGTTACGATCACTCAATGTGTGACGTCCATTGTATGACTACCAGTGTCCCTATCTGTGTAGCTGTGTTCCTTCTTGCCCGCTACCTTGAACTTCCACCGTTGGAGGATGGTACGGGACTTCAAGTCCCACCGTCACACCTCCAACGTGCTCTCCGATGATGTCATTGCGGTGATGTCACTGTATGATAGAAAAATTTTACCCTTACACCAAGACAGTAAGGCCGCCATCCACCGTTAACACTGTACCCCAAACTCTCACAAAAAGCAGTCTCCAGTTGCGGACGCTCACTTGAAAATGACTGGACAGTTGCCAGCCGAAATATTGTGGCAAGAATCAACATGATCGGCTGGAATCCCGAAACCTCACAGAATATTCACTTCGCCGGGAATATTTAGAGAATACTTAGAAAATCGCTAATCTCTCGAGAACTCACCGTTGATTATACGATTTTCTGTAATGACACAACAGAAAACGTCATATTGGTGATTAAAGAATGTAATCTCCCCACAAAATTCATTCACATTTTAGTGTAACCCCAAAACAGAAAAATTCCTAAACTTCTCAACAGTAAAAATTATAATTATGTCGTTCACATTCAGTGTAACGTCCCAACAAAAAATAAATTCAGTAACCTGGTGATGATACAATGTAACTAACCTCTCAATTAAATTGTCGCTCACTTATAACTTTTCAATAATTAACTGTGAATTTAACCTGGTAAATTTTGGACGTCTGCAGTGCTGCGTGATGGCCCTGAATGATCATTCTGAATAAAAAAAAAAAAGAAAAATTCTTACCTCAATGAAGTCGCCGGATAACGCATTTATATCTGCTCTTACAATAAATTTTTGTGACACAGCCCTGTCCAATGCTGGCCGATAGATTTGTCATTTATGAAAGGAAACAACTGATTTTTCTTTTGCAATAATCGGGATGATCATGGATTGGAGAAATAAGTAAATTCTTTAAATTGAAATGAATGGTTGTTAAAAGTTACTTTTTATGAGAAAGATTATTATTAGGAGATTTTTAAAACATTTACGTGAGACATGAGATAACAATACTACATATGCTCGAGGCTGTTTTTTACCTTATACAATAATGCTCAGGCTCCGGCATCGCTGCACCACGACCGGCCCAGCCAACACGATACACCAGACCAGACTGCTTGCTAGCAACAACTTACTGCTACAGCTACACAGTTCCTACTGCAGTCAACACTGCTCTCTGGTCTGAGATTCTCTTATACCTTACATATCGCAGGCAGCGCGTGAGCAATACATCGAAATTACATCTGCTCGGCCCTCGTACAAGAATTACCGAAGTTAGTGTATTATGTAAGTACGCCATTTCAAGGCAGTAGAATATTGAGGATCCATCAAAAACTCGTTGTTCTTGGTACAATTCGTTATAATTAAATGTCAGTCAGAAACACATGAACGATAAAAGCTTTCAGGAGATGGTAACATGCGAGGTATGATCGAAAATGACATGGGGTACTTGTTGCGTTGCAAGTACAGTCGCAAATTCATAATGAAACGAAGGATTTGTTGTCGGTTCGCGAGCCACTGAATCCAAATACTTTCTCACTGCATTTCGTATTTTCTAATAGGCTCTGATATTTTCTTATTAATTTAATAGAATAATATTGTGTTATATTCGATGTTGAATATAAGTTCGCGCTTTCTGAGGAGTGAATTTGTCCGGTTTATCTACAAGACGGCTTGCACTAGTTGCAGTAAGATATTTGCGCTTTCTTGTTTCAGGTTTCGTATTTAACATGTTGTAAAGTTGCTACTACTGAATAGGAACTGTGCTCAAGAAAGAATGACGTTAGGGCTTTACTAACAAATGAGACTGCTGAAATAATTTGGCGACGGCTTTATGCTATACGAGCACGTCGACCTCTAATCTCGCAAGCAGAGGGAGGTAATCATTCACAGTAATTGACAATGAAGTGAGACACGATTTTAGCCTGTCGCTGGTGTTGTTAAATCTGTACAGTGAGCAAGTAGTAAAGGAAACTACGGAGAAGTTACGAAGGGGAAATAAATACTTTGACGTTTGCTGATATCGTTGTAATTCTGTCGGTGAAATCAAGGAACTTGAAAGAGCAGTTGAAGAGAATGGACGTCATGAAAAGAGATTGTAAGATGAACATCAACAAGAATAAAACGACCGTAATGTTATGTTGTCGAATTGATATGTGCGAAACTGAGGGAATTAGATTAGTAAATGAGACACTGAAAGTTGTAGATGAGTTTTTTCTTCATTTTGGAAGTAAATTAACCGATGTTGACCGAAATATATGCAATGCAGCCTGGTATTTAAGAGAGTTAGGAAGTATGGAGCGTGGCCAAGTACGGAAGTGAAACGTGGACAAAAACGGTTCAGACAAGAAGAGTTTTGAAATATGGTGCTATAGATAAATGCTGAATATTAGACGAGTTGATCGAATAACTGATGAGAGTGTGTTGAGTAGAATTGGGGAAAAGAAAAATCTTTCACTAAAAGAAAAGACTGGTTGACGGAGAAATCCTGAGCTATCAAGGAATCGTCAGTTTGGTAATGGAGGGAAGTGTAAGTGGTGAAAATTGAGAGATAAAGGCTCGAAAACAGTAAGCAAGTTCAATTAGATATACACTGTTTGATTCCATTCAGTAATTTTACTGCCCAAAAGCCAGCGCCTCGCAGATGCGCTATGACAGAGTGCATTGTCGAGCGAACTGTTCCTCTAATGCTGGAGGGCCTGATTCACATATTTAACGTCGCGGTCTGCCTCGTGAGGGAAGCAATAGCAGCGTTCCTAGTGCCTAAAGTCATGAAGTCCGTGACGTTAATTTTCATGGGGTAATCCACCGATATGAATGACACTCCTTGTCGGCCACATCACGCCAACAAATAATGCCTCAAAACACGCGTTTTGACAGTGAATTCATTTTCAGTTCTCACCAACTTCAGATGTTGACATTTATTTATGTTTGGTGGACACTGTTTCGCAGCTGTCTTTGAAACTACGGCTGCAAAATTTTCTAACACCATTAGTAAAGAAATAATGTCCACGACGCTTAAACAAATGTGAACGTCTGAAGATGGACTGTCATCTTGAAATGTATCAGAGAAAAATAAATGCCCATAAAAGCAACTCTCTTTCTCTCTCTCTCCGTCCGAACAGGCTTCGAAAGGCCCTAGGGTACCTACCGATCGCCGTGTCTTCCTCAGATTATAGGCGTGAGTGAACACTGACATTGAGGTGCACTTGGTTAGCACACTGCTCTCCCCGCGGTTGTCAGTGTTCGTGACCAAGGCCGCTACTTCTAAGTCAAGTAGCTCCTCAACTGACCTCACAAGGTCAGAGTGCACCCCGCTTGCCAACAGCGCTTGCTAAGAGGGGACAGATAATCCCAGTCTTCAAGCAATGAGAAGTAACTTTGCGATTATTGGCCACATGTAGGTCATTCGAGTGTTTGAACTGTAGTGTGTCAATATCCACAAACATTATTAGCATATTTTTGAAATATTCGTCCAAAATATAGTATGTTTCAAAAAGAATGGCCTGATTTCGAAACTTTGTATTTATTGATGAAAACATACTATAAGCACAGAATTATTTGTAAAATACTCATAAAATTTTAACTTTTTAGCTAGGCTATTACAAATGCTTTCTGTGTCTACCAGCAGCAGCACGAACAACATCCAAACGACAGCTAAATTCGTCATAAACCTTACACAATGCACCTGCATTGGTGGACGTTATGGCGGCTATTATTCTTCACTTCTTGTGTGTCACTTTCTTTTATGTATCCCCGCAAGAAATAATCGTTTGGGGTCACGTATATCAATCTTGATGATCAAGAATGCAGGGCAGTGCCTCGAGTTCCCGTGCGTCATATCCAGCATTGGGCAGAGTGTAATTGAGAAACTGACGTTCATTGTTGTACCAGTATGGCGAAGCTCCTTCCTGTTGGAAAATGAAGTCATCGGAGTCCTCCTGAAGCTGTGGAAAAAGCCTGTTCTGCAGCATTTGAAGATAGCTCATTCCAGTCACTATGATTTCCTCAAAAACTAAGGGACCGTGAACTTTTTAACGAAAAAGGCACAAAAAAGTTCACTGTAGGTGAGTCTCTTTCGTACTCAATAACGCCATTAGGCTTTTGGAGTGCACATATGGGCAAGTTATGTCGGTTTAGTTTACCTATACATAAAATGTTGCTCCATCACTGAAAATTAACCGTGGTAAATATGTATCGTCTTCCATGTTATCTAGCAGGGCATTGCTATCGTCTAGATGTTCGTTCTCTGATGGTGCACACAGAGAGCATTTGTAATGGCACAGCTAATCCTTAAGATTCCGTATTTTGCAGTCCATTCCATCTTTGTAATATATTTTTAACAATAAATACGGAGTTTAGAAATCAGGTCATTCTTTTTGAAACACCGTGTAATTTTGTTGACTGCTGTCACAGGCATCGGTTGTTTCTGTAAAGCTAAATAAATTACGCCATCATTTCCATGCCCATTTAAAAAAGTTTAAATGCCTAAACCGCTTGACCTTAGTATGTGTCAAGTTTATTACACAGAAACCAAACTGGAAAAATGTGAACAATAGAATGGTGAATGTCTGAAACTGCCTCCCAGGCGGACTGCAATGCGGGCGTCTCACTCGGGCCGGCCCGAAACCAATCGCGGGCCGGATCCGTCCCTCGGGGAGCCGGTTGCCCAGCCGTGCTCTAAGGTCCTCGTATGCAGTACAACGTGGTCATAGCCTTCCGCAGTTAGCGTTTTCGTAAGTGCAATAAGGGAACTACACGCTAACCACGAAAAACAATCCACATGGGATATAGCGTCGTTTGTCACCGCAAAGCAGTTGTTTACAGTCATCCATTGTCCGCTGTCGTCGCTCTTTAAACCATCTCGATCTCCGCTAAAGCCGGCCGAAGTGGCCGTGCGGTTAAAGGCGCTGCAGTCTGGAACCGCAAGACCGCTACGGTCGCAGGTTCGAATTGCCTCGGGCATGGATGTTTGTGATGTCCTTAGGTTAGTTAGGTTTAAGTAGTTCTAAGTTCTAGGGGACTAATGACCTCAGCAGTTAAGTCCCATAGTGCTCAGAGCCATTTGAACCATTTTTCTCCGCTAAACACTGTGTACGGAAATGTGTGGCTGATGAGGAGGTGCTCCAACATTGTTCCACAAACTTTTTAACTCTCTACTCACCGTATCTGTGCTATCTGGAGTGCCGGTAACACTCTGGAACTAACGAGTGATTTATTCCGCTGATTTCACGCGATTATTTAAAAATACCTGCCGCGAAACTCGACGCTCCCTATCCACTAGTACGGTAGGACACCCTTGATAGGCGAGGGGTGCACTTCACGAAGGAAGAAGTTAGGCAGGTAACAGAGTACTCGTGGATATATGTACATTGGGTTTTTAAGGCTAGGTGGTAGTTTAAGGTCATCTAAAGGCCGCTCGTCAGTTGATACGCTTAGATCGAAATCGGGTCACGTACAAAGTAAAGACATGTCAAAATATTAACAGTAAGTTGTCGAAGAATTCATTATGAAGTTCCTGAACTTACTTCCGTCCAGAAAAGTTGTCGAGCTCAAATTGAGGATCGTTTTAACAAAAAAAAAATTTCAAATTGTGTTTTTTAACGGATTCTGACACTTTAAGGCGAGACTCATACGGTGGCTAGCAGAAAACACGACAAAACTGAACATCTGGCGTTGTAAAAGGCACCAGAATATTTTCCTAGCAAATTTTCACAAAACTCATCTCCATTTTTCAAGATTCCACAACACTCAACTGATCCTGCTTTTGAACCGTGTGGTTGAAACTTAGAACATAAAATTTAAATTTAATAGCCTTTACACCTATGTGTGTTAACTGTAGGACACCCATACAACATGTTACAAGATAAAACAAGTATTTGCTAAGCGACTGCTGGATAACAATGCATGTTGCCCCGCGTAATTCTCTTTCATGTTCAGCCACTGTTTCACTATAAGATCAGTAGCTGTTGCAGAATGCTCCTATTGGAAGATCATTATTAAGATGTTAGAAGATACAG
The DNA here is from genome assembly GCF_021461385.2 of Schistocerca piceifrons. NCBI lineage: Eukaryota > Metazoa > Arthropoda > Insecta > Orthoptera > Acrididae > Schistocerca > Schistocerca piceifrons. The sequence goes on along the minus strand of NC_060145.1, from coordinate 237,320,200 downwards.
AATATTCTGAAACAGCTGCGTAGGTGAAAATCGGAAGACAAATTAGGTGTGCTCAACATCAAAAGAGTAACAAGTGCACGATTGCACCTCAAATGATGATCTGAATACGTTCTATAGCCTTACCCAAAAAACAAAGTAAAGTACACGCAAAGCAGGATGTTTGTGTTTCAGTGATCTTTTCCATTTTAGACAGCCTGTATCTTAATAAGGCAAAAGTTGAACCGGATAATTTCTTACTCTGATATATATGAGAATGAAGTTGCCTATAAGGCTCAGAGGGAAGATGATAAAAGTAAACAAATTTTTGTGTCAGTCACGTGATATATAAGGGAAGAATACCGAGAAATTCCTGCATGAGCCTCAACATTCAGAAAAGTGGCAGGCCTAAACAAAATGTTTATAGAATGGAAATGAAACTGAAAATAATTACTGCATATGTATTCTTCCAGGAGCATCCGGCGACAGACTCAGGTGTTCTGCCAAAATATGTAAGTTGGAGAGGGTAGTACCTAAAGAGAACCGACGTGGACGAGCTCGATAGCTGCAGGAAAGGAACGAAGACCAGCTGCGGATCACTAAGGAGAATATACTTAAATAAACCTGCCGATGTTCTCACTACTCTAGTAGTAAAGTTAAGTGGCCATGTCTTCCACAAGCGTTAAGATTTAAAAATGCATGATAAGTACAATACTTGTAGAGTTAAACAAGAGTTGTTTGGCTGCTCCCTTGCAAAGTAGAAAAAGATATTCTACAAAATTTTCAAACTGGGCTTTGGAAATTTTCTTACTGATAAATGATCATGTTCTGCACGCTCTGTTGGAGAGCTAAAGTCAGATCAAGATTTGAAATAAAAAAAAAATACAAGAAGAGATTAAATGTTGCAGAAAATAATGGCACAAAGATTTTTCTGTATTTTGAATGAAAATAAAAACAGTAGTGTGACAGTTCGTCTGACTGCAGGCAGAATCAAACCTAATCCAATATGTCTCTTGGAGAAGTACCGGGTCATCAAAAAGTCAGTATAAATTTGAAATCTTAATAAACCACGGAATAATGTAGATAGAAAGGTAAAAATTGACACTCATGCTTGGAATGACATGGGGTTTTATTAGAACAAAAAAAAAGGTAATGCTAGACGCGTGAAAGATATCTTGCGCGGTCGTTTGGTGATGATCGTGTGCTCATCCGCCACTTTCGTCATGCTTGGCCTCCCAGGTCCCCAGAGCTCAGTCCGTGCGATTATTGGCTTTGGGGTTACCTGAAGTCACAGGTGTATCGTGATCGACCGACATCTCTAGGGATGCTAAAAGGTAACATCCGACGCCAATGCCTCACCATAACTCCGGACATGCTTCACAGTGCTGTTCAAGCTATTGTTGAGGAATGATGGTGGACATATTGAGCATTTCCTGTAAAGAACATCATCTTCGCTTTGTCTTACTTTGTTATGCTAATTGTTGCTATTCTGATCAGATGAAGCGCCATCTATCGGACAATTTTGAACTTCTGTATTTTTTTTGTTCTAATAAAACCCCATGTCATTCCAAGCATGTGTGTCAATTTGTACCTCTGTATCTACATTATTCCGTGATTTATTCAGTTTTCAGATTTACACTCACTTTTTGATCACCCGGTATTTTACTCCAGACAGATTTGTTTGTAAGACTGTATAGCTGTAAAATATTCGGAAAAGTACGCACACAAAGTAGTCAACTACACATGGATTGAGTCTGGCCTAGCACAGGGCAGAGAGAAGGTGTGGGGGGCTGACAAATGAAACTGCATCTGCTGTAAGAGACTACTTCAATTCTTTGGAGTAAACTCTTAGTATCAGATTATTTTCCGATTCATCTGGCTCCTAAAACAAAAACTCCGCATTGATGGCAATCCTTGCGTATTACACTGAAAGCTCAAAGGTATTTAGAGCTCCAAGGTATTTGAACGAATTCAGCATTATTTCTCAATACGTGGCATAGCCTTTAGCCCTTAGCCCCGTGGCAGGGGTTTTGGCCTTAATGAAAAAGAACTAAGAAAACATGAAACAATTACTCTGTCCTCAGAATATTATGACGTTTTGGGAACGCTTAGGGAGGTTAAACTTTGGGATAATTACTGATATACTTACGAAACGTATAATGAAAGCCAAACTGCCTTTTAAGATAGGTATGTAAGGCAAGAGTGCTACATTATGAAAGAAGACCTAAGACCAGGGCACAATGGCATTCTTAACATACTTACTTTGCTTCACCAGTAGACGTTGGGGTGCTGAAACCTGGAAAAACAAGTGCACCAGAAATTCCATCAGTCGATCGCGTAAGTAAAAGTAAACCTAATGATATGAAGAAGTTGACGTTTTATTTTGAAAATGATTCGGCTGGTCCCGGCGGAGGTTCGAGTCCTCCCTCGGACATGGGTGTGTGTGTTTGTCCTTAGGATAATGAAGGTTAAGTAGTGTGTAAGCTTAGGGACTGATGACCTTAGCAGTTAAGTCTCATAAGGTTTCACACACATTTGAACGTTTTTTGAAAATGATTCAGAGGAAAGTAAAGAGTTCTGTACCAAAATTGTACAAGGGAATGCAAATTATGTCGAAGACAAAATTCTGTATTATGAAGAAACTTTATATAAGCAAGGACTATGTTTCAGTAGCGATTTGATTTCACACCGCATTCAATCTAGAAACTGAATTAAAACACGTTCAATGGGTTTAGTTGTCATTTAAATGTATGATTATGAATTTCAGAATACGTTTAAGATGTGAGATTTTGTTACTGTGGAAACTTCTATTCATTTCTTAACTTACAAGCAAAAAATTAATTTACTAGTACATTATTAAATTCTTATTCTGCTATTAGCTACAAAATATAATAACTTAGGACCCATTGAATTTAAATGTTTAGATTGCGTATTTATAACACCTAGCGTATTAAAATAATGAACAAACATGCATGAAAATGTGGACATGTTGAATGTTGTAAAAGTTTGTAATTTGTACTTTATTTCTGAACAAAGGTCGTTAGTGAAGAACTTCAATTATTCCTTCATGGCTGGCTCTGAGCACTATGGGACTTAACATCTTAGGTCATCAGTCCCCTAGAACTTAGAACTACTTAAACCTAAGTAACCTAAGGACATCACACAACACCCAGCCATCACGAGGCAGAGAAAATCCCTGACCCCGCCGGGAATCGAACCCGGGAACCCGGGTGTGGGAAGCGAGAACGCTACCGCACGACCACGAGATGCGGGCTATTCCTTCATCAATCCCCATTTACATGGATGACCAGTATCATATTTTTAAAGTTTTCTGAATCAGGTGTATTGAGTACAAGTAAAAAATACCTCTTATGTAAAATTTTGTGAATGGCATTTGTTGAGTTTTTTTAAAACGGTACTCAATTTTTCTCTGAACCGAGAGCAGGTGATATCCGAAATAGAAACCTCCGAAATACTTAGCGAGGCGCGGGACGTACGAGTATATCGAAAAGGCAGATTAGATGCCGTTTGACGGGGAGTGTCCACTGCTATCGACAAAAATACTGTTTCTACAAAGGTCGAAATTGAGACTGATGGTGAAGTCATCCGCACACGAGTAGCAGGCTTAGGTGACACATGTTTATTATCGTATGTTTTTACCTGCCATCCGATTCCGCTGAGAGAGTTGTAAAACCACTCAAAGAAAGTCTACGCTCTGTAGCGCGAGAATACCCAGGTCGTGCTATATTAGCTGGAGTCGACTTTCATCGCTCAAGTATAGACTGGGATGTCTATGGATTTATTGCATGTGGTACGGACAGGCAGTTTAGTGAAGTACTTTTGAACACTTTTTCTGAAAACTGCCTTGAGCGGCTAGTTAGACAACCTACACACAATGGAAATATTGCAGACTTTCTGGCTATAAGCAGGCCTGACCTTATCGACAATGTCACTATCATTGTGTCATTATAGTGACTATGGTTATTAAAGTTAATAAATCCATCAAGAGGGGTTGGGGAGTATTTATGCAGAAAATGCAGGTAAGCACTTATTAGTAAAGAATCTGTCGTGTGTGACATAGTGCCTAAGGTTCTCAAAAAATTGATTAATAAAATCAAGAAAAACCCGTTCGTCTTATCCGACGAATAATAATACCGACAACTGAAAGTTACTGTCAGAAGGCAGAAATTTAGACACAACCAAAATGAAAGTTCTACGTCTCGTTGAGACTGTCTTCAAGCAAAGTTCAAGTAAATGTTCAGTTCTTCCGTCCATATACAGATTTTAAGTTCCACGAAAAGTTTAAGTTTTTGCCTCTAGACAAGGATTGACGCTCCCTTGGAACAGTCTACAGTCACAGTACTACAAGAATGATTTGAGCCAAGTTTTGCATCTACAGCCACGAAGACAAAACCGTCGGCACCGTCACGGCGACATAGGGCGTCGTCCGTAGCGGCTGTGGCCTCGTCTGGATGCCCGAACTGGAATCCTGGCTCGGAATCAACTGCCGATGGATGCCATGCACTGGCCTCAATACTGTCCGGCGGCAGGAAATCTAGCTAACTATTTTCGGTCACGTGTGTTGCGGAAGCAATAGGTTCCCGCGACCCACGATCTCTAGCGGCGCTGCTAGGTCCTCCTACTGGAAAGCCAGGAAATCTACTTTTCGGCGAAAAGCGCTTGCCTGGAAAACGGGCAACCCCCAACTGTGGGACGTCTGGTGTGTTCTAGACCTTGCCGGAATGATATCGCCACATTCGTGGTAGCCTCCGACTTACAAAGAACCCCTTAAGTGCGAGGTCCCAAGTTCATTATTTAGCACGGCACATTTGAAAGTTTGCAAAAACAGACATAATGTCTTATGGGATAACAGCAATCAGTGATTTTATAATGTTACTTAAAATCCGCCTTGATTGCAAATTTTTTTTTATTATTCATTCAGAACCATCTTAGGATGGTTCTGAATGAACCGAAACCGGTCATATGAATAATAATAATAAAAAAAAATTGCAATCAAGACGGATTTTAAGTAACATTTGAAAGTGATGTGTTAACAATTATGACAGGAAGAACATTAGCTGATAATGACTTACCATGTACGAGGGCTATCCACAAAGTACATTACGTTTTGGAAATTAAAAATAAATAAAGTATTGGAAATTTTTTTGTATTATATACAGATAAAAGCCACACTTAAATACTACTTTTCTAGATAGTTGCCATTTAAATTAAGGCACTTATCGTAGCGATGGACGAGCTTGGAAATTCCTTCGTCGTAAAATTCGGCCGCCTGCGTCTTCAACCACGTGGTTACCTCTTTTGGGACAGAAAAGGTGTGATTTTTGTGGATTTCCTGGAAAGAGGCACTACAATAAACTCTCAAAGGTATTGCCAAACTCTGCACAGCCTCAGAAGAGCAATAAAAAACAAGCGCAAGGGAAAGTTGGGCTCAAGGATCTTGCTGATTCACGACAACGCCCGGGCCCACACGGCAAATGCCACTCTTGAAGTTCTCGAATCTTTTAAGTGCGAGTTGTTTCCTCATCCGCCGTACAGTCCCGACCTGGCACTGAGCGACTTCCACTTATTCCCAGCAATGAAGAAGTGGTTGGCTACGCAGCGTTTTGATGACGACCCACAGCTTCAAGAAGAGGTAACCACGTGGTTGAAGGCGCAGGCGGCCGAATTTTACGACGAAGGAATTTCCAAGCTCGTCCATCGCTACGATAAGTGCCTTAATTTAAATGGCAACTATGTAGAAAAGTAGTATTTAAGTGTGGCTTTCATCTGTATATAATAAAAAAATTTCCAATACCTTCTTTATTTTTAATTCCACAACGTAATGTACTTTGTGGATAGCCCTCGTACTTCAGGAGGGAGACTGAAAATGAGCGCCCGGGAGGTGCAGAGATCAGCCTTCTATGAGATGTATGTATTACACTTCATAAAATGGACATCGAGATTCAAGATATGTTCAAAACAAACCAGTAACTTGCACAGTGAGCAATGAATGAAAAATGGCGTCCCACAGTGATCGCAAAGTGGTCGCAAAAGTTCGCTCCATCAAGATCGAAGACGAAATCCTCGGGTGCTACAGACCGTGCAGGACTTTCAGCTATGTATCCGCTATGTATGCAAGAGAAGCTTAATAATGAATAAAAAAATAGGAGTACGGGTAAGCTACTACAAACAGCATAGTGAACGCATTATTGTGGTCAAGATAGATACGAAGCCCACGCCTACTACAGTAGTACAAGTTTATATGCCAACTAGCTCTACAGATGATGAAGAAATTGATGAAATGTATGATGAGATAAAAGAAATTATTCAGGTAGTGAAGGGAGATGGAAATTTAATAGTCATGGGTGACTGTAATTCGACAGTAGAAAAAGGAAGAGAAGGAAACAGTAGGTGAATATGGATTGGGAGAGAGAAATGAAAGAGGAAGCCGCCTGGTAGAATTTTGCACAGCATAACTTAATCATAGCTAACACTAGGTTCAAGACCATCAAAGAAGGCTGTATACATGGAAGAACCCTGGGGATACTAGAAGGTTTCAGATAGAATATATAATGGTAAGACAGAGATTTAGGAGAAAGATTTTAAATTGTAAGACATTTCCAGGGGCAGATGTGGACTCTGACCACAATCTATTGGTTGTGAACTCTAGATTAAAACTGAAGAAACTGCAAAAAGGTGGGAATTTAAGGAGATGGGACCTGGATAAACTGAAAGAACAAGAGGTTGTACAGAGTTTCAGGGAGAGCATAAGTGAACAATTGACAGGAATGGGGGAAAGAAATACAGCAGAAGAAGAATGGGCAGCTTTGAGGAATGAAGTAGTGAAGGCAGCAGAGGATCAAGTAGGTAAAAAGACGAGGGCTAGTAGAAATCCTTGGGTAACAGAAGAGATACTGAATTTAATTGATGAAAGGAGAAAATACAGAAACGCAGTAAGTGAAGCAGGCAAAAAGGAATACAAACGTCTCAAAAATGAGATCGATAGGAAGTGCAAAATGGCTAAGCAGGGATGGCTAGAGGACAAATGTAAGGATGTATAGGCTTACCTCACGAGGGGTAAGATAGATACTGCCTACAGGAAAATTAAAGAGACCTATGGAGAAAAGAGAACCATTTGCATGAATATCAAGAGCTCAGATGGAAACCCAGTTCTAAGCAAAGAAGGGAAAGCAGAAAGGTGGAAGGAGTATATAGAGGGTCTATATAAGGGCGATGTTTTTGAGGACAATATTATGGAAATGGAAGAGTAGATAGATGAAGATGAAATGGGAGATATTATACTGCGTGAAGAGTTTGACAGAGGACTGAAAGACCTAAGTCGAAACAAGATCCCGGGAGTAGACAACATTCCATTAGAACTATTGACAGCCCTGGGAGAGCCAGTCCTGACAAAACTCTACCATCTTGTGAGCAAGATGTATGAGACAGGCGAAATTCCCTCAGACTTCAAGAAAATATAATAATTCCAATCCAAAAGAAAGCAGGTGTTACAGATGTGAAAATGACCGAACTATCAGTTTAATAAACCACGGCTGAAAAATACTAAAGCGAATTCTTTACAGACGAATGGAAAAACTGGTGCCGGCTTTGTGGCCGTGCGGTTCTAGGCGCTTCAGTCTGGAACCGCGTGACCGCTACGGTTGCAGGTTCCAATCGTGCCTCGGGCATGGATGTGTGTGATGTCGTTAGGTTAGTTAGGTTTAAGTAGTTCTAAGTTCTAGGGGACTGATGACCATAGATGTTAAGTCCCATAGTGCTCAGAACCATTTGATTTGAAAAAACTGGTAGACGCCGACCTCGGGGAAGATCAGTTTGGATTCCATAGAAATGTTGGAACACGTGAGGCAATACTGACCCTACGACTTATCTTATAAGAAAGATTAAGGAAAGGCAAACCTACGTTTCTAGCATTTGTAGACTTAGAGAAAGCTTTTGGCAACGTTGACTAGAAGACTCTCTTTCAAATTCTGAAGGTGGCAGGGGTAAAATACAGGGAGCGAAAGGCTATTTACAATTTGTACAGAAAACAGATGGCAGTTATAAGAGTCGAGGGACATGAAAGGGAAGCAGTGGTTGGGAAGGGAGTGAGACAGGGTTGTAGCATCTCTCCGATGCTATTCAATCTGTATATTGAGCAACCTGTAAAGGAAACAAAAGAAAAGTTCGGAGTAGGTATTAAAACCCAGGGAGAAGAAATAAAACGTTGAGGTTCGCCGATGACACTGTAATTCTGTCAGAGACAGCAAAGGACTTGGGAGAGCAGTTGAACGGAATGGACAGTGTCTTGAAAGTAGGGTATAAGATGAACATCAACAAAAGCAAAACGTGAATAATGGAATGTAGTCGAATTAAGTCGAGTGATGCTGATGGAATTAGATTAGGAAATGAGACACTTAAAGTAGTAAAGGAGTTTTGCTATTTGGGGAGCAAAATAACTGATGATGGTCGAAGTAGAGAGGATATAAAATGTAGACTGGCAATGGCAAGGAAAGCGTCTCTTAAGAAGAGAAATTTGTTAACATCGAGTATAGATTTAAGTGTCAGGAAGTCGTTTCTGTAAGTATTTGAATGGAGTGTAGGTATGTATGGAAGTGAAACATGGACAATAAATAGCTTAGACAAGAAGAGAATAGAAGCTTTCGAAATGTGATGCTACAGAAGAATGCTGAAGATTAGATGGGTAGATCACATAACTAATGAGGAGGTATTGAGTAGAATTCGGGAGAAGAGGACTTTGTGGCACAACTTGACCGGAAGAAGGGATCGGTTGGTAGGACATGTTCTGAGGCATCAAGGGATCACCAATTTAGTACTGGAGGGCAGCGTGGAGAGTAAAAATCGTAGAGGGAGACCAAGAGATGAATAAACGAAGCAGATTCAGAAGGATGTAGGTTGCAGTAGTTAATGGGAGATGAAGAAGCTTGCACTGGGTAGAGTAGCGTGGAGAGCTGCATCAAACCAGTCTCAGGACTGAAGACCACAACATCTGCTCTTAAAGAATGAATATAGAATCGTATTGGTGTAAAGGGGTGATGAGAACTGATGGTTAATGTGATGACACGCAACCGAATACGAAACAGTCTGTCGTGGAGCTTATCGTGAAACTGGCTATATTTTATGGCGTAGCTGCGGACAGTGGAGATAATATGTTTTATAGACACGGAAAAAATAAACATCCAAGGTCTGAATTTGTCCAATGGTTACACGTGGTATTAATTGCAATGTCATGAGTTAATTTGCTATAAAGGAGTGTGATTTTTATACGTAGACCATGAATCAGGCAAAGTAAGTTATTTTGACCAGTTAGTGGCCAAAAGCAGTGCTCATACCGCAGTTGTAGTTCTCTTACATCAATATTACCACTCTTGCTTTGTGTTACGAAAATATTCCTTACTACTCTCGCAAAATTACGCACACGAGAAAGAACCGTAGGGGGCAGAGCAACCTCCAACTCCTCGCAGCACAATAAATAACTCCAGCCAATTTAGTATTCACGTTAACAGCTGATAATTCTATACGAATGCGTTAAGGCATTGATGTTAGGTGATACTGATACAGCTCTATTGGTACCTATAATTTTCCAGGATTTATTTCATATGCATTTCCCCTTCAAATCCCGATTTTCGGAATCAAAAATAAATTCCTTATTGAACGATGAGATAGGTTTGTACATCTCACCTACAAATTTTCGAGCCGATACCGATGTTTGCTGTGCATCGTCAAGTTGACGCTTGGTTTAGAATTTCGTTATCTTACGCCTTCCAATTCTGTAGCACTGTCTGAAGTTATGCAACCATCCACTGCTTACCTTGAAATCACTGTAATCTATGTTGAGTGCAATTTGATGTGCGTAACGTACTACGTCAAATTTTGTAACAAGCGCGCGTTGTCCTCCCTTGATTATCCGTAGTTTTTCTGCGGACTTATTCGGGATTTGTACATAATTGTTTTTTAACTATGTTGCGAATGATTTTCCATGTTCGTAATTAGTTTTAGTACCTGCTCCTTGGATGATGACTGTGTTTTACTACGCTTCACTGGAGGCGGGATGTATGTCTTCCTGTTGGACATCGATGATGAACTACATGGCTCGACGCCTGTTTCAGTATCACTTTCACTTGTTAAGCACGTACCGTCGTCATTGTACTCCTCATGTACTTCGTCCGCACAGTCGAGCATATACGACCCCACGAATTCCACTAACTCATCTTGCAGAAACGCTAGTATTTTAGTCGCCTCTTCTTTTTCACTTTGGTTCCCTTGGGTTTCCTTGCATTCCTTTCTGACGAAATGTCGACTTCGGTGACTGTTGCTGATAAAATGCAGTGTTTGCTTTGTTTATTGTTTCCATTGCTCAACTTTGTTTCAGCAACTCTAGCACTGTTGTAAATTACTCGTCGATAAGCAGTTCAACTACTTTCCGTGGCCTCGTACTGTGCTTGCCACTGGATACGTCCTGCACCGCCCTCTTTTGCCATTGGTAGCCAATTATGAGGTTACATGGTGGACAATGTGTGGCGTGTCGAATTCCGAAAAAATCATTGGCCTTTTGCGACCTCGCACTCAGGGGGTTCCTTGTTAGGCAACGAATGGACATCATTTAGTTCCAATATGATGGACGTAAAGTAATTATGAGACAGGTTTAAACTAATTGTGAATCGCGCTCTGAAGACGTATTTACGAAATAAGTTGATTAAGGATGGGAACGACCCACAGTGGCTAATTAAGAAAATTATAAAGATGCAGAGGAAACAGAGGTTGTTTCACTGTCTGTTCAGAAAAAGAACACGCGAATGCCGATAGGGAAAAGTTAGAAGAAATTTGTGCGTTTGGAAGAAGATCGATGCGCGAAGCATACAACAACTTTCCCCGTCATACCTTAGCGAAAGATCTTGCCGTGAACCCGAAAAAATTCTCCTCAATCCAGTCACTCGTCGGCCAGTGTGGTGTGGCAATAGAAGGCAACAAAAAGAAAGCTGGTCTTTTAAATTTCACGTTTAAGAATAAAATCACGCAAGAGGATCGTATAAATATACTGTCGTTTGGCTGTCAAAAACGGCGACTAGAGGGCATAAAAATTGGCATTCCTGGCGTGGAGAAGGTGAACGTTCTGGAAACAAAGTCACCAGGTCAAGGTGGAATACCTTTTCTGTTTTAAGAGAGTACTCTGTGTCATTGGGTCCTTGGGCGCTTGGTAAAGCGACTGGGAAAAAGCGCTGGTGACTCCTGTACATAAGAAAGATAAAAGAACGGATCCGCTTAGTTACTGACCAATATAGCTAACATCGGTTTGCTGCTGAGGTATTGAACCCATTCTTAGTTCGAATGTAATGAAGTTATTTGAGAGAGGAAAGCTTCTATCCAAAAATCAGCACGGATTTAGAAAGCATCGTTCGTGCAAAACACAGCGTGCCCTTTTCTTACGTGACAGAACAATGGATGAAGGGCAACAGGCAGATTCCATTTTCCTAGATCCTCGGAAAGCGTTTGATAAGCTGTCCCACCGCAAACTATTGACGAATGTTCGAGCATATGGATTGATTGGATCGCCATATACGTGAGAGGCTCGAAAGGTTTTTAAGTAATAGAACCCAGGAAGCTGTCCTCAGCGGTGAGTGTACATCAGAGATAAGGGTAACGCCGGTGGTGCCCCAGGGAAGTGTCGTAGGACCATTCTTATCCTTTCTATGTAGAAATTATTTCATCGACAGGGTGAGCAGCAGCTGGGGAATACCAGAAAAACAGTGGCCATCAGCTTACCTGCTGACAAACTGGTCTTTGCCTTCTTCGGTGTACTTTCACCAGCCTTTCTGCATTGTTTCAACTTCCCTTTCTACTCTGATGTGTAATAATGGAGACATGTTTCAGCAACAGTCACAAATCAGCGCAAAAGTTCTTGCGGATTACCATTAAACATTGCCAACATTGTGTTGAAATATTGCGCCGGATGTGCTTTTGATTGATAGTGAGCGACAGCGGCACCCACCTTGCTAGCCATCACAGACAGTTCTCTGTGCAGAATATTATGCAGTCGCTCAGTTGAGATGCCAACAATCTCAGCAATCTTACGAATTTTTATTCAGTGGTCTTACATGACCATACTACATATTTTGTTAATGGTTTCCTTCGTGGTGAGCGGGCTGGAGCGCTCTTCATCTTCGGTACTTGTCCGATCATGTTACAAGTTCATTAATCCAAAAGTAAATGTGATTCAATGATGGAGAGTCAGTGAGAACTTAATCGATTTCTGTTTTGATTTGTGCGGCAGTTCAGCCGTTCAAATGAAAATGTTTAATAATAGCACGAAACTCCGTTTTCAGTCACAACCGACACATTGAACAATTCGGACAGCTGTCAACACTGAACTGTACGGTGTATATTGTCGAAATTCTTTTTTAAATCCTTAACTACGGCCTTGCCACAGTGGATACACAGGTTCCCATCAGATCACTGAAGTTAAGCGCTGTCGGGCGTGGCCGGCTTTGGATGGGTGACCACCCGGGCCGCCATGAGCTGTTGCCATTTTTCTGGGTGCACTCAGCCTCGTGATGCCAACTGAGGAGCTACTCGACCGAATGGTAGCCGCTCCGGTCAGTGAAAACCATCATAACGACTGGGAGAGCGGTGTGCTGACCACACGCCCCTCCTATACGCATCCTCATCAGAGGATGATACGGCGGTCGGATGGTCCACTTGTGGCCTGAAGACGGAGTGCTTTTTTATTCAATCCTAGGAATAATCAGGCTTACTGTGAAAAACAAACTTGGTAACTATGAAGGTGCAAAGAAATGTTCAATTCTTTCATGGAAATTTACCAAACTTATAAAACCACCCTCATATGTAGATGTAAATGAGGTCTGCCTGGTCGTGGCTTAGATGTGACAGTTCCTTCGCGTTTCCACTTCACAATCGGATCACCAATAGTCAACTTACGCAGTTACACATTACATAGGATTGTCCGGATACTTTTGGTCAGATAGTATCGCAACAGGTATGCAGGGATGAAAAGGCTTGCACCTGATGGCGCGGAGACCTGTATAAAACCGGTTTTTGGACTGAAGACTGCAGAAACAACGACAACAGCCGGAGATCTTCCTGAAAATACAGTTCCTTGTGCCCGGCGTTCCCCTGAACGGATCGGCAACCCCTCAGACACTGAAGCATTACTAATTTGCATAAGCACACTGCGTTACCTCCCCGAACTGCATCTATCCCAACAAGGACGAGAAGTGGCAGGGCAAGTACGAACAGAGGTCTTCCGTGTCAGGGACCTATTTCATCTACATCTACATCTACATACATACTCCGCAATCCACCATACGGTGCGTGGCGGAGGGTACCTCGTACCACAACTAGCATCTTCTCTCCCTGTTCCACTCCCAAGCAGAACGAGGGAAAAATGACTGCCTATATGCCTCTGTACGAGCCCTAATCTCTCTTATTTTATCTTTGTGGTCTTTCCGCGAAATGTAAGTTGGCGGCAGTAAAATTGTACTGCAGTCAGCCGCAAATGCTGCTTCTCTAAATTTCCTCAGTAGCGATTCACGAAAAGAACGCCTCCTTTCCTCTAGAGACTCCCACCCGAGTTCCTGAAGCATTTCCGTAACACTTGCGTGATGACCAAACCTACCAGTAACAGATCTAGCAGCCCGCCCCTGAATTGCTTCTATGTCCTCCCTCAATTCGACCTGATAGGGATCCCAAACTCAAGAATAGGTCGTACTAGTGTTTTATAAGTGGTCTCCTTTACAGATGAACCACATCTTCCCAAAATTCTACCAATGAACCGAAGACGAGTATCCGCCTTCCCCACAACTGCCATTACATGCTTGTTCCACTTCATATCGCTCTGCAATGCTACGCCCAAATATTTAATCGACGTGACTGTGTCAAGCGCTACACTACTAATGGAGTATTCAAACATTACGGGATTCTTTTTCCTATTCATCTGCATTAATTTACATTTATCTATATTTCGAGTTAGCTGCCATTCTTTACACCAATCACAAATCCTGTCCAAGTCATCTTGTATCCTCCTACAGTTACTCAACGACGACACCTTCCCGTACTCCACAGCATCATCAGCAAACAGCCGCACATTGCTACCCACCGTATCCAAAAGATCATTTATGTAGATAGAAAACAACAGCGGACCTACCACATTTCCCTGGGACACTCCAGATGATACCCTCACCTCCGATGAACACTCACCATCGAGGACAACGTACTGGGTTCTATTACTTAAGAAGTCTTTCCTCTGCCGTGTCAAGTGTACGGAACTGGATGGGCACGAATTCCTCCGCGCCCTGGCTGTACAGAGCGGCACAAGTCAACAGGTCGGAGTTCGCTACACCAGAGCTCTGAGCCAGTTCGTGCTCCGGCTCTTAGAAGACCACCCGTCAGAGACCGGTCGTAAGCCAACGCAGCGGGACCTTCGACTTTCCAGTGACATCCCAAAACGTACCTGTCGGCCAGCTACGTCAAACGTCCAATCTCCGTCGTCATGGATTATCAGTGACATAGTATTTACGTCTCACTACCTTTATCCACTGTGTATTTCAGGCGTACGCCTATTACTAACTGACAAGTTGTATTATTTTTTATGGAGAACAGTTCCTTTGTTATTAAATGACTCCGGAGTGGTCTTAATAAACCCTTGTTTTTGTTTGTTGATGATGATGAGTTCCATACTTCTTTAGAGAAGTGACATCCCAAGACGTACCTGTCGGTCAGCTACGTCAAACGTCCAATCTCCGTCGTCATGGATTATCAGTGACATAGTATTTACGTCTCACTACCTTTATCCACTGTGTATTTCAGGCGTACGCCTATTACTAACTGACAAGTTGTATTATTTTTTATGGAGAACAGTTCCTTTGTTATTAAATGACTCCGGAGTGGTCTTAATAAACCCTTGTTTTTGTTTGTTGATGATGATGAGTTCCATACTTCTTTAGAGAAGTGACATCCCAAGACGTACCTGTCGGTCAGCTACGTCAAACGTCCAATCTCCGTCGTCATGGATTATCAGTGACATAGTATTTACGTCTCACTACCTTTATCCACTGTGTATTTCAGGCGTACGCCTATTACTAACTGACAAGTTGTATTATTTTTTATGGAGAACAGTTCCTTTGTTATTAAATGACTCCGGAGTGGTCTTAATAAACCCTTGTTTTTGTTTGTTGATGATGATGAGTTCCATACTTCTTTAGAGAAGTGACATCCCAAGACGTACCTGTCGGTCAGCTACGTCAAACGTCCAATCTCCGTCGTCATGGATTATCAGTGACATAGTATTTACGTCTCACTACCTTTATCCACTGTGTATTTCAGGCGTACGCCTATTACTAACTGACAAGTTGTATTATTTTTTATGGAGAACAGTTCCTTTGTTATTAAATGACTCCGGAGTGGTCTTAATAAACCCTTGTTTTTGTTTGTTGATGATGATGAGTTCCATACTTCTTTAGAGAAGTGACATCCCAAGACGTACCTGTCGGTCAGCTACGTCAAACGTCCAATCTCCGTCGTCATGGATTATCAGTGACATAGTATTTACGTCTCACTACCTTTATCCACTGTGTATTTCAGGCGTACGCCTATTACTAACTGACAAGTTGTATTATTTTTTATGGAGAACAGTTCCTTTGTTATTAAATGACTCCGGAGTGGTCTTAATAAACCCTTGTTTTTGTTTGTTGATGATGATGAGTTCCATACTTCTTTAGAGAAGTGACATCCCAAGACGTACCTGTCGGTCAGCTACGTCAAACGTCCAATCTCCGTCGTCATGGATTATCAGTGACATAGTATTTACGTCTCACTACCTTTATCCACTGTGTATTTCAGGCGTACGCCTATTACTAACTGACAAGTTGTATTATTTTTTATGGAGAACAGTTCCTTTGTTATTAAATGACTCCGGAGTGGTCTTAATAAACCCTTGTTTTTGTTTGTTGATGATGATGAGTTCCATACTTCTTTAGAGAAGTGACATCCCAAGACGTACCTGTCGGTCAGCTACGTCAAACGTCCAATCTCCGTCGTCATGGATTATCAGTGACATAGTATTTACGTCTCACTACCTTTATCCACTGTGTATTTCAGGCGTACGCCTATTACTAACTGACAAGTTGTATTATTTTTTATGGAGAACAGTTCCTTTGTTATTAAATGACTCCGGAGTGGTCTTAATAAACCCTTGTTTTTGTTTGTTGATGATGATGAGTTCCATACTTCTTTAGAGAAGTGACATCCCAAGACGTACCTGTCGGTCAGCTACGTCAAACGTCCAATCTCCGTCGTCATGGATTATCAGTGACATAGTATTTACGTCTCACTACCTTTATCCACTGTGTATTTCAGGCGTACGCCTATTACTAACTGACAAGTTGTATTATTTTTTATGGAGAACAGTTCCTTTGTTATTAAATGACTCCGGAGTGGTCTTAATAAACCCTTGTTTTTGTTTGTTGATGATGATGAGTTCCATACTTCTTTAGAGAAGTGACATCCCAAGACGTACCTGTCGGTCAGCTACGTCAAACGTCCAATCTCCGTCGTCATGGATTATCAGTGACATAGTATTTACGTCTCACTACCTTTATCCACTGTGTATTTCAGGCGTACGCCTATTACTAACTGACAAGTTGTATTATTTTTTATGGAGAACAGTTCCTTTGTTATTAAATGACTCCGGAGTGGTCTTAATAAACCCTTGTTTTTGTTTGTTGATGATGATGAGTTCCATACTTCTTTAGAGAAGTGACATCCCAAGACGTACCTGTCGGTCAGCTACGTCAAACGTCCAATCTCCGTCGTCATGGATTATCAGTGACATAGTATTTACGTCTCACTACCTTTATCCACTGTGTATTTCAGGCGTACGCCTATTACTAACTGACAAGTTGTATTATTTTTTATGGAGAACAGTTCCTTTGTTATTAAATGACTCCGGAGTGGTCTTAATAAACCCTTGTTTTTGTTTGTTGATGATGATGAGTTCCATACTTCTTTAGAGAAGTGACATCCCAAGACGTACCTGTCGGTCAGCTACGTCAAACGTCCAATCTCCGTCGTCATGGATTATCAGTGACATAGTATTTACGTCTCACTACCTTTATCCACTGTGTATTTCAGGCGTACGCCTATTACTAACTGACAAGTTGTATTATTTTTTATGGAGAACAGTTCCTTTGTTATTAAATGACTCCGGAGTGGTCTTAATAAACCCTTGTTTTTGTTTGTTGATGATGATGAGTTCCATACTTCTTTAGAGAAGTGACATCCCAAGACGTACCTGTCGGTCAGCTACGTCAAACGTCCAATCTCCGTCGTCATGGATTATCAGTGACATAGTATTTACGTCTCACTACGTTTATCCACTGTGTATTTCAGGCGTACGCCTATTACTATCTGACAAGTTGTATTATTTTTTATGGAAAACAGTTCCTTTGTTATTAAATGACTCCGCTGTGGTCTTAATAAACCCTTGTTTTTGTTTGATGAAGATGATGAGTTCCATACTTCTTTAGAGAGCGTAGGGGAGTGAGGCCTTACTAGGCAAGGTCCTAGTGGAGGTGGTTTGCCATTGCCTTCCTCCGACCGTAATGGGGATGAATGATGATGATGAAGACGACACAACAACACCCAGTCATCTCGAGGCAGGAAAAATCCCTGACCCCGCTGGGAATCGAACCCGGGACCCCGTGCTCGGGAAGCGAGAACGCTACCGCGAGACCACGAGCTACCTGTGTCTTATTAAGCATCTCCCAGTGGGAGATGTAGCACCCAGGGTGGCGGAGCCGGCGACGGCGTGGCCGGTGTCAGGGACGTCGCGGCCCGCCGCCGCGCGTCGCCGTGTGGCGTCGCCAGCGTCGACGTGGTGGGGGCAGCGGGCAGCGGGGGGTGTCGGCGGAGGCGCCGGCGTCGTCTGCTGGCGGCCACTGCACGTGGAGGGCGCGCCACGGCAGCTCTCGTCGCACCGGGCCCGCCTCGTGGACCACTGTGCCCTCACGTGCGTGCCGGCAAACCGCGTTCTGCGTGTGCGTGAGTGACACTGCCCTCTGCCGCGACCCACGGACGCCTCCTTACCGCCTGCTGGCCTCCTCGGCGTCCAGGTAAGCCCCTGTCTGTGTACTTCGCAGCAAACACCGACTTCTGTCACCTCTCCGTGACGTGTGGTAACTCCGTGACAAGGCCGCACGACAAATGGTCTGAAGACAGACCGTCATAAGAACAATCTACCCGGGATCATATTGCTGCTAAGAGGTAACAGCACATGCTCGTTTCTCAGGTAAATCAAAATAGCGCTCTTCATCAGTTAAACTCTTGACAAGAATGTTTCTGTGTGTGCTACTCCATCACTTCTGTTTGCTCCTAACTGACGAAACAATTCAATATTCATGAATTTCACTCTCTGGGCAAACAGGCTGCTCCCAACGATGATATGGTGACGCCCAGTTTTCATGTAATGTCTACATCCACGAGCTAAACTCTATGCGTCCGTGTGCGTGTGTGTTTCACATCACCAGTGTTACTGTAATAATACGACGATACCAAAAATCTTCCAACTGATTGTAGTAATTTGAATTAGAATATCCTTTTATTTTATATTTCATACTATTGCATCGTTTCGGCTGTGGAGCCGTTTTCAACTGTATGGTGGCTGTCAAACGGACATATTTGCGTTACAGTCAAAACTGACATTGGTCATACATAGTTAAGATACGGTTAGTGGGAGGGCTTTAAAACAAACAAAATGCAACTAACAAGTAAACCCACTCAAGAGAGACTCTTCGATTTTGATCGGCTTTGAATATGTTGCACTGCAGAGAAAAATAAGAGACACATATTTTTGTATAGATGCCAATACGGCCGTTAAAGGTGTGAGAAAACTTCTTGAAAAAAAATTGAGTTTCATATTTCTGAATGAATACCATATAATGTGACAGATGTAAAAAAAATTTAAATAAAAGCGTTATGGTTTTTAATGTACGTTATAACGTTCCAACCATATATATGCCGAAAAAGTATCTTTTTCTAAATCCCCTCCCCCATATTATTATGTTTTCCATTTCGACTTTTGAGTAGTAGCAAAACATGTGGCACCGTTAATATCAAATTCATTCATATACATGACGATGTGCTATTCCGAAGATGCGATTGCCAGAAATAATCTAGATATATCTCTACATCACTGTAAGTACGCCCAATATGAGTTCACTGCAATGCCAATTGCCATGTTGAGTTGTTTAATAACTCTTCCTCAGATAAATATATTCTAAATACATGTTTTACATATTCTGTTCTCTTTATATATTTCCGATTAACTTCGAGAAAATCTTTTGTTGTAATTGTGTTTTCTTTTTAAAATTTATGTAATTTTCATGTTTTGAAGTTGTAACCTTTTCAGATTTAATTATGTTTGTATTTGAAATTGTTTGTACATTATTGTTGTAACATTACTGTATAACTATGCAATGATCAGGAAATGCAAATTGATCAGGTCAAAAATATTCTGAATGGGAGGGTACTTTGAAAAAATTACTTTTTCGACAAATATGGGTACACCATTACAACGTACATTAAAAACCATAGAACTTTTATTGGAAGTTTCCTTTTTATATATGTTGCAGCATTCATTCAGAAGTATTAAACCTAGTTGTTTTCAAGCGAGTGTTACGCCCACTTATCGGCGGTATGGGCATGGACAAAAAAATATTTGTCTCTTATTTTGCTCTACACGTATCCAAAGCCGATCAAAATCCAAGTATATCTCTTGGGTACGCTAACTCGTAAGTAGCATTATCACAGATATACAAGAAACAATTGATTTTGAGCTGGAAATCAACTGCAATCCAACAACGTATGAGTACATTGAGTTTTGACTAAAATAAATATGTAATTTTGACAGAATATATTATACAGTTGAAATTACCTACAGGACTGAAACTGTGCCGTAGTGAAAAGTCAAAATAAACGATTACTCTAATCGAAATAACGACAGCTAGTGCAGCAAATTGTCATTGAACAAACTATTTCAGTTGTGAATGTCGTTTAAATTAAAATATAGTGTGATGGTAGCTGCAAATTTCTATTCAACTGATATCCTCTGCCACCAAATTGGTGTATAAATGAATATCATACATCTTCGTACCATCTGCTTACTCATACATGTTGCACCAAAATCGATTCCTACCAGTTATGAGAGGCGCTCAGAATATTCCACTACCTCAATATCCATTATCGCACAGTGCCAACGACCATGGAGTTCTCCAAGTTTTAGTCATGACGGTGGACTATCCTCAATGCATGCTTAATTGTTTTGCCGAGAATTTAAGCATTCACATCTGGTTCTTATTTAGCTGGTACTCGTAATTCTGTTTGAATCGTTGGCACGA
Source organism: Schistocerca piceifrons (assembly GCF_021461385.2). Lineage (NCBI taxonomy): Eukaryota > Metazoa > Arthropoda > Insecta > Orthoptera > Acrididae > Schistocerca > Schistocerca piceifrons. Next base: position 237,299,798 of record NC_060145.1, on the reverse strand, counting down.
AGCAACATAATAAATGTTCTCCTTGCGTCCATTATAGTGGCCCGTGATATTAATAGATTTCGGGTAAAATTTAGATGCATAAAACCACATCATATCTTCCTAAAACCCACTCAAGACAGAGTTTATTTACTTACAGCATACATTTTCTCTTAAGTACGTGTAGCATTTTCGGAGAGCGGTTTATAAATTTAGCTTCAGCCTATGGAGGTACCGTCAATGGAACAACTGATGGCACTTAATGTATGTTATTAGTGGAACATATATCTGAAATATATCTGAATTTACAGTCTGCTACGTAGCTTTTGAAAACAAACATTACTCATTACTCTCTCGTTGTATAACAAAACGTGCACCCGCCATACAACAGGGCAATCCCACAGGGCACTAAGTTAATAACACAAGAATTTTGAAACACCGCTAGATGCTTCAAAAGTATTAGCTGCTCTGGAAGATTCTATCCCCTTTATAAGAGATGAGAACTACTACAAACACCTATAGACAAATGACTTTCTGTGTTTAATGCTTACCCTCCAAAATCATGTGAATCAGTAGTTTCCTTAAGTCGTAGATACTAGCGTTTCATTTGCAAAGGAACTCATTCTCTAAGTGAAAATTTACGAAGAATTTCAACGAAGGGAATCTAAGGATGATGTGTCGTTAGGAGAAGCTACTGCAAGCTCTCTTCAAGATACGAAGTTTGCAATGTAAGTACGTTGGTCTTCTATAGAAACACCTTACTTCTCCCGGAAAAACTCTGTCGGTGTCTGATGTAGCGTTGGAATGCAGACCATTATTAACTGTGTTGTAAAACTGAAATTTGTAAGGTTTATTTAGGTCTTGCGATTTCATTTGTTTGTTAACAGCATTTTCGGATGTCTAACATTTTACTATAATTGTAAAAAGGTTTCTGTAATTTTTATTTTTGCAATTTTTGTGCGACTGGTAATGCAATTAAAAGAGTTTTATTCGGGAAGAACTGAATTCGAATCCTCGCAGAGAAATTCATTTTTATGTCAAGATAAGCTATTCTTCCGTCGGTTCATGGTAAAAAAAACATTATAATAAATGAAAAGCGCTAAACTGTTTATATTCTACAGGTTCAATTCATTGTGTTAACTAGTACACGGCTTACAAGGCTATCTTCAAACTTTAGCTGACAATTGTCGCTAAAGAAATTACAATTCTTGTAAACAAAACTGGAAAAAAATGTTACAAATCTAGATCGACGCACAGGCACCCAGTAAATGATATCTTTGACAGTGTGGACTTACTGCAATTTAAAAGGTAAAAAGTTGAACATTAAATAAATGAAAACGGAACAAACAGGAAAAACATTAACACTAAACTGGGCAAGAGTGCCTACGTAACAGCTTACATTAATAAACAAACCCAACAAAATAAAATTAGTATCAAGGCTACTTCAAGAGCTATTAAACATGGAAAGTAATATTGAAACCTATTAAAAGAAAGAATTAATAATTGCAGCTACAGAATATATGAAGTATGTAAGCAATCTCAAGAAGATAAACAGAAATGAATAAATGCAAGAAAATGGAGGAATGCAAAGCAGCACACAGTAAATGCAATCTTCGGCGGTTAGGTACCATCACACTACCAAAGGTGACATTTTCTGTGGCGTCTGTGTCTCAGTCTAGATTTCTAGCTGGATGGTAATGTTGACGAACCGCAACGTTTCGATGATTGCGTGTGTGTCACATGGCTGGAAACGAGGCAGCTTTTCATCAGTAGTACATGCCAGGAAAGCATACATACACACACAGACGAAAATTTAAAACTCGATTAATTTCCTGTGGTTCGTCGGTAGAGTCTCAATAAATTTGAAGAACATTTCATTTTTAAAATAGTACTGTAATGAGTGTTACTAGCTACTTTCGAGCATTTCTCATTCTCAACTGCATAACGGGTGTGGGTACATCACTCACAGAAGAGACACGACATACACAAAGCTAAGTATGATATGGTCGTCAGTGTACACGAACATTTATTTATTTACTAATCCAAGGATAATCTCATAATAATACAGAAATTGTCTCGGTAGTACAATGAACATCAGTGGCTCAAAATTTGTACACACACACACACACACACACACACACACACACACACACACACACACACACACACAAATAAAGACTATACAAATACAAGTATGCCTTATGCGGACAGGAGAGGTGTTCGGCCGTGGCTTTGATGAAAGACCCATCCCGGGATTTGCCTGAAATGAATAAGAAAAATCACAGAAAACCTTAGTCAGTACGGCAGAGCGGAGCAAACTCCATAGCCCCAATATCAGGTCAATGTACTGACAGCTGCACTGCCTCCTTCGGTTGGTCCCTATCGTACAATGTTCTTTGATTTTCAACAGTTTGCTTCAGACAACTTACAACAAAAAACATCGTTTTGCTCTTCATATGCATTACATCTAAATGATTACTCTGCAAGTGACAATCAAGCGCCTGAAAGAGAGTTATTCGAGCCACATTTTAGGCTATTTTTCTACAGTTTCACTATCGAAGAGTGCAAGGGAAAAACGAACACTTAAATCTTTCCGCGCAAGCTCAATTTACCTTATTTTATTATGAATATCGTTTCTCCCTATGTAAGTGGGCGCCAGAAAAATATTTTCGCGTTCAGAGGGGAAAGATCGTAGCCGTGGTACTCTCTCCCTCATTTCGCGGCAGTACAAAGCGAGGTGCCCTTCTTCGAAATTTGTTCTATGTCCTCCGTCAATCCTGTATGCTGATCCCATACCGCACAGCAATACTTCAGAAGGAAAGGGGCAAGTGTAGTGTAGCCAGTTTCTTTAGTAGACCTGTTACATTTTCTAGATGTTCCATCAATAAATCACAGTCGTTGGTTAGTTTCCCATCAAGATTATCTATGTGGTCATTCCAATATAAGTTATTCAGAGCACACACTAAAGACAGCCACTGGTGATTCCTGGACCATGAACATGCTGTTGTGCCCCTTGCCCTAACTCCAGTCTGTTCGGAAAACTGACTCCAGTCCCGTAAACTTGCAACTGTGACCCATGCACGCCTCCGTGTCCTCCCCTCCGTCCACCTGAATAGATATGTCAGTGTCCTCCTATTATGAGAGACTGATCTCAGGGGGAAGGTAAGACATTAATTACTTCCATGCCATTTAGATCTTGTTACATGAATTTCTTCTAAAGCATTAGATCGCGATGAAGTACTGTGGAGCGGCAGGATGCTGTAGTTATTAATCACTGCTCCGAGTCCTCAACTTAATCTTTAATTTTTTGGTATGCATTACTGATGGGGAATGCTTTTTCTGCCTGCTGCAACACGTATTTCAGTAATTTTCTTCATTTCCTTTGGTAATTTAAAAATGGTTCAAATGGCTCTGAGCACTATGGGACTTAACTTCTGTCCCCTAGAACTTTGAACTATTTAAACCTAACTAACCTAAGGACATCACACACAGCCATGCCCGAGGCAGGATTCGAACCTGCGACCGCAGCGGTCGCGCGGGTCTAGACTGTAGCGCCTAGAACCGCTCGCTTTGGTAATTTACTGTATCGCATTTTTCCCTTATACAAATATTGTTTACGGCTCTTTATTCGTTTTTCCTCGATAAATGTGGGTCCAAAGAGGACTGTATCCTATTTTTCCCTTATACAAATATTATTTTCGGCTCTTTATTCGTTTTTCCTCGATTTATGTGGGTTCAAAGAGGACGATGCGATATATCATCTGCGACATGTACATTGACAACTACACTATGCGTAACTGGGTATGAGAGACAATTTCTGTTTTTTGCTCCTTGTATGCATGTCTATTGTTCACTTGAGAAAGAAACATACGAAATTAGCTAGTACTGCTTAATACATTAGTATAAAAAAAAAAAACAGTCTGGTTGAAACGATGTCATTCTTCTATTAAAAAACAGTTTTTGTTTTTTTTTTTGCTTCGTCGCCAGCCGGAGGTCCGCTATCAAGTATTTCCGGGATTCGGCACAGAGGCACGCATTCACGGGGTATCCGGTTCGGGAACGCACTCGAAAGGTTTCACGTTCGGTGACCTTTCTCATTCGCTCTCAAGTCACGCTCCACGCTTAGAGACGAATCAATCGTCAGTCGGCTGCGCCTAACCCTGTGGCTTTTACTCTGGTCTGGCGGCAAAGTGACTGTGGCCTGAATATCGTAAGGTTTATCTCCCTGACACCTGTGTGCCAGTAAAACAAGTCCGTGTGCTCTATTGTAGGGAATCTGAGGTGCAGAAATTACATTCGTAAGTGTTGAAACATTTATTATTTGAGAATATTGTCAAAGGTACGATTTATCAGAAAAAAAACACTTGCGAAGGAGTACTTTGTATGATGAACAAACTATGGTATCTGTTTCAACAGAGTCATGGTCTTCTCCTACATTCTATATGTTTTCAGGAGTCCAAAACAACATCTATTGACGTAGTTCCTTCTTTATAGTTAGCACTTCATGTGTGTAGTTACACATTCGCTTATTATCCAGTCTTCTAACAAAAATGCTCAATATGTCCGCACTTCCTTCATTTCACACTTGTGCTATCGTGTTCTTGACAGCACTAAATGTAGCCACTAATTTTCTCAATGAATGGAATCTGACAATAATCTAGATACTTGTTTGTAAAGGTGTGTATATGAAGTGACAGAAACTGCAGATAGTACTTTAATGAAAAATTAGTTTTAGAACTTGAAAGAGTGGCACTGTGCATTCAAACAATTATGGATAAGTAAGTAAGAGTCAGAAGCATTTGTTACTCTATAAGTTGGACATTATCGATACTAGTTAAGTTTTAAAAGTTTTTCGATACGATAAATTTAGTTTACTGCTACAGCGGAGGATACTTCGTATTGAAACTGGCCTAGAAGTTATCACATAAATGCCAAGAATTTCGAATTAAGCTGGTCCATTCCTTCTCAATGAAAACACCTTTTGTTTGGATTCTGATGGTGGAAATGTGAAAGCGTTGCTGTTGTAGCATAATGCCAGTGCTCGAAATGAAAAAGCTAGTGCTAGGAAATGTAGCTTTGACATTCAAGTCACTATGTAGTACCTAATAGTTTCCAATTTTACGCACCGCGCAAAACTTTAAACGAATGTGTACTGGGAGAATTACTATGCATTAATAAAGCAAATACGAGTAAAATTAATATCTGTACTACTTACATTCATCTTGGATCTATTTTGATTGACGGATTCAAGTAGTTCTCAGTATACCATCGCGTCAACCTCTTAACACTGTAAAAAACAGTAGGAAGATATAATGATTAGAGCGTTGGTTCTGGCATTGGCGTTGTCTAATAAGTATGTGCATCATTTTTCTTTAACAGTGGAACTATTTAATAATATGCCAAATTCACAAATTCAGATAACTAACACTTGTGTAGATAAGATTACAAATCTATTTCATTATAAATTATCAGCTGAAGTTTGTGAGTTTAATTTCATGCACGCCTGTTGCTCACATATGTTTTTGTAAGAGAATTGTTTGCGTTTCTGGACGATCGACCCCAACAATCCCCTTAATCTGTGAAATCCTGTATTAATTGCACTCGAAGAGGGTATCTTCCCCAGAGACCAACGTCTCTTTACGAATTTTTAAAATGTAGACAAGCACAATAAAAATAGGGACAAAGCAGTTTGTAATAACGAAGAAAAACGAAAAAAAGTTTACGAAGCGATAAAGATGTAAACTATTACTTCTTTTATTTTCGGGAATCTGCTGAACTAATGTTGATCAACTGGAAAAATTTGCTATTGTGTTACTTTGTATTGCAATCGAAGTATATACTAGATAATTACAAAATCGCAGAGCTTTTAAAAAAAGAGAAAAGCATGTTCGATTCTGAATGACGATTGAAACATTTAGCAGCAGTGACAAATAAGTACACTATGGAGTACTTTGAGCATAACCGTTTGCACACCGTCACTAGTGAGTCACTGCTGCATTTCACACAAATTGCAGAGAACTCTCTCGTGAAACCTACGGCAAATATTTTACTCTGGAATTTCATGCAGTCTACTTGCTCTTTGACCTTTCCTCAGTAACTCACGGCGCTGCATAATTAATGGAAGTACGTGTCAGTGAATCCCACTATGTTGTCATTTCGTCATTGAAATATAAAGCAGCATTTACTCTTCTTTTTACTTAGCTACAACTAAATCCTTACGCCGAGCTGTTTGAACTTATCTGAGCAGTAGTATGAATTCTAAATCTCTGTAACCTCCCGCTATTATTTCGATGAAGTTGATAACTCTCATCAGTTAAGTCACTATGTGATCATATAATGAAAAGCCATTTCGTGGAGACACAATGTGACAGAAATTTTTCAGTCCTGTAGCTGATTGAGTAACCGGAGTAAAAATATGTTTAGGTAAGCATCGTGATTCTGTGCCGGGGCGAGATGGCATTCGACACAAATGAAGGTTCATATTGTGACCTTGTCCTGGCACAAGATGGTATTCGACTGATCTCGTTCAGATAAGCAATCCTGGGTAAGGTACAGCATGATTCGCAATAAATATGTAGCCTCTTACTACATTCCTAGCTAGAAGTCGTGCACATAGATTTGTGAACAGACGTACACGAAACACTAAGGGGTATCGTCAGCTCTCCTAAACATCAGTTCAAGTAAAAGCAGGTGGTAAAACCTCGCCTCAGCTAATCGCAGAGTGTATTTTTGTTGTATCTTATAGCTGAGTTCTCCTCACAGCACTCGCGACTGGTAACAAGTTCTACGCATTTTTACATTCAGGTTTTCTTTCGAGATATAAAGTTTTATTCAAGTGATTTAACGTGTCTAAAAACAAAGTCGATGATGTTGTGTTGCTCTTGTTTCGGCAGCTGTCAGGGAAACGTGCACGTAAATGGAAAGCTTTTATGACAGAGGAAAAATGTGCAGTCCGTTATTTTTTGCTGTTAATGTAACTGTCAATGTGATTCTAAGACAAAAAGAAATAAAACATATGTCAATGCAAGAGAAAAGTTAAACATGATTAAAAATCATTGAAATAACTGCAGATATTTAAATCTGAGAAAACCGCATTAATTCAGTGGTTTATTAATTGTTCTGTGAATTCATCTAAGGTATGAAGTACGTGGATGTCATGTTTTCATTCACGTTTGGTAGCTGATAGAGATATTAGATATCGTAGTGAAATTTCTTCCGTTATTTCTTCCTTGCTGGTATTTGCAGGAAACAACGACTACACTAACGAAAGCACACTAAAATTACTGAAGAACGTAGCTTAAAAAATCTTGTTCTACTACGTATCTTTCTGGATATCCAGACCATATCGCTTCTACATAGCCTAACAGTGTGGTTTAGTTTAGACCAATTATGAAGATTAGTTCCTGAGCGCCTGAAAAAGACAGTTTGTAGTGGAACAACTACGTAAATTACTTTGTAATTATTACGAAGAAGCACTAAACTTTTCTTATGAAGCTATCCAGGTGCTACAAGAGCAGAATATTAGGGAAAGTTCTTGAAGTCGTACCGCTTAAGGGAGAATTACTGTATTTGGTAAGGCAATTTAAATAAAACATTTGTTTTACGAACACTGAATCTTTATTTTTTAGTCTGTCAACCGGCTTCTACACATACAAAAGATTTTCTCGAAATGAGTTTTCAACCTTTTTCAAACCTGTACCTTCGGTACGATTAAGGCGCGTGGTGTCCGAATCCGTACCACTTACAGCCTAAGTTGTACTTATGATAAGAAGTCAATGAAGACGTCATATATCCGTGGAATAATGTAACAAAATGTCAAAATAAAACAGAAATAGATCTTAAGTTTATATTGCATGACAAAGCACGGGTCAAGTATCAAACTTTTACGTTTCATACATTCAATCATGTCCTCTTCTCTATCTTCCCAACACAGTTGACATAACCATTCGCTCTGTCCTTCATTTTTTATTCTCGTTGAAGTTTTCTTCTGTCTGCCTCTTTATCATAGGTTTGTCAATAGGTTTATCCCTTTTATTTGCCTATTTTTTGCTTTTACTACCTTTCTGTGAGGACTTGAAGTTAGTTCCATTGTGTGTTTAGTTCGTTTCGTATTTTCGTTGATAACTTTTGTTGTATACGGGATAGCACATAAAGTGTTCAAGTGAGATTTTATTTTTTGACCTAATTTTGACAGCTGTTGCAATATTGTATTGGGGTTTACATTCTGGAGCCATTGTAGAAGATCCAGACTGATCATTGAGTGGTGTTGCAACTTTAGCAGCCTTCCAGATTTTAGTGTTGTTGTTCCAGTTCCATCAGCTGATTCTTGGTCTGACTGATCAACGATATTTGTATCACATGGCCACAAGCCAGTTGCCTTAAAACCGTTTAGTGCTATGTCTATATAAACTGATCTCGGGTATGCATTAAATGGCTCTGAGCACTATGGGACTTAACATCTGAGGTCATCAGTCCCCTAGAACTTAGAACTACTTAAACCTAACTAACCTAAGGACATCACACACATCCATGCCCGAGGAAGGATTCGAACCTGCGACCGTAGCAGTCGCGCGGTTCCGGACTGACGCGCCTAGAACCCCTCGGCCACCGCGGCCGGCAGGTATGCATTACTCAGGAGTTCTGCAATGTTAGCTTGTTTTATGCCACCGCTAGGATTTGACAGTAGCAACGAAGATGCCGCTTCGTTGTAGCTGTTTTTTAGTGTTTTAAAAAACGATCAGTTCAGTGTCTGTAGATATTGAGTCATGTGAGCCAGAAATGATAGCATGATTACACCTAATGATGAGCTAGCTGAACTGCCTCTGATTTTTTGGTGTGTGTACTATGTCTCCCCAGTAAAAGCAGAATTTGTTTCTGGTCCCTTTTTTCTACTTTTTTACATTTTGTGAAATCTTCTAGCCACGGAACAAACAGTTCTGATGTTATCCATCTATTTGTTGAGCATCCAAATGATGTGTTTCCTGGAGATCCTTTTTTAAGACATCTTTCATTCTACTGCCATTAAATATTAACACCGGAAGCATGAATTCGCTTGCTGCACGTCGTTGTAAACCCCATTCTCTTGTGATTGCGCCTACTTGTTTGCTTTCGGACAATTACTTTAGACTGAACTTCCTAGTAGATTAAAACTGTATGCTTGACCGAGACACGAATTCGGGACCTTTGCCTTTAGTCGGCAAGTGCTCTACCATCTGAGCTACCCAAGCACGACTCAAGCCGTGTCCTCACAACTGTACTTCTGCCAGTACCTCGTCTCCTACCTTCCAAACTTTACTCAAGCTCTCCTGCGAACATCCCCCAGGCTGTGGCTAAGCCTCCGCAATATCTTTTCTTTCAGGAGTGCTAGTTGTGCAAGGTTCGCAGGAGAGCTTCTGTAAAGTTTGGAAGGTAGGAGACGAGGTACTGCTAGAAGTAAAGCTGTGAGAATAGGGCCTGAGTCGAGCTTTTGTAGCTCAGATGGAAGAGCGCTTGACGGAGAAGGCAAAGGTCGCGAGTTCGATTCTCGGTCTGCCACAAAGTTTTAATCTGCCAGGAAGTTTCATATTAGCGCACACTCCGCTGCAGCGTGAAAATATCATACTGGAATTACTTTGTACTGTTTGTGAACTGTGGATGACGCGGTTTCATCCACGCTATTTACTTAGCCAGCAGTAAACTTACACTATCTGGTATTTCTTCCTGTTTAACAAAACACTCATTAACACGCCTCTTTGTTAAACATCTTCCTTAGTGCCATCGACATTACTTAGGGAACTCGCAAGAACAACGTAGGATCATCGTTCATAAATCTGTGAGACAATTTTTTTACCGACTATTCTTTTTTCTTTTGTGGAGCGATGAGGTAGCTGATATTTCTCGGCAATTTCGTAGGTAAGTTTCCTTAATCCAGTAATAATTACTCCGAAGAAACTAGATTCTGAATTCATAGCATGCTGTGCTAATTCATCTTCCACACCTGCTGTCACCATTAGGTCTTCCAAGATTTTGATGTTTCATTTGAACCCTTCAAATGACGACGCTGTGTAGGCGTTGGTATATTATACGCTGAAGCGCGAAAGAAACTGGTATAGGTATGTGTATTAAAATACGTAAACAGGCAGAATACGGCGCTGCGATCGGCAACGTCCATATGAGACAAAAAGTGTCTGGCGCAGTTGTTAAATCGGTTATTGCTGCTATAATGGCAGTTATCAAGATTTAAGTAAGTTTGAACTTGTTGTTATAGTCGGTGCGATGGGACACAGCGTCTCCGAAGTAGCGATGAAGTGGGGATTTTCCCGTGTGACGGCTGCACGAGCGTACCGTGAATATCAGGAATCCGGTAAGACATCAAATTTCCGACATAGCTGTGGCCGGAAAAAGATCCTGCAAGAACAGGACCAACGACGACTGAAGAGAATCGTTGAACGTGATGGAGTACATCCTTTCCGCGTACTGCTGCAGATTTCAATGCTGGGCCACCAACAACTGTCAGCGTGCGAACCATTCAACGAAAAATCGTCGAGGCCCACTCGTGTACACTTGATGACTGCACGACACAAAGCTTTACACCTCGCCTGGGCCAGTCAACATCGTAATTGGACTGTTGATGACTGGAAACCTGTTGGCTGGTCGGACGAGTCTCGTTCCAAATTGTGTCGAGCGGGTGATGTTACACGGATATGGAGACAACCTTATGAATCCATGGACCCTGCATGTCAGCTGGGGACTATTCAAGCTGGTGGAAGGTCTGTAATGGTGTGGGGAATTTGCAGTTGGAGTGATACGGCACCCCTGATACATCTACACTCCTAGAAATTGAAATAAGAACACCGTGAATTCATTGTCCCAGGAAGGGGAAACTATTGACACATTCCTGGGGTCAGATACATCACATGATCACACTGACAGAACCACAGGCACAGAGACACAGGCAACAGAGCATGCACAATGTCGGCACTAGTACAGTGTATATCCACCTTTCGCAGCAATGCAGGCTGCTATTCTCCCATGGAGACGATCGTAGAGATGCTGGATTTAGTCCTGTGGAACGGCTTGCCATGCCATTTCCACCTGGCGCCTCAGTTGGACCAGCGTTCGTGCTGGACGTGCAGACCGCGTGAGATGACGCTTCATCCAGTCCCAAACATGCTCAATGGGGGACAGATCCGGAGATCTTGCTGGCCAGGGTAGTTGACTTACACCTTCTAGAGCACGTTGGGTGGCACGGGATACATGCGGACGTGCATTGTCCTGTTGGAACAGCAAGTTCCCTTGCCGGTCTAGGAATGGTAGAACGATGGGTTCGATGACGGTTTGGATGTACCGTGCACTATTCAGTGTCCCCTCGACGATCACCAGTGGTGTACGGCCAGTGTAGGAGATCGCTCCCCACACCATGATGCCGGGTGTTGGCCCTGTGTGCCTCGGTCGTATGCAGTCCTGATTGTGGCGCTCACCTGCACGGCGCCAAACACGCATACGACCATCACTGGCACCAAGGCAGAAGCGACTCTCATCGCTGAAGACGACACGTCTCCATTCGTCCCTCCATTCACGCCTGTCGCGACACCACTGGAGGCGGGCTGCACGATGTTGGGGCGTGAGCGGAAGACGGCCTAACGGTGTGCGGGACCGTAGCCCAGCTTCATGGAGACGGTTGCGAATGGTCCTCACCGATACCCCAGGAGCAACAGTGTCCCTAATTTGCTGGGAAGTGGCGGTGCGGTCCCCTACGGCACTGCGTAGGATCCTACGGTCTTGGCGTGCATCCGTGCGTCGCTGCGGTCCGGTCCCAGGTCGACGGGCACGTGCACCTTCCGCCGACCACTGGCGACAATATCGATGTACTGTGGAGACCTCACGCCCCACGTGTTGAGCAATTCGGCGGTACGTCCACCCGGCCTCCCGCATGCCCACTATACGCCCTCGCTCAAAGTCCGTCAACTGCACATACGGTTCACGTCCACGCTGTCGCGGCATGCTACCAGTGTTAAAGACTGCGATGGAGCTCCGTATGCCACGGCAAACTGGCTGACACTGACGGCGGCGGTGCACAAATGCTGCGCAGCTAGCGCCATTCGACGGCCAACACCGCGGTTCCTGGTGTGTCCGCTGTGCCGTGCGTGTGATCATTGCTTGTACAGCCCTCTCGCAGTGTCCGGAGCAAGTATGGTGGGTCTGACACACCGGTGTCAATGTGTTCTTTTTTCCATTTCCAGGAGTGTAGATACGTCTCTGACAGGTGACACGTACGTAAACATCCTGTATGATTACCTGTATCCATTCATATCCATTGAGCATTCCGACGGACTTAGGCAATCCCAGCAGGACAATGCGACGCCCTAAACGTCCAGAATTGCTACAGAGTGCCTTCAGGAACACTCTTCGGAGTTTAAACAGTTCGCTGGCCACCAAATTCCCCGGACGTGAACATTATTGAGTGTATTTCGGATGCCTTGCAACGTGCTGTACGGAAGAGATCTCCACCCCGTCTTACTCTTACAGATTTATGGACAGCCCGTCAGGATTCATGGTGTCTGTTCCCTCCAGCACGACTTCAGACATTAGGCGATTCCATGCCACGTCGTATTGCGGTACTTCTGCGTGCTCGCTGGGGCCCTACACTGTATGAGGTAGTAGGTGTACCAGTTTCTTTGGATCTTCAGTGTTTTTTCTACATGCTTCATTAAATCCAATTTCACCATTCTGATGTTTCAGTAAACTGTCGTCCATATCCTCCTACTTCCACTTATTATACGCTCTCTTCGGCGTAATGATCAGCCGAAACAATTTTCAGTCGGTATGAAATTTACATCAAGACGTAAGACGTACCGGTACTATTAAAGAAATCTCCACAGGTACCACTTAGGCGGTGAGACCTCTGCCGTCTCAAACCAGAGCTACATAAACAACATCACAGTTTTACCGTTTGATTACGCTTAAATGAATGGCAGAGCAACACTAAAATAGACAAGACATAAAATTATTACGTTGTCATCAGTTTTCTCTGAATATGCTTACAAATGACCAAAAAAAGTAACAAAAACAGTCAAACAAATGTACTTGTTAAATATTTTTCTGCCACAGACACCAGAGGTCCGTTCTCTTGTCTCAGGTTACTCGCACGACTCTTTGCAACAGTTTTACACCACTTAAAGACACATTTTATTAACGTGTTGATCAGATATTAACGGTGGTACGACTAATCCAGCATTACGCTAAAATATGATGGTGTTTGTATTGTCATGGAATTTCCAATAAAGAATGGATTCTTAATAGTCCAAACATACATAATTATTTATTTAATTATTTTAATATAATGTTTACAGTAAGTTAATATATCGAAAATTCGCCAGATATCTTATTTAAAATATAGTGCATATGGTCATTTTTATGTAAGCGTTACCGTTTTAAATGGAAAATTATTTAAGTGGACATAAGACAGTTTCCTTACGATTAAAGAAAAGTGTTATACAGTGTTTACTGCATAGTTGTGATCGTATGTCAGTGACTTATCAATGTGCTGGAGGATGCATCCAGATGCACTGAAGTACTTGTATGAGGAGGTATTATTTACATATTATCTATCAAAATCAGTCTAGTGTTTCGCTCTCATTGTCACCATGAGGCACTTTTTCATAAATTTATTATAGTGTCCTAAACTTGAACGCAGTTTTGATGTAGTGACTGTGAAATACCTGGCATATAATTTCGTCGTCGATCTGGTGCCACATTTTTGTACAAAGTACAGTAGCCGTTTTCAGACGGGTTTCAGCTAGCAGGCGTACGATTCCAAAAGCCTGCGACTCATGTTTGGCCTCAGGTGTTGGAAACATGTCAATTTATCAGTTTAATCAACTAAGTAGAATTTTGAGTGAAACAAAACTAATTAGGAAGAAAATGACAAACGAGTAACAACAAATTTCTTTGAATTTTGTTCTGCATGCTCTCCACAAAATAGAATGTATTATGACCATTCGCATAACAATATACGGTATGAATATCTCATCCTCGTTAAAGAACTGCTAACAGGAAAAAAGGGTTTTTATTTTAATCCTTCTATGAAACCTGGGTCTACCACTAATAAAATGAAACACCTATAACATGATGGAACGACAGCGTGATGCAATTCTCAGCTACAAAATTTCAGCTGTTTGCGAAGAATTTTAAACTTGAACTAATTTTTGCGTTTACTTGCGCTCCAAATAGTGACTTTCACGAGGGAAAAACATATGTTAAGTACAGCATGAAATTCATGAAACAGGCATGTAAACTGTGTGACCTTAATGAAACAGATGTATTATAAATTCTTTGAAATACTAGGTAGCTCTAAATCATTTTAAAGAAAAGACCGACAGAACGTTGAAAACAGCGAGTTAATAAGAAAAGCTAGCCTAGAAACTGAAGCGGTGTAAAGACATATTGTAATTGTGTCTGATAAGGTTAACGTTACGGCCGAAACAGAACAGCCCAAGAGTACAAAAATTCGTGGAACATTTCACGTGCGGTTGTCAGATTACTGAATATCAAAGTGATAAGATTAACTGAAAACTGTTTCAGTAATTATAGCACTATGAGAGCTTGTTTGCGACCAAAATCAATTCTACACTCAGAAGCAACGAATGTGTGTCTTGCAGCCTTAGATACATTCTTAACAAACGAGATTAATTTGATACTCTACGTATGTTCCTACCGTATCGACGGTGTCCACTTACCTGCTCTGTCTCCCCTGCAGTTCCTTTGCTGATTCCTTATAAGGTTTGTGTGTGCAGTTGGAGTTAATTATTGATTATGATGGTGATAATGATTGCAACAGACATAAGTGGTAAACAGATCATACGTAGTGCAGTTAACAAGCACTGACACGTAACTTCGAACATCCAAACGCGACTGGAAAGTTACATAATTAACTAAGTCCCGATGCATAAACGTGTGTATTGTGCCGACTCATAGCGCTTGACGATAGCTGCCATCGTCTAAGTTATAAAATTTGTTGACAGCGACATCCATTAAGAGATTGAGTAGCTCGGCGTATGTTGGCGCATTTGCTGAGGAATTGCAGCAACACGTTGTTCAAATTATTTCTGAAATTCGCGAATAGTGTGAGGGAGTTTTGTAAACAGTTTTCGTAGAATAGAAGACCAATTACGATGTGCTCGGTTCAGAAAGGGAGTGAGAGAGGAGTGCAGTCTTTCGTCACTACTATACATCGAAGAAGGAACGACGAATAAGAGAAAGGTTCAAGAGTGGAATTAAAATTCAGTGTGAAAGGATATCAATGTTACGGTTCGCTGATTCTGTTGCTATACTCAGAGAAAATGGGGAAGAATTGTAGGATCTCCTAGGACCTGTTGAATGGAATGAACGCACGCTATGGTTTGTGAGTAAGCCGAAGAAAGGTGACAGTAGTGTGGAGTAGCAGAAATGAGATAAACGATAGAATTAACATGAAAATTGGTGACAATGAAGTAGACGAAGTTAAATAATGCTGCTGCCTTGGATGCTAAATAACGCAAGATTGAAGAAGCGAGAAGGACATAAAAAGCAGACAAGCACTGGCATGAAGGGCATTCCCGGCCGAAAGAGTCTTCTAGAATAAAACATCGGCCTAATTTGAGGAAGAAATTTCTGAAAAGAGCAGAAGATTATGAAGTTAATGAGGAACTCAAGCATGTAACTACGTAATCCTCTGGTTTTCATCTGAACCAGGATTCTGATGGTAGCTAACGCTGAAACGCGTAAAAATGAATTAACAAATGACGTATGACTGGATTCTCGTTTTCTCTGCTTTACAATTTCTCAATCTGCGACCAATTCAGAAAATTGCAGACTACGCAAGTTATTCAATATTGTCGCCTCGGTCCTGGGTGCCTATGGCACAACTTTATATTTGAGACTGTACGTTTGGGGCACTGCACTGTATGTAAGTGAATCACAACCTGTGGAGAAACGGGAAGAGAAGAAAATCGAAGCATTTGAAATGTAGTGCTGTAGAGCTAGACTGTCCTGCGGAGATAGTGAATGAGGTGGTCTCTGCAGAATCGGCGAAGAAAGAAACTTATGGAAATATAAATTTCATTTGTCTTGATCGCTCATTTATAAAACGATAAGCGGGTGTAATTCCTGAAACAATTATCTTTCTTTCTGAAGTAGGAACAAAAATATTACTCGTAAAATACTCCGCCTACTTACAATATATACTGTATAAAGAGGAAAGAAAGTGACAAATAACATATCATTAAAATTTTTTTGCAGTGATAACTCGTCACATTTCGTAAAAACACGTATGTTGTATGAAGCTAGTATTTAAGATACAGACGAACCAACATCTGCTAGAGATCACAACGGTATCTACATGATTAAATAAAGGTATAGCAACAAAATGCAAAGAAAATGAATGCTGTAATTTTAAGTGAGGATATTAACACGCACCGGTGTGCAAAACTTAGGAACGAAAGTAACATTGAAGTGATACTTCACCGTCAAACAACACAGCTCGATGAACTTGAAATATACATAGAAAGAACTGCAACAGTATGGTACAGAAGGTATTATATACGTATGTATTAAACCGGGTACCGAGAAACGACGGAGAGGCTTCGTTCCGCCATAGCACTCAGTGGTTCACAACTTCACAACAGGCCACAGCAGTCCACCCACCCCACCGCCACCCCACACCGAACCCAGGTTTATGGTGCGGTCCGGTCCCAAGCGGAACCCCCCCGGGTAGTCTCATACCAGACGAGTGTAATCACAAAGCAAATGTTTGCATGGTAGAATAATTATGGTGTACGCGTACATGGAAATGGTGTTTGCACAGCAATCGCCGACACAGTGTAACTGAGGCGGAATAAGGGGAACCAGCCCGCATTCGCCGAGGCAGATGGAAAATCTGCCAGAAAACCATCCACAAGCTGGCCAGCACACCGGACCTCCACACTAATCCACCGGGCGGATTCGTGCCCAGGACCGACACGCCTTCCCGCTCTGGAAGTACTGCGTTAAATCGCGTGGCTTACAGAAGGTAACTGAAACAGATACGCAGTGAGACGAAAAGAAATGAGACTTTTATTCAAAGACAATAATTACAATGAACGTGACTCATGACGGTCCCCTGCACGTTACAAAAGATAGGACACAGTTATTAATAATGTGCGCGATTGCCACGGGCGGCAATGCATGCTCTACAACTTACTCCCATGCTGCTCACAACGTTACTAAGGAGTTTTTGTGGTAGGGCGTTCCTCTCCTCCACCAGCGCTTTTGACAACTGCTGTACGAGTGTTGACGCATGCGGACATGCTACAGTACGTACGCCCAGTGCATTCCAATCGTGCTCCATGGGATTTAAGTCGGATGAACGGGCACGCCACTTTATTCGGTGAACACGCTCTCGTTCTAAGAGCTCCTGCACCTATGAAGTTGTACGCCGTCGCACAATGTCATGCACAAAAATGAAGTAATGGTGAATGAACAACTGAAAATACTCACAAGGGGAAGGAGTACAGTCTCACATTTACATTGACCAGTGATTGTACCATGTTTAAATATTCGGAAGTCAGTACGCCCATGCAACGTTATGCCTCCCCAGACTATAACTGGACCGCCAAAACGATCGTGTCCCTTAGTGTATTATGTGTTCTCACCTCTAGACATGTGAGGGTAGGTCCACCATTGTCAACATGATCTTGTGGGTAGTCCAAATCTATTACTTTTTTTTTGACTACCACTTATTCATTCTAAATATGAACGGTAGAATCTGGTAACGGAAAGATTGTGAAGAAAATGACGCAACAGTGTAACTAAATCAAGCCATGACGTATTCCTGTCACGTGAAAGAAACGGTTCTCAGAGATCTACCTTGCGCAGTTTTGACAAAGAATTTCGATTATTCAGCTCAAAAGAACCCCTTTCGCTTCCAAACTTAACGAAAGTAACAGTTGGCAGCAAACACCAAAAGAATAAAAATCACCAAAAGTCCCGTAAATAAATAAGGAAATGGCTGTAATCTGGTACAGTTACAATCGTAACAGCCACATAAACTGGCATTTGGTCATGAATATGAAGTAATATGACGTCTCATTGATTGTAAATACTGTTTAAGTAGCTGACAGCCGTCAGATTAAAAATTCCCACCTCCAGCGTGCCTTGCACCTGTTGGTCGAGCAGCGGACAAGCTGCGACCGGTTGGAGCTCAGTATTTAATGGCCGACACTACGACTTACGCGGGTTGGCACATACTGCAACAAAACACCAACATGCTCCCGACAAAGACACTCTTCATGTTAATAAAAACACACCCCTCTGAAAGAATAGGTATAACACGTACAATAACAACTACAATAAAGTAAATGAATAAGACAGAGAAAGTAAACAGTAATAACTACTGTTAAGAGTGGACTCAACAATAACAACACTGCTGGTGAACACATTATACAGAAACTGCATTTAGTTTTAAAGGAAGCAAATACTGCGAAAAGTTTGTCATAAAAGAGAAAGAAATTACATTTAAAACGACATGGAATTCTTTCAGTCTTTAGAAGAGGGAGAGTGCTTGGAGTTGCAGGTTATCTTTTCGTGGACGATGCGTTATTACGTCAGCAGTGGCTCGATAATGCTGGTGACGAAATTACTGTAGTCCACCAGCCATGACATTGCAATCGATGCATCCTCTTGTTTGCAACATGTTTCTCCAGTTAGTAATATTATCCCTCATGTCGTTCCTTTGCCCACAAGCCAATGAGAAGTAGTTGTTGGTGTATTAATCCTCTTTCGTATGTGTACAATTACAACATGATTTCTAATTCTAACGTCCCTTATACAGTTTTAAAACAGTATACAATAAAGGTAGGACAAGGGGAGGCATCATGACACATCGCAGGTTGCCTATGTCAGGGGCAAGTATACATTCAGCGGCACACCTATTGTTCTCATTTGATTGACAGGTACTTAAACTATTGTTCTGCTAAGATAATTAATACCCCCCTGGAGATAATCTACCCTTTTGATTGACAGGTCCTTAACCTATCGTCGTTCCCCCACCCCTTTTTTCCCTCCGCCTCTTCCAACCCCCCCCCCCCCCCCCCCCCACCGCCTCAGGAAACCTTTAACCCTCCCGCCCTGACCCTCGCCGATACAAGCACACTTTACATATCAAATTGATTCACTAATTAATTAAATCGATCAATTAAGTAAATCCACACTCTGGGACCCCCCCCCCCCAGCCCTCCCCCGCCCCTCCCCTTCCTGGAAACTGGTGGGCCATTTGGAGGGAATTAGATTGCACTGTAAGGAATATTGTTTAAAAAATTTAGACAATGTGTCGAATATTGTTTATTTATTTATGGCAGTGTATAGAATATAGTTTATTTATTTAATTTAAGAATTTGGCAGGAAATCGATTGCAGTGTATAGAATATTGTTTAAACAATTTAGACAATGTGTGGAATATTGTTTATCTAAACAATATACGCGATTCAAGTCGGTGTTTGGAATATAGTTTATTTATTTAGCTAAAGAATTTGTCCGGAAATTGACTGCAGTGTATGAAATACTGTTAAAATGTGTGTGAGTTCCTAAAAGACCAAACTACTGGGGTCATCGGTCCCTAGACTCATACACTACTTAAAGTAGCTTATGCTAATGACAACACATTCACCCATGCCCGAGGGGGGACTCGAACCTTCTGCAGTTGGAAAAATTACTAGAATCTCAGCGGCAATTTATTTTGTTCAGGTCGAGAAACATAGAGCGGTCATTTTGCACTGGCAGTTAAGCCCTGCAAAAATGGTCCACAGATCAGGAATGAAGTGGGGTATAGTAGCCGCCATTGGAAATCTCCCGTCCGTGGCTCTATCGTCAAGGCACAGCAACGAAAGTCAAAACTGGCCAATGTCCTAGTTACAGATCACATTACTGAATGCTACCGAAAACGGACCACACATTGGCCTTCTCTGATCTCACGGCTCCCAAACAAAGCATCAAGTGGTGGCATTCTGTTGATCGGGAAATTCCGGACTCGCTTCCTGTCACCGTCTTTCTCCGGTGGCCATTCTGTGTGAACCAACGTCCCAAAACATGCAGACGGAGGTTTTCATCTCTCCTCAGAATACAGCGATCCTACTGACTAATGCTGGAGGCAAAGGGAGAGCTGATACAATTTCGACATCCAAAATAGAGTGAAATGAGCCACTTGCACTACCCTTTTAAACAGATTGTTTAACGATTTACAGCCGTCGAATACATCGCTTAAAACACTCACATCCACCTCACGATGATACTTCTTCATAATAAAACATATTTTCAACGTTTGAGTACCACACACAAACACAATGCAAATCAAGTAATTAATTTCCACCACAAGTAGATCGTAGTGCTAAATATATCCGAGGTCTTGTACACAACAATCTTTCAGAGAACAAACACCCTCCTCTGCCACAACGCATGTCCGGTTAGAGACCCATACCCAAACACACGGGTGCGCACAATACAACTATCGGAAACGCTATGGTGTTTGGAAAAGTAGTATAGGATTCCTTAATCGGTTCTCTCCGCTACATACGGAAGGAGGGAGGAAGGTTCTACTGCGTGGTAGAATAGAGACAACAGCAAATACCACTGCAAGACAGAGTTCAGTGCTATGTATTGAGAAGCACTAAACACGACATACTTAAACTGGGATCCAGTCGGTAGTAAGAAGCTGTTCATGGCTAAATGTCAGAGATCGCTATCATTCAAGAATCTGACGTCGAGATTGGATTTTTGAAGCACTGTCACCGATTTAATCAGAAGCTGACCGGATGCAGACCGCCACGTTCCGCGTCTCGAGAAGGAATAGAGTGACCTGAGGCCTCACTCATACGAGAGCACAGATATTCACATGTCGAGGAGGTTAGCACCCTTTATCGGTATATAGTTGTAGATATGAAAGTGTTGTGATGTAATAGCGGACGGTTAAGAAGAAGAAGAAATGGATACTTTTTATGCTTGGAGGAGCTCCAGGCGGACGGCGTTTGAAGTATTTTACGTAAATTAACTGCATTATCAATTCTTACGTATTGTTCTAATGTCTGGGATCAGTACCAAGAAGGTATTGGTAAGAGAGGACATAAATACAAGCACTCCTAAGGCTATACGGTTCTGCACTTAAAACAGACTGTAATGTTAGAGCTGTGCGGTTTCCGACCTGTTAATATTCCAGTGTAAGAAATTTATTTCAAGCGCATGACATACATTCTCCTTGCAGGTTTCGCTGCTGTAAACTATGGTGACAAACTGCAAAATGAAAAACACTACTACCTTAAAACATCGATTCTTATACATGCGCAATGTAGCTTTCCAGAGGTTTATAGCACCCTCTGTTTGCATCCGATCATGGTTCAAAATTACACTATGCTCGCATCAGTCCTATATAAAATGATCGCTAGTAACGGAGAATACCTCTTGCAAAGAAAGAGACAAACGCATAGCAGCGGTGTTTGAAATGTGGAATTACACGTCATGCAGCCACTAACTCTAAACAGGACATCCGTCTAGCAGATGTATACACGAGGATTGCAGTACCTCACAAACACCTGTCGCTAACTTAGAATCACCGTAGTTATGAAACTGAAGACTCAATTCTATGCCCAAGATGCGGAAGGGGAATGGAGAATGTCGCATAAATCTTCATTCGTCTAGAGGAATATATCGGGACAGGATGGACATGTTTCATGAAACATGAGATGGCTGAGAGGTTTGCTGTTAAAGATCGTAAGTAGACAGTCCTCTAAATCACACAGAGAATGAAATAAGCGTATGGCACTGTTGGCCGGGAGGCCCCATGCGGGGAAGTTCGACCGCCGAGTGCAAGTTTTATTTCAGTTGACGCTACATTGGACAGCTCATGTGCCGGTGATGAGGATGAAATGATGATGAGGACGACAGAACACCCGTCCAGGAGCGGAGAAAATCTATAACCTGGCCGGGAATCGAACCGGGGCCCACTGAATGGGAGGCGAGCACGTGACCACTGAGCTAAGCAGGCGGACCACACACAGAAAACGCGGTTGTATACGAGTCGAACACCGTTATGTCATGCAACTGATGCAACCCGACAGAACAACTTCACAAATGGTCAAATGACCTGCAGCAACATCTCCCTCTCTCTCTAAAATACATCGTCAGTCTACCATTAAATCGTACCTCATTACAGCTCCATGTCAACCTATCACTCCAATTTCTCTCGGTTATCCTTTAACGCAGATGCAATAGAGACACATGGTGGTCTTTTTTCCAGGAAAGCATCAAAGACAGCTGTCAAATCGCGTGTATCACTATTACCTCAATAGACATACAGCAGACCATTGCCTCGACGAAAAAAAAAAAGAGTTTTCCTGGTTCCTGGTGCTCCCATGTCAATGTTTTCTCGTATTCTTCTCCTTGTTGCATACTCGTTCCCATGTACAAGAATTGTTCAGCATCAAGCAGAAGACATGCAAGTACTCCCTCCACTTCCCCGCATTAATCGAGACATTTTCCCTCAGTTTATATGAATTTTCCGTCATTTTTCGTAATTTTATATCACTTCTACCCATGCAATCATGACATCACTTCTCATTCCGTATTCTAAAATTGCCTGTAGTACAGTTGCCAACAGCTAGCGAAAATGCACTACCTTTCCAGTGGGGCAGCATAGTATAATACTGTACTCGAATGTATCCAGTCACCTCCAGCCACATACTCTACAGTTGCAGTGCATTTCCTCTGTTTTCTGTATGTCTGTGTCGCGGATTACAACACTTCAGAATCAGTTTAAATGACTCCTCGGCGACGGTTATGTTTTAACGCGCGCTGCAGCTCATTCAGTTGTACAGAAGATAATAAATTCAGACTACATCAGTTCTTGCAACTCACCCACGTGCAAAACAGTTCGGTTCTAAGAGCGACAATCACAGTCCTTTCGCGTAAGCATTGTCACTGCTGTCTACAGTACTCAAAGAAGCTCACAGTCTAATATCTTGTTTCATAATTCCACGTCGAAGTTTAGTTTATACCATGACCAAAAACATACGAACGTGGCCATAAATTTTTAAGTGTTCCTGTCTAACACAATTAAGGGCCCCGCAGACGAGCGATGAATCTCAGCGATGCGTCGCATGGCCGACCAGTCGCTTCGTAGATTGCACCTTAGTGAGCAAATCGCAGCGATCGGACGCTGATCGCTGGCCGCATGGAAATCCCAGGCAATCTGATGGGTTGCATGTGATTTTTGCACGCAATATGGCTACATGGCTGACTAGCGGCAGTGTGTGCCAGTATGGCTGGGGCTCGTTTCTCTATTTATTAAGCGTGGTTGTGCAGTTTTGTTCCTTTTTGCATTGCCCAAGTTGGTAAGAAATTTACGGTTGAATTTATTATTATGCAGGAACCACGAATTACTCTGAAGAGTGAAGTGAAAGCCGGAGTTGCCATTTATTTTAAGAAGTAACACAAAATACACCCTCCGATTTAACAAAGATCAGCGATTTGAAGCTTCATCTATGGAAGTAGAAGTGATGGGAAGTTTACAGTAATAGTTGCGAAGGAATGGGCTCCATCTAATGATTTTGTGTTATTTATGAAATAATTACACGCATTATTAAAGTTTTTAATTTCTAAACGGAATGATATACGTATCTACTGTAATGTAAAGAGGACTTTTTAATTTAAATGTTCAGCTCAAATCTATTATACAACTACACTCAAGTTCCTTGTCATTTCATACAGTGCAGTTCTTTTTCATAGAATTTATAACAAGAGATATTGTAATTAGTAGTGCTTCTGTTGCCAACATCAATATGAAAACATCGAGTAAACTGTGTAGGCCTACATACTTGCAATTAATCAGCGAGACTATTGAACAGAAAAAGAAATTGAGGACGAATAAACGTGAAACGAATTGTATTGGCACACTGGAAATATTTCACAACCCACTTGGCCTCAGTGGAAAATGTAATATATTCTGTAAAGTAACCTAAAGTTCCCAAAAAAGCATTTCAAAGCAAGTTTAATAACTTATAATTCTCGTTTGTTCTAAATTTATGTTTTGCACGTATTCGTAGGTACCTGGTGCTAAACATACAGATCATTTTCCATAGCAGAACTTCTTCACGCAGTGACGTTCATAATACTGGTTGCAAGTGCTTGAAGAATTGCTCGTCTGCGGGGTATCGTGGCGAGCGACCGATTACTGGCGATATCGCATGAGACTGATCGTTGCAATCCGCCGCTCGTGTGGGGGCTATTTACGCAACACACGGGCGTACGCATCGATGCTGCACACACACACACTGATTGTCACTGCTCGACTGCCAACTGTTGATATCGCTCTCACTTTACAGTCCTTACAAAGTGCGGCATGTTACATTTGGTTTTATACAGCGTGTTTCACAAAATCATAACAGAGAAGATCAAACATACATTGAGACACTTGTATACGCAGTTAAAAGAAGTTGTTGTGTTGTTGTGGTCTTTAGTCCAGAGGCTGGTTTGATGCAGCTCTCCATACTACTCTATCCTGTGCAAGCCTCTTCATCTCCGAATAACTACTGCAACCTACATCCTTCTGAATCTGCTTAGTGTATTCATGTCTTGATCTCGATCTACGATTCTAACCTCCACGATTCCATCCAATACTAAATTGGTGATCCCCTGATGCCTCAGAACGTGTCCTACCAAGCGATCCCCACTTCTAGTCAAGTTGTGCCACAAATTCCCCTTCTCTCCAATTCTCTTCGGTACCTCCTCATTAGTTACGTGTTCTATCCGTCTAATCTTCAGCATTCTTCTGCAGCACCACATTTCGAAAGCCTCTGTTCTCTTCTTGCGTTAACTATTTATCGTCCATGTTTCATTTCCAAACATGACTACACTCCATACAAATACTTTCAGAAAAGACTTCCGGACGCTTAAATCTATACTCGATATTAACAAATTTCTCTTCTTCAGAAATGCTTTCTTTGCCATAGCCAGTCTACATTTTATATCCTCTCTACTTCGACCATCATCAATTATTTTGCTTCCCAAATAGAAAAACTCATTTACTACTTTAAGTGTCTCATATCCCAGTCTAATTCCCTCAACATCACTTGATTTAATTCGACTACATTCCATTATCCTGGTTTTGCTTTTGTCGATGTTCATCTTATATCCTCCTTTCAAGCACTGTCCATTCCGTTCAGCTGCTCTTCCAGGTCCTTTGCTGTCGCAGACAGAATTACAATGTCGTCGGCAGACCTCAGAGTTTTTATTTCTTCTCCATAGATTTTAATTCCTACCTCAAATTTTTCTTTTGTTTCCTTTACTGCTTGCTCAATATACAGGTTAAATAACATCGGAGATAGACTAGAACCATATCTCTTTCTCCTCTCAACCACTGCTTCCCTTTCGTTCCCCTCGACTCTTATAACTTACATCTGGTTTCTGTAAAAATTGCAAATAGCCTTTCGCTCCCTTTATTTTACCCCTACCACCTTCATAATTTGAAAGAGAGTATTTGTCAACATTGTCAAAAGCTTTCTCTAAGTCTACAAATTCTAGAAACGTAGGTTTGCTTTTTCTTAACCTGGCGGACTGATGACCTTAGCTGTTTAGTCCCCCCTTAAACATCCCAACAACCACCACCACCACCACCACCACCACCTTTCCTTAACCTATCTTCTAAGATAAGTCGTAGGGTCAGTATTGCTTTGCGTGTTCCAACATCTCTACGGAATCCGAACTGATCTTCCTCGAGGTCGGCTTCTACCAGTTTTTCCATTCGTCTGCAAAGAAAGTAAGTGTCTTATACTATTTTGTTTGTAATCTCGAAAAACATTACATTTAGAGAGGTGCAAAAAGTGTGCCTCGGTGGACCTTTACTAGGTAGAGATCTGTGAGGTATATGCGGGTTATGCAGTAATAGATAGTATCACAAAACGTCTACTTCTGTTTTACCATCCAAATAATAGGAGACCTTCAGCCACCACAAATGACTATCTGAATATACACAGTATATGCGTATTTTAGGAAGCTTCATCATTACGGAGGAGAAAATTTAAGACCCTGAGTCGCTGTAATTTATGTAACACAGAACTGTCAACGCTATCCATTAATACGTGCTTAAATACCAGCAGGAAACTGGCAAGACATGTCGTGAAACAATTGAAACACCATTTTGTCTACGTCAGTTAGACATCTGAGTACTGAACTTAAAGAGGAAACACAGATTGAGACTATCATAGAGCCTAGTGGAAATGGTTAATGTTGTCTTATGTAAGGAAACCTTCGCAAGGGGTGAAAGTTGGCAACGACTAATAGGACATCATTGCAAAAATTATTTAGCAGACGAGCCATTGAGGACTTTAGTTTCTTCCACTTGGGGTGTCCTTTTACGCAGAATCAACATAAATAGTCATTTACAAAGAGAGTAATAATTTTATTTTTATAAACATTAAAAACACATTAATATTATTAAGAAACAAAATTTTAAGCGAAAGAAACCTAAATTAATTGAGTTAGAAAGCACAAAAAAATTGTTTTCGAAACCGAAACTTTATTTTTAAGGATTTTAAGGAGTGGAAAATGCTTCTTCACGACGGGAAAAGATGATGAGCGAAAGGAACGGTAGAAGGGAAGCATGGAGACTTTAAAAATAGAAGTAAAATAAGTAAAAATGATATCAAGAAAAAAACAAAACTGAAAAGAAAATTGTGGCATAATGAGTAAGAACGAGACTTCAACTGCAAAAGTCAATAGTTTGTGTCCCAATCGGGCAGTAGATGTTTTTCTGTCACTTACCGGTTTTTTCCACCTTTAGAAACTCTCTGTTAACGTGAATATTACCGGACTGTACCTTGTGGTGTACACAGTCCATTTTAAGCTATAAACTACCCCTTACTAATGAAGTACTAGTGAGTGAGTTTTAAGGTTAGAAGAGTGAACTTCTATGAGGACCATGTCTAGTAAAGCACCCTGATAGCGAAGCTAAACTTCAGGAAGGAGACAGGTTTCTGTGAAACAGAAGGTCATATGTCTAGTAAGGCGTGTAGTAGTTGTATTAAAAATTGGAGAACAAATTTGCCGCCCCCGCCAACCTCGCTTATCCCACCCCCACCCCCCCCCCCCCCTGTGGCTGGAAATGACTACTATTTAATGTAAATAGTGAGAGTCATTAATTTGTCTTTTTATACCCAAAAACATATGTTAAATTTTTGTTGATTTTACGTTAAAACCATATTCCTGTAGCTTAAAATTCAATCGCGTTTCTTCCATATACCTTTAACAGTTTCATAAAGTTGGAAAATCAAATCCTATTCTATCCTATTAAACACAAAGCCAGTTTTGTACATAGGTCACTATTACAAATTTAGACAACTTATTTTCATGTACTCAAAAGACAGCAGCAGATTTTAATCAGTTTTGATCCATATTTCATTTTTAAACCTCTTAAAGTACAAAAAAAGCTTGATGATAAATGTGCCCAAATGTATGAGAAATGTTGACGAGAACTGAGGGCAGGCAGCTCGACCCAACTGTTTGAATTTCCCGCCCTTCCTGTTCAACCGGACTACCAGTGAAATGGCTTAGTATTTGCAGCTCCGGAAACGCTCCATGTGTCCAAAACTTCAACGAATACCACTTTTACTACAGGTAGCTTTTTATAGAATGTTTCTTTTGTACTACGTGCATTAGCTTTCTTACATGAAGAAACGGATTAATATGTCAATATACACAGTACTCGACATAGCCCACTACTCTTCATGTGTGTGTCATGTCAAAATTCAGTAGCTTTGAACAGAAAAGTATGGTAAGGCACCAAGGAAGCCGACGTAAAGCGGCTGTACAAATACTTCTGGAAGGTAGATGTGTCAAACGCAAAGCCAGGCGGTCTATCGAATGTGTCCGGTTACTTTTGGTTGGATAGTGTATTGTTGACTTCCACGAAATAAATTCAGCGCCAAGGTAGCCACTCCGGTCACCCCACTTGTTATGCCGATGTGGCATTGCTCAAATGTACATTCCATACAGAATGATTTGATGTTCGTAAGTTGGTAACATACCAGGTTAGCCGAGAGTGCTAATGCGTTGCTTCCTGGTGCCGGCGCCGGATTATATCCACCTGGCGGATCAATAACGAAGGCCGGTGTGCCGGCCTGCCTGGAAATGGTTTTTAGGCGGTTTTCTGCATCCTCCGAGGTGAATACTGGGCAGGTCCCAACGTCCCGCCTCAGTTACACGACTGGCAGACAGCTGAACATGTTCACACTATTCCATGGATTAGACTAGATGCAGACAGCTGGGGTTCACTAATTCCATCCCGTGGGGGTACGGAGTGGCGGCAGGAAGGGCATCTGGCCCCCCTTATCGTTAACCTTGCCAAATCCGATTCTAACAATGCCGACCCTACGAAACGCGGGATAAAGACAAAAGTGAAAGAAAAAGAAAGTTGGTAACAGAAGACAATGGAAAATGTACAGTCTGTCCATTGTTCACGTTATTAGTAACGTCATCTGGTCATGAAAGCGATTATTAGTGCTGGTCTGATGAGTCACGCAGGCTCAGTTGGGAGAGTGCGATTGTATCTTTTTAAACATTGAAAACTTAGACACCTAGGTTCGAATCCTGCCTCGGGCATGGATGTGTGTGATGTCCTTAGGTTAGTTAGGTTTAAGTAGTTCTAAGTTCTAGGAGACTGATGATCTGAGATGTTAAGTCCCATAGCGCTCAGAGCCTGATGAGTCACGGTTCCAACACGGTGGAAGTGTGAAAACACAGGATTCACTCATTTGGGCTACAGTTAACCCGCATATGCTTCATGAGTTCCCACTGCAAGCACGAAAAGTGTGCGGTTGCTGTACAGTGTCACATACACTAATCTTTGCATCAGATTCTTGCATGGAACAATAAGCAGTAAGCGCTACATTTTGGTGGCAGCAATTTGTTCGTGCACTGTGTGTTCAGGCACACTTGTACTTACCCAGTATGAGAGTCTTATGTTATTTCCGCCACAGTTCGCCGCCTGTCCCGTTGTACCAATCTGCCAGCCTACAACGTCTGACAGCTGTAATGAGGGGTAGCGACCCAACGGCACGACTTCTGAATGTGGTTTCACCTTGGTTTCGTCACACGTTGAAGACACTCAGCACAGCACCCCTCAAACAGCCAAGTCGTACAGTTTCAGAAACGCTCGTTCTGAGTCCCTGAGACATCACAATGTGCCCTCGGTAAAACTCAGATAGAGCGAGCGCATTGCCCATTCTACACAAGAACAGTACACTTACCGACACTTACCAATGCGGCCACGTGGGGTAGCCGAGCGGTCTGTGGCGCCTTGCCATGGTTCACGTGGCTCCTCCCATCGGAGGTTCGAGTGCTCCATCGGAATTGGTTGTGTGTGTGTGTATGTGTTGTCCTTAGTGTACGTTAGTTTAAGTTAGATTAAGTAGTGTGTGTAAGCCTAGGGACCAATGACCTCAGCGGATTGGTCCCATAGGAACTCACCACCGCTAACATGCAATGTGCGAGTGTCTGATTTAACAGTCATTCCTCGCCAGTGACGCTGCTATTTACATCGATAATACGTCGGTGCAGCCGTCGCAATGTGCCCTCGGTAAAACTCAGTGCGAGCGCATTCCCCATTCTACACAAGAACAGCACACTTACCGAGACTACATGCAATGCGGCCACGTGGGGTAGCCGCTGATCAGCATAAGTGTCATCGTTGTCAGTGAAATGAATCTGTGGAGTTTGTAAAACATTAACCTTATCACACATCTCTGCCACTAAATGTTTCTATATCCATAGTCCTGTTACAAGATTAGCACATTTATGCATAACTTGGGGTGTTTCTGTGCATTATCTTATCTTTTGTTCATGATAACGATATACACTAGCGTCCAAAATTAAAGAAACAAACGGAAATTTTGCAAGCTTGCATTTATCTTTCCACGAAACAATATATACAGGTGATAGTAGAGTAGAAACAATGTAGGGCGCTGATGGCCTCGACGTTGAGCGCCCATAAGCCCCAACACACACACTAGAAACAATGGAGCAGAACGTAAACAGTTGCAACAAGCACAATGGTAGACAAAAAATGCTCTTCTTTTTTTACAACTGAACGGATTTTTACACATAGTCTGGCAACTGGTTAATGTGCTCAGTATGGGGTGTGACCATCTCTGGCAGCAATATAGACAAGACAACGATGGAGCGTGCTGTGGATGATGTGTTCTGTCTCATGTTGAGGCAATAACGCCCGTTCCTCCAGCAGAGCAGCTCGAGAGTTCTGGAGGGTGATTAGTGGAAGCTGATGTGATGCAACCCCTCTCCCCATGCGTCCTAGACATGCGCTATGGGATTCAAATCGGGAAGGCGAGGAGACCATGCCATGGGAGCAATGTCTTCCGTTTACAAGAGAACGAGAACCACCCATGCTCTATGAGGTCGAGCATAATCGTTCATCAATATGAAGTCTGGGTCCACAGCATGAAGTCTGGGTCCACAGCACCCCACAACAACCGCACATGAGGTCCCAAGATCTCATCATGATACCTGAAAGCAGTTAAACCACGCTGATTCGCCTGTACAATTTCGTGAAGAGGTGTTCGTGTGGTTAACATAATCCCTACTCACACCATTAGGGATCCTACTCGATATCGGACTCTTTCCACAGTGTTTGTCTCCAGAAATCGAGTTTCACATTCCATCCAGATGCGAATCCATTGAGATTAAATCGGGACGCACTTGTGAAAGGAAGACTGGCCCACTGTTCGACTGTCCAGGTGGAATGCTGACTACTCCACTCTAGACGTTCACTTCTGTGAAGATGCGTCACAGGTACACATACAGCAGGTCTCCAACAATAAAGGCCACTCTGCTGAAGTCGTCTGTACAGCGTTTGACACGATACAACATGTCCAGTGGATGCTGCGGGGGGCAGATGACAGCTGCATGCAGTACTAAGGTGATACCATCGTGCCCTTGCAGCCTAATAACGGTCCTCTCTTTGTGATATCACAAATTGTTAGACCAGCCCTAGTCTTTGGGATACAGTTTCAGTTTCTATAAACTGTCGCAATATTCGAGAAACTACAGAATGATTCACATTAAGCCATCAGGCCACATCAGTTTGCTTCTGCTTTCTTCTCTTCCGATAGCCCTCCGCTGCAGAGGGTCTAGCAGTTGTCTTCTCTGTACCACACCGCACCGTCTTTACTACACCGCACCGTCTGTGACTGTGTACACAGCCATCAACCATTGTGGATGAGAGACTACCCCCCCCCTTTCCCCCAACACTATACCATTTGGTAGATGCCCTGACGTCATCGCTGGCGTGGTCGTGCGTTGACTGGAATGCCACCTTTCCATGCAGAAGACGATCGTACGGACATCATTTGACAGTTTGTACGATTACATCGTGAATTAGAAGCAGAATGGCGAAACAGCGATTTGTTGCTTCAATTTGGAACACCAATATATATATATATATATATATATATATATATATATATATATATATATATATATACAGGGTGTCCCAGCTATCTTGTCCGCCCAAAATATCTCTGGAACAATAACAGCTATTGGAAAATGACTTTCACCGGTATCAATGTAGGGCTGGGGCCCATGAATGTACATATTTGGAAACACTCTAAAACGAAAGCATATGTGTTTTTTAACACAAACTTATGTTTTTTCAAAGGACCTCCTATATTTTTTCTTCAGCAGTCCATAGCATGACAAAGTACATACACAATGGCGTTGATTGCATCGCAATATTCCCATTACATCCCGAGATATTGAGACGCGAAGTTGACGCTTGAAACACCCGACATGCGCTGCTTGCGCACGTCCTGAGGCTCAGGCGTGAACCCCATGCTGTCCGTAATCGCGATGTGATTGACATGTGTAATCAAACCTCCATACTTATCAAGAGGTCCGAAACGAATAATACGGTCTGCTGCCATCAACTCTCATAAGCACATAATGGTTTCCCCCTTGCACGTTTTACGTATCTACGTACACAATATGAACCAGTACCGGTCGGTGTACACCCGTCAGGTTGTCTTATTTATTCTGCAAACCCAAAATAAGGTTTATGTAATGCGTCATATGACCCATTGTGCCTGTCGCGCAGGGCCTGGCTCTACCTAGTCAAGTGTCCAACGTAGTTCCCACTACTGCCACAGTTACCACTTCGCCTTGTTTATGATTTGCGACCCATGCAAACTCCTGCACTCCACCACCCTCCGAGCATCCCATTTGTGGTTGATTTGGCGTGCAGTACACCGCTTGCCAGTGTAGTCGTGCATCAGAGTAATCTAGTGACGGCACGGAGGTGGTACACATTGTGAATAAACGTTGTGTTGTGTAACTTATACTGTACAGTATAATGTACACACGTGAAGATATGGTAGAAATGCTCCTGATCTATGGAGAATGTACGTTAACGGGAAATGCGTTATGAGATTGTTTGTTTGTTGATAGTACTGTTAGCGAACATTATGATTATTAAGTTAATATGTCTGTTTTAGGGGTACCCGTGGTCTAGGGGTAGCGTCTTTGATTCATAATCAAAACGTCTTCGGTCCTGGGTTCGATCCCCGCCACTGCCTAGATTTTGATAAATAATCAGCATTGGCGGCCGAAGACTTCCGGCATAAGAAGTCAGCCTCATTCTGCCAACGGCCTTGTCAAAGAGGGGGGGAGGAGCGGATAGAGGTTCAGGGCACTCTCTTGTCCTAGGGGTGGGAAATTGCCCCTAAAGGCGGAAGAATCAGCAATGATCAACGACATGAGGATGCAGAAGGCAATGGAAACCACTGCATTAAAGACACGTAACGTGTATCCACAGGACATGTGGCCTGTAATTGAAGAAGTGTCATTATGATCTCTCCATTGGCAAAAGATTCCGGAATAGTTCCCCATTCGGATCTCTGGGAGGGGACTGCCAAGGGGGAGGTTACCATGAGAAAAAGATGGAATAATCTACGAAAGGATAACGTTCTGCGAGTCGGGGCGTGGAATGTCAGAAGCTTGAACGTGGTAGGGAAACTAGAAAATCTGAAAAGGGAAATGCAAAGGCTCAATCTAGATATGGTAGGGGTCAGTGAAGTGAAGTGGAAGGCAGACAAGGATTTCTGATCAGGTGAGTATCGGGTAATATCAACAGCAGCAGAAAATGGTATAACAGGTGTAGGATTCGTTATGACTAGGAAGGTAGGGCAGAGGGTGTGCTACTGTGAACAGTTCAGGGACCGGGTTGTTCTAATCAGAATCGACAGCAGACCAACACCGACAACGATAGTTCAGGTATACATGCCGACGTCGCAAGCTGAAGATGAACAGATAGAGAAAATGTATGAGGATATTGAAAGTGTAATGCAGTATGTAAAGGGGGACGAAAATCTAATAGTCATGGGCGACTGGAATGCAGTTGTAGGGGAAGGAGTAGAAGAAAAGGTTACAGGAGAATATGGGCTTAGGACAAGGAATGAAAGAGGAGAAAGACTAATTGAGTTCTGTAACAAGTCTCAGCTAGTAATAGCGAATACCCTGTTCAAGAATCACAAGAGGAGGAGGTATACTTGGAAAAGGCCGGAAGATACGGGAAGATTTCAATTAGATTACATCATGGTCAGACAGAGATTCCGAAATCAGATACTGGATTGTAAGGCGTACCCAGGAGCAGATATAGACTCAGATCACAATATAGTAGTGATGAAGAGTAGGCTAAAGTACAAGACATTAGTCGGGAAGAATCAATACGCAAAGAAGTGGGATACGAAAGTACTAAGGAATGACGAGATACGTTTGAAGTTCTCTAACGCTATAGATACAGCAATAAGGAATAGCGCAGTAGGCAGTACAGTTGAAGAGGAATGGACATCTCTAAAAAGGGCCATCACAGGAGTTGGGAAGGAAAACATAGGTACAAAGAAGGTAGCTGCGAAGAAACCATGGGTAACAGAAGAAATACTTCAGTTGATTGATGAAAGGAGGAAGTACAAACATGTTCCGGGAAAATCAGGAATACAGAAATACAAGTCGCTGAGGAATGAAATAAATAGGAAGTGCAGGGAAGCTAAGACGAAATGGCTGCAGGAAAAATGTGAAGACATCGAAAAAGATATGATTGTCGGAAGGACAGACTCAGCATACAAGAAAGTCAAAACAACCTTTGGTGACATTAAAAGCAACGGTGGTAACATTAAGAGTGCAACGGGAATTCCACTGTTAAATGCAGAGGAGAGAGCAGATAGGTGGAAAGAATACATTGAAAGCCTCTATGAGGGTGAAGATTTGTCTGATGTGATAGAAGAAGAAACAGGAGTCGATTTAGAAGCGATAGGGGATCCAGTATTAGAATCGGAATTTAAAAAGCTTTGGAGGACTTACGGTCAAATAAGGCAGAAGGGATAGATAACATTCCATCAGAATTTCTAAAATCATTGGGGGAAGTGGCAACAAAACGACTATTCACGTTGGTGTGTAGAATCTATGAGTCTGGCGATATACATCTGACTTTCGGAAAAGCATCATCCACACAATTCCGAAGACGGCAAGAGCTGATAAGTGCGAGAATTATCGCTCAATCAGCATAACAGCTCATGCATCGAAGCTGCTTACAAGAATAATATACAGAAGAATGGAAAAGAAAATTGAGAATGCGCTAGGTGACGATCAGTTTGGCTTTAGGGAAAGTAAAGGGACGAGAGAGGCAATTATGACGTTACGGTTAATAATGGAAGCAAGGCTAAAGAAAAATCAAGACACTTTCATAGGATTTGTCGACCTGGAAAAAGCGTTCGACAATATAAAATGGTGCAAGCTGTTCGAGATTCTGAAAAAAGTAGGGGTAAGCTATAGGGAGAGACGGGTCATATACAATATGTACAACAACCAAGAGGGAATAATAAGAGTGGACGATCAAGAACGAAGTGCTCGTATTAAGAAGGGTGTAAGACAAGGCTGTAGCCTCTCGCCCCTACTCTTCAATCTGTACATCGAGGAAGCAATGATGGAAATAAAAGAAAGGTTCAGGAGTGGAATTAAAATACAAGGTAAAAGGATATCAATGATACGATTCGCTGATGACATTGCTATCCTGAGTGAAAGTGAAGAAGAATTAAATGATCTGCTGAACGGAATGAACAGTCTAATGAGTACACAGTATGGTTTGAGAGTAAATCGGAGAAAGACGAAGGTAATGAGAAGTAGTAGAAATAAGAACAGCGAGAAACTTAACATCAGGATTGATGGTCACGAAATCAATGAAGTTAAGGAATTCTGCTTCCTAGGCAGTAAAATAACCAATGACGGACAGAGCAAGGAGGACATCAAAAGCAGACTCGCTATGGCAAAAAAGGCATTTCTGGTCAAGAGAAGTCTACTAAATCAAATACCGGCCTTAATTTGAGGAAGAAATTTCTGAGGATGTACGTCTGGAGTACAGCATTGTATGGTAGTGAAACATGGACTGTGGGAAAACCGGAACAGAAGAGAATCGAAGCATTTGAGATGCGGTGCTATAGACGAATGTTGAAAATTAGGTGGATTGATAAGGTAAGGAATGAGGAGGTTCTACGCAGAATCGGAGAGGAAAGAGATATGTGGAAAACACTGATAAGGAGAAGGGACAGGATGACAGGACATCTGCTAAGACATGAGGGAATGACTTCCATGGTACTAGAGGGAGCTGTAGAGGGCAAACACTGTAGAGGAAGACAGAGATTGGAATACGTCAAGCAAATAATTGAGGTCGTAGGTTGCAAGTGCTACTCTGAGATGAAGAGGTTAGCACAGGAGAGGAATTCGTGGCGGGCCGCATCAAACCAGCCAGTAGACTGATGACCAAAAAAAAAAAAATAATCTGTTTTCTACCCTACTCTTCATACCTGTACTGTACCCTGTTGTAGGTGGACGAAATGCTGTTCAGGCAGAACGACTGTACAGAAGACGATTCCCTGACAAGCCATCGCCTTCGCGCCGGATGTTTGGTCGTCTCACATCTCGTCTACGTGAAACGGGAAGCTTAAATCCAAGACCTCGACATCGTCCTAGAACACGCACAGATGAACGTGCTGAAGTTGCTGTGCTCGCCACCATAGCTGTGAATCCTCAAATCAGCACACGCCAAATTGAACGTGAAGTTGGTGTGTCGAAATCAAGTGCACAACGTATTCTTAAACGTCATAAATTTCATCCTTACCATGTTCATTTACACCAGGATCCTCATGGAAATAACTTCCACAATAGGGTAACATTTTGTCGGTGGGCTCAGCAAAAACTTCTCACTAATCCAAATTTTTTTGTAGATGTTCTCTTTACCGACGAGGCATCATTCTCCAACAAAGGAATTGTCAATATGAGGAATATGAATTATTGGTCCGCAGACAATCCAAAATGGCTCCGTCAGGTAGAACATCAACGTCCGTGGAGAGTTAATGTTTGGTGTGGGATTATTGGAGATACCATTATCGGACCTCTCTTTATAAATGGCATCCAAAATGGCAGACAATACTCCAGATTTATACGACACACCGTACCTCTGAAGCGGAGAATGGTCATGTGGTATCAGCATGACGGATGTCCTGCACATAACGCCTTACGAGCACTACGACTTCTGAACCGTAAGTTCCCTGGTAGGTGGATTGGACGAGGTGGCCCAGTTAGGTGGCCTGCCCGATCTCCGGACCTTACACCGCTGGATTATTTTCTTTGGGGAGCAGTGAAGGATGCCGTTTACCAACATGAACCAACACCAGAGGACATGAAGCAACGCGTTATTGATGCTTGTGCAGCCATCAAAGAGGAAACAGTAGCACGAAGTAGGGCATCCTTCATCTGCAGAGTGACCCTATCTATGCAAGCCAATGGCCTTCACTTTGAGCATGAGATGTGAACGCTATGTTTAGTATGTAGTGCTGGTATCACAGTGGAAGTTTCTACAAAGGGCCATTTTACCCACAGGTGTTAAAAAACATTTGTTTGCAACAATTTGTCATTTAACGCATTAGATAAACATAACATTGATAATTATGTGATAATAAAAGTAATTGGTTAAACATGTTTACATTCATCTTCTATGTCCTACCTGAACCTCCCAAATCAAAACATTTTTACCTAAACAACGGTAAACATTTTTACCTAAACAACGGTAAAACTTTTAGTCCCCTTGCTCGTTTCACTAAAACCATCAACATGAATTTTACTATTACGAGTGAATGATTGCGTGTCACTTGCGCTAGATCTACAGTAAAGTAAAGTTTTAACGGTGAACGGCATTACCTTTTTAGTAACGGATTAACGATAAGCGAAGTTAACTTTGTGACTAACGTTGCGGTACACAGATATGTTACATAACCGCATCACCCCTAGCCTATGGGAGAAATACCTACTGGAATCTACGACGTTAATGCAGGATGGCAGCAGACCGTATTATTCGTTTCGGACCTCTTGATAAGTATGGAAGTGTGATTACGCATGTCAATCACATCGCGATTACGGGCAGCATGGGGTTAACGCCTGAGCCTCAGGACGTGCGCTAGCAGCGCATGTCGGGTGTTTCAAGCGTCAACTTCGCGTCTTAGTATCTCAGGATGTAATGGGAATATTGCGATGCAATCAACGCCATTCTGTATGTGCTTTGTCCTGCTATGGATTGCTGAAGAAAAACTAAAGGAGGTCCATTTAAAAAAACATAAGTTTGTGTTAAAAACACATATGCTTTCGTTTTAGAATGTTTCCAAATATGTACATTCAGGGGACCCAGCCCTACATTGATACCGGTGAAAGTCGTTTTCCAATAGCTGTTATTGTTCCAGAGATATTTTGGGTGGACAAGATAGGTGGGACACCCCATATATATATATATATATATATATATCCAGGCAAGCATTTCAAATGGTTCAAATGGCTCTGAGCGCTATGGGACATAACATCTGAGGTCATCAGTCCCCTAGAAGTTAGAACTACTTAAACCTAAACACACACACCCATGCCCCAGGCAGGGTTCGAACCTGCAACCAGAGCGGTCACGCGGTTCCAGACTGAAGCGCCTAGAACCGCTCGGCCACACCAGCCGGCGCAAGCATTTCCACACAATCTCCCAGTGAAGAAGAGTAGGAACGCTGACGAGACCGATGAACGATGGCAAATGCGATCATGCACCCAGAGCCACCATTTCATAGGGATGGGCTAGGCCCTTTAAATAACGAGGCTTTCGGAACTCAGAGACACTTCCAGCCATGCTGCCATTGTGGTCCCATCGCTAGGGCCAGAGAGAATGTAAGTCCACTGGGATTCAGTGAAAGCTGCCCATTACCTACTTGCTGACTTCAACACCAAGGCGCTACCACCCTGACGCATATCACAGCCATGGTCTATCATTCCTGCCTGACCACTGAGGGTCAGTTGCAGATGATCCCCATGGCCAACTCATGAAGGTCTGCTGCAATCTTGGTCAATCTGTAACGGATAACCAGGGCATAGTCTTTGTAACAACTGACATCCTGGACAACAGTCGTCTGTCCTCACCTGGACACACGATGGGCTGCCTATGAGAACACTGAGTTGTGAGCCATAGTGTATAGCAGAACATTTGGGCAGGTGGTACCTTCCTGTCCCCACTCTGCTGGCAGCAAAGCATGCGACTGTGTCTCACTGACCTATGGTGACAACACTGCAACTGATTGGCGAACCTTCAGCACTATTCCGAGGCTGCCTTCTGATGCCCCCAGACACTTTATAACTCTCTCAACTTAACATAAAAAATAAAAGTTATTGCAGATACCACTGGATCGCTGACGCCTCTGGGCATAAACTGGTTCACTTTACCTCGCTCTATGATCATACCCCTGCACATAGCGCTACCCAGTTCTACAGGTCGCAACACTGGTGTCATAAAGTAGTCGAAGCAGGATGTTTGTGGAGAAAAAGGGACCAGGTAATCAGATTTAAGGCATTTGTTCACTATCCTTTGTTCACTGTCCCTGCTCACTGTCTGTGCTTGTCCATAACTTCCTTTTTCATATATCTTAACTCCTCAGTAGGTCATACAACTTTTATATCCCTAATCTTCCACAATTCGATAGTGTCAGCATTCCCCCCTACCTCTCTCTTTTATCCTCTCTCTTCCTTCTAATTCCTCACGTCAGTTCCTCTTTCTCCATCTTGTATTCGTGTCCCATTTCTATATTTCTATCTCTTCTCATCGTCATATTTGCACTTTTCCTTCTCATTCTTCTTCTCAGTCCCATTCTCCCTCGTTTCCTTCTTCAACTCATTTTCCTGCTCCTCTTTCTTCTCCTTCTCCTACTGATTTCACCCTTCTCGTACTCATTCTCTCCCTTATGATTTTCTCTTCCTTTTTATTCTTCCATTTCTTTTACTCATTTTTCATTTTGTCTTACTCATTCTCCTCATTGTTTTACTCATTCTGTCCTTCCTACTCATTAACTCGGTCTCCCTCTTCCACTACTCATTTTCCCTCTTCTCCTACTCATTATCTGCATAGTGCTACTTTTTCTCCCTCTGGTCCTACCCGTTTTCCTATTCTCCTATTAATTACCCCATTCTTTTGTTTATTATCTCTATATCATACTCCTTATCGCTCTCCCTCTTTCTCATTCATTCTTCACTTTCTGTGACTCATATAATTTTTTCTTTATCTCGCTTTTTAATAAATTTTCGGCACTGATAATTTTTCTTACAGTGCTATGTCACTACATTATCAAATATGTTTCACACTCAGTGAGCACTTGGGGTTACTGTCTAGGAGTTTTAACAGTAGTAGAAGGTAAAGACAGAATTTGAAACTGAGGACAAGTTGCTCCACGGCAGAGTGAAAACTTAATTCTGAAACGTTGGATTTTTGGTACCGCAAGGTAACAGGATGTTGTATATAGCTCATTTATGTAATCAATGCTAATGCAGTCGATTTAGTTCTGAAGCAGCCATTTCTTGTTAAAAGGCAGCTTTCTGCGCCAAACATGATATTTTGAGACTTTTTGAGTAAAGTGCCAGCACCAATTGTTTAGTTTAAAAATCACAATAGGTTTCGGCCGCCAAGGCCATTATCCAGTGGAATGTGTCACCACATTACGGTGTTCTCTTGGGACACCTGATATATAGCCTTAGGGGCTGAAAGCAGTCGTGGTTTATTAAAATAAATAGAAAAGAGCAGTTTCATTCAAAGTCAGTACCACAGTTGCGGAACCTGAATTAGCATGCTCCATATTCTGGAAAAGGAATTTCAATAGTGTTGTTGTCGACAAGTAAACGAGCGCTGATCAAAGCTGAGTTGCTGTTGTCGTGTCAGGTTGCGTTCGGCCAGGGGCGTAATCACTGAGCTTGCTGGCAGCAGGTTGCAGCTGGCCCTCGTCTGCCCCGCGCAGGGGCCGGAATGCGGTCACGTTTTCCCGCCACACAGGGGGCTCATCCGCGGCCGCAGACGGCTCACGGCTCACGGCTCGCCGGCGCAAAGGCTCGCCTTTTGATGTCGCACCGCTGCGCGCCAGGACCGCATCACAACTTTATAACAGCCCCAGCCGTAGCTAGTTCTGAAGTACGCAACCGCCCGTCATCAGCTCGTTTATGTCCTCGCCTTTTAACCTGCCTGGCGCTGATCGGTATCACACAAGGCGATCTACTTCCATACTCGTATTTTTCGACATCGTTTCTCTTCAGCCAAAGCATTTTAAAAATTATTTTAACTATTAGGTTGCTGCATACCTTAAGTTCGTAGCGTTTTCGTTTTGCGTGTTGGTATTCCGGTTGTGATGGGTTTATTTATACATTGTCGTTTTTTTTTACTACTGGCCATTAAAATTGCTACACCATGAAGATGACGTGCTACAGACGCGAAATTTAACCGACCCGAAGAAGATGCTGTGATATGCAAATGATTAGCTTTTCAGAGCTTTCACACAAGGTTGGCGCCGGTGGCGACACCTACAACGTGCTGACATGAGGAAAGTTTCCAAGCGATTTCTCATACACAAACAGCAGTTGACCGGCGTTGCCTGGTGAAACGCTGTTGTGATGCCTCCGCATAGCTGTAACAGATCGTGCAGCAACGTCTCCATCCCTGAGTCAACAGATGGGGACGTTTGCAAGACAACAACCATCTTCACGAACAGTTCGACGACGTTTGCAGCAGCTTGGACTATTAGCTCGGAGTCCATGGCTGCGGTTACCCTTGACTCTGCATCACAGACAGGAGCGCCTGCGATAGTGTACTCAACGACGAATCTGGGTGCACGAATGGCAAAACGTCAGCATCATGATGGTCGCATCCGTGTTTGACGATATCGCGGTGAACGCACATTGGAAGCGTGTATTCGTCATCGCCATTCTGGCATATCACCCGGCGTGATGTTATGGGGTGCCATTGGTTATACGTCTCGGTCACCTCTTGTTCGCACTGAAGGCACTTTTAACAGTGGACGCTACATTTCAGATGTGTTACGACCCGTGGCTCTACCCTTCATTCGATCCCTGCGAAACCCTACATTTCAGCACGATAATGCACGACCGCATGTTGCAGGTCCTGCTGATCTGGTCAGCACATTCTCCAGTTCTCTCACCAATTGAAAAGTCTGGTCAATGGTGGCCGAGCAACTGTCTCGTCACAATACGCCATTCACTACTCTTGATGAACTGTGGTGTAGCGTTGAAGCTGCATGGCCAGCTGTTCCTGTACACGCCATCCAAGCTCTGTTTGATTTAATGCCCAGGCGTATCAAGGCCGTTATTACGGCCAGAGGTGATTGTTCTGGGTACTGATTTCTCAGGATCTATGCACCCAAATTGCGTGAAAATGTAATCACATGTCAGTTCTAGTATAATATATTTGTCCAATGAATACCCGTTTATCATCTGCATTTCTTCTTGGTGTAGCAATTTTAATGGCCAGTAGTGCATTTATAGTTCACTGTTACTACGTGAGTTTACATTGTGATTATAATTTGTAGATAGTGAGTGGGGTGTGGACACTATAAAATCGAGTGTCAAGTGGAGAAATTGTAACATTTCCAACATATTCAATACAAACATTCTGCGCTGTGTGTGGAGGTAATGGCACTGGAAAGAGCACGGCAAGAAAATAGTTCTCTCTTGTTTTAAAGAGGATCGTTCTGACATTAGTGGCTCTCCACATACAGGAAGACCTTTGGTATTTGATGAAGATGTTTAAACGGATTAATCCACAATGGTTCACATCAGTGAAATGGACTTCCTTTCTGGATGAAAATGCTCTCAGATCATGGCTCCACGGGTTCTTCGCCTGAAAACCACGCGATTTCTGCAGTCACGGAATCGAAAAGTTATCCTAGGGTTAGAAGACTGCTATAAATAGTGAATGAGGATATGTTATTGATGACCGAAGTCTCTGTGATGTGTATCTGTTGTATTTATTAAGCTTAGGGGAAAATACTACGAACTTATGCACCAACCCAATAGTTCCCGACATCGTTCCTCTTCAACCAAAGCATTTTAAAATTTATTTAAACTATTTTTTAATGTATACGATCTTACGTGCCATACATATTGCGTTTTACTATCTGGATAACACTAATATGAACAGCAAACAACTCAATAAATAAATGATAATTAATTGAAACCCTCACCTGCTGACAGGTGTTGTTGATATACATCGATGGGGACAGTTGAAAGTGTGTGCCCCGACCGGAACTCGAACCCGGGATTTCCTGCTTACATGGCAGACGCTCTATCCATATGAGCGACCGAGGACGCAGATGAATAGCGCGACGCAGAGACTTATCCGTTGCACGCTTCCCGTGAGACCCACATTCCTAACTGTCCACAATTCTACATATGTAATTTACCTAATAGATATTTGCCCACCCACTCATTACTCGCGCACACTTTGGCGATTCCCGTTAGAGTTTGGGCAACCTGTGCGCATTCGCACAGACGAAGGTCAATGGCTGGGTAGCCTTTAACTATATATATGAAGACAGTAACTGTTCTCGAAAGAACAGATACTATTGATGACCGTGCAGCGAATGCGCACAGGTTGCCCGAACTCTAACGGGAATCGCCAAAGTGTGCGCGAGTAATGAGTGGATGGGCAAATGTCTGTTAGGTACATTACATCTGTAGAATTGTGGACAGTTGAGAATGTGGGTCTCACAGAAAGCGTGCAAGGGTAAGTCCCTGCAGTCGCGCTATTCATCTGTGTCCTCGGTGGCTCAGATGGATAGAGCGTCTGCCACGTAAGCAGGAGATCCCGGGTTCGAGTCCCGGTCGGGGCACACATTTTCAGCTGTCCCCATCGAGGTACATCAAAAACAGCTGCCGGCAGCTGAGGGTTTCAATTAATT
The DNA here is from genome assembly GCF_021461385.2 of Schistocerca piceifrons. Taxonomy (NCBI): domain Eukaryota; kingdom Metazoa; phylum Arthropoda; class Insecta; order Orthoptera; family Acrididae; genus Schistocerca; species Schistocerca piceifrons. Next base: position 237,256,473 of record NC_060145.1, on the reverse strand, counting down.
ATCATTTATTCTAGAGAAAGCTGCATGGTCATCAATAGTATCTGTTCTTTCGAAAGCAGTTACTGTCTTCATATATAACTCAATAAATGTTCAGGTACGAGAATGAATTCCCACGCAGAGGAGGCGCTGAGTGGAAGCTTCTGCTGTGTGCTGGAATGGGACTTAAACCTGGAAAATTTGCCTTTCCATTTCGCAGGCGTGTGCTACACGGACTGAGATATCCGGGTACGAATCACGACCCCCTCTGAGTTCATCATACGCTGGAGGTATAAAAGACATGCGAGATAGACATTCACATCTACAGATGGCGGCAGTGTCACGTACAGAAGGTATAAAAGGGCGGGGCGGTGCATTGGTGGAGCCGTCATTTGTATTCAGGCGATTCATGTGAAATTGTTTCCGACATGATTAATAGACCCACGACGGAGATTAACAAACCCTGAAATCTGAACGCGGAATGGTAGTTGGAGATAGATGCATGGGACACTTCATTTGGGAAATCGTAAGGAAATTCAATATTCCGAGACCTAAAGCGTCATGAGTATGCCGAGAACATCACGTTACATGCAGTACCTGTTACCACAGACAACGCAGTGGCCAACTACCTACACCTCACGACCTAGATCAGCGGCGTTTGCATATAGTTGTCAGTGCTAACAGAGAAGCAACAATGCGTGAAATAACCGCAGATATCAGTGTGGGACGCTCGACGAACGTGTCCTTTTGGACAGTACGACGGAAGTTGGCGATAATGGGCTGTGTTGGCAGACAAACGAAGCGAATGCCTCTGCTAACAGCGCGACAACGCCTGCAGCGCCTTTCTTGGGCTCGAGACCACATTGGTTGAGCCCTACGCAACTGGGAAACCGTAGTCTGCTCAGATGCATCGCGCTTTTAGTCGTTGATAGTTGATGGCAGGGTACGAGTGTGGCGCAGACCCCACGAAACCATGGACCTAGGTTGTAAATAGTTTGGTGGTGGCTCCATAATGGTGCGAGCAGTGTTTACATGGAGTGGCTTTCCCGGTCCAAGTGAACCAATCACTGACCGGAAATGCTTATGTTCGGATACTTGGAGACCATTTGCATCCATTCATGGGTTTCATGTTCACAAGCGACGATGGAATTATTATGGATGAAAATGTGCCACGTCACTGGGCCATAATTGTTGGCGATTGGTTTGAAGAACTTTCTGGATAATTGGAGCAAATGATTTAGCCACATAGGTCACCTGACATGAATCACATCGAACAGTTGTTGGACGATATGAGGAGGTATCCGATGGCTTTTGTCACCTCAGCGTATGTAACAAGCCTATTGAGATTGTCTCATCGTTATTGAGGGCAATTTCACCTTCTCTATCGCTGTATTTTCAAGGATTTTCATCAACCCGGAAATTTATATCGCCAAGTAAGAGCAAATAAAGATTCTGATTCATGCGATCTTTCGAAATGAAATCGAAAGCGCGACGTAAGATCTTTACCAGCAGCGAAGCAACAGCTGGAGAATAGTCTGGCAATGGCAAGAGCTGACAGTCATTTGGTACATGGAGACTATGAGAAATTGCTGAAATTCTGTATTATTCGGGGCGTTATACCACGAACTTTTATGCCAGAGCAGTACGTCGCTTGGGTTTGGTGGAAGACGGCGCTGGAACTTAATCTGTTGTTTATGGCTCGTTGAACTTGCTTGGTGAACGTAACAGTGTGTAGGCCGTACAAATATTCGAATTTATCCGCTGGGTAGTAGGGTTCATTAGACACTGACGGAAAAAATAGGAATACCAAAAAATTATAAATGTAGATTAATGAAATTTCGGTAATAGATTTGTGTAGGTAACACATTTAAATGATTAACATTGTAAGTTCACACTTTAATGTAAGCACGGGATAAGCCATTGCAAACGTTCAATGGTTGTACATTAATAACCGGTGTAACCGCCAGAATGTTGAACGCATACATGCAAACGTGCATGCTGAAGACTGATAAAATACTGTCAGCAGAAAGAAAACTGTTGATGCTATGGTGTCGTGCCTTTGCCTGAACTTTGTAAGCCCAATGGAGCAGATGTCTGTAATTGGGTTTGAGGACGGGCTTATCTGAGTTGCAATCTCTTGCGAGGACTTACAGGGTAGCCGAGGACTGAACATATGGTTCGAATGCCCTGCTGATAGGAAGGCAAATTTGTAGAATTGAGGCCTCGAGTTTCAAGCGGTCAGTTTTAAGACCATCATGCATTAAAATCATATCTCTAACCAAGGAAGCAGCATATAATTGCTTGCACTTTCCTTACAGCAGTGAAAATCGGAGTCGTGGCATAAACCCTATCGGTGAAAAATCTACTCTCTGCATGACTGTCCTAGGAGTTTATGACAACTAAATACTTCTGGTGGGATAATTCCGTATGTGCTTGACATCAATGTACCCAAGTAAACCAGTCTTCAACTTATTATATGGAATGACATTGAGTTCCATTTCCAGATTTGGTTGTTGCAATAGGTGATAAATGCCCAGGCATATGTATGCCAAAAAGAAAGCGCTACACTGGTCTTCACCTGAAATTCCGTTAACCAGGAAGTGCTGCTGCATGTGTGCAACATAGTTTGTGAATGCTTTGGCCTTCCTGTCGAACAGCTGGAAAGCTGGTGGTACTGACTGGAAATCCTTGACCATGGAGCTGATCTCAGAGAGACAGGAGGAGGTTTCCAGAGGCGACATGGAGATGGCCACCAGACACTCGATCAGGAATCTGTGGGTGTTCTGCATCTACTGGTAGAGTATCAACAAGGAAAACACACACTATAACTGTGTACCTGGATCAGAATATCTTGTAAATCTAACACAGACACAAAACCTTGTCGCCGACAAATATGTCCATTGACAGCAGTACAAAAACTATCCAGGCAAAAATGATTGAACACATTTATTTATCAAAGATTAATAACACATCTACTCTGATGTGGATTGAAACAAAGCATAAAATAAGTCACTTCTTGAAACAGAGCAACAATAATTCTGGTGGATAAAGGCCAGTCAGATTGTCACTGAGTTCATCAAACACTCACTTTACAAAAATCAAAGTCACACAGGGGGCAGAATTGTCTAAGTCTGGCGGGTAACCATTTGAAAGTTAACCAGAAATAAATTTATAAATCAACAAGTCTGCCGCAACGATACAGTCCTCAAGTTCTTTGGAAATGAACACTAAGTTCACAGTCGGCAGTTTCTGAGGTTGCGAAGTCAGGCTTGAACGGCAGCGACATTGTGACGACAGCTCTCAAGTGAGAGTCTTGATTGATGGAATCCTTGCAGAATCGGAGCCTGGACCAAGAATACTCACCCACAGCAAGCTAGCCTGATCTGGCCTGAGTCATGTGCTACATACCACTTAGTGCTAGGATACAGCCTGAGTTATTTTTGATCACCTTTCTTGTGGCAGACAATAGCTTCTTATGGCCCATGGCTTCTAGTCATGCTTGGATCGCCTTCTGGTATATGGTTAGAGCATGTCATCAGAAAATTGTCCCCTTTTTGTTAGGCCTCTTTGAAGCACTAATATGGTGATGGCAGCTGACTCTCTAGACATTAAGCCTTGGTACAGCACCAGTAGTGTCTGGATTGCAGCTAAGGCCACGAATGAGACATTCGTGCAGCACCACAGAGATCTGAGTGCCAGAAGATCGACGTTTCAAGATATCAAACAGCTTTGGTGATGGGAACGAAGTCTTTCGCGAGGACACATTTGTAAAACATTCTCAGTTTTCTTGCCGCGTCAATTAGGGATAAAATGTCAAGCATTCGACGATAGCCTTCATCGTCATCGTCAGGAGGAACTGACTGTCTCCACTGTTGCTGTGGTGGCCTTTTATAGCCCGTGGACAGCTTCTGATTGGTCGGCTTGTGATTGGTCGGCGATTACGTACTGCTGTAGCAGACGGTGTCAGTGTCTGGACTGGTGGCGCCACCACTTCCGTGAGAACGTAAACCCTGCAAGGAATGTCTTTGCTGCTTCTCTGCATCGAGCGCTCGTTTTCATGCACCCCTCAGATAGTATCCGCTATCACGGTTTAAGTTCTTCTCGCTCGTTCTTATTTCAATAGCTTCCTTGATAACAGAATCATAGTATGTAGAGGCATGGGACAAAATTTTTGTTTCATCAAACAGTATTTTATGTTCGTTCGTGTGGCTGTGCTCCGCAATTATCGGTTTCTCCAGTTCTCCACTTTTAATAATATTTGGTGTTGCGTACAGGGGTCGAAAACGGTACGAATGGTCTGACCTATATAATTGCTTCCACACTCACAGGGGACATTATAAACTCCAGGGACCCTGAGGCCGAGACTGTCCTTAACAGGGCGCATCATCTCCTTAATTTTCTTAGGAGGACGAAAAATAGGTCTTATACCCCGCCTACCCAGAACTCTTCCTATTTTGCTGGATATAGCGCCACAAAAAGGAAGAACCGCAATCGGTGTTTCATCCTATGAGTGTGCAGCATTTTCACGTTTCCCTTTTTTGGGAGAACGCTGCCTTGATATCAAGTGCACCAGAGCCATTCTTTCCGAATACGTACTTCAGATGGTTAATTTCGGACTTCAAGTGGTCCTCGTCAGAAACAGTTTTGGCCCTATATACCAATGTGTCCAAAACAGCTCTCTTCTGAGCAGGATGATGGAAAGTCTGTGCATTAAGGTATAAATCGGCATGCGTCGGCTTACGATATATAGGGTGACCGAGACGCCCGTCCGCCTGTCGTTGTACTAGGACGTCTAAGAATGGCAGCCTTCCTACCTTCTCCATCTCGACCGTGCACCGGATGTTCGGATGTATGCTGTTCATGTGTTCCATGAATTGTTTGAAAGCTTCTGCGCCGTGTGGCCAGACCATAAATATATCGTCAACATAACGATAAAATAAGGATGGACGGAGAGGAGCTGAATTTAACGCACGTTCCTCAAAATTTTCCATAAAAATGGTTAGCCGATGATGGAGATAACGTAGAGCCCATCACCATACCGTCCATTTCATAAAATTTATTACCATACAAGAACTAGGTGGTCGTCATCACATGCCTCCACATACTGGGATTCTGTTATCAAGGAGGCTGTTGAAATAAGAATGAGCGAGAAGAACTTTAACCTTGACAGCGGAAACGAGCGCTCGATGCAGAGAAGCAGCAGAGACATTCCTTGCAGGGTTTACGTTCCCACGGAAGCGGTGGCGCCACAGGCTCAGACAATGGCACCGCCTTCGACAGCAGTACGTAATCGCCGACCAATCACAAGTCGACCAATCAGATCCGTCCACGTGCTATATGAGGCCACCACAGCAGCAATGAAGATAGTTGCTCCTGACGATGAAATGTCAAAATTCACCCAAACTGAGTCTGTTCCTAATACATGAGCCAGCCGAAGTGGCCGTGCGGTTAAAGGCGCTGCAGTCTGGAACCGCAAGACCGCTACGGTCGCAGGTTCGAATCCTGCCTCGGGCATGGATGTTTGTGATGTCCTTAGGTTAGTTAGGTTTAACTAGTTCTAAGTTCTAGGGGACTAATGACCTCAGCAGTTGAGTCCCATAGTGCTCAGAGCCATTTGAACCTAATACATGAGAATGTACTGGTTCATTGCAGACAGCAGAAAACCTTGCATTTTGTTTGGCAAGAGTTCAGTTTTCTGTCATCTGAAGCAGAGGGTAAGTTAATATCTTTTTCAAACTTGCATCTTTGATAAAAAAAAGTCCTTCCGTGATTTCTAAGGGTCAAATTTACCGTACTTAAATAAAATCACACTATTCTGTGACTCATAGCTCAGAAACTATTCAAGGTGAAATTCTGAAATAAATTCAAAATGTAAGTAATGTTGTATACTTTGGGATGGTATTAATTTGGTATTTTTAGAACTTAAATTTAATGTAATTTTCACAATATTTATATTTTTTCTCGAAAATATTATTTTAAATGGAATAAAAATTGTGCCATATTGTTCAGCATTTTATTTAAAACAATATTAGTACTTTTTTACGACACCTTAACGCAGAGTTGTAGAAAAATGGAAACTAAATATAAACAGCGGAAACACCCATGAATCACGACGAGGCCGTTGTCGATCGCCTGCTGCTTATGTTTCACGGCGGCCCATCGCAATCTAAGTAAGCCTAAATATTTATTGTATAATAATTTTTTTTCCACGTTTAAGACAAGGGCTCTATAAATCTTAAAACTGAAATCAACGTGTAACAGAAATTTGTTCAAGTCTATGTAAGTTTAATCCTTGTGAAAATAGTGTTTATGCTAGTAAACGAATAAAGGTTTTTAAAACTTGTATTAATTATCATTATGTAGTAGTCATATATCTCCACCAAGAACAGACATCCAATTTCAGAATGAATCGTAGTTCACTGAAATATGATATACTCTAAGGTACTAGAGTTACACGGCAAAAAATTGGTCGCGGTCTGAAAATTACGAACAATTTACCGAATTTTAACTCGAAAACGAGTAAACATTTAAGAGATAACTGTTTGAAAGTTTACCGTGATTGACACATGAAAAAAACATTAATGATTTAAAAAAATGCGAGGTCGATTTTCTCATTGTTCGTCCGATTTCAAATGGAATAGCTCATACCTACTTCGCAGTAGTTCTAGTGCTCCATCAGACTGTCATTCGTCTAATATCTAGGTTCGTATATTTCGTTAGATATATGAGCTTCTGTGATGCCATTTATTCATTGCTTATTTAGCATTACTAGTTCAGAGCCTCACGACCCTCTCTTACTTCTGACCAGAAACGACACATACCATAGCTGTAACAAACTATTGCATAATTACAATAGCAATAATAATAATAATAAAATAGTTATAATTGACACTAATAATGATAGTTCTAATTGACAATAATAACAATAATAATGAAAATACTAGTTGGTAATAATAATAACGATAATAATAGTAAGGGCCATAAGAATGATATAGATTAGTTTAGCCCATTTGAATACGTGTATAGTATTATAAAAGTGGAAGGAATAAATAATAAATAAAGAGGAGAAGATTGAAACGGCAGTTTTGGTGGCTAGTAGGAAGGAACAGAACAAATAAAAACGCTGCCAGAATTAGTAGGAAAGAACAGAACTGAAATAAAAACGCTTCCAGAATGGTGGAGGTTGGGTGGTTGGATTAAAAGGGGGGGGGGGGGGCGGGAGGAAAGGGACCAAACTGCTTGGTCATCGGTGCTTAATATGGCGGAGAAAAAAGTTGTGAGGGGAGGGGAGGCGGGACTGTCGTGAGTGAGCTGCAGACAAGTGTATGGGGGTAACGGCTTTTGTGATAGAACGTGGGCCGTTAACGGTCTTTTTAAGTTTGTAAAGGATCTAATTTCTCTGCGTTTTTGAGGGGCATTGTTCCAAAGTAGGGTTCGTGATATAGAAAATGGGGGCATAGCAGTATTATGTGATGACACATAGAGGATTACTTCGTTGAGAACCAGTATTTCTGCTGTGCTGTTGAGATAGTTGTGTAAGATTTGAAGATAAATAAGAGGGAGACCAATGACTGAGAAAACGATGGAGTAGATATAGAGGATACGCTTATCGGCACGCGGCCTTGATAACTTCGCATGCAGGAGCGATGTGATAGAAATAGCGTACGTCACAAATATATCGCAGACAAGAATTCATCGCCAGTTCTATCCTGCGTGAGCTTTCGTACGAAAGTCCTCGGAGAATAGCATTACCTTAGTCAGTTACGGGGACTGTTAGTGATTCCACATACATTTTTTTAAGCTGGATAGGAAATACTTTTTTTATATTTCTGCAGTGGGTGATGTGACGCTGACCCCTTCTTACAGACTGCAGTTGTGTCTTCAGTTCATAGTCGATCGTACTGTTCACGCCCGCACCAATAACAATAATAATAATACCGAGCGAGGTGGCGCAGTGGTTAGCACACTGGACTCGCATTCGGGAGGACGGCGGTTCAATCCCTGATTTAGGTTTTCCGTGATTTCCCTAAATAGTTTCAGGCAAATGCCGGGATGGTTCCTTTGAAAGGGCACGGCCGATTTCCTTCCCAATCCTTCCCTAAGACGAGCTTGCGCTCCGTCTCTAATGACCTCGTTGTCGACGGGACGTTAAACACTAACAGCCACTACCAACAATAATAATAATTTGTAGATTTCTAAAAAGGCGTACGACTCCGTAAATAGGTCATTATTCCAAATTTAGAAGACAGAGAACTAGATCCTAAAACACTAGAACACATGAAACAGACACCAACTGGCATGAAATCTGAAGTATTATGGGGTAAATCTCAGAACCCTATGACATTCAAAAAGCTGTGGGGATGCATTCTGTTAAACGTCGTGCTAGAAAAGGTTATGGAAAAATGGGAGATAGAACAAGAAAAGTAGGTTTTGGAAGCCAAGTCTCCTGGAATTTCCCATAAAACAACCTCTACATGTCATACCTCGGTATTCAGACGACCTGGCAATACTTGCACGGGACGAAGAGATGCCGTCAAACAGCTAGAGAGGCTTAAATGTTCAGAAAAAGAAGGGTTAGAAATCTCATTTGAGAAATCTGAGTTCTTATGTTAAAAGACAGAAATCACTAACATGAAAACAAAACACGCTAAAATCAACAGGGTTTCCTTTTTACATACCTCGGAGAATTCATCGAGCCGACAGATCTTTAAAAGATCTCACAGCACAGTCGCCACCAGAATATCAAGGGATCATTAGAGTTAGTACAAAATCTCTAGATCAAAAAGTCCATGTCAAAATAGACAAAAATTCGCATTAGAACACAGTCATTAAACCAATAGTCCTCCACGCGAGCGGAACGCTGACTATTAGCAAAACATACGAACATATATATATATATATATATATATATATAAAACTAGGCAAAAATATCAGCAGGAAAATATTAGGAGCAAGGCATACCCAAGACGGTTTCTGGTTACAATCAATCAAAACAACAGAAAAATTTTCAATCATCGAAAATAGCAAAAAAAAAAAAAGGTGAATGAAATTCTTTGATCACCTCAAAGCGATTGACAAAAAGGAAAATAGGCTATGTAACGTCATTCAAAAACTCAACATCTTGGCTGAGCGAAATTCGAAAGAAGCTCAGCAACTCAAATATGAGACCAGCTTACATTTTAGAAAGAGACATCTCTAGACGAAAAGTAGACAAATGGGTAATTACATCAGAGAAACCCATACAAAAACACTGCAGATGAAAGTGGTCCGACGAAAGTAAATAAGCCTTCTCGGAAAAAAATGAAAAGAAGAAAGTAAAGAAGAACTGATTGAAATTCCAAACATTATAGTGGCTGTGATCCAGCAACCGTACGCTATTTAATTTCAGATTGTATATACAACCACTTCGGTTGCACAAAATTTTGTCAGTTGGCTCTGATTTCGATTGCACTAGGGCATTCTTCATCAGAATAAAAGGTTACATGGAATACCAAAGAATACAATGACATAGATTGAAATAAAATAGACTTAATAGGATTACTTCCATAGATTACGTACAAAGCGAATGTACTTACATATGATCACACCACGGTTTAAAACGTCTGAGCGGAAGTACTCTGGCCAGACAGAAATTTCATAGGAATAAAAGCTAAAATGTAAAATTACAGCATAACTGTCAACCAGATAAAATTCTCCGTGGAATATAAGGACAGCCGAAAGGTCGCTTAGGGCCAAGAGCGGCATAATACAGCCGCTACCGTCAGACTAAACGGCTAACACGTCGAAGCAGCCACGAGGTGGACACGAAAGCAGATTCGCGACATACAGCTGGAAGTAATCGAAATACAGATAACTTAAGAGCAAATGAGGCGCTGTAAAGACAATTTTAAAGATTATATAGGGAAAATAGGCCGAGCTATTTCGATAAGATTCAAGCAAAACCTTCTACAGAAATAAGGCACCAATGTTCATAATTCAACTTTCGCTTATCATTTATTAATTACAGGGCATAGTTCTAAAAATGTAAAAGACGTCCAGATCCTGCATTCATACAAAATAGGTTTTACGCTTAACATTAGAAGACCTAGAAATTTTTAAACACTTATATCTGAAGGATGGTCTCATTCTTAACGAACAGTTGCAATTCCGCAACAAAACTGTTTGAAGTTGTAGAGTCGCTAATTAAAATTGTCCGAATGGTGATACTCTCCTCAATGTGGTCTCCTAAACATAGTTTTTACTTACAATCTTATGTTTTCTTTGTATGTTACCTGAACTGTATTTCTTTTGTGAATAAGTCTGCCACGTTATGTTGTAACTTTCATACACTGGTTCCTATTTGTTACCAGTAATTTTTAAAATTGTCTTTGCAATGGCTCATTTGCTCTTAAGTTATCTGTATTTCGACTTCTTCCTGTTAGATGGCGCGAATCAGTTTTTGTGTCCACCTCGTGGCTGCCGCTCTTGGCTCTAAACGATCTTTCGGCTGTCATATTCCACGGAGAATTTTATCTGGTTGACAGTTATGTCATACTTTTACATTTTAGCTTTTATTCCTATGACATTTCTGTTTGACGAGAGTACTTTTGTATTAATCCATGCTGTGATTACATGTAAGTACACGCTGCTTGTAGGTAATTTATGGAAGTAATCCTATTAGGTGTATATTACACTCATGCTCATAAATTAAGGATAATGCTGATATATGGTGAAACAACGCTCTGATGCGCGGTTTGCAGGTTTAAATCACCTCGGGGTATGACCATGCGGTACATTTGACCTGCGGTCGTCGCAAGGTGGCGCTGGCAGCAGTCCACATACGCAGAGGTGTGATGTTGCATGTCAAAGTACGGTGCAGCGAGTAAGTGTGCAGCCGTTTTCAGACGCGCTAATGGTGTCTGTGTGTTGAAAATGGCTAAAGAAAACATACCGATGACGTTATGAGGGGTAGAATTCTAGGGGGAGTGGAGGCTGGTCAAACACAGCAGGTCGTAAGACGGGCCCTCCGTGTGCCACAAAATGTGATCTCTAGATTATGGTAACGATTCCAGCAGACAGGAAACGTGTCTAGGCGTTACAGTGTACAACACCACAAGAAGACCGATATCTCATCATCAGTGCCCGAAGACGGCCACGGAGTACTGCAGGTAGCCTTGCTCGGGACCTTACCGCATCCACTGGAACAGTTGTCTCTAGGCACACAGTCTACAGACGACTGTACAGACATGGTTTATTCGCCCGGAGATCTGCAAGGTGCATTACATTGACCCCTGGTAACAGCTCGTAAAGCCTGGTGTCAAGAACGCAGCACATGGTCATTGGAACAGTAGTCCGAGGTTATGTTCACGGACGAGTCCAGGTATAGTCTGAACGGTGATTATCACCGAATTTTCATCTGGCGTGAACCAGGAACCAGATCCAACCCCTTAATGTCCTTGAAAGGGGCCTGTATGGAGGTCGTGGTTTGATGATGAGGGGTAGGATTATGATTGGTGCACGCACACCCCTGCATGTCTTTTACAGAGGAACTGTAACAGGTTAGGTTTATCGCGACATTTTGCACCAGTGTGTCTGCCTTTTCTGGGGTGCAGTGGGTCCCACCTTCCTCCTGATGGATGAAAACGGATGGCCTCACCGAGCTGCCACCGTGGAGGAGTACCTTGAAACAGAAGATATCAGGCTAATGGAGTGGCGTGCCTGTTCTCCAGACCTAAACACCATCGAGCACGTCTGGGATGCTCTCGGTCGACGTATCGCTGCACGTCTTCAAACCCCCTAGGACACTTCAGGAGCTCCGAAAGGCACTGGTGCGAGAATGGGAGGCTCTACCCCAGCAGCTACTCGACCACCTGATCCAGAGTATGCCAACCTGTTGTGCGGTCTGTGTACGTGTGCATGGTGATCACGTCCCATATTGTAATTCTTCAGGCTTTCCCGGCGATCTAATGACATCTTGGGTTGTCGGGTGTTCTGCCGGATATCAGCGTCGTGCTTGCACGGTATTTCGGTAACGTAGCTCGTTACCTTCGTCAGGTGCGACCTGAGACTACTCCTCGAGTGGACCACGTTCAGTAATTATGCCTGTGGCCTTCCCCCTTCACCAGGCGCTCCCTTTGTGGTCCACGCCCGCTCGTTGCGATCTTCTGGAGCACTGCTGTTCCCTGACATCCACGTATTTCCTGTACGGGAACCAATATTACGAGCAAACTGTCTCCTGTGGTTGCCAACATGTTCATGGAGAGATTTGAAGAGGGCATTAGAGACAGCCAGATATAAACCCACATGCTTCTTGAGGTATGTGGGTGACACCATCGTTATCTGGCCTCATGACAAGGACAGTCTCAATGAGTTTCTGGAACATCTTAACTCGTGCCACCCGAATATCAAGTTCACCATGGAACAGGAGAAGAATGGCCAGCTGCCGTTTCTGGACGTACTAGTAAAAAGGAAGTCAGATGGATGAATTGGCCACAGTGTGTATCGAAAACCCACACACACCGATTTATATCAGCAGGCCTGCAGCTGTCACCACCATGCACAGAAGAATGGTGTTCTTAAGACATTGATCCATAGAGCACGTGCCCTGTCAGACCAAGAAAGTCTACCAACAGAAATAGAGCATCTCAAAATAGTGTTCTGCAAAGATAGATATATGCCGAAACAAATTGAGATGGCACTCCAACCAGTCACTACACCACAAGTTCCAGAAGTAGAACAGGATGAAGCAAAGAAGGTGGCGTATTTGCCCTATGCAGGTTCTACTTCTGCCAGAATTAGTAGGATCCTCCGTAAACACAATATCAAGTGTGTTTTCTGTCCATCCAACAAGATCGGGGGACTGGTGGGAAATGTTAAGGAAGACCTGGGCTTATGGAAACTAGGGATTTATAATATACCTTGACAATGTGGCATGTCCTACATTGGACAGACGACAAGAACAGTAGATATCAGGTGCAAGGAACATCAGAGGCACACCCGATTAAGACAGGCAACAAAATACTGTCTAGAGCTTGGTCATGCCACGAATTATGACGAAACCAAGTTTCTAGCACAAACGCCCAGATTCTGGGACAGTGTTATAAGTGAGTCAATAGAGATAAAAGTGCCCAATAACCTCATGAACCGTGACACGGGGTACCAGCTAAGTAGAGCCTGGTACCCTGCTCTGGAAATGTTGAAGAAGCAACGGGGACACCTGCAGCACTCCAGAAAATGAAGAACTGAAGGTGTGGAGAGGAAGAACGATCCCCATACAGAGTTTCAGGCGCACCAGATCGAAGAGGGAACGCCCAGGGTCGGGTCTGACGGACGCAGACCGCAGAGGGAACATCTAGAATCGCAGCGGACCGAAAATGGAACGGCAACGCTCCAGCAGATCACAGTGAGCGGTAGAGGACCACAGTGGGACTCCCTGGTACCACAGACGGGATTACAAACGCACCAGACCGAAGATGGAACACCCAGGAGGATGTCTGGCGGGCGTAGACCGCAAAGAGAACACTCAGGACTGCAGCAGACGGAAAAAACGGCAATGCTCCAGAAGATCGCAGCGAGCGGGCACGGACCGCAGAGGGAGCGCCTGGTGAAGGGGGAAGGCCATAGGCATGATTACTGGACCAGGTCCACTCGAGGAGTAGTCTCAGGTCGCACCTGATGAAGGTAACGAGCTACGTTACCGAAATACCGTGCAAGTACGACGCTGATATTCGTCAAAACACCCGACAACCTAAGATGTCACATCCCATATTGATGTCGGGGTACAGGCGCAGGGAACAATGGCGTTTTGTAGCACATGTGTTTCGGGACGGCTTTCTCAACTTATCACCAATACCGTGGACTTACAGATCTGTGTCGCGTGTGTTTCCTATGTGTCTATGCTATTAGTGCCAGTATTGTGTAGTGACAAGTTGTGTGGCACCACATTCTGCAATTATCCGCCGGCCGCTGGTGGCCAGGCGGTTCTAGGCGCTTCCCTCTGGAACCGCGCGACCGCTACCGTCGCAGGTTCGAATCCTGCCTCTGGCATGAATGTGTGTGATGTCCTTAGGTTAGTTAGGTTTAAGTAGTTCTAAGTTCTAGGGGACTGATGACCTGAGATGTTAAGTCCCATAGCGCTAAGAGCCATTTTTTTTGTTGCAATTATCCTTAATTTATGAGCACGAGTGCATTTCAATCCATGTCATTATATTTTTAGATATTCCATGTAACTTTCTATTCTGATGCAGATTGCCCTAGTGCAATCGAAACCGGGGTCAACTGACAAAATTTTGTGCAACCCAAGTGGCTGTAATTAAAGAAATGATTGAGCTATTTGCTTAACGTGTTCCATTTATTGGGAGAATTCGCTAGTAATAATAATGACAATAATAATAATAGAGCCGAGCTGGAGCCACCCCTTGCTTGACTTGGCATACCGGAGATCGCCGACACTCGTGGCGGTGCCTAGCCGCCTGACCGCCCCCTTTGAGCCGACAGCGGCGGCGCGGCTCTGGCCAGACTCCAGCGCCCACATTAATCACCTGCCCTGCCAGCAGCCAAACCAGGCCGAGCCGGCCTCTGATTTCTCACTGCCGGTCGCAACAAACCCCTTTCCCCACCTCCACCTCTCTCTCTACGTTACTATGCCTCCCTCCACCAACTTCGCACTCTGCGTCCCAATCTTGTCAGCCTTTTGTGATTCGAACAAAGCCTTGCGACATAAAGAGAATTTGTGAAAAACGTGCTGAGCCTCGGTTTCAGTCTCATCTTCAAGTCGTAAGTCCGTTCGCTAGTAATGGATTACGCAGAGCTGGGTCAGGATCTCACAACTGCAGCGTGTAGCGCAGGAAGAAATGGTAGAGCTCGACGTCTCCTCGTCATCGAGGTCAGACGGCAGAGCCTGAACTCATCTGGACAACGACAGAGAACAACTGTGACCATCTCCAAAGAACCAGCACTCAACTGATCTACAGAAAAACCACGAAAGTCCGCTACCGGGAAAGAAGCAAAATACTTTAATAATATCTCTCAGTACATAAGGCGCCATCTGAGCCGGCACGTTGAAGGAAGAGACACAAATAACTATGATAGCACACTAAGAGCGATGGGATCATTTCATAACTCAAGTAGAGTAAGATATACACGTGAGGAAAAATTTTGCCTATAAACTAATGAAACATGTAAACGGAATGGAGAAAATACTGCAGAACGAAATATAATTTGCGAACATCAGTGGAAGGAAGATGACCAAAACTTGTGGTAAAAACATGATTCAGAATAGAAGAAGGAGGAGGGGATCTCAACATATCCAACCAGAGCAGAAGAACTTCAAGCGGTTTTAATCAGTGTGAAGAACAGGAAAGCATATGAATCACATGGTATTAAAACGAAACTTTTAAAACGTGCCGGTCCCTTTTATGATTTTAGTTTATTGCATTCATTTAATGAATGTCGGCACTGGTGTAAAATTCCAAACTTTTAGAAAACATCAGAAGTGATATTAATATTTAAAAAGGTCAAAGAAACAATTGTGAAAATTATTGAGGAATTAGTCTTCTAAACTCAGTGTACAAAATATCTGCAAAAATAATCAATAATCGTTTAAGCACCGTATCAGAGACTCTACTGTTAGAAGAACAATGGGGATTCTGGATAGGCTGTTCACAAAATGATAATATATTTACCATAAAAAGTATTTTAGAGATATGACGAGAATTCAGCTTAGAGACGCATATAGCTTTTACTTATTTCGAGAGAGCTTATGACAGTGTAAACAGGAAAGAACTGTGGAACATAATGATTAAAGTTGATTATCCTAGACATCCTATTAAAGGTAAAAAAGCTTATAAATGAACACAAAAATAGCACTAAAAGTTGGTAATAATAAAACTGACGACATCACAACCAATAAAGTACTTAAACAAGGCCGTATAGCCTGTCACTAACCTTATTATATATATATATATATCACACACATGGTAGTAAAGCCAGGTATACAGATTTATAGAAATATCGTGGCTCATATCGGGAAATACCCCACGTGCTCACAAATAATAACAGATAACACGCTACTTCAACAAATATCGAACTCTAAATTTTTAGGGTGAGAAGTAAAATATGGGATTGACTAGACATAGAAAATAAGATTAACAGATATCAATCAGTATACAGAATGATAAACAAAACATTCCAGTAACAGAAATTAAATCATGGCTACAGCCGAACTGCTGTACTGAAGTGAGTCACGGATACCCAAAAAAACGCGATGAAAATTAACTACAAGCAGCAGAAATGAGATTTGTTAGCAAGATGAAAGGTGTTACCAGGGAAGGCCGTAAAGAAATAAAGATATTAGGAATGAACTATACATTTATAATTTTAATGAAAAGATTGAAGAAAATAAAACATTATGTAAACATCACCTACAAAGAATCACTGCGGAGAGAGACTCCCAAGTTTGGTTATGTTGAACCAGCCATAAGGAAGGAACGTAGGAAGACTCAGAATAGGGTGGCAGTGAAAAGTGAAGGCGGGACAGGCATAAGTGCCTGACCCTTGAGGTGCAGAAGAAGACGAAGAAGATGTCCAAAGATGCATGCAATTAGTACGGAATTTTAGATTTGAAATTGGAATTAAAATTAATCTTGAAAGGTTATCAGTAATAAGTTTTGATGATGCTGGACTCATATAAAGAATGGAATCCATCCGCCACCACACATTGCTGCATCGGAATATGCTGCCTTGTTAAGTTGCTCCATGCTGGAATTTGCGTATAGAGAGTGACATTGGATAAACTGCGCGAGTAAATCCTAACAGGCTCCACTCGGTGGTTGGCTGATTGTTGAAAGAGAGGATACTTACCCCACGTTTTCTTCAGACGTTCATAGACATCAATGGAATTCTTCTCCCTAGGTCGAAGTTTCTGACTTAGTTATTTCCAATGAAACTAAGTGTTGTGACTGTGATCGCTACCATTGTCGTTAAAATAATAATCAAAGTTTCTGTTTAATAATACGGGTGTCACTTTACTTATTTGTCTCACTTGGAAGCACGTATATGTACAGATATGATGAAACAATTGCCACATGAGAACGAAGTCAATGTTACGATCGCAATGTTTCATTCGAATATCCAGCACCACATCTGTTATACCTAACACGACTGTCTTCTCTTATGAGTCATTTAATATGGTATGTGATCGAGGAACTTTCTAACTTCTTTTTCACTTTTAACTTCCAAAACTATAATTTTTTTGTTCAAAAACGAGATACGTGTTAACATTAACAGCGCCGAGCTAGAATGCTTACCGACCACACTTAACAGTTTTCTCATGGCCACACCGGGCGTATTTCCGTCAGGGTTTGGCTGTTTACGCAAATATTCAACACGTTAATTTGATTCATTTCTTTAAGTTAAGAAGGTTCTTATTAATATATAATGGTGAAAATATGAAACACGATTATGAATAACGATTCTAGTACGATAATGTTTTTTTATTATTTGTTATCAAAGTTACACATATTGCTGTCAGTTTTTCACGGCGGTTCCTACGGTCTGCTGCAGTTCAAGGACAAAATCTTTTACTGAATAGGTGATGAGTTTATCTTATCTGACGTGCACAGCCTAAGCAGCAAATGTAGCTCTATACTGAAATTGTGGCCCGCAACATGGAATTAACACCTCAAGATACCCCCCAATGAGTCAATAATAAACTAGAGAGCCTGCTCAAAGGCGACCTTGCATCCTTATATTAAAAAAAAAAAAAACTGTGACGGATGTTTTGCGAGTACGCAATATTGACGAGGGGCGTTCGGGGCTGTTTGTACTTCCGACTTTCGAGCGATTCTTTCACTGAACTAAAAACTAAACTTATGCAGCGTCAAGTAGTATAAGTAAACAGTATTTTCATTTCTCCTGTTCAGAAGAACGATTTATTTACTTTCCACAATCTGTCATGGTGGCTGTGACGTATTGCGGCACGACTTGGTTTCGTGGAGTAGTCTCTCAAGTTTAGTACTGAGAGAACGTCAGAAAGAGTTGCAGGATTTGGAATGGAACAATTGGTCTACTGAGCACAGAGTACGGGTTGAGAGTAAACTAAATAAATACAAAGTACTATAGCGATGCTGTATACTGGAAGTCACCATTGCTCCAACGTCGCTGATTTCAGTAATAAGCTGGCACAGAATTGCACAATCGTCGCTGGTTCCAGTACTTGGCACGGCGACCCGGACAGCGACCCAGCGCCATTATCGAAATCCAGCAGCATTTCAGTGGGAGAGCTATACTACAACAGGGACTTCTACATGTCAACAGCCTGATCAGAGTAAGTGTGGTGTTTTAGGCGGCTCATTGAAGAAAATTCTGGACACAGCCCGAATCTCGCCTCATGAAGTGGGAAACAGTTAAAATACGATAACATGCATAACAAAGCTTACTCCGTGTTCGTTGGGTTAACTGATGAATGTAGCTAGAATCCGTCCACAAAGTTTCCTAGAAATAAAGTTGCCGAACAATAGAAAACAAAAAAGAGGATTCAGTATGACGAGATGAACGATAGGAAACAGTGTTAAAAAGCTTAGAGAAGAGTCGCCGTGCATGAAGTGGTGAGCACTCTTGATTCCCTTTAAGGTGGACGATGGTTCAAATCCCCATTCGGCCAGGTGTTAAATGAGCTGCATAAATCATTCCAGGGAAATGCTGCGATGGTTCCCTTCAAAACGGACACGGGCGATTTCCTTCCCCATCCTTTAGTAATCCAACCTTCTGCTCCATCGTCCACGCTGTTGGTGGGATGTTAAAGATTTCTTCACCCCTTCTTTGCGCGAGTGTGGAATTCTGATTCATTTTTTGGTTTCTTATTATTTTCTTAGTGTACTGCTGCCCGTGTTAGGTGGCAGAGCCATTAGCTAACTGGGACACGATGTTAAATGAGAATCTGAATTGACATGGCCTAATTGAAGCCAATAAATAGAATGGTTTCTGTGGAAACCTGAAGTGCGACTTTTGACCTCTTGCCTCTTAATTGTTATCCTGATTGGTGTTTGTGGAGCTTATCTGCACGAATTGCGAGGGAACAGTTGTAGGTGATGTACACTTTCCAGTGCAGTGATCGGTCCTCGCAATCATTCAAAATGCAGTTAAATTGACAGAGAGTATTTAAGTTTGGTGTTGTGACTATTATAACACTGTGAGTGGGTCAGATGGAGGCTGTTAAGCAGTACTTTCTTAAGGTGCATTTACACTACCTGAAACTTGCTTTGCGAAACAATTGCACGGGACAGTTTGCAAAACGCTATCTCGTCCTTTCGTTTACACAAAGCGTAGTGCGAGACAGGTACCAAAATGGTAATCGTCAGTTTGGCGAGAAAAGCATGTCGGCCCACTCTGTCGTACCTTTGGCTGCTTCAACCGCGTTCACTCTCATCACGACTTTGCTGTATTTGATAGACAAAATGAAACGAAGTTGCCGGTTGGAGAGTAAGAAATAATTCCTTCGACGATGCCAGCATGGGACCCAGCTTACGAGGAAAATGGCAGTGTAAGCATCGAAGATACCAACTTGCAGGTTAAATATAACAATAAGTAAATAAATAAAAAAATAAAATGATGAACTCCATCCAAACGACTACAGACGATTTTGAACTTTTAACAAATTATTTTGCCTTAAATTAGATCTCGTTACGGTAGAACTGTTTGGATATGGATTGTATCTGTCCTTTAAAATGTTAAAGTACCTGTTTCTGAACCATACATTCTCATTACCTATAAACAAGGTCTGTTTTTTTTTCATCAGTCTTCTGACTGGTTGAATGCTAACCGCCACGAATTCCTCTCCTGTGCTAATCTCTTCGTCTCAGCCAGCCGCGGTGGCCGAGCGGTTCTAGGCGCTTCAGTCCGGAACCGGGCGACTGCTACCGTCGCAGATTCGAATCCTGCATCGGGCATGGATGTGTGTGATGTCCTTTGGTTGGTTAGGTTTAAGTAGTTCTAAGTTCTAGGGGACCTCAGATGTTAAGTCCCACAGTGCTCAGAGCCATTTGAACCATTTTTTTTTTCGTCTTAGAGAAGCACTTGCAAACTACGTCCTCAATTATTCGCTGGGTGTATTTCAATCTTTGTCTTCCTCTACAATTTTTTTCCCTCTACAGCTTCCTCTAGCACCATGGAAGTCATTCCCTCATGTCTTAACAGATGTCCTATTATCCTGTCCCTTCTCCTTATGAGCGTTTTACACATGTTCCTTTCCTCTCCGTTTCTGGGCAGAACCTCCTCATTCTTTACCTTTTCAGTCCACCTAATTTTCAACATTCATCTGTAGTACCACATTCAAATGCTTCGATTTCTGTTCCGGTTGTCCCACGGTCCATGTTTCACTACCATACGGTGCTGTTCTCCAGACGTACATTCTCAAAAATTTCTTCCTCAAATTAAGGCCGATGTTTGATATTAGTAGACTTCTCTTGGCCAGGAATGCCGTTTTTACCACTGCTAGTCTACTTTTGATGTCCTCCTTCCTCCGTCCGTCATTGGTTATTTTACTGTCAAGGTAGCAGAATTCCTTAACCTCATCGACTTCGTGCCCATCAATTCTAATGTTAATTTCTCACTGTTCTTATTTCTACTACTTCTCATTACCTTCGTCTTTCTTCGATTCACTCTCAATCCATACTCTGTACACATTAGACTCTTCATTCCGCTCGGCATATCATGTCATTCTTCTTCACTGTCACACACTGTAGTAATGTCATCAGCGAATCGTATCATTGATATCCTTTCACCTTGTATTTTAATTCCACTCCTGAATCTTTCTTTTATTTCCATCACTGCTTCCTCGATGTACAGATTGAACAGTAGGGGCGAAAGGCTACATCCTTGTCTTACATCCTTCTTAATACGAGCACTTCGTTCTTGATCGTACACTCTTATTATTCGTTCTTGACTGTTGTACATATTGTATATGACTGTCTCTCCCCATAGCTTGCCCTTACTTTTTTCAGAATTTCGAACATCTTGCACCCTTTACATTGTCGAACGCTTTTTCCAAGTCGACAGATCCTATGAACGTGTCTTGATTTTTCTGTAGTCTTGCTTTCATTATTAACCGCCACGTCAGAATTGCCTCTCTCGTGCCCTTACCTTTTCTAAAGCCAAACTGATCGTCATCTAGCGCCTCCTCAATTTTCTTTTCCATTCTTCTGCATATCATTCTTGGAACCAACTCGGATGCATAAGCTGTTAAGCTGATTGTGCGGTGATTCTTGCACTTTTCAGCTCTTACCGTCTTCGGAATTGTGCGGATGATGCTTTTCCGGAAGCCAGATGGTATGTCGCCAGACTCGTACATTCTACACACCAACGTGAATAGTCTTTTTTGTTGTCACTTCCCCCAATGATTTTAGAAATTCTGATGGAATGTTATCTATCCCTTCTGCCTAATTTGACCTTAAGTCCTCCAAAGCTCTTTTAAATTCTGATTCTAGTACTGGGTTCCTTATCTCTTCTAAATCGCCTCCTGTTTATTCTTCTATCACATCAGACAAATCTTCCCCCACGTAGAGGCTTTCAATATATTCTTTACACCTATCCGCTCTGTCCTCTGCATTTAACAGTGGAATTCCCGTTGCACTCTAAATCTTATCACGATTGCTTTCAATGTCACCGAAGGTTATTTTGATTTTCCTGTATGCTAAGTCTGTCCTTCCGAACATCATTACTTTTTCGGTGTCTTCACATTTTTTCCTGCAGCCATTTCGTCTTGGCTTCCCTGCACTTCCTATTTATTTCTTTCCCAGTGACTTGCATTTCTGTATTCGTGAGTTTCCTGGAGCATTTTTGTACTTCCATCTTTCATCGATCAATTGAAGTATTTCTTCTGTTAGCCATTGTTTGTTCGCGTTTACCTTCTTTGCACCAATGTTTTCCTTCCCAACTTCTGTGATGACCCTTTTTAAAGATGTCCATTCCTCTTCAACTGTACTGCCTACTGAGCTATTCCTTATTACTGTATCTATAGCCTCAGAGAACATCAACCAAATCTCTTCCTTCCTTAGTACTTCCGTATCCCACTTTTTTGCGTATTGATTCTTCCTGAATAATGTCTGGAACTTCAGATCTGAGTCTATAGCTGCTCCTGGGTACGCCTTACAATACAACATCTGACTTCAGAACCTCTGTCTGACCATGATGTAATATAACTGATATCTTCCCGTATCACCCGGACTTTTCCACCTCATCCTCTCGTGATTCTTGAACAGAGTATTCGCTGTTACTAACTGAAACTTGTTACGGAATTAGTCTTTCTCCTCTCTCATTCCTTGTCCCAAGCCCACATTCTCCTGTAACCTTTCCCTCTACTCCTTCCCCTACAACTGCATTCCAGCCCCAGCCCCCATGTTACATACTATATTACCATTTCAATTTATTAGTTCAAAAGCAATAAAAAACTAATAAATAAGTAGTCTGCAAAAGGTTATAAAACAAGTAAATGTGTAGTTATAAAATAGATAATTAGCATACCCCATCCAGCGACACTGATTTTATATTTTCTCGAGAGTCCACTTCCACATTATCCCATTATACTTCGTGATTTCAAAGTTGATATTGTCCGCTGAAGGATCTTTCTCCACGATTCTGATGGGCTTCTTCTTCGGCATACTACAAAAGCGAATATCTTTTGTGAAATTCGATGACATGGATGCTTTTCCTGGTTCATTGCCTTACGCGCAAGAAGGAATGACGTTTGCACTACTTGAAACAAGAAAAGCGAGACACTTCGTTTCGTGTCCAAAAACAGATAGTGGCCTGGTCCACTCCGGAACAGTCACGTGCATCGCGTATCCAAAGGGGGACGATGTTTGTTTTATGCCAGAGTTGCCTCGCGAGACTGTAGCGTGAGGCAGTTTCGCGTATTGTAAATGCAGTATTGCGTAGCGAAAATTGTTCCGCGTGCCGTACTTTGCTAAAGACCGCCATACAGAAACGATCCAGTTGTCTAAATGTCCTCTTCAAGTGCCGAAACTTACTTCCGTCGGGATACGCAGAAGGGCTGGTTTGGGTTCCCCAAAATTCACGTGCCGGGTCGTGGATCGGCCTTTCCGTGTGTGGGAAATCCACTGCAGGGATCCGCGTCTGTCCACATACTGAGCTTTAGGCGATCTGGCCTGCTGAATAGCTAGTCTGAGTATCATCAGATGAGCATAGGTAATAACCATTCCTGTTTGTACACAGCTACGACTTTAAAAGGTCACATGGGAAAGCTGCCCAATGATGTTACAACCTTTCTCCATACTTAAGCCAACAGTGGGAAAAGCAGTCTGTATGGTCCCTTACTGCCTGAAATCAATAGGAAACGAAATTTTCTTCGCAGAGATACAAACTCTTAACCTATCCTCTAGTTCGGTTACTGAGCTTACCTATCCAGTAAGCACAACCACCACGTCAGCATCTTACACGGCCGGCGGTTCTATTAAAAAATGAAACAGAATAGGAAAAGTCGTACATTACTTATGAGCTAAGTTGTTGTTGTGGTTGACAGTCAGAAGAATTGTTTCATGCAGATCTGCGCGCTAGTATAACGTGTGCAGATCTATTCAGCTCTGCATAACTACGACAACCTACATCTATTTGAACCTGCTTACGGTAGTCAAACCTGTTTATCCTTCTACAGTTTTCCCCCCCAAACGTCCATAATATGCCGAACTGCTGATTCTTTGATGACTCTGAATGAGTCCTATTAACCGACCCTTTCTTTTTGTCAAGTGTAGTTCAACTACCCTTACAACTCTAAAACAACGACAGTAACAACAACAACAACAAAAACAAAAACAGGTGTTAATGGTTTGCACTTCATCGTCTTCCGAGGCTCCCTTTTCCCTCTTTTACTACTCCCAGGCGGTATATAAATAGCATACTGCAAAAAATTTCTTCGTTAGTTTTTAGAGAAAAGAAGCAAAACTTGTTAAATAAGATTTATTCCTTAAGCAAAAACACCTGAGGATGTGCACATGTAAGGTGTCAGGCAAATCCAACACCTTCCATGAAAACCCTGACATGATAAGCAAATCCGGCAGTATGTCACATAGCTCCGAATAAATCCTGACATTAAATTAACCAAAGTAATACGATCAACGAGTGAGCAAATGGAATACCACAGACTAACACAAGAACGCCCAAATGCATGTCATACCTTCCCACTGTGAAACAGACGCAGTTCCGAGGGAAGAAACGAGAACAGAAGCCGAGAGCAGAACCGTGTTAAGCTAGAAGCCCCGACGATAAGGGACGGACACCCACGTGGACAGCTAACCGACAGGACCACCCCCCCAGCCCATGTTAAAAGCTAGAGCCCTCCAGAAGAACAGTATAGATCTTACGATAACACTAAAAGGGCCACACCAGCCGCAAGTTTTAGTGTGAGACTTTTTCGCGTCTCTGTTACGTTGTAAACCTAAAAAACATTGCCCCACCACGAAAAGTAACCGCTAGGACCACCCCCAGTCCATGTTAAAAGCTAGAGCCCTCCAGAAGAACAGTATAGATCTTACGATAACACTAAAAGGGCCACACCAGCTGCAAGTTTTAGTGTGAGACTTTTTCGCGTCTCTGTTACGTTGCAAACCTAAAAAACATTGCCCCACCACGAAAAGTAACCGCTAGGACCACCCCCAGCCCATGTTAAAAGATAGAGCCCTCCAGATGAACAGTATTGATCTTACGATAACAATAAAAGGGCCAAACCAGCTGCAAGTTTTAGCATGAGACTTTTTCGCGTCTCTGTTACGTTGCAAACTTTAAAAACATTGCCCCACCACGAAAAGTATAACGTTTCCCATTGGATAGACAGAATTTTTGTAGGCTGAGCTTAAGGTTAACATTGAGACCCTGATTGGTCAGATGAAAACACAGCCAGATAGTTTTTTTTCAAACCAACTTCCGTAAATTGTAGTAAGGAGATGTCAGAAAGGAGTTGCTTCGGAGACGGCGAGCTGTACGAAGCTGCGCCGGCCGCCGCCCCCTGACGAACACCGACAAGGTAATGAACGCACGCGATCCCGCATTTTTGAGCGCATAAGGCTTCACTCAGAACTGCAGAAGTCTCATCTGTTGCATCCCCTTTTTACGTAATACTAGTGTCGATCGTCAATTGAAGCTCATGGTATTCACATTTGCTATGTAAGTTAAAATCTGAAACGCGATGATTTTTCTGTTATATAATTATTGAGAAGCCACATCAGCCACTGTAATTTACAAGTTAGATAAGTAATTAATGATAATTGAGGGTCACTGTAGACCATTTTGATAGTTTTCTCTTTTGTGAAACTTAATTTAAACCTAGATTATAGATGTGATATGGCATAGGTCATCCTTCGATCCATTGTAGAACTTGGAAACCCATTCAGGGAATATTCGTTCACATTTTTGTTGAACACAGTTGGTTTTTATCATCCTGTATTAAAACATTTCCTTTTATCAATAGTGCAATTTATAAACAATGTTTTGTGAGTAGAATAAAATTTCCAATGGTAAACTTAACTGCTTTTTCGACGTTATTTTATCAGCTAACTAAAAATAGGAAAGCCTTGAACCCATTCCACTAAATTTAGTTAGTATTAAGATTTTTTTACAGGGAGTGCAGTGGAGCTGACGCTGAAATCATTAAGTATTTGGTTATATCATCGCTAGTCTCACTGAACTCTTCTGAACTCTACATGTCATGTGTGGTCTGGCGTCTCCTTACCAGCAACAGGTCCCAGGTTCAAACTAGTCAATTCCCTAAAAAACACGCTCAGAGCGTCGTTGCGCGAAAGTGGTAGGGAGACACGACTTAGAACAAACAGAAACCACGCAGAATGTTAGACACAACATGCTGTAAAAGAATAATCAGTGTTAAATTAAACATAGAAATGTAGAGAGTGACTCGCAGCAGTATAGCCGGCAGTCTCCTTTCTTTACGCTTGACAACCACGGTCACAATTAAGAATGATTATACCTCTGATAAAGGTAATACAGTTCCATTTCTATCGTCTAGTAAAGCGACAGGGTAATGTTAGTCAGTGGCAACGTGATGGGTGCTATGAATGTTAAATTCCCCAATTCGAAAAAAATACAAAAATTCCACCGTTATCTCGTTATTGACGATTCTGTGAAGCATCCTAACAGAATAAGCGACCCAGTTGCCAGGGCGGCGGACATAAACTGTTGGCGACTTTGCAGCCGATCTTCTGCAGCTCGTAAATGCCGTGAGGCGGCAGGTTCAGTGCTCTTGGAAATACCCGCGTAACCACTGCAGACGGCTTCTGGTGGCTCAAGCGCCGAACTTGGGAAGCGTCTCGGGGAGGTTTACGGCCGTCGTATAATAAGGCTGTCAGATTCACCCGAGGCGATGGAGGTAGCATTTTATTATAACTCGTCTTTATGGACAGACAGGGTCAGATGAGAAATGCTTCGAAGCTCGTTCCGGTCAGGCCAGGACAACAATTTATATCCAAAGGTACATACGCAAAGTACTTTACTGATCGTTACATGTGGCCTCTAATTGACAAAGTGCCATAATTATATCTCAATTGGGAAAAGATTCCGGAATAGTCCCCCATTCAGATATCTGGGAGGGAACTGCCAGGTGTCAGGTTATAACGTTCCGCTGGGATCGTTACATTTAACTTAACTTTCTACTGCCTGGAGTTCATTTGATGAAAGAATGTAACAGTTTCCAACTTCACAAAATTTATTGACAACTGAACTACGTACTCGTTACGTTAACAAAAACACTGACTGACATACTTCACAGATCTCTTTGACTGTCTGACAAAACAACAACTCAACAACTGACCCTCTCGCAGCATCGCTGCTTTGCTTTCTATAGAATTTTAACAATAAATTTTAAAAGAACTCATTATTAATTTTGTACAATTTTGACGTTACATTTAAAACTTACAAAACGTAAAGAAACTAATGTTGCAGCCGAATAAAGTATAAAAACAATATTAATTGACATAATTTTTATAGTATGATCACTAGTTTTAAATACGATAATCGATCTGAAATTTAATTACAATGCTGTCTCTTGTGTTATTTTGGTTACGTAATTAATTACAGTTTGGATTTGGTTACTATCATTCAATGACAGTACAAATCTCGTGCTTTATCTGACTACATATGTAAAAATTACAAATAAGGTCTCGATTTCTGAAAATAGGAAACTTGTGTGATGTAAACAACTGGAGAATTAATTATAAATGTAATTACAAAGGATATTAATTACAGAGGGGGACATAGTAACAGACAACAAATGAAAATACATCGCTTGGTAATAACTTTGAAACCGTTTCTCAGGATAATAAAGTTCTCTGTGTCAACCCACTAATCAACTGCAATTTAGGTAATTAGAGGCACCAGCCACTTAAGCCAAGATTTCCACAGCCTCTTAATAATTGCCGCCAGATATTTAACACTTTACAATTTCTTGATTAAACATCTTCTTAGCACCCGTACATAATTTTGTTAATGACTACAATCACCTGACAATCACGATAATATACGTCCTTTCAGAACATTTTATATGCTTTCACGATGAATATCATGTGTTTTAGCAAATTGGACAGAATGACATATATAAAGACATACATACAAGTCCCTAGGAAGCACTGACTCGTCGATAGCCACTCGGATGCATACAAAAAAGGTGGTATCAGTCTCTTCATTAGAGTCTTGGGGAAGGCTGAATCTTTACAAGGTGACAATGAGAAAAAGATTGAATAATCAACGAAATGATAACGTTCTACGAGTCGGGGCGTGGAATGTCAGAAGCTTGAGTGTGGTAGGTAAGCCAGAAAATCTGGAAAGGGAACTGCATATGCTCGATCTAAATATACTAGGAGTCAGTGAAGTGAAATGGAAAGAAGATAAAGATTTCCGGTCAGAGGAGTATAGGGTTATATCAACAGCAGCAGGAAATGGTACAACAGGAGTAGGATTCGTTATGAATAGAAACGTAGGGCAAAGAGTGTGTTAGAGTACACAGTTCAGTGATAGCGTTGTTCTGATCAAATCGACAGCAGAGCAACACCGACAACGATAATTCATGTATACATGCCACCATCGCAAGCTGAAGATGAAGAGATAGAGAAAGTATATGAGGATATTGAAAGGGTAATATAGCACATAAAGGTGGATAAAAAAACTAAAAGTCATGGGGGACTGGAATGTAGTTATAAGGAAAGGAGTAGAAGAAAAGGTTACAGAATAATATGGTCTTGGGATAAGGAATTGAAAAAGAGAAAGAGTAATTAAGCTCTATAATAAATTATAGCTAGTAATGGCGAATACTCAGTTCAAGAATCATAAGACGAGGAGATACACTCGGAAAAGACTGGGTGATACGGGAAGATTTCAGTAAGATTACGTCATGGTCAGACAGAGATTCCCAAATCAGGTACTGGATTGTAAGGCGTACCTAGGAGCAGATATAGACACAGGTCACAATCTAATAGTGACGAAGAGTAGGCTGAAGTTCAAGACATTAGGCAGGAAAAATCAAAACGCAAAGAAGTGCGGTGCAGAACTACTAAGGGGTGGAGAGATACGCTTGAAGTTCTCTAAGGCTATAGATACAGCAATAAGAAATAGCTCAGTAGGTAACACCGTTGAAGCGGAATGGACATCTATAAAAAGGACAATCATGGAAGTTGAAAAGAAAAACATAGGAACAAAAAAATGTTCAGATGTGTGGGAAATCGTATGGGGCTCAACTGCTAAGGTCATCAGTCCCTAATCTTACACACTGCTTAACCTAAATTATCCTAAGGACAAACACACACACCCATGCCTGAGGGAGGACTCGAACCTCCGCCAGGACCAACCATACACTCCATGACTGCAGCGGCCAGACCGCTCGGCTAATGCCGCGCGGCACACATAGGAACAAAGAAGGTTACTGTGAAGAACTACTTCAGTTGATCGATGAAAGAAGGAAGTACAAAAATGCCCAGGGAAATTCAGGAATACATAAATACAAGTCGCTGAGGAAATAAATAAATAGGAAGTGCAGGGAAGCTAAGACGAAATGAAGAAATCGGAAAAGAAAGGATTGTTGGAAGGACTGAATCAGCATTTAGGAAAGTCAAAACAACCTTCTGTGAAGTTAAAAGCAAGGATGGTAACATTAAGAGTGCAACGGGAATTCCACTGCTTAATGCAGAGGAGAGAGCGGATTGGTGGAAAGAGTACATTGAAGGACTGTATGAGGCGGAAGATTTGTGCGATGTGACAGAAGAAGAAACAGGAGTGGGTTTAGAAGAAATAGGGGATCCAGTATTAGAACCAGAATTTCAGAGAACTTTGGAGGACTTAAGATCAAATGAGGCGCAAGGGATAGTTAACATTCCATCAGAATTTCTAAAACCATTGGGGGAAGTGGCGACAAAACGACTGAGTGTTCACGTTGGTGTGTAGAATGTATGAGTCCGGCGACATACCATATGACTTTCGGAAAAATATCATCCATGCAATTGCGAAACCGCAAGAGTTGACAAGTACGAGAATTAGCGCACAATCAGCTTAACAGCTCGTGCATCCAAGCTGCTGACAAGAATGATACACAGAAGAATGGAAAAGAAAATTGAGGATGTGTTAGTGTTAGATGACGTTTGGCCTTAGGAAAGGTAAAGGTACCCGAGAGGCAATTCTGATGTTGTGGTTAATAATGGAAGCCAGACTAAAGAAAAATCAAGATACTTTCATAGAATTTATCGACCAGGAAAAAGCGTTGGAAAATGTAAGTGTAAAACTGTGCAAGGTGTTCTAAATTACCGGCCGGAATGGAGGTGCGGTTCTAGGCGCTGCAGTCTGGAGCCGAGCGACCGCTACGGTCGCAGGTTCGAATCCTGCCTCGGGCATGGATGTGTGTGATGTCCTTAGGTTAGTTAGGTTTAATTAGCTCTAAGTTCTAGGCGACTGATGACCTCATAAGTTAAGTCGCATAGTGCTCAGAGCCATTTGAACCATTTTTTTGTTCTAAATTCTGAGAAAAATGGGAGTAAGAAATAATTGCCAGTAGTTATTAGCACAAGGGAATTTAAGTCTTCAGCAAGCGTTAGGAAGTATTGGCCGCCAAACATTTCAGTTTTAAAAGTGTGATGGTACAAATTGTAATGTGTCTGTACGCCTTATTACAGTGGAAACGAAGAAACAAAATGATTTTAGTTGATAGTTAAATAGTTATATAATATTCCATTTACATGAATACGTTTAAACCTGCTTGGAATATCGCCCATACCCTCGGGTGTAAGCAAGACGATTTGTTTGATATTTCAACGGTAGATAATAACAACTTCCGTTCATAAAACGACTCATTTTCTTTATTATTATCATCTGGCAGTCATCAGTCCATCGATATATCTGATTTTACCTATAATGTACTATTATTTTTATGTCGATATACCTACTAAATAATATTTCTCCTTCCATTGACAATCTACCTATTCCTATCTGTTTCAGAATATGTCGTACTGATCTGTCACTACTTCCGATAATTCAGTACAGAACATCCTCCTGTTTCACGCGATTTCCGAGGCTTTCAGAAATTCTATCTTTGCCTGCTGCTTTGCCCAACTCAGATGATAAAATTGCTGAAAGGTTCTAACAAGACTTGTGTTTAATTTCAAAGACGTTCTCGACTCATACAATTATAGTTGGTGGTGACTTTAATTTACCATCGATTGCATTTATTAGGTGTTTCGTGTATCCATGGGTCGTTATTATTTTCCGCAGCTTTTGTCAAAAGCATTTTCAAAAAATCAATGAAAGCAATGTGTATTTCCTTAATACATTCTCTGCGTTTTTTTAATTATCTGCTGTAAAATAAAGAGTGCGTCTACTGTACAACGTTCTTTCCTGAAACCATTTGTTCCTCATACAGTATTACATATGTTATGTTTCTAAGGCTAGTGTTCAAAATCTTAACATATATATTGTATGCTGACTTGATTAAATTCATTTCTCTGTAGTTACTGCACAGACTTTCATCTCCTTTTTTAAAACTGATAGCCCTCTTCCCGTCTTCCGGTCTTTGGGGTACTCTTTCGCTTCCAACATTCTTTTAAGACATGTAGCAGTTGTATTTGTACAATGAGTCGTCATATTTTAGCAATTCAGCATTAATGCCATCGATTTCTTTCGCTTTTCTATTCTGAAGTAATGTTAAGGCAGATGGTTATTTCGTCAGAGTGAATTTCACGTAATCTCTTACAATCTACTGGTTCAATTTCAGTTTCTTGTGCTATATCGTCATACCATAACTCTTTGTAATAATTTAGCCACTGTTCTTCGTTAGTACTATTTATTTGTATCTTGTATTTCCCTGTTATTTTTAAATTTTAAAAATCTTATATACAGTTGCTTTCTACCGTGAGCATCATTCTCCATGTTATTAATCGATCCCAATGTTCTTGGTGTTCTTCTCTTCTTAAATTTTATAACTAGCAGTGACCTTCAGCATTTTAGACTCTTTTGAAAAACCTACTACCGTTTATCTGGCGTATCCTTCTCAATTCTAGACATTAAAAGTAGTTTGAGGCGTTAGTTCGTGTTAACAACTTCAGAAGAAGAATGATCTAGAGAGAGAGAGAGAGAGAGAATCGGTCGTTGCATGAAGAGCAGGAGGATTATAGGGTGGTACTAAATTTTATTGCAAAGTCTATATTTCAGCAATATTTGAACTGATGCAGATGTTGTATGGAGAGTCAACACAGATTCAGATGACCGATTTTGAATGACACGAACGTGTGCATGAGTGCTGGGAGACAATGAAGGATTACACATAGAATGGAAAGTCGACAAAAATGTGGATGGGCGCATTGTTACAGCAGACATGAGACACAGATATAATGAATTATTTGAAATGTGCGAATGTATTCACACTGGCGGCATAAAATCTGTGATTAGGATGAAAGAAAGATTATAGTGACCGAAGAAGAAAACATAAAAATACAGTAGATGAAGCAGGTGAATAGGAATAACAAATGAGATTTACAGAGAGTTCAAAATGCTCATGGAGTAATGGCCAAGGACAAATGTAAGGTTGTGGAATCATACACAACAAATGGGAAGATTGATGCAGCCTAAAACAAAGTTATATAGACCCTTGGAGCGAAGAGAAGAACTGAATGAACATCAATAGCTCAGAAGGCAAGCTAATACTACACATAGAAAGGAAAGCTGAAAGGTGCAAGGAATGTATAGGAGGACTATACAAGTGAAATGAAGCGAATATCGTAGAAAGGCCTAGGCGAAACAAAGCCCTTGGAGTAGACAACATTCCCTCGTTATTTCTAAGACCCTAGGGAAAGCCAGTTGTGAGAAAGCAATTCCACCCGTTCCGCAAGATATGTGAGACAGACGAAATAACCTGAGACTTCAAGAATTCGCTGACAAATGTGAATATTAGCGAACCGTCAGTGTAACAAGTCGTGGGCGCAAGATACTGACACGAATTATGTACAACATGGTAAAGTGACAGCAGCTGTCCTAGGGAAAAGTTGTTTCGGTTCCGTAGAAACGTAGGAACACTTGAGTGAATACTGACTCTACTATTTATCTTAGACTCAAAAAAAGCAAACCTACGTTTATACAGTTTTTGACTTAAAGAAAGCTTTTGAAAATTTTGTCTGGAATAAACTCTCTGAAATTCTGATGGTATCCCAGGCACAAAGAATAGAGAGAGAGAAATGTTATTTATAGCTTGTACAGAAACCAGACAGCAGTTACAAGAGTCGAGGGACAAAAAAGGAAAGTATTAGTCGGTAATGGACTGATACAGGGTTGTAGCCTATCTCCGTTCTTATTTAGTCTGTGCACTGAGAAAGAAGTTTTTGTGGCGGTGTTCGTAGCGACAAACACTTGGCTGTAGAAATGGCTTACGAAGTCACCGCCACACTTTTAATAGCGGGCCGACCGGTCCGCTGGAACAGTGAATAGAAAGATGAAAACCAAAACACTCTGATTAAATAAAAGTCGGTACTTATCTTTTATTGATGAAGATACAGAAACACAATAGTGAACTCCGTGTCTACAGAGATCTGTCTAGTTCGAGTCGGAGCGGCTAGGTCAGCGTCGGCTGACGACAAACAACAACTCTGCTGCGATGAACACACAACTGACTAACAAGTACACAATTCGGTGGCGAGTATACAACTGAGCGGCGAATACAGAACTGTCCTAGCGCTCGCGACTCCAGCGCTTAAGAAGCCAGAAGCCAGCGGTGGCGCGCGCAGACTTGCGGCGATTTCCTGTATCGCTGGCGCTGCTTATACAGACGGCGTCCGGACTTTGATGCTGCCAACCTTTTGGCAGCGTGCTCGGGTGGCATTACTGGCTAGGACATAACAGAAGTAAAGGAAACCATGGAGAAATTTGGAAAGAGTATTGAAGTTCAAGGAGAAGACATAACATTTTTCTGTTTTCCGATTACACTGTAACTCTCACGGAGACTAAAAAGGATTTTAAACGTCCGTTCGACGGAATGGATGGTGTCTTGAAAAGCGGTTGTGATCTGAACATAAACAGAACTAAAAGGAAGGTGATGGAATGTAGTCGAATTGAATCGGACGATGCTGATGGAACTAGGTTACGAAATGAGCCGTGAAAAGTAATAGATTAGTATTGGTATTTGAGCAGTAACATAACTGATGATGGCCGAATTAGAGAGAATGTAAAATGCAGACTGGTTATAGCAGGAAAGCATTTCTGAAAAAGAAGAGGTACTTAACATCTGATATAAATTTAAACGTTAAGAAGTCTTTTCTGAAGGAATTTATATGGAGTGTTGCTTTGTAGGAAGCAAAACGTGGACGACGAGAAGATCAGCAAAAGGAGAAAGAGGCTTTTGAAAATGCGGTGCTACAGAAGAATGCTAAAGATTAGATGGACAGATTGAGCATCTAATGAGGAGTTATTGAACAGAATTGGGGAGAAAAGAATTTTGTGGCAGCTTGAGTAGAAGAAGGCATCAATTGGCGGGACACATCATAACACATGGAGGAATCTTTAACGTGGTAATGTAAAGCACTCAGTTCAGTAAGCAGGTGAAAATGGAGCAGACTGCAGTACTTATTCAGAGAAGGAGAGGCTTTTTCTTGACAGACTAGCACTAAGAGCTGTATCAGATCAGTCTTCTGTCTAAAGTCCGTAACAACAACAACATAAATAAAAACAATTATAGAATCGAATATCACATCTCATTAGGACAGCGTCTACTCTTAATCCATATAACTACTTTGTATCAGCAGAATAAGTAAAAAACAGACAGAGAAACCACAATTACTGCCTTGTTTTACTACGTAATGGAATCATCTACTGCAGCCCCCTTTAAAGGACTGTTAGTAACTGGAATTGTCGCCCTCACCGCATGTTCTCTTTTCATAATTAACTGTAGCGTTCGACTCGCCAAAAAACGTTGCTATTGATGGTTCCCATTACTCAGGATAGTCAGTTTCACATCAGTGAAAGGAACGTTATTATTAATTAACTTTAATTGGTGCTTCACCCACACGGAAATTTTCCTACTTCCGTTGATTGGATGAACAAGAACACTGCCGAGTAGAACTACCAATTACCTCTAGCGGCATGAATATTAAATGAAAATCTGTCTCTGCGTTCAAAGTACAAAGTATGTGACTCTAGTCATTTATTCGGTTTGAGCCTATACGTGCTCATTTCAGCAAAATCTATACCTCGCACCGAGATATCAGGCAAATTACCACCCTCATTTCATGTAAACTGTAATAGATTAACTTTTTTTAGATGACTTTTGATGTTATTGTAGAATGAAATATCTTTTGATGTTTCTCGATGAAGTAGAATTTTCGTCCCAGGATGGTGAACATTCTTTCATTCGGTGTTGAGGCGAGCAATCCTGTAGCTTTAAATTTTGCAACCTCAATCACAACTTTAAATTTATATCCCGTCACATACCGTCTTACTCCTCCTATTGCAGCACTGTACTTTAGCTGTTTACGGCTTAAAAAACTCATTTTTGTGGGTCTCACTTTGTGAAGATCTTCGAAATTCACACTTCGGCTGAAAGCATCGTCCACTATGAACTTTGATCATTGTCGAAAATGTAGAACTGATACGAAATCCTGGCACAAAATAGTTCTTTTCGGCAACTGTTAACCAAGGCAAGTGCCTCTGATAATATGACTGAATACCACGTGCGTCTGAATAACAATAATTTGTATTCTATGATCTGCGTTTCTCCCCAATTTCTCACGGAGAAACTTAAATGAGCTGAAGTACACATACGTATTTGTACGCAGCATGTTCCCTTTTGATTACGCGCTGCGTACAAACGCCAATGTACTCCTGACCAACAAATACGTTTCAAACTATACCGAAGATGATGTAAATCCCACATTTCCAGCTGTACGTACCCTCAATCTCAAATGAACGCTATAGTATTACCAGTAAAAAGGGTACCATAAAAGTTTTGCAATAAGTCGCATGAGGCTGATTGCTGTTGTGTTCTGAGAATACTTCATACTTACAATTGTTGCCGCTGTGCCAAGTCTGTGAGCGCTGTCGTTCACTAGCAGGGTTAGTTTGAAGTGCTTGCTATGGCCTCGTTGTCACAAAGTGAGATTCGGACAGTTTTGCGGTACAATTTCGCGCATGATTTAAACATAGACCAGTGCTTCGAAGAAATGAATCACGTTCGGTGATGTGTGTTCAAATTGTACAACTATATTCAGGTGGTACAGAGGATTCCAAAGTGGAAATTCCACTCTGTGGGACGCAGAGAGGACGGGAAGCCACGATCATCGGTTATGGAGGAAAACGCTAGAAGAAGGCAGGCGAGTGGTCTATGAGCAGGTAGAGAAGACCTTAGGGCTAAATAAGCCAACAATTCGTTCGATTCTGCGACTAAAGAAACTTTGTTGTCTCTGGGTGCCGCGTAGACTGACTGAAGAGCAGATGATACGACGTATGACTTGGTGCCAGGAGATATTACAAAAGGTTTCCAAGGGACAATCTCAGCGTATGAATGACATCGTGATTGGTGAAGTGACTTGGCTGTACTATCATGACGTGCCAACTAAGAGTCAGAACGAAGTTTAGGTTTTTGAAGATGACGACATACTTGTAACTCACCAGTAACCGTCAGAAAATCTCGATTAGTAAAGAAGAAAATGGTAGTTCATTTTTTTCTTTTTTAAATCGAGTGGAACTGTGGAGCGTGTTGTTTTGGACACACAGAAGACAGTTACAGCCAAGTGGTAACCTGAGCAGTGCTGCCCAAAGTCATCCAATCTTTGAAGAACCTGCGACCAAAGTCAACAATGGACGCTTGGTTCCCCCATCACGACAACACTCCAACTCACCGCACCAAAGGAAGCACCGAGTATTTGCGGGGGTACAGGACTGAAACTTGTTGAACGCCCTCCTTACAGTCCCTTGCCCCTTGTGACGTTGGACTGTTCCCGCATGTGAAAATGAAGCCGAAAGGAACTCACTTTTCAAGTAATGAGGAGCTTCTGAGGGCTTTGGACAACGACTGTGCCTTATTCCCTACAGAGTCTTGGGAGAACTAGTTTAGGGATTGGTTTCGGAGGATAGAGAGATGTATTCAATGTGGCGGAAGTTACCTCGAAAAAATTAACTAAATAAAGCCGTACTGCAAAACTTCCCTGGTACCCTTTCTGTGTGAGAAGCATTGACTATCGTACTGCAACCGAAGTATCTACAAGGTGATATCTAGGGTTCCCGGAGGCAGTGTTAGAGGCCCACTGCTGTTCTTAATCGATATAAGCGTTTTAGGAGACGACCTGAGCAGTCCTCAGATTACTTTCAGATGATGCTGTCATTATCGTCTAGTAAAGTCATCAAAAGATCAAACGGAATTGTAAAAAGAGTAAGACCACATATCTCCGTGGTGCAAAAAGTGGCAGTTGACCTTAAACAGTGAAAAGTGGGTACTAAAAAAATTCCGTTAAATTTCAATCACACGATAAGTCACACAAACTTATAAGTAATCTTTTCAACTAAATTCGGAATAACTTAAAATTTGAATCATCACATAGAAAATGTTGTCGGGAAGGCGAAACAAAGACTGCGTTTTACTCGTAGAACGGAAGAAGATGCAACACATCTACTACAGAAACTGTCTGCTGTACATATGTGCTTCCTCTTCTGGACTATTGCTGCGTGGCATGGGATTCTTACCACACAGAAATAACGGAGTACATTGAAACTCACTTATTTTGCAAATACCAAATGGTCCATGGTAAAATATATTCTTCCGTTTCAATGTACAAGGTAGTGCACGACAAACGTACTATAGCTTCACCAACCACGTGTTACATAAATCGTTTTAAAAATATACTGAATTTTATTGGCCTTAAAATTTTGTAGTTTAGTAATTAACAATATATTCCAAATAGCTTTAATTTAAAACTATGCAGTCACTTTAATGCGGCCTCCTATCAAAAGCCTGAGTAACCACCTTAGGCAGCACGCACCGCTGCGAGACACCCAGGAAGAGAGTCAATGAAGTTGTGGAGAGCACCGACTGGGATGTGGAGCCATGTTGACTATAGTTCCATGGGCGCTAGGCTTCTCGGCTGAGGATCCGCGGTATAAACAGCGCATTCGACGTGGTCTCACAGATTTTGGATTGGATTTAAGTCCGGGCAGAGAGATGGCCAGAGGTGTAGGGTAAACACATCCCGATGCTCTTCTAACAACGTACATACACTGCAAGCTGTACGACACGTTGCTCTGTTCTGTTGGTAGATGCTATAGTGCCGAGGTGGATACCGTCCCCAAGGATAGTCGCATACTCGTGTTGATCCACTACGCCTTCCAGAACAACGAGATCACACATGGAATGCCACAGAAACATTCCCGAGACGATAACGCTCCCTCCTCCAGCCTGAAACCTTCTGACGATTGTTGCACGATGTTTGCTTTCAGACGTTTCACGCTGATGGATCATGAAACGTGATTCATCTGAAAACGCCACCTTTCGCCACGTATTGAACCTGTAGCTGTGGTATTGGCGTGCACATTCTAGCCTTCGTCGCCGATACAAAGTAGTCATTGTGGGTGCACGAACGAGTCGCCTGCTGTAGACGACCTCATGCACCAACGTTCTGTGAACTGTCGTAGAACAGACACCGTTGGTAGCCACTTGGTTCATCTGCATGGTCAATGCTCAACAGTTGCACGTCTACTTCCCCGTACACATTCCTACCGCCTTTGTTCACCTTTGTCATCCATACTCCGTGATGTACTACAGTTTCCATAGCACCGGTTTTGGATAGCGCTATTTTACTATTCACTGTATACTTTAACCATGGCGGCATGTGAACAGTTTATAAAAACTTAGTCATTTCGAAAATGCTTCCACCCTTGGCCTGAAAGCTAAAGATCAAGCACACACACACACACACACACACACACACACACACACACACACACACACACACACACATATATATATATATATATATATATATATATATATATATATATATATATATATATATTTCCAAACACTGCGCACATCAAAACCGCCTGTCTAGCAATAACAAAATATGTAGAAAATGTCGGACACTAACAATGGCAGTCTTTAGTGCGCATTCATTCACGCGGTTCTAAAATCAGACTTTAGATTGAAGTACCGAACAAAAAACATATGTTCCTAGGTAACCTATCCGCTAGGTAGACTATGTGATCAAAAGTATCCGGAAACCTGGCTGAAAATGACTTACAAATTCGTGGAGCCCTACATCGGTAATGCTGGAATTCAATATGGTACTGGCCCACCCTTAGCCTTAATGACAGCTTCCACTCTCGCAGGCATACGTTCCATCTGGTGCTGGAAGGTTTCTTGGGGAATGGCAGCTCATTCTTCACGGAGTGCTGCACTGAGGAGAGGTGTTGATGTCGACCGGTGAGGCCCAGGTGTTCTATGGGATTCCGGTCAGGACTATGTGCGGGCCAGTCCATTACAGGGATGTTATTGTTGTGTGACCGCTCCGCCACAGGCCGTGCATTATGAACAGGTGCTCGATCGTGTTGAAAGATGCAATCACCATCCCCGAATTGCTCTTCAACGGTGGGAAACAAGAAGGTGTGTAAAACATCAATGTAGGCCTGTGCTGTGATAGTGCCACGCAAAACAACAAGGGGTGCAAGCCCTCGATGAAAATCACGACCACACCATAACACCACCGCCTCTGAATTTTACTGTTGGCATTCCACACGCTGGCGGATGACGTTCACCGGGAATACGCCATATCTGCACCCTGCCATCGGATCGCCACATTGTGTACCGTGATTCGTCACTATATAAAACGTTTTTTCAGTGTTCAATCGTCCAATGTTTCTGCTCCTTACACCAAGCGAGGCGTCGTTTGGCATTTACCGGCGTGATGTGTGGCTTATGAGCAGCCACTCGACCATGAAATCCAAGTTTTCTCACCTCCTGCCTAACTGTCATAGTACTTGCAGTGGATCCTGATGCAGTTTGGAAATACTGTGTGATGGTCTGGACAGATGTCTGCCTATTATACATTACGACCCTCTTCAATTGTCAGCGACCTCAGTCAGCCAACAGACGAGGTCGGCCTATACACTTTTGTGCTGCACATGTCCCTTCACGATTAGCCGAGCGGTCTAGGGTGCGACAGTCATGGACTGTGCGGCTGGTCCCGGCGGAGGTTCGAGTCCTCCCTCGGGCATGGGTGTGTGTGTTTGTCGTTAGGATAATTTAGGTTAAGTAGTGTGTAAGCTTAGGGACTGATGACCTTAGCAGTTAAGTCCTATATGTACAATGTCACGCACATTTCATTTCATTTGTCCCTTCACGTTTCCAGCCGTCCGAAGTGGCCGAGCGGTTCTAGGCGCTTTAGTCTGGAACCATGCGACCGCTACGGTCGCAGGTTCGAATCCTGCCTCGGGCATAGATGTGTGGGATGTCCTTAGGTTAGTTAGGTTTAATTAATTCTAAGTTCTAGGCGACTCATGACCTCAGAAGTTAAGTCCCATAGTGCTCAGAGCCATTTGAACCATTTCACGTTTCCACTTCACTATCACATCTGAAGAAGTAGACCTAGGGATGTTTACGAGTGTGGAAATCTCGTGTACAGACATATGACGCAACTGAGACCCAATCACCTGACCACGTTCGAAGTCAGCGAGTTCCGCGGAGTGCCCTATTCTGCTCTCTTATGATATCTAATGGAAAATGAGGTTGCTGATATTGAGCACCTGGCAGTAGGTGGCAGCACAATGCACATAATACGAAAAAGTAATTTTTAGGGGTGTCCGGACACTTTTGATCACGTAGTGTACAACTTTCTTCACCACAAGCCCTATTTATTTGTAAAATGTGATTTGTATCTGAAACGATACACGTTGCTATAGTTTTCGTTAACTTCTCAATTTCTATCCTGGTCACCAATGTACATGTTTAAAGGGAAGCATAAGCCTGGGAGACACACCTACACAATAAAATGTGTATGAGCGACACGTGGTACACATGGCATCATGAACAATGGAGATCCAAGGAAACACACGAATGGAATCAGTATGGTTTGAAATGGATAAACTGTACCCCTATAAGATGTTCACTGAAATTTGTAATGTTATGTGTATGACTGGGCAAGTCATGATCCTCCTCCACGCTGTTCCCACAGGGATGCTGTTTCCCGGTAACCCGTCGTGTTGTGTTCACATGAAACAGAAGGCTAACGTTAGCGACTCTCACAGTGTGAGCCGGTTCTCCACGAATTACCTAAATGTTAAGGACGACTTATCATGCAATCAGGAAATCCAGATTCGGGTTACAGTTAGTTATTACAGCTTCCAATGATTTATCGCCCATAATGTAATGGAGTATTGATCTGTTAGAATAGCATAAATCGAATTCGCCCTGCGATGACCTTTAGGTTGGATGCAGATTGGCCGGCCGCTGTGACCGAGCGGTTCCAGGCACTTCAGTCCGGTACTGCGCTGCTGCTACGGTCGCAGGTTCGAATCCTGCCTCGGGCATGAATATGTGTGATGTCCTTAGGTTAGTTAGGTTTAAGTAGTTCTACGTTCTAGGCGACTGATGACCTCAGATGTGTTGTAACGGCGACCGGAACAGTCGCGGGGTTGAAGTGACGGAACGCGGCGGGACAGGCGGAGCGGCCCGCGAACAACAACACAACGGGAGAGGACGGACACGACCAACGGAGGACCTTACGACAACAACAAGAACGGAACAACATAGTCAAGAAAACCAAACAAGACAACCACGTCCACTCGTAAAGGAAACACGAAAGTAAATGCCCTGTCTAAAGGGAGGCAATATGTCCTGAGACGTACGCGAGGTTAAACTGGCAGGCTGAGCGACGGGCAGGCGCTTAAGTACTCTATCGGGGGCGCCGCTATTGGCCGCTGTAACCACGTGTTCCACTGTGGCGCCCTCACTCTACATGTGGGCCAGGGGGCGCGCGCCGCCACAGGTTACCAGGTGTACCGGTATGAAATGAGCGTTAAGATACAAATGTGTCGATAGGGAACATTTGTTGTGAACGAGCCTTAATTCTTTTTGTTTGGTTAGTATGACATCTGTCAAAGATATTTAGTATACATCAAGTCATGGAACAAACAACATCATTTGTTTTAATCATGTTAACAATGTCGAATTTTGTACCAGAAAGTGATGATTTTCGGAAGGCATTAACTTTTTGTTTTAATTTGAAAAAAAAGTGCTGCAGAGTCGCATCGAATGCTTGTCGAGGCATATGGTGATCATGCTCTATCAGAAGCAACATGCAAAAGATGGTTTCAACGGTTCAGAAGTAATTATTTTGATGTAAGAAATGATGAACGTGGAAGACCATCAAAAAAGTTCGAAGACGCTTAATTTGCAAACAATTTTGGATGATGATGATACTTTGAGTCAGAAGCAAATGGCAGCAATGCTAAATGTTGCACAACCAACAATTTCTGGCCGTTTGAAAGCTATGGGAAAGATCCAAAAGTGTGGAAAATGGGTGCCACATGAATTTAATGAAATACAGATGGAAAACCGAAAAACCATTTGTCAAATTTTGCTTCAAAGACATGAAAGAAAATCAATTTTGCATCGAATTGTTACTGGCGATGAAAAATGGATTTATTTTAAGAATCATAAACGGGAAAAAGCATGGGTTAATCCAGGACAATCATCAACATCGACTGCAAAACCGAATCGATTCGGCAAGAAGACAATGCTCTGTGTTTGGAGGGATCAGAAAGGTGTGGGGTATCATGAGCTTCTAAAATCCGGTGAAACTGTGAATACTAATCGCTACAGACAACAAATGATCAATTTGAACTATGCATTGATCGAAAAAAGACCAGAATGGGCCAGAAGACATGGCAAAGTAATTTTTTTACACGACGATGCACCTGCACACAAAGCAAAACTGGTTCAGGATACAATCAAAACACTCGGCTGGGAGCTGCTACCCCACCCGCCGTATTCACCAGACTTGGCCCCTTCCGACTACCAATTGTTTTTTCAATGGGACGCGCATTGGCTGAGGAACACTTCGATTCCTACGAAGAAGTCGAAAATTGGGTGTCTGATTGGTTTGCTTCAAAAGACGAACATTTCTATTAGCGTGGAGTCCACAAATTGCCAGAAAGGTGTTCAAAATGTGTAGAAAGCAATGATCAGTACTTTGAATAAAATATTTTTACTTTTCAATTCAAAATTAGTGTTTCATTTTCACAAAAAAATGCTCATTTCACACCGGTACACCTGGTACGGCGCGATTGTGCAGAGACACCCAAGGGTCTTCGACGTCCATGACGTCTGGTGGGGATTCAAATTCCGCGACGCGCGGTTCCAGAAGATGTTAAGTCTCATAATGCTCAGAGCCATTTGAATTTGGTGCAGATTGTTTTTCAAAACAGTGAGTACAACCTATACTGCTAAACGAGAAGATAGAGATATGGAGA
This sequence comes from Schistocerca piceifrons, assembly GCF_021461385.2. Classification (NCBI taxonomy): domain Eukaryota; kingdom Metazoa; phylum Arthropoda; class Insecta; order Orthoptera; family Acrididae; genus Schistocerca; species Schistocerca piceifrons. The sequence continues at coordinate 237,213,525 of NC_060145.1, read as the reverse complement.
AACACACTGTAATTCTATTTTCTGGTGGGTGAGAATGTCGTTTATATGAATCAGTAATTTATTACGATTTTTTCGAAAACTTTTATGTAAAAGTAGTAGATCATCAATATGTATTCAAATAATGAACGTTAGAAACGGGACAGCTAACATTGCATAACCAGACGGAGAATTCTGTAAACTGTCGATAATATAACCGCTCATGGTTTAAGTACAGTTCGTGTATGCTTACAGAATGGACCGTTTGGAGTTCCTCATGAATGAATTCAGCAGGCGTTGCCTTCCTACGACAGAGTGTTGCTAGTACAATCAAAGATGTGGGAAAACAGCAGATATTTTAATTTCGGTAATGACGTTCGTATTGTCAAGATAGATTTGTACTCGTACATTCTGTACTGTATTATGATACATATTCTTAAATATTTGATAAGATACACAGTTCATCCAACTCCTAGGTAACATGCTTCAAACTACTATCTGCTCTCATACCTCGGTGGCAGCAGCGATTAGGTTGGATAGCGTTTATGTACAAACGCAAATAATACTGAAGACCAATCTTTTCGGATCATAATGCATTGCATATACCAATAAAACATTAATAACAAGATAAATCGAGTGGCCAGAAACAGTATGAAAAGCTTGCAAGAATGTTGCAGAGTAGTTATTAAGAAAAAATGCGATACGTGACGCCGTTTCCGAATTAATTAGCATTAAAGTTAGCCAGTCAGTCTGTTGATCCCGCAAATTCAGGCGGCCCACCAGATACTGTTAGTTCAGTTGTTCTTGTGGCATAGAGGAGACTGCTCGGACTTTGCCTTGGGTTTCACCCTTACTACCACCCAGAGTCCAATTTTTGTATCGCTCTCTTGTTCTGTTTTAGGGAACCAGACGAAGAGCACGTTTGGCGATACCGTCTTGGGAGGACCGCTCGAATTGGCTAACTTCAATTCTAATTAACTTGGAAACTTCCCAAAGTACCGAATTTGTTTTCTTAACAATTACTTCTCAGCACAACTTACCCTGCACCACCCTCACCAGCTTTTCAGAGCGTTTCTGACCACCCTCTAAGTCGACGGTGCAGGATCTGGCAACCCAGTCGAACGTATCTAGGAGTCTGGTTCTAAACTTTATCGAAAGCAGGAAGAAGACACTCTCACGTTAGGTAAGTTATTCCAATAGGCTGACTTGTTAGATCAAGCACGTTAAGCAACACTTCAAGAAATGTCCAGTTCAGTACGCTGAGAACAAAACTGTATGGGAGAAGAATGCTATAGAATTTCACTGTATTGAGAGAATTATTAACCTCACGAAAATAAAATAAAAATCACACAAAATTCCACATAACAAAGCGAAAATCATGAGCATTATACGCCGGATATTTCTTGGATGTCAGGTGTGCACACGTGATGCAGCGAGACCCTCTCACATGAGATAACAAACATCATGTCTTAAACAAACGCGGAAGGGGCGGCGCAAAACCTACGAACATTCAAGCTGAAAAAGCAAACTTGAACGCTGACCGACGCTCCAAACGGGATTACATCATCCAATACACTACACAGCCTTGTACAGGAAAATCGTCACACGAGCTCTTGGCGGCGGATTGTTTGGATATAGACATACCTCTAAGAAAGGTTACCATGCTGGAAAAAGCAAGTCTAGTGATAGGTCCAACATGCGAAAGTCTGCAGTCATGGACTGTGAGTGAGGCTGGTCCCGGCGGTTGTTCGAGTCCTCCCTCGGGCATGGGTGTGTGTGTTTATCCTTAGGATAATTTAGGTTAAGTAGTGTGTAAGCTTGGGGACTGATGACCTTAGCAGTTAAGTCCCATAAGATTTCACACACATTTGAACATTTTGCAAAACTCTAAGGGTCCTAACAGGGTCAGAAATTAAGTCCGAATGGTTTCAGAATTCATGTCAATGTTAATCGAACTGCTCACAGTGAAGGTCTTGTAATACATAAGAAGAACAAGATCAAGTTCAGATGAGATATGAGACGAAAAACCTAACTAAAGCCAGGCTACAAAACTTTTTACGCAATTCCCATGTATTGTGAAATCTTATCAAGTCGATGCACTACTAGTTGCCAAACTTACCCTGATGACGTCAGCCTGACTAAAAAAGAATGGCAAATATTCCATTCTATTCCATTTCATTACGGCAGATGCAGCAACAATAGATAAATGATTGAAGTGAGTGAACAGTTGCTGTTGCAATTATACAATTGTTTTATTAATTCCAATTACTCCTTTCACACAGTTAACGCATCACCGGATTGGATCAACAAGAAAGTGCTTACTACTCAGACACGTGAACCTAGCAAGCACCGGATGTAATATCGCTAAAAGGGGATTAAATTTCCCCAGCGTTAACTTTCCGTTCATGACAAGCGAGTTTACCGCCGCTGTTTCACATGGCAACCGGGTCCCATACTTAACGCTTTCTGCGTTCAACCAAAAAAGGTTTTAAAGTTTTTTTAAAATTTATTCACCTATCGATATTAGATTCCCTGACTGCTAGTTTTGTGTTCAAATGGTTCAAATGGCTCTGAGCACTATGGGACTTAACATCTTAGGTCATCAGTCCCCTAGAACTTAGAACTATTTAAACCTAACTAACCTAAGGACATCACACACATGCATGCCCGAGGCAGGATTCGAACCTGCGACCGTAGCGGTCGCATGGTTCCAGACTAAAGCGCCTAGAACCGCTCGGCCACACCGGCCGGCGCTAGTTTTGTGTGTCTGAGCTGTAATTATTTCCTCACTTTTCCAGTACGATGAGGCGCTAACTGCATGGAACGAGTCACTCGAATTAATAAAACAATTACCTAATTGCAACAGAGACTGTTCACTCATTTGAATCAAAGATGCTGAAATCAGCAATTTATAAATCGTTATTGGTTCTCAGACGTAATGGCCAGGAAAGAACTAGGCATTAACATCATAGCAATCACACAGAAGCTGATAAAACTTAATTGGGAACCCAAATTACACGCCACTAAAACAGCGCTTAGAGAACTGAATGTGAAGCAGTTGTGTCGCTTGCAGAAATTATTTTACATATTACGTATTTTCTAGATTACTCGTATATCACATTACAGAAATGCATCTTTCACGTTCAGGGAATATTGGAACCATCCTAGTGACAACAGAGATACATTTCTTTCAACGTTTCCTTTGAAATACAGACACTACATGTAGTGGTGGAGCTGGGATTGAAGAACACGTTAGTTCTTTGCTGAGACGTATTTGTGAACACCCACAAGGTCGTTGTGAAAAATTGAGACTGTTCAAAAGACTCTATGAAACACTCGAGCTCCAACGTAACAGTCCACCAATGAATCTTGCGTGAAGCTCAAGTATGGAAGTGAGGAAGTAAGAACCGGGCAGTAATTAATAAAACTTAATAGACGGCAAATTGCGGCTTGAGTGTATGCGTACCCAAAGACGAAATACACTATGCGAACAAACGTATCAGGACACCATCCATCGATAATGCTGGAATTCAATACGGTGTTGGCCCACCTTAGCCTTCATGACCGCTTCAACTCTCGCAGGCATACGTTCCATCAGGTGCTGGAAGCTTTCTTGGGGAATGGCAGCTCATTCTTCACGGAGTGCTGCTTGAGGAGAGGTATCGATGTCGGTCGGTGAGGCCTGGCACGAAGTCGGCGTTCCAAAACATTCCAGAGGTGTTCTATAGGATTCAGGTCAGGACTCTGCGTAGGCCAGTCCATTACAGGGATGTTATTGTCGTGTAACCACTCCGCTACAGGCCGTGCATTATGAACAGGTGCTCGATCGTGTTGAAAAATGCAATCGCCATCCACGAATTGCTCTTCAACGGTGGGAAGCAAGAAGGTGCTTAAAACATCAATGTAGGCCTGTGCTGTGATTGTGCCACGCAAAACAACATGGGGTGCAAGCCCCCTCCATGAAAAACAGGACTACGCCGTAACACCACCGCCTCCGAATTTTACTGTTGGCATTACACACGCTGGAAGATGACGTTCACCGTGCATTAGCCATACCCACACCTTGCCATCGGATCGCCACATTGTGTACCGTGATTCCTCACTGCACACAACGTTTTTCCAATGTTTACGCTCCTTACACCAAGCGAGGCGTCGTTTTGCATTTACCGTCGCGATGTGTGGTTATGAGCAGCCGCTCGACCATGAAATCCAAGTTCTCTCACCTCCAGCATAACTGTTGTAGTTTGGAACACCTGTGTGTTGTTCTGGATAGATGCCTGCCTATTACACATTACAACCCTCTTCAACCGTCGGCGGTCTCTGTACGCTTTTGTGCCGTACGTGTCCCTTTCCGTTTCCACTTCACTATTACACCGGAAACAGTGGACCTAGGGATGTTTAGGAGTGTGGAAATCTCTCGCACAGGCGTGTGACACAAGTAACACTCAAACACCTGACCACGTTCGAAGTCCGTGAGTTCCGCGGAGCGCCCCATTCTGTTCTCTCACAATGCCTAATGACTACTGAGGTCGCCGATATGGAGTACCGGGCAGTAGGTAGCAGCACAATTCACCATAATATGAAAAACATATGTTTTTGGGGTTGTCCGGATACTTTTGATCACATAGTGAAGAATACTTATATGTGGATGATGATTCATATCCCTTGTTACATCCAGAGCGCAAAAAAATATTATACAAGAATTTTCCCTCGAGTTTGAAGAAAGTCTGAAACTTAAAAGTAAATTATAATCTGGGCACAGTTGTGGTTTCTAAGTTTCTCAGATAATGTATTTTCTACTGCACAAATCAGAAAGTACAGTTTCAAAAAGAAGCTAGCGATCGGGAAAGAATTTTGGATTTTAATGAAAGTGGCTTTCAAATATACAAAGAGCCAGGACAAGCCTCTTCAGTCAATGTAAATCGAATTGCAGTGACTTGAGTTTCAAACAATACAGCTAAGGAGAAAATTTTATATTTTGAAAATCATACTGGCGAGTCAGCCAAAGAAGACAGTTTGGCGAGCAGAAACCTAGTCAGAAAGAGGCGGAAGGAAGCCCAGAGAAAAAGAAGAAGCGTTAAGTCTAGTGCTCAGATCAAAAATTCGGATTCGAATACCAGTTGGATACAAATTTTTAATTTGTGACTACATATTCATAACTACTTAAACAATGTTCTTGGTTAACTAAACAATACAACCACTTGGGCGTTTGTCTAAGTTGTTGGTTTTATTTACGTCGATGGTGTCGACTACGTTACGATCTTCATCGCAACTTTTCTCTACATAGTGGGAAAACACGAGAATTTCATTTAGTGTGTGATTAGTAGTATAAAGTACACGAAATACACTTTGAAACGTATAACTGTCAGTTTTTGGGCGTCTGTCTAAGTTGTTGGTTTTATTTACGTCGATGGTGTCCACTACGCTACGATCTTCATCGCCATTTTTCTGTACACAATGGGATCATTATCATCATCATCATCATCATTTAAGACTGATTATGCCTTTCAGCGTTCAGTCTGAAGCATAGTCCCCCTTATAAAATTCCTCCATGATCTGCTATTCAGTGCTAACATTGATGCCTCTTCTGATGTTAACCCTATTACTTCAATAGCATTCTTAACTGAATCCAGGTACATTCTCCTTGGTCTACCCCGACTCCTCTTACCCTTTACTGCTGAATTCATGAGTCTCTTGGGTAACCTTGCTTCTCCCATGCGTGTAACATGCCCCCACCATCTAAGCCTGTTCGCCCTCACTGCTACATCTATAGAGTTCATTCCCAGTTTTTCTTTGATTTCCTCATTGTGAACATCCTCCTGCCATTGTTCCCATTTACTAGTACCTGCAATCTCCTAGCTACTTTCATATCCGTAACCTCAACCTTATTGATAAGGTAACCTGAATCCACCCAGCTTTCGCTCCCATACAACAAAGTTGGTCGAAAGATTGAACGGTGCACAGATAACTTAGTCTTGGTACTGACTTCCTTCTTGCAGAAGAGAGTAGATCGTAGCTGAGCGCTCACTGCATTAGCTTTGCTACACCTCGCTTCCAGTTCTTTCACTATGTTGCCACCCTGTGATAATATGCATCCTAAGTACTTGAAACCGTCCACCTGTTCTAACTTTGTTCCTCCTATTTGGCACTCAATCCGTTCATATCTCTTTCCCACTGACATTACTTTCGTTTTGGAGATGTTAATCTTCATACCATAGTCCATACATTTTTGATCTATCTCTGAAATATTACTCTGCAAACTTTCAATCGAATCTGCCATCACAACTAAGTCATCCGCATATGCGAGACTGCTTATTTTGTGTTCACATATCTTAATCTCACCCAGCCAGTTGATTGTTTTCAACATACGATCCATAAATAATATGAACAACAGTGGAGACAGGTTGCAGCCTTGTCATACCCCTGAAACTACTCTGAACCATGAACTCAATTTACCGTCAACTCTAACTACTGCTTGACTATCTATGTAAAGACCTTTAGTTGCTTGAAAAAGTTTGCCTCTATTCCATAATCTCGTAGAACAGACAATAGCTTCCTTCTAGGAACCCGGTCATATGCCTTTTCTGGATCTATAAAGCATAGATACAATTCCCTGTTCCATTCGTAACACTTCTCCATTATTTGCCGTAAGCTAAAGATCTGGTCCTGACAACCTCTAAGAGGCCTAAACCCACACTGATTTTCATCCAATTTGTCCTCAACTAATATTCACACTTTCCTTTCAACAATACCTGAGAAGATTTTACCCACAACGCTGATTAAAGAGATACCTCTCAATGGGAAAACATAAGAATTTCATTCAGTGTGTGACTAGTAGTATAGCGTACACGAAATACACTTTGAAACTTGTAACTGTTCGTTAAGCAGAGGAAGTTGAATATATAAATACAGGAATTTGCTGAAACTGCGAACTATCAACCATTTATTCTTGTTGTTATTGTTATGCAGCCTGGAGTGGGAAGTCTTAAGGGACGGAGGACGAGTTTAGGAGAATAATATCGACAGTCATTTGGGTCTAAGCAGTGAAACAACAGTAAAAGCTTTGAGGTAGGACTCATCCATGTGTAAACCTGGAGTCTTCCGAATAAACTGCAGTTACTACTAACCTTTTCAACACCTCTCCCGGACGAGACGCGAATACTGCAACATACGTTCAGTTATCAGAACGTGTACAGGAACTGAAGCTGGCGCACTTTCCAAGGGATATATATCTGAATTACGAGCAGAGATTCCCAGAATTGTGAAAAAATAATTAAAATCATTACTTTCGCTTGCGATATTTCTTTAGGAACGCTGTAATTTGCGTTAAAAAGCTTTTTTATAATTTGAATCCGGCGGACAAATGCCCCACGTTCTAATTTAATTCAGTAATCACGCGTTCACGCCAACGCCTGTTGTAGCGACCATTTTACAGCTCTGTTAATTACTGTGTAACTGGAGCGTACACCTACCAGGAAGCGACGCTTTCATTTTGTGCTGTAGTATGCTTAGATCGCCCTTCCGCTTAGTGGAAGTCAGAAAATTGGCCGTGGTGAGGCAATATTATTTGCGTCAGTTCGACACCGTGTAGTTAGTGTTCAACTGATTTCCTGTTGCCAATTGTCTAAAAGCTTGTACAAATGTATTTTCTTGTTACTGACAAAGTTCTGACAGGCTGCAGCATCAGTATTGTTTTCTTTCCATATCTTTTGGTTTCCGTCTGTTCATTCCGCACTCCGTCTTAGTGTATGAAGGCAACTCAACTCAGGAATACGGAAGCAAATAGGGAATACTGCACTGAAAGCAGTGAAAGATTTTCATGCAATTTCATAAGACTATACATACCTGTTGTTCTTGTTGTGGTCTTAAGACTGGTTTGATGCAGCTCTCATGCTATTATATCCTTCATTTCTGACTAATTACGACAAGCCACATCCTTCCGAACCTGCATACTGTTTCATCTCTTGGTCGCCCTCTGCGATTTTTCCCCCTACACTTCCCTCCAGTAGTAAATTCGTGATCCATTATGTCTTAGAAGTGGCCTACCATCCGATACATTCTTCTAGTCAGGTTGTGCCTCAAATTTCTTTGCTCCCCACTTATATTTAGTATTTACGCAATCTACCCCTCTTATCTTCAGCATTATTTTGTAGCACCACATCTCAGAAGCATCCATTCTCATCTTGTCTAAACTGTTTATCGTTCTTGGTTCACTGGCATACATGGCTACATTCCACACAAACACTTTCTTAAAAGACTTCCGGACTCTTAAATCTAGACTTTACGTTGGCAAATTTCACTTCTTCAGAAACGCTTTTCTTGCCTTTGCCAGTCTATATTTTCATTCCTCTCTATTTCGGCCATCGTCAATTATTTTGCTGCCCAAACAGCAAAACTCATCTACTAGTTTAAGTTCCTTGAGTATCACCTGATTTAATTCGACTACATTCCGTTATCCTCTCTTTGCTTTGTTGATTTGCGTCTTATATTCTTCTTTCATGACACTGTACATTCATTCAACTGCTTCCAAGTCCTTTGCTGTCTCTGAACAGAATTACAAAGTCATCTCCAAGATTTTATTTCATCTCCCTAAACTGTAATTCCTACTCCAAATGTTTCCTTTGTTTCTTTTATTCCTTGCTCAATGCACACATTGAACAACATAGGGGAAGGCTACAACACTGTCTCACTCTCTTCCCAACCACTGCTTCCCTCTCATGCCCCTCAGCTCTATCAACTGCCGTATGGTTTCTGTACAAATTGTAAATAGCCTTTCTCTCCCTGTATTTTAACCGTGCTATCCTCAGAATTTCACAGAGAGTATTCCCGTCAACATTGTTAAAAGCTAAGCCTACGAATGCTATAAACATGGGTTTGCCTTTCCTTAACCTATGTTCTAAGAGAAGTCGTAGGGCCAATATTGGGTCGCCTGTTCCTACATTTCTCCAGAATCCAAACTGAAGTTGCACGAGATCAGCTTATGTTAGTTTTCCCATTCTTCTGTAAGCAAGTCGTCTTAGTATTTTGCAACAGTGACTTAGTACATTGATAGTTTGATAATATTCACACCTCTCAACACCTGCTTTCTTTGGAATTTGAATTATATTTTTCAAGAAGTATGAGGGTACTTCGCCCGTGTCATACATCTTGCTCACCAGATGGAAGAGTTTTGCCGCCGTTAACTCTCCCATGGCGATCAATCGTTGTAACGGAATGTTATCTACTCCCAGGACCTTGATTAGACTTAGGTGTGTCAGTGCTCTGTCATATTCTTCGCGCAGTAACATGTCTCCCTTTTCATTTTCATCTATGTCCTCTTCTACTTCTTTAATATTGCCCTTAAGTACGTCTCCCTTGTACAGTCTCTCTCAATCTTTCAGCCTTCCCTTCTTTGCTTAAGACTGGTTTTCCATCTAAGGTCTTGATATTCAGCTGCTTCAGTATCTACATAAATACCTCGCAAGCCACTGAACATGGCATGACTGCCGGTACATCCGTACCAGTAGTGGAAAGTTGGGTGAAACCGGATATGCAGCCGGCCGCGGTGGCTGTGCGGTTCTAGGCGCTGCAGTCCGGAACTGCGGGACTGCTACGGTCGCAGGTTCGAATCCTGCCTTGGGCATGGATGTGTGTGATGTCCTTAGGTTAGTTATGTTTAAGTAGTTCTAAGTTCTAGGGGACTGATGACCTAAGATGTTAAGTCCCATAGTGCTCAGAGCCATTTTTTAACCCGGATATGCAGGTCAACAAGGTGGTGTTGGTCAAACAGGATACCTCCAGATTTGTGTGACAAGAGTTGGCACTGGTCTGACTACAGAACCACTAGGAGCCGCCATTTCTGGGACTTGCAGATATTCGTCATTAAAGGGCATCTATTCCTTTCCGTTCTTGAGCTTTTTAATATTTATGCTGAAATTCGGTGTTGCCGATTCTTGGAGCAGAGGTTTGAAGAGCAATGTTACCTGACAGTTAATTTCTATAATTAAGTATGTTTTTCAGTGGATTTCAAAGTTGTATTATGCATATATTGTGAATACTAACTTTCCAATGCCACCTATTGTTCGATTTTGCACTGTGGGGCAAAACAGTGTACACCTAGTGGGGCAAAGCTGGGCCAACTCGGTTTTACCACCACTCTTCAAAGAAGTAAACACAACTACAAGGCTAAACACCGCAATGGCAAGCATCGAAAGCTGAAACATTTAAAGATGTTTTAATTTGAAACCAAAGTGCTCCAAGACAAGGTTTCTCTGTCTTCTACAACCGCAAAATTTCCAGAATCACGGGATGAAATGGTAACTGTTGCTGGGACTTTGGAAATGATATCCAGCAAATTGATTGTGGCTGATGAAACTACTGGTACGCATCGTCATTCCCTGTGTCTCCAAAGTTTCTAATGTCTCTTGCAAAGGTTGAATTGGTAGAAAGCGCACAGAAAATCACCAACAGAAAGACAAAGAGCAAAATAGAAATACTGACCTCCTCTCCACACAAAAATGATTTGGAAGCTAAAGAAAAAGCCAGGAAACGCAAAACGAAAACTCTTTAAGGGAAAAAAGTAAAAGGGCACAGTAATAAAAAGAGTGAATATGCAAGTGGAGAGACTACGCCACGTCAAAAAAAAAAAGAAAATGGAAAAACGATATTCTTCCTTTTTATCAGGCGAATAAGATTCCGACGAAGATTGCATATTTTTTAGTAGGCTGCGTTCGCTCACGTTATTGAAGGAAGGATGGCTCCAGTGTTTGTCTCGTCGTGCTGGACTTGTGAATCATATTCTAATGATGAGGAAAGTTTCGGCGATATTTTTTAGTAACATGTGTATTTGTTTCTAATTAAGACACTGCGCTACAATTTTGTAAAAGCTTTTGGGACGATGTTTTATGACTCTAAGATGATACTTAAAGTGTTTTTCATTCTAATTTCAAATCTGATTTTGATTTTCCTCTATAATGCCAGATTTTTGTACAAATACCGTCGGAAGTTTTAGCTAAATTCACACTTTTATTCTGACAGTTAACATTTTTCAGTTGCGTTAAAAATTATTTTGTAACCTTGTGTAGAATCGCTACACACTTCACTAGAGTAGAGAGTCGTATATGTTCACCTAAAATGCAAATAATTACAAAAACACAATAAATGTATGACAATTTGATTTCCATTCACTGGTTTCATTGCATCAAATTCTTCCTGACGAGGGACGGGACTTGTCTTCTTTGAGTGTGTCCCATCACCAGTGCTATCTCTTTTTAGCGCAATACAGTAGTCTGCCGTCATGTTTCTCACGAAAGTATTAATGTCCTTTCTTTGCTTAGCAATTATGTAGCTATCACAAACGTAACAGAATATGTTTCGGTTATTCAAACACTTGTGAAAATGTACTTCTATGAAACTGCAAAACTCTACAACTATCACCTCATAACACCATAGTAGGTCAACAACGAATTATAAAATTTCCTGACTGACAGTCAGATGAGTGAGACAAGTGAGCCCAACTACCCCATCTTATTGACATAATATTTCCCTTATTTGCAATAAAATTTCTCTTTGTAGAACTTACATTTGAATGAAAAATTAGTTTACTTGATTTGTGACAAAATATTCATAAAAGCAAAAACTAATAACAGGTCTAAAATCCACGCGGAAAAGTACTTCAGGAACAATGAAAATTACACAAAAATAAAAAATCATGTTGTGTAGTGGTACTGAGAATTTTAGCTAGGTTAGTGTTATATTTTGAAAATTTTCCTGTTAAAAACCATGTATACCCCATGGGTCGAGCAAAAGGTGGTATTTTTATACAAAATAAGGTTATTATTTTGTTGAGGTGGTTTTCTTGTCACTAAAACCGGATTAATACTATGTTGTTGAAAATAAAAACATCTGCATAACCTTAATGTGCAGACTTGTTGATCTCTAATAACAAATTATATGAATAAAAAGTTGAGATACCAGGTTCTGTCCCACTTTTCCCTGTCGTCGTTTCCTTTCTTATACCATTTGCCTCTGGAATGAGAAAAAATAACTCTATATGTCTCTATAAGCGACATAATTTCTTTTATCTTATTCTCATGATCTAGCCAAGACACAGTCGAAACAATATTAACACTTATCTGTACAGTTGTGAAACAATTATTAATTTCAACAAAACTTGTGTAATTCCAACACTTTTAACATCGACCTAAAATCTCCGAACAATTACTAAACAGAGAAATGTAAATTAAATTTTATGTTAACGCTGTGATGTACTGCTCATTAATAGGCTTGAGAAAGCGGATGGAATCGGTTTCACTAAGTTAAACACATGAAGTGCTGACTTAGAATATTATACGTTATTCATTATTGTAATTTTTACGGGGGTGGACACTGTGCATGTGACGACCAGACCACAAATTCAGCAGTCTGCCTGCTTTGAGCGTAAATTGTCGAAGTAGCTAGGACACAACGGTCCTTTATATTTAGAACACATGCGTTTAGTATTTTTAGTACGCACTGTTGTGGCATCTATTCGCATTCTTGATGTCCATTAGTTTCGGCCAATGACATGGAGTCGGACATCCTGAGCCGCTCTGGAAACGGATCTCGTTTTTTTTTGTTGGTGGTGTGGCTGATGGTCTCCTTCTCTTTGTTGGGGGCCTTTTCAAGCTTTCCTATGTTTATAAGACATCTGGCTACCGAAGCTTTGAAGTCAATGTGTCGAACTTCGTTCCCAGCCTGCCGATGCAGATGCCAACAGTCTACCATAGTCAATGGAATGGAAGAAAATGTGCAAGTACCATCTCCTGTTTCGACGTTTGTGGGCATGTAATGCCAGGAATTGACCCAAAACACTTCCCACATGACTGTCGTAGCACTATAAAAAAGAGCCATTGGATACTATTTTCTTCTCCTTTTTGCTCCAGCGTACAATTTGGCATATCGGTTGCATAGTCATACAAGCTGAAGCGGCATGAATGCACGAATTGCCAAACCATTTGGAGATTGTAGTGACACAACGTTCTTAAATTACGTTCTGAAACTGACAGAAACGAAAATGACACAAAGAGGTCGCTCACTGGAAATACCCAATGATAATCACTAAAATGTTTCAATAATCGATAATGCGCAGTTAATCACGTTGTCAGTTGCGACTTTGATCGGGAAAGTGCCACACAACGGTCAGAGTCCAGTAAGACCTGTAATGCACGATGTCCATTTGAATGGGCAGATACAATGCGTTACAGAAACTACAAAAATATAAAAACTATAAAAATTTGATAACTATATAGCAGTACCACGAGACAACAAATGTAGAAGTATTTACCAACCTTGATGAACGCCCACAGAAACAGCCACGAGTAATAGTAGATGCTGCCGATCGTTTTTGCTTCATGCTCGCCATCTTAGCTAGCACTGTGCTGCGCGAGCACTTGCAAGTCAAGTGTTCAGCAGAAACTACCTAGGGAACATCACCAGTCGAGCAAGGCCACTACAGTGGACTGAGAGTGTTTTCACACTTAGGACTAATTCCAAACACCACAAAAATGGCTAATGGCAGCTGTCCATTGCAGTGGACATGGTGCACAACAAGTTTAAGACAGGTCAATTTTGCAACATATATGGAGGGCGAAAGGTGGGTTGGTATTCCACCGACGTTCGGCGTCTCCACACAACGCTGTTCATTGGGGCTCAGTTCGAAGGAGGGCTCATCACTGAAGACAATTCTACTTCGTTCAATGAGATTCCAGGTCGAAGACGTGTCTGAAGACGCCCCGGACAATGGTCGGATATCAGCCTGACTTTTACCACCCATACTGCCCGACAAGCAGGAGTGATGGGTTGCAAGTGCCATTTATTTGCACAGCAGGACCAATATGGTTGTTGTCCCCCACATCCTAACAGCTCAGCGGTACGTCGACGATAGTCTACGCAACTTTTTGTTGCCATTTATGGCAAGGCTTCCTGGGTTTGCATTTCCGTAAGATAGAGCCGAGCCCCCCCCCATGCCCCCCCCCCCCCACACGGCGAGAGATTCTACTGCTTGTCATCATGCTTGCCAATCTCTATTTTTGTCAGCAAGGCCTCCAGATCTCTCCCCAATTGAGAACATTTAGTTCATTATAGGCAGGACACTCAAACCACCTCGGGATTCCGACTAAAGCGCCAATTGGACAGAATTTCTCATGATATCCCTCAGAAGGATATCCAATGCCAAACCGAATAACTGCTTGCATAAGGATCAGAGGTGGACTAAAGCGTTATTGTCTTGATTAATTTGCAAAACTCTTTCCATTGAATAAATCATCCAATTTTTCTGATATTCTAATAATTTTTTTGTCTCTTAATGGACGTTACATCTACCGATTTTCATCCTGTTCGGATAATTCCTTCGAGGCGTCGTTCTTTTTTGTCTTAGAGTGTATTTTGTTTGGTGAAAGTGTATTTGTAACGTACTGATGTTAAATAAAATAACTTTTAAATTGACTTCCACTTGTGCGCAAACCCCAGCGCAAAGCCCATTCACCTAAACTCAACACTATTGAATAATTGATTAGCGACTCCATGGAGTGCTGTGTGCACAATGACCATATATATTGTTGTTGTTGTTGTTGTGGTCTTCAGTCCTGAGACTGGTTTGATGCAGCTCTCCATGCTACTCTATCCTGTGCAAGCTTCTTCATCTCCCAGTACCTACTGCAGCCTACATCCTTCTGAATCTGCTTAGTGTATTCATCTCCTGGTCTCCCTCTACGATTTTTACCCTCCACGCTGCCCTCCAATACTAAACTGGTGACCCCTCGATGTCTCAGAACATGTCCTACCAACCGATCCCTTCTTCTAGTCAAGTTGTGCCACAAGCTCCTCCCCAATTCTATTCAATACCTCCTCATTAGTTATGTGATCAACCCATCTAGTCTTCAGCATTCTTCTGTAGCACCACATTTCAAAAGCTTCTATTCTCTTCTTGTCTAAGCTATTTATCGTCCACGTTTCACTTCCATACATGGCTACACTCCATACAAATACTTTCAGAAACGACTTCTTGACATTTAAATCTATACTCGATGTTAACAAATTTCTCTTCTTCAGAAACGCTTTCCTTGCCATTGCCAGTCTTCATTTTATATCCTCTCTACTTCGACCATCATCAGTTATTTTGCTCCCCAAATAGCAAAACTCCTTTACTACTTTAAGTGTCTCATTTCCTAATCTAATTCCCTCAGCATCACCCGACTTAATTCGACTACATTCCATTATCCTCGTTTTGCTTTTGTTGATGTTCATCTTATACCCTCCATTCAAGACACTGTCCATTCCGTTCAACTGCTCTTCCAAGTCCTTTGCTGTCTCTGACAGAATTACAATGTCATCGGCGAACCTCAAAGTTTTTATTTCTTTTCCGTGGATTTTAATACCTACTCCGAACTTTTCTTTTGTTTCCTTTACTGCTTGCTCAATATACATATTGAATAACATCGGGGATAGGCTACAACCCTGTCTCATTCCCTTCCCAACCACTGCTTCCCTTTCATGTCCCTCGACTCTTATAACTGCCATCTGTTTTCTGTACAAATTGTAAATAGCCTTTCGCTCTCTGTATTTTCCCCTGCCACCTTCAGAATTTGAAAGAGAGTATTCCAATCAACATTGTCAAAAGCTTTCTCTAAGAGTACAAATGCTAGAAACGTAGGTTTGCCTTTCCTTAACCTAGCTTCTAAGATAAGTCGTAAGGTCAGTATTGCATCACGTGTTCCAACATTTCTACGGAATCCAAACTGATCTTTCCCGAGGTCGGCTTCTATCAGTTTTTCCATTTGTCTGTAAAGAATTCGTGTTAGTATTTTGTAGCTGTGACTTATTAAACTAATAGTTGGGTAATTTTCACATCTGTCAACACCTGCTTTCTTTGGGATTGGGATTATTATATTCTTCTTGAAGTCTGAGGGTATTTCGCCTGTCTCATACATCTTGCTCACTAGATGCTAGAGTTTTGTCAGGACTGGCTTTCCCAAGGTTGTCAGTAGTTCTAATGGAATGTTGTCAACTCCGGGAGCCTTGTTTCGACTCAGGTCTTTCAGTGCTCCGTCAAACTCTTCCTGCAATATCATATCTCCCATTTCATCTTCATCTACATCCTCTTCCATTTCCATAATATTGTCCTCAAGTACATCGCCCTTGTATAGGCCCTCTATATACTCCTTCCACCTTTCTGCTTTCCCTTCTTTGCTTAGAACTGGGTTTCCATCAAAGCGCTTGATATTCATGCAAGTAGTTCTCCTTTCTCCAAAGGTCTCTTTAATTTTCCTGTAGGCAGTATGTATCTTACCCCTAATGAGATAAGCCTCTACATCCTTACATTTGTCTTCTAGCCATCCCTTCTTAGCCATTTTGCACTTCCTGTCGATATCATTTTTGAGACGTTTGTATACCTTTTTGTCTGCTTCATTTACTGCATTTTTATATTTTCTCCTTTCATCAATTAAATTATTTCTTCTGTTACCCAAGGGTTTCTACTAGCCCTCGTCTTTTTACCTATTTGATCCTCTGCAGCCTTCACTATTTCATCCCTCAAAGCTATCCATTCTTCTTCTACTGTATTTATTTCCCCCATTCCTGTCAATTGTTCCCTTATGTTCTCCCTGAAACTCTGTACAATCTCTGGTTCTTTCAGTTTATCCAGGTCCCATCTCCTTAAATTCCCACCTTTTTGCAGTTTCTTCATTTTTAATCTACAGTTCATAACCAATAGATTGTGGTCAGAGTCCACATCTGCCCCTGGAAATGTCTTACAATTTAAAACCTGGTTCCTAAATCTCTGTCTTACCATTATATAATCTATCTGATACCTTTTAGTATCTCCAGGGTTCTTCCATGTATACAACCTTCTTTGAAGATTTCTGAATAAGTTATGCTCTGCGCAAAATTCTACCAGGCGGCTTCCGCTTTCATTTCTTAGCCCCAATCCATATTCACCTACTATGTTTCCTTCTCTCCCTTTTCCTACTGACGAATTCCAGTCACCCATGACTATTAAATTTTCATCTCCCTTCACTACCTGAATAATTTCTTTTATCTCATCATACATTTCATCAATTTCTTCGTCATCTGCAGAGCTAGTTGGCATATAAACGTGTACTACTGTAGTAGGCGTGGGCTTCGTGTCTATCTTGGCCACAATAATGTGTTCTCTATGCTGTTTGTAGAAGCTTACCCGTACACCTATTTTTTTACTCATTATTAAACCTACTCCTGCATTATCCCTATTTGATTTTGTATTTATAACCCTGTATTCACCTGACCAGAAGTCTTGTTCCTCCTGCCACCGAACTTCACTAATTCCCACTATATCTAACTTTAACCTATCCATTTCCCTTTTTAAATTTTCTAACCTACCTGCCCGATTAAGGGATATGACATTTCACGCTCCGATCCGTAGAACGCCAGTTTTCTTTCTCTTGATAACAACGTCCTCTTGAGTAGGCGTGGGCTTCGTGTCTATATGTTAAATTAAAAGGAAGGTCAGCGTTGGTCGTAATATTGATGTTTTATTGATAGCAGAATCGATTTTCGATCGCATAGTGATCATCTTCGGTGGTGTACACTGTAACTCAGTTATTGTGATCGCTTCTCAGTTTTGGTTATGTGTACACTATGCGATCGAAAATCGGTTCTGCTGTCAATAAAACATCAATATTACGACCAACGCTGACCTTCCTTTTAATCTATTGAATAATGACTTAATATCACGTTACATTCAAACGGTAAAGCCACAACAGACGCCATGCCTAGGAACCGTTGTTCTCCTTTGTTGTAATAAATAAACAAACACCCTCTGGAAGTAAACATTGTTATTACTGACTACCGTTTCAATCTGCACTGCAGATCACCTACTCAGTCAGTTCCATTTCATATGGTTTTACTCTTGGAATGCCCAGGCATGTTATCAGTATGTGAGTCGCATTGAATCACATTATTTTACTGTTACGAGGATGTGTGCGTGTAATTGTAGTCTCTGGGGACTCAGTGGCAAGGTTATCAGCGCCCATACAAAAATTAGTAGGAAATAATGTGGTCAAACAATGAGCAGTAAGCCTATAGAATTACGTTCACTCATTCCGAACCTCAATCACGGTCACCCACACAACCACACTATGTCACATCTCTTAAGATAACGTAAGATCGCGAAACGTGCTAAAACTATAATCAGAATACAAGAAAGACAAGAACTAAAGGAACTACACGGGGAAATATTACTGGCAGACTACTCAAAAAAATGTGGATGAGCCAGCCACTCTGATAACATCAAAAATGTCTCCATAAAATTTTAGAAAACAAGTCAGATAATTTACGAAAAGTCGGACAAGTCACAAAAAGTACTACCATATTCGTTTGATTACAGTATCAATTGAAATAAAGAGAGAATCTGACGCCAAATCAGCTGCCCCCGGTGTGGAAAATTTCACCTCGAACGTTGGGGCAGAAATGTTGTCAATATTATTACGCAGAATCATCTATTTAAATATTTAATATCAGAAACAAAGTACCATAACAGCTGGAACGCTGATGCATTACTTACGCGGAAAGAGCGCTGATATGGTAATGGTCCAACACGACATGTTAAAACGTGCCCAAAATTTTTTTATTCCAGAAGAATACACCAAAAGAAAGGCCCTGCCAAAATCTTAGCTGCCAAGACGTACTGAAAGTACTTTTTAAAAATACTGAAAACTGGCAAATTCAAAGCTCGCCATACGTCTGGAGAAATAAATACCCCCTACCGTAGCTGTAGCAGACTGCGCATGAGCAACATAGAGGCAAATTAGCTTGGTTGACAGCCCATGAGTAAACAGATTAACACGCCTCGGCGCAGTCGTAATTTGTAATGCGAATTTCAGCTTTCATTGACAGTCTGAAACAACAGTGCGCAATTACTATTCTCTCAAATTTCAACTCATTTAATATTCATACGAGGGCAGTTCAATAAGTAATGAAACACATTTTTTTCTCGGCCAATTTTGGTTGAAAAAACCGGAAATTTTTTGTGGAATATTTTCAAACATTCCCGCTTCGTCTCGTATAGTTTCATTGACTTCCGACAGGTGGCAGCGCTGTACGGAGCTGTTAAAATGGCGTCTGTAACGGATGTGCGTTGCAAACAACGGGCAGTGATCGAGTTTCTTTTGGCGGAAAACCAGGGCATCTCAGATATTCATAGGCGCTTGCAGAATGTCTACGGTGATCTGGCAGTGGACAAAAGCACGGTGAGTCGTTGGGCAAAGCGTGTGTCATCATCGCCGCAAGGTCAAGCAAGACTGTCTGATCTCCCGCGTGAGGGCCGGCCGTGCACAACTGTGACTCCTGCAATGGCGGAGCGTGCGAACACACTCGTTCGAGATGATTGACGGATCACCATCAAACAACTCAGTGCTCAACTTGACATCTCTGTTGGTAGTGCTGTCACAATTGTTCACCAGTTGGGATATTCAAAGGTTTGTTCCCACTGGGTCCCTCGTTGTCTAACCGAACACCATAAAGAGCAAAGGAGAACCATCCGTGCGGAATTGCTTGCTCGTCATGTGGCTGAGGGTGACAATTTCTTGTCAAAGATTGTTACAGGCGATGAAACATGGGTTCATCACTTCGAACCTGAAACAAAACGGCAATCAGTGGACTGGCGCCACACCCACTCCCCTACCAAGAAAAAGTTTAAAGCCATACCCTCAGCCGGTAAAGTCATGGTTACAGTCATCTGGGACGCTGAAGGGGTTATTCTGTTCGATGTCCTTCCCCATGGTCAAACGATCAACTCTGAAGTGTATTGTGCTACTCTTCAGAAACTGAAGAAACGACTTCAGCGTGTTCGTAGGCACAAAAATCAGAACGAACTTCTCCTTCTTCATGACAACGCAAGACCTCACACAAGTCTTCGCACCCGAGAGGAGCTCACAAAACTTCAGTGGACTGTTCTTCCTCATGCACCCTACAGCCCCGATCTCGCACCGTCGGATTTCCATATGTTTGGCCCAATGAAGGACGCAATCCGTGGGAGGCACTACGCGGATGATGAAGAAGTTATTGATGCAGTACGACGTTGGCTCCGACATCGACCAGTGGAATGGTACCGTGCAGGCATACAGGCCCTCATTTCAAGGTGGCGTAAGGTCGTAGCATTGAATGGAGATTACGTTGAAAAATAGCTAAAAGATTGGGGAATAACCTGGTGTGTTTCAATGCTGAATAAAACAATCCCTGTTTCAGAAAAAAAATGTGTTGCATTACTTATTGAACTGCCCTCGTAATAAGTATCAATTGTTTTTGTAGTAGTGAAAGTGTTAACAATGGAGATAAAACTGAATTAATATTCATTGTGTTTGACGCATAAGCAACTCGATTTTGCTTCGTAAAATCTGACCGTGAACTGTATAAGTGCAAGAAAGACTTACACGAACTAATAAATATGCGCCAAAATGAAGCTCGCAAAACCGAGAAGGACGGCCAGGAAGTCCCGTTACCCTCCTCCTCTCCCCCATTAATAATCAACATAAACCCATAAACGTGGATAAATAACACGACAAACAGTTCTTTAGAGGAATTTTCGTGAGATATGAACCATGTAGAGCTGCTCTTGAGAGGCAGGATACTGTTACTGATGTTGACCTACGAGACAGGGCCCTCTGAGTCGCAACCGAGGTGAACATTGTTCATTTCCAGTCTTCCATGACCTGGTTAAGCAACTTGAAGAAACCGAAGAGTGTAGGAAGCCGCAAATGAACGAAGTTTACTTCAAGTAAAAGTGCGGAGAAGATGCTATTAATTCGTAGCTGATGCGAAGACAAAGTTGCTGCTGTGTCTATTGCCGGTCTGTCAGGTTTCGTGAAAGAACTAGGAGTAAACTGCACTTTATCATTTCGACGTGAAAAAAGACAATCTGTCGCGCAATCGGTAAATGCCTTGGCACATCCATATACAACACTGACTGTGAGAAGTATGAGTGAATTAGTGTTGCGACAGCTTTATATCTGCCTCCATGGACCACAAGGCTTGTAATCGACCTATCAAAACCGGGAAAAATTGGAAAGAATAATTTTCAACATTTCATTCGAAACGGGTTCTAACCACTTGCTGAAATTAATTCATTGCTTTTGCTGGACTTTTGGCCTGGACCTAACGATATGTCTGTCTTTCTGGAGGACGACGTAAGGACTATTGATGTAATTCATATTCAACCAGAATAACCAGAGTGACTCTCGATATAGGATTTTTTTTCGACTGTGGAAAGCATTTTTAAAGAAATTTTCCGACAGTATAATTCCTGATACCTACGTGTCACTTGAGGTTTCTCAGGAGAGTGATGTTCTTAAATTTCGTTCATTTATGCAGTGAAGTCCGAATTGGCACACTTTATGAATTGATTTAAATATGCTCGGTATACAGCACATTAAGCAAAGCAAAGGCTAGCACCATTTCTTACTCCAGCGCAGTTCTGTCTAAATCAAATTAGTAATTACTGTGACGTGCCTGAAAACATTAATTTTAGATTCGTCATGGGCAGCTAGTGCAAGGATAATACTTGTTTTCTTCTGTCCAGTGACACTTGGTTTCACTGTAAAGACTATGATGAATATGCAAGGAACTGTTCATCGTTACCAAAATATACATTATTCAGAAGTTATTATAAGAATAGTTCTACAGGAACTGTTATAAACTGATGTACGTGTAACGCAATATTTCATTCCAATATTTAAGTCTCGATTAACTGAAGTCATAAGTAATGTAATATCAAACACGATCGTGATTTATTTTCCCCTGATATTCACCTTCGTAAGAATTACGAGTTCATATGCAACATTTTAGCTGTCAGTATGAACTGCTTCTTATTCAAAACATTCGTGATACGTGACAGTTTTTGTATGGTTCAGGTGCTTCATATTCGCTTGTGTCCCTCCAGATATTAGCACTACGTAACAATACTTCCTCTTGTCACAGCCGATCGTTCGCTACACAGGAAGGGCAGTACAAACCGGTGCGATAAGTGGATCTTTATGTGATAAAAAGGAATAACTTTAATACGTATAAAATAGTTGCAGTGCGTCTTAGCAGCTAAATTTTTGACAGTGCATTTCTTTCATTGTTTTCTTCCTGCATAAAAAGCTTCAGTGTGGGTTTCGACATGTCACATTGGACCATTCCTTTGTAAGCAGAACCCTCCAGTCGGTTAGAACTGCTTCTCTGGTTTACGGTTCCAGCTTTATTCACTTTTTTTATATTCATTTCTTTTATCTGGAAATATTAGTGAGAAATAACATTGATGTCGACAAAACTTGTAAGGAAGAGATTATTTCTTGAGCAGCACGTATTCTCGTCCCTTATACTTGAAGGATTCACTACTGCGAAGTGTTTCAGACTGAGAAATTGTTATATGAAGCTGGTATCTGTACAGATGTCATTGGTGATCTTGCAGCTCTCGAAGAATGAAATTATAGTGAAATCTAGGCCTTTAGCTGCTTACAGCTTCGGGCATAGATGATAGAAATACGTCAAGACCACGTAACAGCAGGCTGCACGGTCTGTAGAACAATCCTTTGGTATTCTTTGAAATTCTGAGATTATAAATAATAAAGTAAGCTTCAAATTCTCAATCGGCTCTCATTTGCTCTGTCATTCAGAGGCGCGTCTAACGTTTCTCTAATCTCTTTTATTTTTTCTTTGCTGACAAATCATTTCACAAAATATTCGGCCGTTTTTTTTCAAAAAAAATTATTTTCAAGATTTTTTTTTTTTTTTTTTTTTTTTTTTTGGGTTGGGAAACTGCACCTCACGATGATCAACTTGTTACGGCACAAGTATCACACGTTAGCCGTGATTGTGCAGTGCGGATCACAGTACACCACATTTTACTAGACTACGTGATTTTCAGACAAAAGGGCAGCAGCCCATTTACCGAAGATTTGTCCTCTGTTTTAAGTGACAGTCATAGAGATGACACCCTTTGCAGATGGTCATGTCACTTGTTACTGATCTCCCGGTCAACACTGACCAATATTGACGAATTTACATTTTACTGAAGTAACAGACGACCTGAGCTAAAACTTGATGACTTTTAATTTAAGGTAAAGAGTATCATCCAGTCAAATTTAAATTTATTTGTCAGTTACTTTTGTATTATAGTTATTTAAGTAGTTATCTATTTGCTTATGTAATTATGTATATATAATATGAGATAGGCAAACTACCATCAGACTTCAAGAACAGTGTAGTAATTCCAGCTCCGAAAAAAAGTAGGTGCTAACTGTAGTGAATAGTACCGAATTATCAATTTAATAAGTCGTTGTTGCAAAATACTGGCATAAGTTATTTATAGAAGAACGGACTAACTGGTAGAAGGCGACGTCGGGAAGATCAGTTGGGATGCTGGGACGATATAGGGATCCGCGGAGCAATACTGACCCTACAACTTATGTTACAAGACAGGTTAATGAAAATAAAATCTAAGTTTGTAGCATTTGTAAACTGAGCGAAAGCTTTTGAACATGATGAATGGAGTACAATCTTAGAAAAGCAGTAGGTATAGGGGATAAAATTCAGTAGAGGAAGGTTATTAACAGCTGATAGAGAAATCAGACTGTTAGTCGAGTGGAAGGAAAAAAAAAATGTAAGCAGTGAATGAGGAGGGAGTGAATCAGTTTAGTGACCTACCCTTGGAGTCATTTAACCTGTACGTTGAGCAAGCAGTAAAGTAAACCAGGGAGAAATTTAGAAAGGGAATTAAAGTTCAGGGAGACGTAATAAAAACTTTCAAATAAGCTGAATACATTGTAATTCTGTCAGAGACCGCATATGGCTCGGAAGAGCAGTATAACAGAATGGATAGTGTTTGAAAGGTGGTTATAAGATTAATATCAACAACATTAAAACAAGAGCAACGGAATGAAGTCGAATTAAATATGGCGATGCTAAGGGAGCTAGGTTAGAAAATGAGACAATAAAAATAGTAGATTAGTTACGATGAGTGAAGTAAAGAGGATAAAGAAGTAGACTGTCAATGACAAGAAAAGCTTTTTTGAAGAAAAATTTGTTAACGTCGATATAGATTTAAGCGTTAGGACGTCTTTTCTGAAGATATTTGTCAGGTGTGACCTTGTACGGAAATCAGATGTGGATGAGAAACAGTTCAGACAAGACGAGACTAGAAAATGTTGAACTGTGGTACCACAGAAGAATGCTGGAGATGGGTAGTTTCCGTAACTAATGAGGGGGTTCTGAGTAGAATTGAGGCGAAAAGAAATTTACGGCACAGCTTGGCTAAAAGAATGGATCGGTTGATAGGGCACATTCTGAGACATGAAGGAATCATAAATTTAGTAGTGAACGGAAGTGTGGATTGGAAAAAATTGTAGAGGGAGACGAAGAGACGCTTACGGTAAGCAAGTTCAAGTGAAGATGTTATTTGGAGATGAAGGTGCTTGCACAGGAGAGAGTAGCATGAAGAGCTGCATCACACATGTCTTCGGACTATCGATCTCAACAACAACAACAATATGTAGTTCTCCTTGCTTTTGGAAGTCAGACTACAAACGGACTGTACTTGTAAGAAGGATAGAAAAAGGGAAAGACAGAGGTAAGCAGGTACTTGGGTAGGTAGGTAACCATACTCGCATACAGAAAAATGCTAACACTCTTGAATAACTGTCGGCTTAGTTATATTCTAAAAACTTCTTAGATAGCGAAAAATAAACGGCTTTTGCAACCACGCTCATCTCCTTGCAATCAAAAAGAGTATTGTCACTTGTATCTGGGCGAATATCTGACCCAGGCGTTTTTGCAGCCACGTTCATCTCTTTGCAATCAGAAAGAGTATTGTCACTAGTACGTGGACGAATATCTGATACAGGCGATAAAAGGCTCCTCTTGTTTCATGAACTTTTCGCGCGGCACAAGCTGGGGGCAGAAGTACCAACGCTTGTGATCTCCGATTATGAATACCGTTCGTAATCTCTGCCCTGCTGCTTTCATCGATAGAAGCGCAGCGAGAGATAACAAACAGCAGCGAACGCTGCCGTGCTGTGCACGCAAAGAACCGGGAAAGGCCTGGACAAAGCATTTCTGTCGGATACTACTTAATTAGCTTGTGTCCGCGTTTTCTACTTTTTGCCGAAGATTTCCCTAATGCCCACAAAGCTTTACACCGATCCCACGAGAACTGATGCAGTCAGTTGCTTTGATATGCAAGGGGATTTATTCGACGAATTATCTGTTTGCAGAGGAGCTTATGCTGAGGATTTGTGTAGCATTTCTGCGTGTCATGACGGTCTAGTGGTTTTTTTTGTGTCATTTATGAATCCGTGAGCCTGCATCGCAACACTTCGTGCAATTTAAACGATGTACACAGGTAGTGTAAAAAGGGCGAGGCATTAGAAAACAAACAGAAAACCGATAGAAATTATCTTGACGTATGGTATATGAAAAGAAGAATCGTACGGAATAGGTGAAGAGTGAGGCCTCTCAAATACCATTGCGATATGAGGGGGAAGCTTCGTAAGACGAAAGTACACTGGTGTGAAAAACTTAGGACCAAAGAAACTCTCGCATGCTGTGTCACTGACAAGTAACGCAGCTCAGTGAAGCTTGAACCATACATAATACATTCATTCTCATAAATTAAGGATAATTGCAGAATGTGGTGCCACACAACGTGGAAATGCACAAAACTGGTACTAATAGCATAGGCACATAGGGAACACACACGACACAGATATGTAAGTCCACGGTATTGCTGATAAGTTGAGAAAACAGTCCCGAAACACACGTGCTACAAAACGCCACTATTTCCTGCGCATGTACCCCGACTTCAATATGTGATATGATCACTATGCACACGTACACAGAACGCACAACCGGTTGAAATACTCTGGATCACGTGGTCAAGCAGCTGCTGGGGTGTAGTCTCCCATTCTTGCACCAACGCCTGTCGAAGCTCCTGAAGTGTCCTAGGGGTTTGAAGACGTGCAGCGATACGTCAACTGAGAGCATCCCAGACATGCTCGAGGGGTTTTAGGTCTGGAGAACAGGCAGGCCACGTCATTCGCCTGGTATCGTCTGTTTCAAGGTACTCCTCCACGCTGGCAGCTCGGTGGGGCAGTGCGTTATCATCTTCTCAACAGCATTACTGTTCAAAACAAACTGCCGTACAGTAGCCACAAAATGTTTGTGTTGTAAGTTCACCAGATGTCGCTAATGTAGGCATACACATACACTTCAGTAATTAATTGTACAACGCAATATCTTTCTTTTCTTGGAACGGCGTTCCGCAGGGAAAGAGGGGCCCTCCAGCAGTCACGTTCCTCTAACTACTTCTCGCCTATGCGGCATTCTGGCATTAGCGCCAACAGAGGGCGCTGATTATGTGCGGCAGTCTGTTTTCTTTCATTGTGGCTTGTTTAGCTATTTGTTTTATAATTTTTATATTATTCTGTACACTCTGAAAGCTGTTTGTTATTTATGTTATTATCAATAATATTGCCACTTGATAGTACGTCAATTACTGTTTCTTAACTTTTTCCTTTTTAAAAATCTAACGCTTGTCGCGTTTTATTTCATCGCTTTTTATTACTGTAATGCCTCTTACACCTTATAAGCCCATTACAGACTTTATTGATTATATACCCCCTTTATTGTACGTTGTACAATTAATCATTGAAGAATATGCCTACGCCTACAATAGCGACATTGCTGAACTTGCAGCACAAATGTGGCTACTGTATGGCAGTTTGTTTTGAACAGTAATGCTGTTGAGAAGATGACTCTTGCGTATGCTGTTATTTATACGTATTTGACGATTCAGGCGCTGCTTTTGTTTAATATTTGACGATGCCACTATGGCTCCAGTATACTACTATACGTTTTTATGAAACAGTATGACTCTTCATACTTAAAGCGCACAAATGCACATGCATGTTAGTAATACTTTTAATTTTGGTCTGTTTTATTGCTTTAACCTGTAGACATTCTGCTAGTGTATTTGTGTTTTTCCCATATTTTGCTGCAGATCTGAAGATGGTCATTATGGACTGAACCCGGCAGTCTGATGACAAAAAAAAAAAAAAAAAAAAAAAAAAAAAAAAAAAAAAAAAAAAAATGTGACGATAGACGTGAAGTAAAGGAAATATGTTTTATACTCGGGTCACTGTTCGATTCGCGAACATGCTGCAGCTGGTGAGTGTCTCAAAGTTGCTGATCCCGGTAAGGGGACAGGTCGTGTGGGACCAATTGTTTGGCCCGCTAGATCTCCGGTGCTCAATCCCCTGGACTTCGACCTTTGGGGCCGTCTCAAGGAGCTCGTGTACCATGTTGCAAACGAAAACATGCACAGCTGCAGCAGTGAATTTAAAATAACTGTGTAACTGTGCAGAATAAGACGAACGCAGCTTGTCACATTTCGAGAGCTGTGAGAAGTCGAGCATGTCACAGTCTAGATTGCAGCGAGCAGTTGTCCTTTTTAAATTTTATTGGCAGATCTAGATTTCAGCTAGAAGCTAGCCATTCTCAATAACCATGAATACAAGAAGTACATAGATGATTTCATAAAAAGTTACAAGTAATGGCTTAACTCGTATGGTTTGTATATTACATATCACTATTATTTTTGCCCAGTGTATGTAATGCCTGTTGGTCGGGCTTCTTCCATAGTTCATCGAATACTACAATTTGCGGAAGGCAGGCTGTATGAACACATCGGTTGGTTGCATTGCGCCATCTATGTGAACTACGTATATAAACTTCAAGGGAAGTAAACCACTTCAAATTTGCCAGAAAATTACATAAAATGAAACATAAGTAAAATTCTTTTATTGTCGTCCGACTTATTTCATATTTGCCAGCAAGTGATAAAATTTCCATGTTCACTCCTTGTGAGTCCGTTATTATTATTAAAACATTTAAATTACGTCAGGTGGGTAAAATTAACTGATTTCGAGCACCATTCAAAGGTGCATCAAACGTATATCTAATCAGTTTTATTTCTTACTCGTAGATAAACCATCTCACAAGCATTTGACAGTTCGTTTCAATTTTTTTTTGTTCTGTATTAAACAAATGCAGACAGACTTTTATATAAATTTTACTACTGTATGTAGCGCATCGCTTAATCTACTTTTCAGCGTAACTTGTACCAACGCTAAGACACTTATTACAATTGAGTAAAACAGACGTAACTTCCCGCGTTCCCCAAGGAAGTGTTATAGGCTCTATATTGTTCCTGATCTATTTTAAAAACATAGGAGACAATCTTAGCGGCCCTCTTAGATTGTTTGCAGATGATTCTGTCATTTACCATTTTGTAAAATCATCAGATGGACAAAACGAATTGCAAAATGATTTAGATATCTATACGGTGCGAAAAGTGGCAATTGACCTTGGATAAAGAAAAGTGTGAAGTTATTCACATGAGTACTAAAAGAAATCCACTAAATTTTGATTACGCGATAAGTCACCAAAGGCTGTTAATACAACTAAATACTTAGGGATTACAATTACAAATAACCTAAATTGGAACGATCACATAGATAATGTTGTGGGTAGAGCAAACCGAAGACTGCGATTCATTGGCAGATCACTTGGAAGTGAAACAGGGCTGTTAAAGAGACTGCTTACATCACGCTTGTCCGCTCTATTCTGGAGTAATGCTGTGCACTGTGGGATCCGCATCAGGTGGGACTGACGGATAACATCGAAAAAGTTCAAAGAAGGGCAGCTAGTTTTGTATTATCGCGAAACAGCGGAGAGTGTGCCACAGACATGATACGTGAATTTGGGTGGCAACCGTTAAAACAAAGGCGTTTTCCGTTGCGACGGGATCTTCACATGAAATTTAAATCACCAATTTTCTCCTCCGGTTGCGAAATCATTCTATTGGCACCCGCCTACATAGGGAGAAATGATCATCACGATAAAATAAGAGAAATCAGGGATTGCACAGAAAAATTCAAGTGCTCGTTTTTCCCGCGCGCCGTTCGAGAGTGGAACGGTAGAGAAATCTTGAACCCTCTGCCAGGCACTTTATTAGGAATAGCAGAGTAATTACGTGGATGTAGATGTAGACAATGAACAAACTATTTCTGGATTAAAACATCTTGTTAAGGTAGCCATCAGGTTGTATATAATTTATAATATTCGTGACACACAAATACAGAATTTTTTCATGTTTTAATCCCACCATTTTCGGTCATAAACCATGTTCACGATCCTTTGTACATTTTTGGTGAAAAAAGGCAATGTTACTGAAGCACTCTTACATAAAAGTCACGTCAAATGTTTGTATCATTCGTAAGTTCTTACTTACGATTTTGTAAATTCACGTTCTTTATTAATTTGGTATGCTATTAGTATCTCACTTCTGAAGGATTATGACACAAATTGTGTCATGGGATAGCTTACTAATCGGTCATACCTGTTCTTATCGTTTCGCGGGGTTGTGACTATGACAGTTTCTGATTACCTTTGCTGTAGATGTTTTAGATATTGGATTTAATAATTATTTACTTACTGAATGGAACTTTTTTCCTAAAAGAATTCGCAAATTGAGGTAAAACGTTTTAGCTATATATGTTAACATGAACTGGATATTTGCAGTATGGTATTTACCCCATTCTGATAACTTGGTTGTGTTTTATTATAAAGAGTCTTTAGTCTTTATGACAGTAAAGAATGTTGATATCGATATGTAGAAAAACTTACATAATGTAATTGAAATTCTTTTGTTAATTTGGCTTCTTGAAGATACCGTTTCGTTACAAATGTATGATCAGTGTTATCTTCATCCTGGCTACGAATGTAATATCTTTGCAGTCTTCATCTTTGAATTTATTACTAACATTTTTGATCCTTTAACTCCAGTATATTTCTCGTGGTGATTACCTTCAGATAGCTGCTCTTAACACTGATATCATGCTCGTAATATTCGAAATGAACGACACTTTTATATTGACATATAATATTGTCTGCAGATTAATTTTTTGAATAAGTAATTTTTATGTGGGTACGTTCGAAATAATCTTGTGAACTTGTAGGTTATTTTGTTTCTGCATTTGACATCATGTTTTTTTTGTATTTCATACAGGATCTTGAACATGTTTCATGACCGAAACCGAACGGAATAAAACATAAATGAATTCATCATTTATGTGTCATGCATTTTATAGAGTATTTCTGAATTCCCCCCCCCCCCCCCTCTCCATGAACCATGGTTCTTGCCGTTGGTGGGGAGGCTTGCGTGCCTCAGCGATACAGATAGCCGTACCATAGGTGAAACCACAACGGAGGGGTATTCTGTTGAGAGGACGGACAAACGTGTGGTTCCTGAAGAGGGACTGCAGCCTTTTCAGTAGTTGCAAGGGCGACAGTCTGGATGATTGACTGATCTGGCCTTGTAACACTAACCCAAATGGCCTTGCTGTGCTGGTGCTGCGAACGGCTGAAAGCAAGGGGAAACTACAGCCGTAATTTTTCCCGAGGACATGCAGCTTTACTGTATGGTTAAATGATGATGGCATCCTCTTGGGTAAAATATTACGGAGGTAAAATAGTCCTCCAATCGGATCTCCGGGCGGGGACTACTCAAGAGGATATCGTTATCAGGAGAAAGAAAATTGGCGTTCTACGCATTGGAGCGTGGAATGTCAGATCCCTTAATCGGCCAGGAAGGTTAGAAAATTTAAAAAGGGAAATGAATAGGTTAAAGTTAGATATAATGGGAATTAGTGAAGTTCGGTGGCAGTAGGAACAAGACTTCTGGTCAGGTGACTACTGGGTTATAAACACAAAAATTAAATAGGGGTAATGCAGGAGTAGGTTTAATAATGAACAGGAAAATAGGAACGCGGGTAAGCTACTACAAACAGTATAGTGAACGCATTATTGTGGCCAAGATAGATACGAAACCCACACCTACCACAGTAATACAAGTTTATATGCCAACTAGCTCTGCAGATGACGAAGAAATTGAAGAATGTATGATGAAATAAATGAAATTATTCAGATAGTGAAGGGAGAAGAATATTTAATAGTCATGGGTGACTGGAATTCGTCAGTAGGAAAACGCAGAGAAGGAAACGTAGTAGGTGAATATGGATTGGGGGTAAGAAATGAAAGAGGAAGCCGCCTTGTAGAATTTTGCACAGAGCACAATTTAATCGTAACTAACACTCGGTTCAAGAATCATAAAAGAAGGAATCATAAAAGAAGGTTGTATACATGGAAGAAGCCTGGAGATACTGACAGGTTTCAGATAGATTATATAATGGTAAGACAGAAATTTAAGAAACAGGTTTTAAATTGTAAGACATTTCCAGGGCAGATGTGGACTCTGACCACAATCTATTGATTATGAACTGTAGATTAAAACTGAAGAAACTACAAACAGGAGGTAATTTAATGAGATGGGACCTGGATAAACTGAAAGAACCAGAGATTGTACAGAGTTTCAGGGAGAGCATAGGGGAACAATTGACAAGAATGGGGGAAAGAAATACAGTAGAAAAAGAATGGGTAGCTTTGAGGGATGAAGTTGTGAAGGCAGCAGAGGATCATGTAGGTAAAAAGACGAGGGCTAGTAGAAATCCTTGGGTAACAGAAGAAATATTGAATTTAATTGATGAAAGGAGAAAATATAAAAATGCAGTAAATGGAGCAGGCAAAAAGGAATACAAACGTCTCAAAAATGAGATTGACAGGAAGTGCAAAATGGCTAAGTAGGGATGGATAGAGGACAAATGTAAGGATGTAGAGGCTTATCTCACTAGGGGTAAGATAGATACTGCCTACAGGAAAATTAAAGAGACCTTTGGAGAAAAGAGAACCACTTGTATGAATATCAAGAGCCCAGATGGAAACCCAGTTCTAAGCAAAGAAGGGAAAGCAGAGAAGTGGAAGGAGTATGTAGACGGGCTATACAAGGGCGATGTACTTAAGGACAATATTATGGAAATGGAAGAGGATGTAGATGAAGATGAAATGGGAGATGTGATACTGCGTGAAGAGTTTGACAGGGCACTGAAAGACCTGAGTCAAAACAAAGCCCGGGAGTAGGCAACATTCCATTAGAACTACTGAGAGGCAGTCCTGACAAAACTCTACCACCTGGTGAGCACGATTTATGAGACAGGCGCAATACCCTCAGACTTCAAGAAGAATATAATAATTCCAATCCCAAAGAAATCAGGTGTTGACAGATGTGAAAATTACCGAACTATCAGTCTAATAAGTCACGGCTACAAAATACTAACGCGAATTCTTTACAGACGAATGAAAAAACTAGTAGAAGCCGACCTCGGGGAAGATCAGTTTGGATTCTGTAGAATTATCGGAACAAGTGAGGCAATACTGACCCTACGACTTATCTTAGAAGCTAGATTAAGGAAAGGCAAACCTACGTTTTTAGCATTTGTAGACTTAGAGAAAGCTTTTGACAATGTAGATTGGAATACTCTCTTTCAAACTGTGAAGGTGGCAGGGGTAAAATACAGGGAGAGAAAGGCTATTTACAGAAACCAGATGGCAGTTATAAGAGTTGAGGGACATGAAAGGGAAGCAGTGGTTGGGAAAGGAGTGAGACAGGGTTGTAGCCTCTCCCCGATGTTATTCAATCTGTATATTGAGCAAGCAGTGAAGGAAATAAAAGAAAAATTCGAAGTAGGTATTAAAATCCATGGAGAAGAAATAAAAACTTTGAGGTTCGCCGATGACATTGTAATTCTGTCAGAGACAGCAAAGGACTTGGAAGAGCAGTTGAACGTAATGGATAGTGTCTTGAAAGGAGGATATAAGATGAACATCAACAAAAGCAAAACGAGGATAATGGAATGTAGTCGAATTAAGTCGGGTGCTGCTGAGGGAATTAGATTAGGAAATGAGACACTTGAAGTAGTAAAGGAGTTTTGCTATTTGGGGAGCAAAATAACTGATGATGGTCGAAATAGAGAGGATATAAAATGAAGACTGGCAATGGCAAGGATAGCGTTTCTGAAGAAGAGAAATTTGTTAACATCGAGTATAGATTTAAGTGTCAGGAAGTTGTTTCTGAAAGTATTTGTATGGAGTGTAGCCATGTATGGAAGTGAAACATGGACGATAAATAGTTTGGACAAGAAGAGAATAGAAGCTTTCGGAATGTGGTGCTACAGAAGAATGCTGAAGATTAGATGGGTAGATCACATAACTAATGAGGAAGTATTGAATAGGATTGGGGAGAAGAGAAGTTTGTGGCACAACTTGACTAGAAGAAGGGATCGGTTGGTAGGACATGTTCTGAGGCATCAAGGGGTCACCAATTTAGTATTGGAGGGCAGCGTGGAGGGTAAAAATCGTAGAGGGAGACCAAGAGATGAATACACTAAGCAGATTCAGAAGGATGTAGGCTGCAGTAAGTACTGGGAGATGAAGAAGCTTGCACAGGATAGAGTAGCATGGAGAGCTGCATCAAACCAGCCTCAGGACTGAAGTCCACAGCAGTTCTGAATTCCATTCATACAAAAATCTGCTATTAGCATCTCACTTCTGAGGGGTTATGATACAAATAATGGCCGGTATTTCCGATGTCATGGCGTTGTCTGTCTGAAGTTTTTTTTTCCAAGAGCGGGACCAAGTGGTACTCATTAGGTGTTAGATTGAGTTTCCAGCGACATGGTACGGCGAGATCCTGTACCCGTAGACCCATATGGGACAGTCATGGCGATGAAGCACAAGGATCTCCACACTTAGTTTTCTTGAGGGAATTTATCACATGCAGACAAAATCGTATTTTATTTACTTTTACGTCGACTTTATAGCCAAACCTTCCATATTGACGCGTGGCAGCTTACTGTACTCTTCATAACGAACATAATTACAGCAAACTATAAATGATTTAAGCAGTTTTCTCAGCATTCCACCTCTTAATGAGTTTTCTTTATAAACGTCAGTGTCAACGTATTTCCACCAACTTTTAAATCCTTTGGTTACATAAAACAAATCAGTGTGCATATTTTCCACTTCACGGGTTTTAAATTACTTTAGCCATTACAAATGTGTACAAACAAAAGTAAACATGAATGAATGCCTCCTTTGTGATGTGTGAGGATAGCCAATAGATGCAAGTGCTTTACCTTGTTCGTAAGATAAATGCCAGAACTGGTGTCTATAGTGGCCTAAAGTTTCTGTCAATCCTGTGACTCTAACCTGAGAACTTCCCTGTCGCAGGCAACTGCTCTACCGACTTAGCTACGAATCACGATTCCCTACACGGCCTCATGCTTTCACTTATGGTAAAAACTCACCGTCAACCTTCAAACTTCACATCGGGTGCCTCGCGGTTAGAACTTTGATAGGTGAACTGGTGTACACAGTTTTGAAATGTCACGGAGTTTTAAATCAGCACACGCATCGCTGCAGACTGAATATTCGTATAATTACAAAATACCTTAGCTTCATTGTGTGTATGTAATTGTATTTACACATTTTCGAAGTGAATGTTATCGATATGTTATGTAATTGGATCCTTATGTTAATTTTCGTTTTAGTATGATTTATTATACAACGTAAACTTTAAATAAACAACTTAAGTAGATATTTGATACCATAAGCAAGGCAAAAATAGGAAAATTCAAGAAATTGTAGACACTTTATACGCGGTGCTAAGTAACCAGTGGCTTTATGCTATTTTATGTTTTAATTCTTAGCAAAATAAATTTAATTTTACAACCAATTCTACTGGATTAGCAGATATCATTTTTCAGTTAGTACTGTGCGGCTGGCCCCGGCGGAGGTTCGAGTCCTCCCTCGGGCGTGGGTGTATGTGTTTGTCCTCAGGATAATTTAGGTTAACTAGTGTGTAAGCTTAGGGACTGATGACCTTAGCAGTTAAGTCCCATAAGATTTCACACACATTTGAAAATTTTTTTTTCAGTTACTAACTTAAGTTATTCGGCACGTATAAGATAAGCATTCATTCCACAGATTACGAATGACTTGTAAAGAGGGAACTTAACCGCACCACACCATTGCCTTTCCAGAAATTGACAGCATCTGGAGACTTCTACAGTTCCTACTCCATGGATCCGTCCCCACACATCAACCTTGTGTATAACTTCATTTTATTTTTATTTATTTATTTATTTTTGAGTCATCAGCCTTCTGATTGGTTTGGTGCGGTCCGCCACGAATTCCTCTCCTGTGCCAACCTCTTCATACTGTATCAGGGTAGCACTTGCAACCAATGTCCTCAATTATTTGCTATATGTATTCCAATCTCTGTTTTCGTCTACAGTTTTTACCATTTACAGCTCCCACTAGTTCCGCTGCCTTAACGCATCTTCTATCATCCTGTCAATTCTTCTTGACACTGTTTTGCATATATTCATTTTCCTCGTCGATTCTCCGGAGAATTTATCAGTCCACCTCACTTTCAAAATTCTTCTGTGACACCGCATCTCAAACGCTTCGATGTCTTCTTCTCCGATTTTCCCATTGTCCATGCTTCGCTACCATCCAATGCTGTGTTTCAAACGTACATTCTCAGAAGTTTCATTCTCAAATTAAGGCCTATATTTGATACTAGTAGACTTGTATTGGCCAGGAATTCCGTTTTTGCCAGTGCTAGCCCGGTTTTTAAATCGTCCTTGCTCCGACCGTCATGGGTTATTTTGTTACCTAGGCAGTGTTCACCAACCCTGACATTGGGTTTCTCGCTATTCTCATTTCTACTACTTCTCATTACTTACATCTTTCTTCGATTTACTCTCAATGCATATACTGTACTCATTAGGCTGTCATTCCATTCAGCAGATCCTGCAATTGGTCTTAACTTTCACTGAGGATAGCAACGTCATCATCGAAATGTATTATTGATATCCTTTCACTTTGAGTTTTAGTTCCTGTTCTCAACTTTCCTTTTATTTCTCTCATTGCTTCTTCGACGTAAAGATTGAACAGTAGAGGCGAAAGACTACTTCCCTGACCTACATCCTTTTTAATTCGAGCACTTCCATTTCGGTCTTCCACCCTTATTGTTCCATCTTGGCTCTTGTATGTACTGCATACTACCTGCCTTTCCCTATAGCTTACCCCTATTTTTAGAAGAATTTCGAACATCTTGACATTGTCGAACGCTTTCTCTAGATCGACAAATCCAATGAACTTGTCTTGATTTTTCCTTAGTCTTGCTTCCATTATCAACAGCAGCGCCAGAACTGCCTCTCTGCTGACACTACCTTCCATAAAGCCAAACTGATCGTCATATAACACAGCCTCGACTTTCTTTTCCATTCTTCCGTATATTATTCTTGTCAACAGTTTGGATGTATTAGCTGTTAAGCTCATAGTGCGGTAATTCACGTAATTGTCGACTCTTGCAATCATCAGAATTGTGTGGATGATGTTTTTACGAAAGTCAGTTAGTATATCACCAGACTAATAATGTCATCATACATGATCATACGTTTGGTAGCCAGTTCACACAATGATTTTAGAAATTCTGATGGACTGTCATTTATCCCTTCTGATTTGTTCATTCATAAGTCTTACAAAGCTCATTTCAGTTCTGAGTCTAATACTGGACCCCCCGATCTCTTCTATATAGATCCCAGTTTCTTTTTCTGTAACGTCGATAGACTCGTTTTTCCCTCAACTTAGGCCTTCGATGTACTATTTCCAAGAAGCCGCTCTCTATTCTGCGTTTCACAGAGGAAAGAGCGGACAGGTGCAAAGGTAAAGTGAAAGCCTCTATTAAAGAAAGGGTACATTAAGAGTTCATTGGGAATTCCACTGCATTAAACAGAGGGATTCCCATTGAACACTTAATGATACCACTATTGCTTTTAATGTCACCGAAGGCTGCTTTGACTTTTCTATACGCTGAGCCATTCCTTCCAACAATCATTTCTTTTTCGATTTCTTCACATTTTACATGTAGCCATTTCGCCTTAGATTTCCTGCACTTCCTGTTTATTTCTTTCCCTACTGACTTGAGTTTCTGTAATCGTGAATCTTCCTGAACATTTCTGTTCTTTAATCGATTAACTAAAGTATTTCTCCGGTTACCTATGGTTTCTTTGCTGTTACCTTCTTTGTATCTACGTTTTTCTTTCCAGCTTGTGTGATAGCCCTTTTTAGAGAGGTCCATTCCTCTTAAACTGAACTGCGTACTGAGCTGATCCATATTGCAGTATCTATACACTCAGAGAAGTGTATCTCTTCATTCCTTGACTTCTGCGTCCCACTCATTTGCGCACAGGTTCTTGCTGACTAGTCTCTTAAACTTCAGCCTCCTCTTCATCACTACTAAATTATGATCTGAGTCTACATCCGCTCCTTGGTACGTTTTACAGTGCCCCAGTATCTGATTTCGGAATCTCTGCCTGTCCATAAAGTAATGTAAAATCTTCCAGTATCTCCTAGCCTTTCGCAAGTACATTTTCTGCTGTTGTGATTCCCGAACAAAGTATTTGCTATAACTAGCTGAAGTTTAATGATGAACTCAATAAACTTTCTCCTGTCTCATTCCTACTACCAAGCTCATATTCTCCGTAACTCTTTCATATGCATCTTCCTCTACAACCACATTACAATTCCCCATGACTATTAGCTCACCCTTTACGTATTGAATTACCCATTCAGTATTCTCATATACTTCCTCTGTCTCTTCATTGTCGGCCTGCGGTATCGCCATGTATAACTGGTGTCGGCATGTATAATTGAACTATTGTTGCCGGTGTTCGTTTGCTGTCGATACCGATGACAACAACCCTATCACCGAACTGTTCACAGTAGCTTTATCTCCGCCCTACTTTCCTATTGATAAGAAATTATACTCCACTTATGCAATTTTCTGCTGTTGTTGATACACTCATCTGACCAGAAATCCTTGTCTTCTCTTCATTTAACATCACTGATCCCCACTATATTTAGACTGAGCCTTAGCATTTCCTTTTCAGATTTTCTAGCTTCCCTGCTACGGTCAAACTTCTGACGTTCCACGCCCCCATTCGTAAAACATTATCCTTTCGTTGCTTACTCAATCTTTTCTCATGGGCACCTCCTGCTTGTCAGTCCATTCCCGGAGATCCGGATGGGGGAATAATGAGGAATTATTTGCCAATGGAGAGATCATCATGGCACTTTTTTGAATTACAGCCCACACGTCCTGTGTATACACATTATATGTCTTCAGTGCAGTGGTTTCCATTGTAATGTGCACCCTCATGCCGATGATCATTGCTGATTTTTTCCCCTTTAGGGGCAGTTTACCACGTCAAGGGCAAGATAGTGCCCTGAAACTCTGTACGCTCTTCCGTCCACTTTGACAAGGCCATTAGTTAATGAGTCTGACTTCTTAAGCCGAAAGTCTTTGGCCGCCATTGATGATGATTTTTATTCAGAATTTAAGCGGTGACGGGATTCGAACTCGGGGCCGGGTCAAAACGCTACCATATATCACAGCCTACTTTTTTGTTTTTATTACTTTACTTATATTTTATTTGTTTGTTCCTCAGTATTTGTAGCACTATGTATTCCAGAGTGTAGTGTAAAGGTGGTCTGCTTTTGGACTGAAATCGACAACCAATAAATGTAATTTGTGCAATGTAGGCTGTTTTTCTAAGTATTCTTATATTTACTCTGTCAAGATCGTCGAGATAACCTTTAAAGGAATCCAGGCTATAAATAGAAGCTCCTTATAAATTTTCAGAGAATTTGTAATTAGGTAGCAGTTCGTAGAAACTGGTATCTGTAATTTGCCGACAAAATCCCTATATGGAAGACATTCAAGAATATTGTTGTCATCTCTTTCTTTCAGCAGTTCCTGAAAGAAAGCCGAGCAGACAAAGTTCTTGCCACAGGGAGTCGTGGAACTGCCATCAACTCGAACTGAAGAGGAGGACAAAGCTTTGTTGCGGTCTTCACAAAATGCCGCGAAGTTCCCTTTACTGAGACGGAAACTTCGGAACTTGTGAGAAGTCTTCCATAACCATCGAGAACTAGTGAAGGTATAAAGTGGAGTGCGCTTCAGAGGAGAAGGTTTTATCCGCTTAATACACAGTAATTACGAACGATAACGGCATGCGCGCTGGTATTTATAAATAATTAAGGGGCAGATTGTAGGAGAATAAACGGATACAATTACGTTACATCTAATCTCTTTGCCCACCCTAAAAATGAACCTATGAACCAGCTGAAGTTCAGCTGCAGAATACAATGCATTTCTTAGAACGATTGGCTCTTTCATGAAGTGTACCTACGAAAAGGAACAGTGAGAGAAACTAATTTCAGTACCAAACTGATACAGAGTTAATTATCATCGCTCTTTCTAAAGCGAAATATTGAGGACAGATGTACCGGCACTGGTCGAAAAAGATTATCAGGGCTCGACTATGACTTGTAAACAAATTCAAGTAGATGTCTAAGTTTTCAGTGTTTAAAAAGATACAACAGCACTCTCCCAATTGAACCTGTAGTTTGATCCAGAATGAAATGTTGAGTCCTTGTATATTTTCATTCATCCATCGGAAAAGCGGTATTTATGGGCTACTGAGTATGGCTCTAGAGTCGAAACTTGTACAACTAGAGAGGACTGGCTAAAATAATCTTCATAGTTGTGAGGTTACAAGCAGCATGTCCTATATAACGGGTGTCGCACTCGTAAGGGGCTCTAGGAAAAGCGTTATAGAAATCTTAATAAAAGAGGATATGAAACCAGACTTGTATGTGACATTCCTTTATGGTTGAGAAATAAAACATTATTAGATGTGCTGGAAGTGACCTCTCCCACATGTACATGTATTTCAATTTGGCGCTGCTTGCTCGTGAATGTTACCGCGTGAGTAATGGGCACGACTGCCTCGATTTCACACGGATATTCTCATGCAGGGCATCGAAGGTGCGTGATATGTTCTTGTACACATTACCTTTAAGATGGCCCCACAGAAAAGTTCGGGAGAGGGAAGAGGGGGGGGGGGGGGTGATTAAGCGCAAGTGATTTTCTGGGCGACGCCAACAATCGAGTCTTTGTCTCGCCCACTCATTCTTTCGACAACAGCTGGCACCTACCACCGTGCAGATCTATGTTCCCTTTGTCTCCAGCTTTGTGTCCAAGCCGTGAAGCAGAGTTTAGATGGTTAACGTTTGAAAAGTTCTAAAACAGTCACCGACATGTCTTAAAGGAACCACTTATCCAACATTGCTTCACAAGCTACTCAGGTTCTTCCATTGAGTATCGATACAACGTCAGAATCAAACAGGATTGAGAGAAGCAAGGTGCACAGAACACAATGAACGATGAGCCATGCTACACTGAAATACGAGACTCACACACAGCTCACGGAAACTCATTGTTACCACATTGTACAGATGCTCCTCGTCGACATGGTAAATGAGAACAAGCTGTGAAATCCAACACGAACATACAGAGCTGTGTTGTACTGAATGTACAGATGGGGGGGGGGGGGGGGGGGAGGGGGAAGGCCTCTTCCAGCAATTGTAATGTGCCAATATTTCTCAACCATGAAGGTATGTCATGCACAGATTTGGCTTCTTATCCTCTCTTATTAAGATCCAGAATGAGATTTTCACTCTGCAGCGGTATGTGCGCTGATATGAAACTTCCTGGCTGATTAAAACTGTGTGCCGGACCGAGACTCGAACTCGGGACCTTTGCCTTTCGCGGGCAAGTGCTCTACCAACTGAGCTACCCAAGCACGACTCACGCGCCGTCCTCAGAGCTTTACTTCTGCCAGTTCCTCGTCTCCTACCTTCCAAACTTAACAGAAGCTCTCCTGCAAAGGTAGGAGACGAGGTACTGGCAGTAGTAAAGCTCTGAGGACGGGGCGTGAGTCGTGGTTGGGTAGCTCAGTTGCCGCCGGCACGGTAGCTCAGCGTGTTCGGTCAGAGGGTAATGTGCTCTATGTAATAAAAAAAAACTGAGTTAACAGATCAACAACTTAAATGGATGTGTTACGACGTCCGCCCCGAGCAGATGCAACGAACTAAAGCGAACAAAGTAAAAATTAAAAAATGCCGGCACGGTAGCTGAGCTGCTGGCACGGTAACTCAGCATGTTCGGTCAGAGGGTTAGCTGCTCTCTGTAATAAACTGAGTTAATGGAATAACAACGAACTGAAATGGGTGTCATACGACGTCCACCCCGAGCAGATACAACGAACGTAAACGAAAAAATGGCAAAAAAAGAGCGTGTTTGGTCATAGAGCTGCTCGCCCTCTGTAATAAAAAAAACTGAGTTCATGGATCAACGACGAACTGAAAAGGGTGTCTTGCGACGTCCGCCCCAAGCAGATGCAACGGACGAAAACGAACAAAATGAGATTAAAAAAAAGAAAAAGTTGGTAGAGCACTTGCCCGCGAAAGGCAAAGGTCCCGAGTTCGAGTCTCGGTCCAGTACACAGTTTTAATCTGCCAGGACGTTTCTGATTAAGATGTTTGTAACACTCTTCCTTTGCTCCTTACAAGTGGAACACCCCATTATGAATAAGGAGGGTTCAGGGTTGAGTTGTCATGTTGATGTCAAACTGCAGTGGGAAAGCAAAATCAGGTTGTGGGAAGTGTTGTGTCCGAGAGTGGATGTTGGCAGCAGAGCTGTCGGGAGGGGAAGGGGGGGGGATAGTAAGTTGGAATTCCCGTGTCGTTACGTACTCCATACGGCCCGATGCTCACGCCCAATAGGCCAACAAGACAAGGGTCTGCCTGCGTCGATGCATGAAGTCTCAAATATTCAATAAAACTGGTTTCATTCTAGCTACAGAAAATATGATTACAGCTCTAAATTCCTGAAAGATTAAAACTGTGTACCGGATTGCTTTACCTCTCGTCTCGTTGGTGTAGAATTCTTTAGGCTTTAATTTGCGATAGTGCGAAGACTAAGTAACTGGAAAAATTCGTTAACAATGTTCAATCGTGTTTTTCATTCTAATCCCATGATTTATTAATATATGATCCACAACCTTTGTGCAATGTTAATATGTAGCCTATCGCGAGAAGTATTACATCTGACCTCTACAATGAAACGGGCACCCATTAGCAGAAGCCATTTTCATCTTTAGTGAACAAACTGAGATTGTTGCAAATTTATCTGGAAAAACATTATTATGGCAACTGAAGGACGCTCCTCTTATAGCCTACATCAATATACATTAAACGGTAATTGTTAATAATATCATACTGTCGCCTGAGAATGTCAGAAACTACTTTAACTAAAGAAATTCTAAGAAAATTACCTAATAATGAGAAACATTATTTTCGAAAAAAAAGCTTCCAGCAAGTGACAATATATGCTTAAAAAGCAAATGGTCAACAACAAAAGATTTAAAATAATGTATCCTATGTGCTTTCTGTTTATGTCAGCTCATCATTTACAAAAAAAAAAAAAAAAAAAAAAAAAAAAAAAAAAAAAAAAAAAAAAATATCGGTGATGGATGGAAATCGACCCAAATAAAGAGACAGAGTTTTAACTCATTTAAATTCAAAAAAGAAAGATACGTTAAATGTCTCTAAAAAAGTTGGTAACCCTGGTCATTGCTTATGTGTAACTGAAAAGGTAAAAGAAGTGTTAAGTGAAACTACTCTTACCCAGAGACTGAGCAGATACATTCGTATAACGGACCTAACCTTCAGAGATTTGCGTCAGTAGATTGTTTGACATTAAGTGACAGTACTAAAGCCTGGGGAGTGAGTGTATAACACTCACATAGCTGACGTGGCCGTACAGACTAGTTTCATTCGGTCGTTTCATTCGACTGGAAAATCCGACTGAAGGTGAGAAAAAAAAAAAAAGGAATCCACTAACTAATCTGTTGTTAAAGCTAGTAGATTGCTCCATCACTAGTTTGTGCGTGCACATATTTTTCCTTTCTGACTTTCAACTGTTGTCCTGTTTCATTTACAGTTGTAATTGCAGGCGGGTGCTGTCAAGACGGAATCTGCTTGTATGTTTCCCATCCTTGTGGTCGGATCTGAGAGTATTCTGAAAGTAGTTGAATTGCTACAGGATATTAATTTGTGGCGTAAGTTTAGCGACAATTTCACCATTGTCGAAGCCAGGCTGCCGATATTTATTTAGCGTGATTTAACAATGCAGCAGTGCAGAGGAATATTTCGGTTCCGCCAATTAACGTTTCCGAGGAAATCGGAGGAAGAATAGGTCGCTTATTTGTTCTCAGGTGCTGCTTAGCTTTAACTAGTGAACCGTAAAAGCTTTCCCTCTCAGATTTAAGCATGAAGACGCAACTCATCTTTTTCGAGAAAATCGATTTGAAATCCTTTGGCGTCTTTATATTCGTTGTACGGTCGTAAGTATTATCTCCAGAGTCCTTTTGCATTTCCCTCCTCTGCCTTTTCCCATTCCCTCTCGCGTCTGCCTGCCCCTCCCCCCCCCCCTTATGAGTCCTCTCCCTCCTTTGGTCCCCCCCCCTTTCGTTTTTCCTCTCCTCCCTCCTTGTTTTCCCCCTCATCTGTCCAGGTCCCCCCTCCCCCCATATGCCCTTGGCTAGGGTGTGTCATCTTTGTGCCGACATTTTCGTGCAGTGTTTACGGTGAGTGTTCAGTGTTGTGTGTCTTTTCGGAAGTGTTGCGAACGGACATCATACTGTCGCTGGGTGTGATTTTTATATCTCTTGCGAACAGAAACCAGACTGTCGCCATGTTTTTTAATTGTCTGTCTGCTATGTTACTTGTCTGCTTCCTGTGTATTTTCTTAGCATTGCCAACCCTTTGCTTTATGTTTTACCTTTCCACAATTTTCCGGCGTTTTACAATTTAAGTCACCGTTTTATCGCCTGCTTTTATTGTTTCTTCTCTTCTTACGTTTTAAAATGACTGTAGGCTGCAGAGCAGCGTACTAAGCTGCAGCCAGCCCGCCCCCTTCGGGGGGAATCGAAATTCAATAAAGGAAAAAAAAGTAAGTATTCAAACAGCCCGCAGCCGAGTGAGTCATTCCCGCCTCATGCGTTGTGAGACTAGGTCCTGCCTGTTCCCGCCTCTAGCGTAGCGGTGTGAAAGCTTCCTTGTTTATCCTCAGTGTTGTGTGAGTACTTGAGTGCGTGACATCGTTGTTTGTCTCTCGGCGTCTCGTGTATGTGATTCAGTTTTGACACGGCGTTGTCGTGCGCCGTGATGTCGTCCATGGCTCCCAGGAAAGTTCCACGCACAGGTACCATCGGTTTAAGTTTTTACAGGTCCATAGGCGGGTGCAGACAAGTTCTTTAGAAATTCATGATTGGCTTGTAGGTACGATTAAGGTCACTCCAGAGCAGGTTCACGCGGCTTGCTGCTCTTCTGAATCGTATGTGTCTCATGCCAAGTTTCTAGATACGCTGTAGGTTGAACCACTCCTTTTGTGCCACGGACAAGAAGTCCCTTTCACTCATCGCGATGGCTCTGCTAGTGTGGCTATTCTGGAG
The DNA here is from genome assembly GCF_021461385.2 of Schistocerca piceifrons. Classification (NCBI taxonomy): domain Eukaryota; kingdom Metazoa; phylum Arthropoda; class Insecta; order Orthoptera; family Acrididae; genus Schistocerca; species Schistocerca piceifrons. The sequence goes on along the minus strand of NC_060145.1, from coordinate 237,169,138 downwards.
AACGCGGAGGTGGAATAAACGAATGTTAGGTTGTTTAACCTTCTACCAGAATTTGATGACAATTTCTTAAAGACCGGCCTGCTACAAGCTGGTGACGGACGGAATGTAGGAGGAAACGCTGGTCCGTTCAGCATCGTTTACAGATTTTAATGTAGTTCGATCCCTGGACATGATGGTCTCATTTTCAGGTGTATTGATACCGGGTACATCTAATTTACACGGGACAAGAAGGGACATGTTCCGTATGTAACGAGAGTGGACACCTCCGCTCAAATTGCCTGCATCTTGAAACCCACTTGTGAATAACGTAAAAAGCTAACTTTAGCGGACCTGGTTCCCCCAGTGACAGCCATTGTGCATAATCAGGTCTCTGAGGGCTAACGCGAGCCCTCGTGTGATGGTTCGCATTGCTACTGCTAACCTCGCGAAGGGACTTTGCCTCTGTAGCTTCCGTCCCGCCACCACCTCCATTTCAAAACTTCTGTAAACGGAGCCATGAGGGTGAGCGGTCAGACGATTCCTTCTCCGTTCTTCGCTCTACTGAAAATATTCCGTTGGAGGGAGGCCTCTCGCATCACCGAATTCAAACCGGATGATAACATGTCGGTTGCTGTTCAAGTTTCGAAAGCTTCCAGCAACCCTCCGATATGACTACCGGGACCGCTTCTTCGGAATCACATGAAGAAGACCTGTTTCGCAGCTCCGTACTGTATCGAAGCACTTGCCAGACATCCCTGAGTCTGTAACATGCTCCCACCCTTCTTCTGCTCCGCCAGACGGGGAAAGCACGCCACAAGCCGCTGCTGATCAGAACCAGATCGGCACAAGTGTGCCAATGGTGCGAGCGGTGACGATAAATGATGTAACGTCAGTTTTCGTTTCCGTTGATTTCCAGGAGCCACACCGTCCACCTATGGAAGAGTGAGGCATATTCTCTGAACCTGATACGAATTTCCGCATGACTCCCACCCCTCCCCCGCCACCACATTTCTCCTTGCGGCAGTCGCCTTCCCGCACAGCCGCATACAAACAGCGCTTTCACCTGAGTGCGCGGCGCATCGCGAAAAAGAAAAGAAATAGAAAGAATATGAAACGTCACTTGTAAGTTGTCAGTTGCTTCGTTTCGGTGATAAATAGATGCAAGTTTATACGTTTCTCACCTTGAATGTGAACAGAATCAGTTCCGAGCTTAGACTTACGGTGCTGCGACAGTTTATGTACGATTGAAGTGCAGATGTGATATTTTTGCAAGAAATGTTATTTGACCATTTTTCTATTTCCACCTTTTCTACCTTCTTTAATGTGGTTACTGAAGTATCTACTGGTACTGTGTTATCTTACAGAGAGAGAATACTGCTGACTGATTTCGAAGTTATCGGTAACGGCTGAGGAATAGGCTGCTTAACTACTTTATGCCCCTTCATGATCTGTTTGTTCCACAGATCATATAAGTTTTTATAAGGAGAATATAGTTTATTTATTTCGCAAATCACAGCAGAAACTTCTGTTAAACGGAGATTTTAACTGTGTGCTGCAGATCTGTTGTGTACATAGTTCCGAGTAGTCAGCGCGTACACAACTTTCCCACTAGAGCGCGCCCCGCTAAGCACAACAGCGCAGGCGCAGCGCTCGTCCGTCTCTGCACTACGAGATGGCGCTGCCATAGAGATGGACCAAATTGTGCTTCCGCCGATCCGCATATTAATATGTAACGCAGCCAATGAGATTGCGGCTAACGTAGAACCCTTTCTCCTCGCGGATCACACTCATGCAGTGATACATGAATGCGCGAGGTATTATATCGAGCGTACAGACCTCCAATTAGTCAGTCTGCATTAGTCTGTACCAGCCTGTACGAGTTCTACATTTGTCTGTACCAGGCTATAGTCAAGTTTCAGTCTGCACCTAATCAGATTACCATATTCCTGTACATAGCCATGAAGATAATGTCTTAGACACTTTTGTCAAGTATCAGAGACATATGTGAGAATAAGATTAACGTACCAACACCAAAGGAACTTCAGATTGTCAATTGTAAATAGTAATTTTTATGTTTGTTATTATTTTAATAAATGTGTGTGAAAATTAATCAAGTTCTGTTTATAGTTGGTCACCGTCAATCTGATACTCTAAGCGTGCAAGTGGCATTTCTATCGTCTGACCTAAAGGCAGAAGATAAACACGCCACGATAAGACCACGAGACATATTTCTGATACTCGCCTACTTCGTTAGAGTGACAAGTCAAATAATCAGATGGTGTGTGTACTGAAGGTCTTACACTACGCACACCACAGGATCAAATCCCTAATTTAAATTTTATTAAGGAACTAGACGATCTGTTGCGCTCTTCGCAAATACACGATGCGTGGATCTATCAGTAGCCAAATCTCGTCAGGTATAAGCATTTCACAGTTACTTCCAGTAGCAGACTCGATATCTTTTATCTTTCCGAGTCTTTATGTGGACAGCTCTTAGCGATAGACATGACATCCATTTGTATCACTGATCACTGTTCCTTGGTTGTAACTATAAATCACGTGTCGCGACTGGCAAAACTGTGTCGGCTCCCCTGGATGTTGAACATCCCTCTTAAAGGATCCTTCCCTTGAAATTATCGCTCTATAGGTTAAAGCCCCTAGCTTGTATGTGCAGGACCGTTGTCTTTCTCTTATGCAATGGCGCTCAGGCCATGTCAAACCTTTGCTCCGTAAAGCGTAAATCCGTTCCGGCGCTGAGAGGGCAAGGGTTCTCCGTCGTACCCAGGAATTTTATTATTCCATCTCTCGACAACTTTACGACGGTGCCAGAGAAGCTCCCTTACGGATTATGGATGTCCGCTACGTTAAGGCGAAGCTTATTAGTTAAAGAGACAACAAATGGACGGATTCAGGAGTGCAATCAAAATCCCGCTTCTTCCTACAGGATGAACTAATCTCCTTACATTACTTTATCCCGTTTGGGGACGCGTTGAAGAAGAGCATGTATCACATCCCTCACTCACACTTATGGTCCAGTACTGATGTCCCAAAGTGACATATTGGGAGAGTTCCATAATTACTTTGTAGACCTCTTTAATGTCCCTGTTACTGATGCGATTGTCCCTGATGCATTTACTCCTCTCCTGGACTACTTGGTCACTCCTGCATTAAAAGTCGAATTTCAGTCTTTTCTCGCCATGAAATATATCGCTTTATGTTGGTTCACGATCGCAAAAATCACCGTTACTAGACGATATTTCCAAGGAATTTTATGTACATGCTTGACCTCTTATAGGTGATACCAATACGTCACTGTTAAATGGAGTAATCAGGGGTGGGGGGAGGGGGGGAAGGGGTGGTTGATTCCCTTCCTCTTAAAGGTCGTTCTAATTCTGAAGACAGACGTCCAGACACTGATAAATGCCGCCCGACCACACTACTTAATTTCGATTACAAAACTGTCTCCCGGGCGGTTAACAGCCGTTTGTCGATACTACTAGTGAAAATTCTTGCTGTTCATCAAAGTCGTGTGCCAGAGCACACGATTTCGACTTCTTTAGTCGAAAGCCGGGCCTTCGTCTCGATGGCTGCAACGACTGCTGTCACTGGAACCTTCCTTTTTATTGACTTTAATGAGGCATTTGACCGGTTGAGTCAGTTTCTTGATGCAGGGCTCAATGCGACCAGTCTCAGTCATACTGTGTGTCAGTTACTATCCAATCGTTTTACTGGTGTTCAGTCATCTGTTGTAGTGAATGGACAACTCACTCCCCTCAACAGCATCCGATGGAGCTTGTAGCAGGGGAGCCCCTCGCCATGTCGCTTTTTGTATTGTCAAAAATCAAATGTTCAAATGTATGTGAAATTTTATGGGACTTAACCGCTAAGGTCATCAGTCCCTAAGCTTACACACTACTTAACCTAAATTATCCTAAGGACAAACACACACACCCATGCCCGAGGGAGGACTCGAACCTCCGCCAGGATCAGCCGCACAGTCCATGACTGCAGCGCCCTAGACCGCTCGGCTAATTCTGCACGGTTTTGTATTGTCCTTAGAATCTCTGTTTCGCCGTGTTGCTGATAAATTATGTGGCTGGAAGATACTAGGAGAGACATTCTCGATTCGAGCGTACGAAGTTCTTGTTACGGTATTGCTACGTCGTATCGATGACATATCCTTGCTCAAGGACAAATTGATGGAACTATCCGGTAGTTTCCTTTGGAAAAGTCATATTTTTCGACTTCAGTATGAAGTGGTTGCGAGGTCTTTCCCTTGGAGGACTAGGATTTCCCAATATCAAAGTGAATGCTTCAATATTTTTTATGCGGCATACTGTTTTAAAATGTACTCGAGCAACTAATTCTATTACACGTCGCTTATTTACACGTCTTCGACCAGTCAGTCTAACTCCCCATGCCGATGTTGGCCGGATCAACTCTAAATTGCGGCTTAAACACGAATTTTATATTGTAAGTTTTTTGGGAGCCAACATTTTATCAGTGACACACCTTACACAAGATCTTAGGAGTACAATCATCCCTGTCCCCAGCTGAAATGGCCGCGCTATTGATGACCTCCCGGTGGAAGACATTCACAATCTGATATCGACCAACGAACGTCTCTATCGCAATGGTCTTCGTTCGACTGGCCTTTGCAACACATGTCATCAACCTGATACGTTGCTACACAGATTTCTCTCTTGCGGACGAGAATACTGGCACTGGATTCGCCGACAACTGGCTTTCCTTATCCTATCAGTTAAGCTGGTTTCTCGGTTGAGTTTCTTCTGTTTCCGGATTTTTCCGTCTAGCTTCGAACGAAGACTAATTATATCGTATGGCTCCTCGGACACTACGTCCACGACGTGGCTGTTTGTGACAATAATCCCGACCCCGTTGTTCCCTGCTACAAGCTCCGTCGGATGGTGTTCTGGGGAGTGAGTTGTCCATTGGAAGTGGCAGAGGCTTCGACGTCATCGTGTTTTATTTGCAAATATGTTGCATCTTGTCTTTAATTGTCAAGGAATACGATAGCTTTGTTTTTTTTTCACCTTTTCCTTGTCCTGGAGCCTTCTCTCATTTTCCTAGAGAAAAACTGAGTTTTCCTTTGAGTCCCGGGAATGTGGACTTTATATGTGTCAAGTTTCCTTTTCAGAATAAATAAATTAAAAAAGAAAGGAAATATTAGAAAACACAAAATAAGACATGAAATTAAAAAAAAAAACCTAAGAACATGTCCTTATGAGGGACCAGAACAATGACAGGCGGTTGGGTGGGGGGAAGTTGTGGTCGCTTCAGTCTGGAACCACGCGACCGCTACGTTCGCAGGTTCGAATCCTGCTTCGGGCATGGATGTGTGTGATGTCCTTAGTTTAGTTAGGTTTAAGTAGTTCTAAGTTCTAGGGGACTGATGACGTCAGATGTTAAGTCCCATAGTGCTCAGAGCCATTTGAACCATGGTCGGCCACGGGTTTCGACTCCGGCCCACCTTGCCTTCACGTTCACCCATCCTGAAGCTGTGTCCGTTATTTCCTGTAAAATATAAAAAATAGTGGATCTAGTGGTAAGGTTCTGGAACGCGAGGCCAAAAAGGAAAGTAAACGCCTAGTCTCATAAACGCGAGGGCCCTGGATCGAATTTCGCTGATGGTACTTTCTTTCATTCCCACGTAATTCTAACAAATTTTATTGCGACTGTACAAATTATCAGTATTAAAGAGTTCTTTTACATTTACAGCACATTTATCCTGAAAAAGGGATAGCTTATCCGTAAGGAGATCGGAAATACGAAAAGGATACACGAGAACTTTCAATCAAAGCAATATAGGAATTTCATTTACATCATTGCATCTAAATTTGTCGCAACTATTTTATGTAACCTATAGAGCACGAATCAGAATCATATTTATCATAGAAACATGGAATACAATAATTGTTACTGCAACACACAGAAAGTGTGATGAACAACGAGTTTTTTTTGCATATTTGTCTATTGCACAACATAGTTAGTTTACATTCGAAAACGGTTCTCGATGATGATTCTAACGGCGTACTGCGCTTATCGGATCATATCAGCGAATATAGCTACTGGCAATTAACGGCGTACGATTGATTTAATTTTTGTGCAGTCTTGTCTAGAAGTTATCTCTCTGTTCTGCTCGATGTTGTATACGCGTGAAACTAACCTCGTATTAGCTCAGCTCCAGCCTTCTTGAATGCTGACGACCATTCAGAGCATGTAAGCAGGCCTAAAATTTTCAAACTCGATTTTCTCGAAAACGATTGACAGTAGCCTCTCCCTGTTTACATACGTTGAAGTCCTGATCGTGCCATACACGCAAAGTCAATGTGAATGAAATCTGTAAGAGTGCGTTGGCTTTAGCAGCTGCCATAACGCCCCAGCACCAAGGAATAAAAGTGTCTGGTGACCGTAGAGTGAAATGTGTTTGCATTTACAGCCAACAATCGTAGAAGTATGAATCTTTCACTTCCGTAAAATGTACGTAGTATTCTTTCTGGTATTATACCTTTTCGGTCTATAATTGTCAAACAGTTTTAAGAGGTATCTTTTCTGGTTCCTTCGGCAATTTAATTTTACGCCTCTTCTGAAAGCGCAAGACTGATACCACATCTCAAGTGAATTCGTAGAAAAGAAAAACGTAATAAACAGCTCGTTAAACTGCCAGAAGCAACTATAGTTAAATTTCATTCAATAGTCTCAGAAACACGCGTAATGTAAGTGATACAGCAAACCCTAAGAAAAATAATCCAAAAAGATTGGTGGTACAAGTTTTATCACGTCTACTAACAGTTAATGGCATCAGCTACTTACATGCTACACAAATTCATATCAAATATGATGTGAACAGCATGCAGGTAGTTCACACGCTTGCTGGGAGCCACCAATCACATTTTAGGGAGAGCTTTTAGTAGGGCACACCTTACAGACAAGAGATGGCTATTGATTCTTCCTCGCTCTTTTCAGTAATGTAGCGGCAAGCAAATCCCCACTTTCCCATGATGATCTCCGTAAGGGAGGCTTTCATCCTGCAAGGTGACAGAATCAACGGATGAGCGGACGTACGACAACAGTGCAGTTGTCGACATTTGCTAAACTCGTGACAATGAACCTCTTACGTAAAGTAATGAGGCAAACATTTTAAAAGTTATAACCCCAGATGTTTCAAAAACATCCAACAGCCGGTATATATTCATGCCTACACTGACACACAACACATATGCGTACATACGCATACACTAAATTACAATTTTTGTTGATTTTTGTAAAAATAAATGACTATAGTATTAATTACCGGTTTCGGTCAAAATTATTGGGAGGTTCTCCTCGGTTATCAGGCGAATGACTGAACTGGAAGTCCCCTCGCAGAAATATTCCCAGTCACCCGCATATTTCGCTCGAGAGAACCGTGACTCTTCAATCTCAGACAGCCCGTTCTAGCCCTTGGCACAGACAATGAAAAATAAAAAGGGAAATCACAGTCGCTATCAATCGCATCCCCTGCGATCTGTGACGACACGTGCTCAGTGGACATTGTGGAAAGTCATAAAATTTATTCAGCACACGCATAAAGAAATACAGCTACTAGTCTTTCACACTTTTCTCTGTGACTTAGTGTCCCAGAAATACTCGTGGTTTAAAAATACTTCCCGTCCCCCTGCCGCAACAAACGATTACAGGTTGTTTCCCTAAAGTGCAAGACAAAATCTCGGACATGGAAATAACCCCCTAATTACTCTCAGCTGTGACTCTGGCTGCCTATCCATCAGTTCTCCTGGTATTTGGATGAAAAGCTGCTGAGTCTACAATAGCTTAGAACTGAACATCTCGCTCTGCCTTTAGAGGTCGTTACATATTCTTATTACAGGGTGTTTCAAAAATGACCGGTATATTTGAAACGGCAATAAAAAATAAACGAGCAGCGATAGAAATACACCGTTTGTTGCAATATGCTTGGGACAACAGTACATTTTCAGGCAGACAAACTTTCGAAATTACAGTAGTTACAATTTTCAACAACAGATGGCGCTGCGGTCTGGGAAACTCTATAGTACGATATTTTCCACATATCCACCATGTGTAGCAATAATATGGCGTAGTCTCTGAATGAAATTACCCGAAACCTTTGACAACGTGTCTGGCGGAATGGCTTCACATGCAGATGAGATGTACTGCTTCAGCTGTTCAATTGTTTCTGGATTCTGGCGGTACACCTGGTCTTTCAACCCCACAGAAAGAAGTCACAGGGGTTCATGTCTGGCGAATAGGGAGGCCAATCCACGCCGCCTCCTGTATGTTTCGGATAGCTCAAAGCAATCACACGATCATCGAAATATTCATTCAGGAAATTAAAGACGTCGGCCGTGCGATGTGGCCGGGCACCATCTTGCATAAACCACGAGGTGTTCGCAGTGTCGTCTAAGGCAGTTTGTACCGCCACAAATTCACGAAGAATGTCCAGATAGCGTGATGCAGTAATCGTTTCGGATCTGAAAAATGGGCCAATGATTCCTTTGGAAGAAATGGCGGCCCAGACCAGTACTTTTTGAGGATTCAGGGACGATGGGACTGCAACATGGGGCTTTTAGGTTCCCCATATGCGCCAGTTCTGTTTATTGACGAAGCCGTCCAGGTAAAAATAAGCTTCGTCAGTAAACCAAATGCTGCCCACATGCATATCGCCGTCATCAATCCTGTGCACTATATCGTTAGCGAATGTCTCTCGTGCAGCAATGGTAGTGGCGCTGAGGGGTTGCCGCGTTTGAATTTTGTATGGATAGAGGTGTAAACTCTGGCACATGAGACGATACGTGGACGTTGGCGTCATTTGGACCGCAGCTGCAACACGGCGAACGGAAACCTGAGGCCGCTGTTGGATCACCAGCTGCACTAGCTGCGCGTTGCCCTCTGTGGTTGCCGTACGCGGTCGCCCTACCTTTCCAGCACGTTCATCCGTCACGTTCCCAGTCCGTTGAAATTTTTCAAACAGATCCTTAATTGTATCGCTTTTCGGTCCTTTGGTTACATTAAACCTCCGTTGAAAACTTCGTCTTGTTGCAACAACACTGTGTTCTAGGCGGTGGAATTCCAACACCAGAAAATTCCTCTGTTCTAAGGAATAAACCATGTTGTCTACAGCACACTTGCACGTTGTGAACAGCACACGCTTACAGCAGAAAGACGACGTACAGAATGGCGCACCCACAGACTGCGTTGTCTTCTATATCTTTCACATCACTTGCAGCGCCATCTGTTGTTGAAAATTGTAACTACTGTAATTTCGAAAGTTTGTCTGCCTGAAAATGTACTGTTGTCCCAAGCATATTGCAACAAACGGTGTATTTCTATCGCTGCTCGTTTAGTTTTTATTGCCGTTTCAAATATACCGGTCATTTTTGGAACACCCTGCAAAAACGTATGTATAAGTTTCATGTGAGGTTCACTTGAGTTTGATTATAGAACACTGTAAAGACCAGGATGTCGATTTCACATAATAGTACACTTAGTGAATACTATTTGCTTAAAGATGTGGCTAGCTTCATAAGAGAGTGACGACGGCTATTCTGTTAAACAGCAAATGAGATATGAGAGCATGACCTATTTTACTTTCAGGGTAAATGTAGATTCTGCATGTACGGCTGCTGATGGCCTAGAAAACATAAGTCGCTGAAAATAGCAAAACAAAAGACCTGCGTCATTGTTTAACATACGCGGCTGGCTCCGTCCTAGTGTACCTGAAATAATTTAAAATTCTGGGCGTATGTGCTTGTATTGCTTGCACATTATATTTCTCTTGATTAATGAAGCCAGTTTTTAGTGAATAAGTGGGCGCCGTGCACAGCTTTAGGTGAATTTAGAGAATGTTGCAGCAATGACGGCTAAAATTTTAAGTTCATCTGCTACAATGAAAATGGGAATAACTCGGAGGAAAGGTGCTTTACACACATATAAACATTAAATATGATCTGTTATTTTAAGTTAACGGACGGTTATTATATTCTGAGATAACAAACAGAAATTATCGCGTCACAGAGCTTTCCATCCACGTAATACAATGTTAGCGTACAAGTTTGCGTCTTATTCTTCCAAGGATTCGAACAGTAGTATCACAGTCTTTACAAATTAGTGTTGACAGTGAACATTGCCTTTTCTTTGATTTTTGTTGCATTGCAATACGACTATTATCTTACTTTATTGGATTTTTTTTGCTTTTGTCACTTCGTGTCTTTTCACATGCAATAAAATATTTATTTAGCGCTTTTTCCATTTCGGGGCAGTAATACAGGATATAGAGTGATAAAGTACAGAAAAGCGTCGATTATCTGAATTAATTATGGGGCAGAGGTGTTCGGCAAACTGGTTTATTTGGATAACCGAACCGTATACCTTTATTAACAATTTATCAATAAAAGCTACATATATTTATAATAACAAGACTCTCTTATTATTACGAATGCAAGAACAATAGGAATGTCGGCAGCGCAGCCTAGTAAGCAAAAAAATGTAATACATATGCATTTTCCATGTACACTGCATATGTATAGAATTAACGCTTAAAAAAATCCTTACTTTGGCTGTCTAAAAAGCCGCGTAAACACCGGCCACTTCGCACTGCTCAAAACCAGGAAAAGTGGTTCGGCGCAGCGCGGCCGGTGTTTGACATCAAAGGTCGCCGCTCTGAGCAACAACGTATAAACTTTGCGCAGTGTCGGTGCATCAAAGGAAGTGGTTCATTCGTGTGCGCTCTGCTTGGACGTAGTTTCTCGTTTTGCATTTTTACTGACATGTGTGCACGCACACCGGAACATTGCAGTGCGCCTACGAACACTCTGCTCCAATCTGTGCAGTTCTGTCCTCGACTGCACTGTTGTAAGCTATTCTGCATATCGCGTTTGTGCACGACGCGGCGCTGCGCGGCTCGGCGCGTAGGGTGTGGATGCGGCTTAAGCAAATTTACCCGTTTACGAGCAATTAGGTCAAGCTTTTTTATTTACAGGACAGATGTATGATATTGGCCGCTTACATCTTGAGCTTCAAATCAACGTAAGTCAAATGCTTGAAACCATCTTGTACATTTTCGTCTTCATTTCCTGGATCACTAGTTGACACGACGCAGACGGCATCAGCTTTATCGATGACGGGATTTACAATTTCGCTATCTGGCATAATTTGGTACCTTGGGTCTGCATTGTCGACACTCGTCACACTCTTTTAGTATATGAGCATTTCGCACATATCATTCTGTTCGTCATTTTCAATTACTCTTCGAGAATTTTTCACTGTACACAAAATTTTACGCGAAGCATCTTTCTATTTCTCTTTCTTTACGCTACGTCATGTAGCTCCGATCATCTATGGTGTTCCTGTCAGATCTATATTTCTATAATTTCTTAAGTCATTCTTATCCCTCCTCTTCTCTTTCCAACAATAACTCACATAACAATTCTTTTCTGTAATACCATTTGAAACTGCCAATAACGCCATGATCCGTGGGCTATAATAATGAGGTAATGTAAGGTTGAAGAAAAATAACTTTTATGAACTCATGCTTTCCGTTTCCGTTATAACATGGTGGATGAGTTGGTGCGTTGTCAAGGAGCAGTAATGATTTCTCCTTTTTGCCATTATTCAACTGATTAACTTTTACAGAGAGTACAAAAACTTCCACAAACCGTTTCGTGAAAAGCGCATTTTTCATCCAGGCACTCTTTTCTGAGGTGTAAACGATAGGCATCACAGATATATTAACTTGTTTCAAACAACGCGGTTTCTTACTTTTATTCATGTCGAGCGAACCAGTAGCATTAGCAGAAGTTAAAGCAATACCAATTTCTTACTTATTTTAGGATCAGTTGTTGCTAATTCACGACGTGAAGCTGGACTTTCTTCTTGCCTCAATATGTCCTTTAGTCTGATTCTGAAAGAATCAGCTGCTGCAAAATCACTAGACAGTTTTCTCTTTGTAGTTGAAGTTCTTGAATGCCAGATCTTGACTTACAGCGTTTTAACCAGCCCGTTCTTGCTTTAAAATTCGACTGCTCTCCAAAACATTCATTAATAAGAACTTCCTTTTCACATAACATGGGACCAGAGAGAGGTTCTCTTTATAGTCTGTTTTGCATAAACCACCTGTAAACAGCATCGTCTAGATCCGTGGATGTGGCGAGCTTCAAAGCATTACGACTTAAATTCCTCATTCTCGTCTTTTTTTTCATACTTGTCGACTTAAGAATTTTTTAATCATTAGCGAACTTGGTTGCAGATTCTCTTTCCTCTAAGCTTTTGATTAATCTCGTATTTATCTCTTACAGATAGGGCAATGTGTTTACGTTTAGGCATTTCATAACGAAAGTTTAGTTTATGCAGCAAAGCTGACACAAGTGATTGTAACAGAGGGAGGTCAGTGACTATTGCTGGCAATTCGGTATAGTTGTTTGCGGGAGGGGTAAGGGGTCATGACTGTAAATGCAATATACGGCAACCTTTGGCATCCAAGAGAACGTTTCTTCTCACATGGATCCACGTACATAAATCATGAATGTAGCATCAGGGAATACTATTTTTTTCATCGCAAAGAATTCAGTTCCAGGTTCCTTTCGGGAGAACCGAGGTTCTAATATCCTTCTGGATATCCCCATTTAGGTTTTCCATAGTTTTCCTAAATGGTGTAAGGCGAATGACAGAATGGTTCTTTATCAAAAGGACACAGCCGATTTCCTTCCTCAGTCCGAGCATATTGTATTCATTTTTTGTTCCAACGTTGACAGATTCTGAAGAGCCCTTAAACAATTTCTCCAATAGAAACCGAAATCGCAAATCCATTTCGTCGGCGTAAGTTGTTAGTTGATCCCTAACAGTTGCAGTGGGCTGGGTGACGTAGCGGCCCCTTATTAGTTAGAGGATCCGCACTACAGGCGAGCAAGGTAGGTTGCCAGTCTCCCTTCAAGATCTCAGATCGAAACATCGCCAGTGGATGTAAACAACTACAGACTTTCCGGATAAACATGGAACTACTTTGTGAAACGCCATGTGACAGAGTTCCACCAATTGGAACTAATTGACTACGTGTAGCACTCTGCTAAATCGGCGTTATAACCGCGCCAGCAGAGTCAGACCGTCAGTGTGTAACTACAGCTAGGACAACTCCAGCTAATATCTACGCCGGCTCTAGCATAGTAGACACCCGCGGTAACATTCAGTAGAAAGTTCTATCTTTGTAATCGTGTACATTAGTATTTCGGTTATTATTTTCTTTTCTTTGTCTTATACTCTTGTTTTTTTTTTTGTCACCACAAGGATTGTTGCGCTTCCTGTTGTTCTTACGTTTGGAAATTAGTGCATGCCAATGTATTTATATAAACTTCATCATCCGTTCTTTCCTGCCGACCACAGGACACTACACTGGGTGCGGCAGCTTCATCAGTTTTCTGACTGGTGAGATGCAGCTCTTTTTGTCAGAGTTTCCAATATATTCCTTTCCTCGCTGATACTTTGGAGAACCTCCTCGCCCCATCTCAAATAGTTTGGTTGTCTTCTTACCAGGCTTTCCCTCGTCCATACAATACAATGTAGTGCTTCAAACGTAGATTGTCTGAAATTTCTTGATTAAATTAAGGCCTACGTCTGCTATGTTTCATACTAATAGATTTCGGTTGGCCAGGAATGTCCTTTTTGACAGTGCTTTTCATGTCCTCCTGGCTCCATCCGCCACGGATTATTTTGCTGCCTACTTTGTGATAACAAATCCTGATGCTACATTTCTCGCTGTTCTCGTTTCTGTTTATTCTCATTAGCTGTGTCTTTCTTCGATTTACTGTCTACCGATATTCTGTGCTCATTAGACTGTTCATTTCATTCTACATATCCTGGAATTCTTCACTATCACTCAAGATAGGAATCTCATCAGTGAATCTTATCGTTGATATCCTGTCACCTTCAAATAGAATCCCACTCTTGACCTTTCTTTTATTTTCGTCATTGTTTCTTCGATTAACAGACTGAACAGTAGGAGCGAAAGACTACATCCGTGTCTTACACACTTTTTAATCCAAGCAGTTCGTTCTTGGTCTTCCACTCTTATTGATCATGGGCCTACCTCTGTGAAAACTGTAACGCAAATTTGTAAACGTCCCTATGGCAGCGCTACAGTGTTTTCACGGGTCAATGTAAGGGCACAGTTGTCGCCTGGCGCCTTTAGCACTTCGCAGTTGGAAGCCCGCAACAGCGCTGCGAGTTGACAGAGATCTTCTTACGCCGTCTCAACTGTAGAATCCTCCATCAGCGGTTCTCGGCATTTTCTACTGTTTTTGTTGCTGCGAGGCATAAGGTAGCGATCTATGCAGCGTAGTAATTATTCCAAGCTCTTCCCATTTAAGTGCTCTGTAATATATTGAAGCGCCGAAGAAACTGGTACAGGCATGCGTATTAAAATACAGAGATACGTAAACAGGCAGAATACGACGCCGCTGTTGGCAACGCCTGTATAAGACAAAAAGTGTCCGGCGCAGTTATTAGATCGGTTACTGCTGCTAAAATGGCAGGCCGTCAAGATTTAAGTGCGGTGGAACGTCGTGTTATAGTCGACCCACGAGCGATGGGACGCATCCCCGGGGTAGCAATTGAATGGGGATTTTCCTGTGCGACCATTTCACGAATGTACCTTGAATATCAGGAATCCTATAAAACATCAAATCTCCGACATCATTGCGGTCGGGAAAAGATCCTGCAAGAAAGGGACCAACGACGACTGACGAGAATCGTTCAACATGACAGAAGTGTAACCCTTCCTCAAATTGCTGCAGATTTCAATGATGGACCAAGTGTCAGCGTGCGAACCATTGAACGAAACATCGTCGATATGGGCTTTCGGAGGCGAAGGACCACTCATGTACCCTTGATGACTGCACGACAAAGAGCTTAACGCCTTGCATGGGACCGCCAACACCGACATTGAACTGTTGATGACTGGAAACATGTTGCCTGATCGGATGAGACTCGTTTCAAATTAAGCGAGCAAATGGACGTGTGTGGGTTTGGAGACAACCTCGTGAATCTATGGTCTCTGAATGTCAACAGGGTACTGTTAAAGCTGCTGTAGGCTCTGTAATAGTGTGGGGCGTGTGCAGTTGGACTGATATGGGGCCACTGATACGTCTAGATACGACTCTGACAGGTGACACGTACGTAAGCATCCTGTCCGATCACCTACATCCATTCATGACCGTAGTGTATTCCGACGGACTTGAGCAATTCCGGCAGGACAATGCGTCACATGACACGCCTTGAATTGCTACAGAGTGCCTCAAGGAACACTCTTAGGATTTTAAACAGCTCCGCTGGCCACCAAACTCCCCAGATATGAACGTTATTGAGCATATTTGGGATGCCTTGCAGCGTAGTGTTCAGAAGAGATATCCACCCTTTCATACTCTTTCAGATTTATGGACAGCCCTGTAGGAACCATGGTATCAGTTTCCTCCAGTACTACTTAAGACATTAGTCGAGTCCATGCCACGTCGTGATGCGGCATTCCTACGTGCTCACGGGGGCCCTACACGGTATTAGACAGGTGCACCAGTTTCTTTGGATCTTAAGTTTATATTAAAGTTATTTGGAAGATGTTGTTAATTCTCCAGTTACGGAGTTTTATGATGAGTAAAATTCAGTATATTTTTAAAACTAGCTACATTACGTGTGGACGATCAAGCCGTACTTCGTTCGTGTTGCACCATCGTGCCCCTTTAATGGAAGAAGGTCCTAGGTGCAAGACTATGTTGTGTCTTGGAACAGTTTTCCACATTTGGAAAAACATTAATTTTCAGGAGGAATATTTGTATTTCCAGAAAAAGACTGCAAGATACAAAATGACTGCTAGAATTTAAAAGTAGAATGAAAAATATATCGAACAGGGGTGGCTAGAGGCGAAATTCTTTGCCGAGGTACAACACTCTTCCCTACTACAGAGCTTATGATATCGTAAACAGGACTATTGACATGCATTACTAGCAAGTTATGAGCTCTTTGGTTCAAATGGTTCTGAGCACTATCGGACTTAACATCTGAGGTCATCAGTTCCCTAAAACTTAGAACTACTTAAACCTAACTAACCTAAGGACATCACACAATACAAGACCGAGGCAGGATTCGAACCTGCGGTCGTAGCAATTGCGCGGTTCCGGACTGAAGCGCCTAGAACCGCTCGGCGATAGCGGCTGGCACATGGGCTCTTTCCTGGCGACTTAATGCGTGAAAAATGTATGTTCACAACTTGCAAATGTAAGTAATTTTTTGAGACTGAATATAATTTTTTGAAACTGAATATACCTACTGCCACCCTGAATGGTGGCGCGATTTCTACATAAAAATCTGAGATCCCCCTGGAAAATGAGAAACTTGTATTACTAGCAATACATTTGACGAAGGTTAGAAAGCAAAGGATAGAATTCAAGTGTTTGCGTAGTTTGTTTCGCACCCAGTACTATTAAATGACACAAATGTAACATAGATGCGCACAGCCGTAATAATTCTGTCAAGCTGGTTTTTGTGGCGGTGTTCGTAGCGACAAACACTTGGCTGTGGAAATGGCTTACGAAGTCACCGCCACACTTTTAATAGCGGGCCGACCGGTCCGCTGGAACAGTAAACAGAAAGATGAAACCCCAAACACTCTGATTAAATAAGTCGGTACTTATCTTTATTCATGAAGATACAGAAACACAGTAGGGAACTCGATGTCTACAGAAATCTGTCTAGTTCGAGTCGGAGCGGCTAGGTCAGCGTCGGCTGACGACAAACAACAACTCTGCTGCGATGAACACACAACTGACTAGCAAGTACACAATTCGGTGGCGAGTACACAACTGAGCGGCGAATGCAGAACTGTCCTAGCGCTCGCGACTCCAGCGCTTAAGAAGCCAGAAGCCAGCGGTGGCGCGCGCAGACTTGCGGCGATTTGCTGTCTCGCTGGCGCTGCTTATGCGGACGGCGTCCGGACTTTGATGCTGCCAACCTTTTGGCAGCGGGCTCGGTTGGCATTACTGGCTAGGACATAACACTGGCCAGGGGTGATTTCGGTAAGTTTGGAAAATCGGTAACGTGTAATGGAGGGTAGTAAACCATTCGACAATTAGTGGCGCCGGGCTGTCCCAGTACGGAACGGTGACACTATATCTGAATTAAGAGGCAGCTAACGCTGTGTTCCAATCAACTTTTCGCTCGGGAGTGGCATCTCATTTTGTAGAGGTTGAAAAATCAGCCAACCAATTACAAAGGTTTATTAGACTTTGACCTAGGTTTCGATATTTGTGAAAGTAGTGGGCCTTGTTACCTGAGACTGGATGAAGCCGAGCGGCTCTTGTCATATACAAAATTGGTAAACAAGAATTATCTCAAGCCACGGCTTTAGACAGCAGCCACATTACATATATCGTACTTCAGAATATGTAATGTGGTTGCTATCTAAAGCCGTGGCTCGGGATAGTTCTTGTTTGTCAATTTTGTATATGACAAGAGCCGCTCGACTTGAATCTAATGTACCGTCATGTGATGTAACAATGCCTATTATTTCTGAAGAAGATATTTTTACCAATATGGAAACCCAGGTCAAGGGATAATAAACCCGTGTTTGCGACTGATTGGCTGTTTTTTCAACCTCTTGAGATTTACATAGTTTCTGTTTCGCAGCCACGTTTGAGATTTTCGCATCTCATTTCCTAATTCTGGCATCTTCCTGTACCTTATTGATGTTTATTTTTGTGCTTTGATTCTATTACAGTTGATTAATCACTCTTCTATCTTTGCAATCCAGTCCTGTTTCATTTACGGTTTTAAAGAGTAGCTCACAGTCTACAGTACCAAAACTTTTTTCTAACAAGGGGACCTTCCATACTGTAAATCACAGATTTTGATGCGCTTCAAATATGTTGTAGAGGCACTTACCCTGAGTACCTGGCTATCCGGTTTTTTTAGCGACGGGCCTTACTTTTTGAGAAAATCGATTTTGTAGTTTATTGTGTGCTTTGTGTACCTGTAACATAACATACACCCAGCAAGTCAGCTTCGCGGAACGGTTAGGGTTCACGGCTACTGCACCGAAGGTACAGTGTTCGAACCCTGTTAGTTTACTTTTTTTCGAAAGCGATCGAATTTTTCAATTTTATTTCAAAGTATATCAACTAATAGTGTAAGGTGTGCGAAATTAGAAAGATATATTCAGTTATTAATTTTTTCTGTCATACAATATTGCAATCTTACTTTTCATTGTCCACATTGCTTGATGTGCCAGAACAATACTGTGGGTGATATTTATCATAGAAACAACCGAAGCACAAATTTTCGCAGCACCACGTACATTTTATGAAAACAACCGTCTTGCAGGCGCACGGTTTCTTCATTAGCGATACCGGGAAACACAGTTCTTTTGCATTAAAAATATTTCTCTTTCATCCGCTAATTTCGATGCGAACTAGGCCTGTCTTATCATGCTTTCAAAATTAGGTACGCTGAATTCATGTAGGATTAGCGAATGTAATTTTATCGAATCTTCCCTAGAAGCGATCTCTCTATTGTCTTTCAAGTCGGGAGCATTCTGAAGAATTTTCGTGAAGATTTTCACCTGTCGGTGAAAATAAACACCGCAGGGCTGGCAATAAGGAATGCAGTTTGGTGGGACCACTTTTAGGGTACAGGTGCTCGCTTTCATCAGTAAATATCGTATAAAGTTGAATCGGTTTGCCCTCCTCACGAATCCATAATGTACAAAAAAATTTTCTGTCCCACGTACGGAAGAATTGCGGAACGCAAAAATTCTTCGTACATTAGTTTCGTGAACTTCCCGGATTTCGTGCAGGACACGACTACATTTCTGTATTTCCCAGTTAATTCGTCTACTCGTTTTTGAACGTTAGGACCAAATTTTCCGGATGGTTCTTGCATACATAAAAAAGAAACATACGGGAGCAAAATTCGAACATGGTACTTCCAGTGCGGTAGCCGAAAACCTTTACCGCTACGCTACACTGACTTACTCGGAACGTATGTAACGTTCTGCATATGCAAAGCACGCAATGAACTTCAAAATCGATTTTCTAAAAACCCAATGCCCGTCGCTAAAAAACCGGATACCCAGGTACTCAGGGTAAGTGCCTCTACAACAGCGCATCAAAATCCGTGATGTACAGTATGGAGGGTCCCCTTGTAAGTCACAGAAGGTAAGATAAGACCATCTACTCATATCTATGTTTTTCTCCAACAGCAAGCCCAAAGCCAAATTACTTATGTTGTTCCTTTGCTTTCTCTCTGTCGAAAAGTGTTCAATATACACTCTGGTTATCGGAGCTGAGTTAGAAGTGGCACTCATTACTGAAGACAGTTCGACTCGTGACAATGAAATTGCAGACAAAAGACGCGTCTGGAGACGGCCCAGACAGTGGTGGTATATCAATCTTAGTGGAGTGTTATGTGCAGGGTCCTCCAACCAGTTCGGGATTTTGACGATTTAAAGCGTCAGTTGCACAAAATTGGCACGATATCTCTCAGGAGGAGATCCGACAACTCTATCAATCCCAGACAGGACAACTGCTTATACAGGGTGGTCCATTGATCGCGACAGGGCCAAATATCTCACGAAATAAGCATCAAACGAAAAAACGAAACTTGTCTAGCTTGAAGGGGAAAACCAGATGGCGCTATGGTTGGCCCGCTAGATGGCGCTGTCATATGTCAAACGGATATCAACTGCGTTATTTTAAACAGGAACACCCTCCCCCCCCCATTTTTGTTACATATTCGTGTAATACATAAAGAAATATGAATGTTTTCGTTGGGCCACTTTTTTTCGCTTTGTGATAGATGGCGCTGTAATAGTCACAAACATATGGCTCACAATTTTAGACGAACAGTTGGTAACAGGTAGGTTTTTTAAATTAAAATACAGAACGTAGGTACATTTTAACATTTTATTTCAATTGTTCCAATGTGATACAGGTACCTTTGTGAACTTATCATTTCTGAGAACGCATGCTGTTACAACGCAATTACCTGTAAATACCACATTAATACAATAAATGCTCAAAATGATGTCCGTCAACCTCAATGCATTTGGCAATACGTGTAACGACATTCCTCTCAACAGCGAGTAGTTCGCCATCCGTGATGTTCGCACATGCATTGACAATGCGCTGACGCATGTTGTCAGGTGTTGTCGGTCGATCACGTTAGCAAATATCCTTCAACTTTCCCCACAGGAAGATATCCGGGGACGTCAGATCCGGCGAACGTGCGGGCCATGATATGGTGCTCCGACGACCAATCTACCTGTCATGAAATATGCTATTCAATACCGCTTCAATCGCATGCGAGCTTTCTGCCGGACATCAATCATGTTGGAAGTACATCGCCATTCTGACATGCAGTGAAACATCTTGTGGTAACATCGGTAGAACGTTACGTAGGAAATCAGCATACATTGCACCATTTCGATTGCCATCGATAAAATGGGGGCCAATTATCCTTCCTCCCATAATGCCGCACCATACATTAACCCACCAAGGTCGCTGATGTTCCACTTGTCGCATCTATCGTGGATTTTCCGTTCCCCAATGGTGCATGTTATGCCGTTTTACGTTACCGCTGTTGGTGAATGACGCTTCGTCGCTAAATAGAACGCGTGCAAAAAATCTCTCATGGTCCCGTAATCACTCTTGTGCCCAGTGGCAGAACTGTACACGACGTTCAAAGTCGTCGCCATGCAATTCCTGGTGCATAGAAATACGGCACGGGTGCAATCGATGTTGATGTAGCATTCTCAACACCGACGTTTTTGAGATTCCCGATTCTCGCGCAATTTGTCTGCTACTGACATGCGGATTAGCGACAGCAGCTAAAACACCTACTTGGGCAGCATCATTTGTTGCAGGTCGTGGTTGACGTTTCACATGTGGCTGAACACCTCCTGTTTCCTTAAATAAAGTAACTATCCGGCGAACGGTCCGGACACTTGGATGATGTCGTCCAGAATACCGAGCAGCATACATAGCACACGCCCATTGGGCATTTTGATCACAATAGCCATACATCAACACGATATCGACCTTTTACGCAATTGGTAAACGGTCCATTTTAACATGGGTAATGTATCACGAAGCAAATACCATCCGCACTGGCGGAATGTTACGTGGTACCACGTACTTATACGTTTGTGACTATTACAGCGCCATCTGTCTCAAAGCGAAAAAAGTGATCCAACTAAAACATTCATATTTCTTTACGTACTACACGAATATGTAATAAAGAATAGGGGTTCCTATTTAATAAAAAACGCAGTTGATATCCGTTTGACCTATGGTAGCTCCATCTAGCGGGCGAACCATAGCGCCATCTGGTTTCCCCCTTCAAACTAGACGAGTTTCGTTTGTAGTTTTTTGTTTGATGCTTATTTCGTGAGATTTTTGGCCCGGTCACTATCAATGGACTACCCTGTATAAGCACCACAGGTGGACAGATGCTTCGTTGAGATGCTTCACTGACTTGCTCAGTTTGTAAAGTTGCGATTTTCTCATTTTGAGATTACTAAAGGCACTATGTTTTACTTGCTAGAAAACATTCAACAGCCTAGATTGCATAAAATTCTTCTTTACTTAAGACAAAGGTTTCGACGGATTATTCTGTCATCTTCAGCTCTTGAAATTCTTTCACTTGTGAAACATGTTGATTTTACGTTGAACCTCACGATAAGTTGTCAAATGGATAAAAATCAGCACCTTATGAAAGGTCTGTGGTAAATAAAAAATTTAAAAACGTAGAACACCTTGTGCAAAAGGCCATGTCCTCATATATGGCGCTTAAGGTGCTTGTTACATCACAGGAACTTAGTACACAGTAGTACACCTGTTTGCTTAAGCTGGACATATTTCACTGTACATATTCCATTTTCTAGGCTGTTGAATGTTTTTTAGCAACTTGTGAAGTTCTTTTTCTGAAATTATAATCATCTGTTTTATTTGTACATTCTCATCACGTCTAATGATTGCCGTCCCTTTCGGTTAATCCCCTCGTGGTGCGTCGTTTTGTTATCATATTATGTACTTGTCTACCATTCGTTTTACACTGCTCTTAACCATATTAATTAACATTTTGGAGGTATGTAATAACACTGATAGTGTCGAATATTTGGTGCAGTTAGCTGCCTTTCCTACTGTGAAAATTGTGATGGTTCGTGTTGTGCGAAGTCTTCTGGCATGGTTTCTCTTTCGTAGCAGTGATTTACGAGTATTATTCTGTCTTCAGTTTTGTTACCTAAATTTTTCAGTAATTTTGCAAGCATGTTATCAAAACCAGTTGCTTTTTCTTCTTTGAGATTGCGCTGTTGTTTCATTATCTTGAATTCCCACTTTTCCTGGTACACAGCTGGAGGACACCTCCTTGTCCTGTCTCTGAAGGCTGAAACGGGGAATCACTGACCGTCTGTTTTTCTGCTGAATACCTGTGATGGAGGCAAACCTACACTTTTTTTTTTCTCCAGCGCTCTGAAGATCGCATATAAATCAGCATCATGCACCGTGAATGCGTCGGGTAAGATAATCTTGAGAGTACATTCGAGAAATAACATAGCGCAGCCGTTGGAAGTCCGCTGCTTAGACGTAATAGTCTGAACAACAGCACAGACCGTAACTGAGGAAAAAACACGAATACGTGGGCGCACAATGTGTGATACTCACCTACACCGCGGTAGTGCCTTCCTCTGGCCTGATGGACATCAGACAGTAGGACAGTTGATATTTTTAAAAATATCGGGAATCCAATAGATCGATGTTTAAGGAAATACCATTATCGACCCTGGGTATACTACCAAAGGAATCGATATATCAAAGAAAAAAAATGGAATGTGCATTGTAACTACACTGCCGATTTTAGATTTATGAATTTAAGTATTGATTTATTATTATATAGTATATAGATCAAAGAGCTAGCAGTCTGCCTATCCTCCACAGAGCAAGAATTGAAAGGAAAACACTCAGTTTGAAAATTTGTAGGTTAATGATGGGCCTTAGTGCAGATGGAAAGCTCATATTAGAATATTTTTCTGGTCGATTGTTGTGTCGTTAATTAACAACTGTCTGCATGGTGGATTGTCATGCAGTCTTACATTTCAATTAACCTCAGATACCCTATTTTCTTTATTTATCATTGGCTACATGTTGAAATAAACCTTTTTTCGTGGTGAAGTAGGAAACGTTCGTGGTGAAGCTAAACGTGGCAATTTCTGTTGGTAGCACTGAGCGCCGATTACGTCAGCATTTCACTTCACACGACTCCATCAGCCGCAATGTCCAGTCTTGTTATTTGGATTTTTGTTCATCATTTTCAGCACCGGTTTTCTAAAAATGCTGATGTGAAGAAACAGCACACTAGTTGCGCCAAACATTTTTTTTTTTTTAATGCAACTGGTGTGCTGTTCCTTCATACTGGAAATATTGTTATTCCATTCACATCGCCACCCCTCGGTGCAATCGAACCTCTTCTTTGTGCTACCTATACTTGCTTCACACAGTCAAAGAGAAAGACTGGACGTGATGAAAGATCTAAAAGTAATGACTCCTTCACACAGTGAAAGTAAAATTATGTTCTACTACAATTTCAAATACTTAATAGAAAATTGCGAAAAAGTATAACACAAAGTAAATCGGTTCTCGATATCGCCATTTGGATTCGATATATCGAGGAAATATATGCCGCCTACGTAAATATATACCGATATCCTACGCTGCATTAAATCGAAATATCGATATTCCATCTACAGTTGTATCAGGCAGCCGACACCGCGGTCACGACCATCAGCAATCTCTGCAGTGAGAGCTACGGCTGGCACATTGCCAGGCCTCATTGGTTCCATGACAGCAACACCCGCGTATTACACTCACAATATAAATTTTTGGTTTGGATAGAGACTGAGGTAATATCCCCCAAGCTACGCTACCCCCTTTTCTGTGACCTGTTTTCCACCATATTTAATTTCGAGTTTTATTATGTGTACGAAGAAACCATGAATTCTGTTGAAAATGTGAAAACATTTAGCTTTAGGCTTCGGGCAGCTACTGTGTCAGGCATAGGGTTGGTTCCTATTGATGATATTGGTAGGCGGGAATTCACAAGACAATGCCTGCATCTCAGTAGGAACGGGAAGGGTAAATTGGCTGGGATGATAGCATAATCTTTAAGGGGAGCCACTGAAACTCACTGGAGTACTTCGTTTTTAGGCAACAATAAGTGTCCAATCACCCAAAATTGATTGAAATTAAGCTTAATGAGAAGCTCAGACAGACAGGTACTAGGGATGTTAAAAGATTACAAAATTCTCATAACAGTACAGCGAAAAATAATGTTAGTATGTCACAATATTCTCATAAAAGCACAGTGAAAACTAATGTTAGTATATTGCATCAGAATATCATGGGATTAAAAACAAAGTAGATGAGCTTCTTGTTTGTTTATGAGATTTCGAAACTGAGGGTGGAACAGATGTACTATGCCTGTCTGAACATCATATAGGCACAAGTATGGAAATGGTAAATGTAGTGGGTATAAGCTCTCAGCACATGTAAGTAGAGACACTATGGAGAGGGGAGGAGTCGCCACATATTTTAAAATCTGTCATAGTGTGAAAAATTTGGAAGCAAAAAAATTTATGTAGAGCAACAAATAGAAGTATGTGAGCTTAAACATAATAATCGTACCTTTATAATTGTAGCTGTATATATGTCCCCATTTGGAAATTTTCAGCATTTTTGAAAAACTTTGATTCTTTGTTGTGCTACCTGTCAGACAGAGGGAAGCAAATTATAGTTTGTTGGGATTTCACCGTAGATTTACTGAAAGAGTGCGATAGAATGCTTGACCTTGAAGTATTACTTGTTTCTTTCAATTTGACATCAGTTATTGATTTTCCTACTTGGGTGGTAGAGGAATTAAGCACACTGATAGATAATGTTTTATAGACCAAGATAAATTTAATCAAAGAAACATTTCCTGTTAAGAATGGTCTGTCTGATCATGATGCACAGCTAGTTACAGTACATGACATAGCGCCCTACAGATTTAAGAACTGAAAATTTTGGGGAAAGCTTGCAACAGTTAGACTGGGATGACGTGCACAGGGAACCAGATGCTAATTTAAACGTTAACCTATTTTATGATGCCTTTGCGAGTATATTTGAAAACATTCTCAAAAAGAAAACAGTGAAATGTAGTTGTAAGAAACCATCTAAAAAGCCATAGCTCACTAAAGGGATAAAAGTATCTTGAAAACACAGGAGGGAAATCTATCGTATAGCTAGGAGGAGTAATGATCCAGAAACAGAGAAACATTATAAAAACTGCTGTGCTATATTGAGAAAAGTTATTAAAAATCCAGAAGTATGTGTGTTATGTCTGAGATTAGTACATCTGATAGTAAAATTCAAACAAATTGGAATGCTGTTAAAAGGGAAACAGCACTACCGAGAGCACAGGAAGACTGTATTTCTAACAAACTGAATGAAAAGTTTCTTAATAAGAAGTCACAGTAGAAAACATTTTTAATAATCATTTTGTAATTGTTGTAGAGAAAATACCGAGAGCACAGGAAGACTGTGTTTCTAACAAACTCAATGAAAAGTTGGTTAACAAGAAGTCGCAGTAGAAAACATTTTTAATAATCATTTTGTAATTGTTGTAGAGAAAATAGGATCCAGCTACTCATTAGAAAATGCAGGGCAGTATATGGAAGAGGCAATATCTATGCAATTTGATAAAATTGAAATTCAACCCACCACTCCTACTGAAATTAGGAAAATAATAAATTCACTCAAAAGTAAAAGCTCACATGAAATTGATGGCATTTCCAGCAGAATACTGAAAACTTGTTCCCAACAGATAAGTAGAATTCTCAGTCACATATGTAGTAGCTCATTGAAACAGGGCATTTTACCAGGTGTACTGAAATACACTGTTGTTAAACCATTTCATAAGAAAGGGGATATGTCTGATGCTAACAACTACCATCCAATCTCACTTCTAACAGCTTGATCCAAAATTCTAGAAAAAGTAATATATTCAAGAGTAGCGTCACATGTTTGTAAAAATGAAGTACTAACAAAGTGTCAGTTTGGTATTCAGAAAGGCTTTTCATCAGAAAATACTGAAAGGGGTGAGTTACACTGCCACAAAAATCTTTGGTCATTTGCCAAATAACATTAAAAGTCTGACAGATAGCCAACCAACATTCAAAAACAAATTAAAAGATATTCTACTCAATAGATGAATTATTAGATATGAAGTAGTAAAAAAAATTGCAAAGAAAGTTTATGTTAAAGTGACACCTTCCACATCATTACGAAATGTATTCATGATCTATGGAACAAGTATTACTGTATGTATGTATTTACGTGATGATACGCTGCGAGACAGAGCCCAACCAGAGATAACATACCAAATACTACTGCAACAAAGAGTTGGGGTGTCTGCAAAGAGGAAACGCTAGTCTCTGTGTAATTTGTTCATGTTAGGAGGGAGAGAACTATAAGGAATTAAGGCTAATGTGGTCTGATACTCGTATTTTGTAGAGATACTGAATGCCGTTTCTAGAATATATTATTGTCGGAGGACATCTTACTAGATTTTATTTGGCAAAATTACGTCCGATTGTCGACGAGTTTTTAACTGTGATTGTGACTAATAATGTTAGGGATTGTTACAACTGGTTTTAAGAAAACATGCTCTTAGGTTTCAGGTTCGCGCTCTGTGTTTTTCTTGCAACTGTCTGAATCTCAGTTTCCATGTTTAAAGATTTATTTCTGCGCAAGTTTTGGGGCATTGTGAGGGACGATGTGTTAAATAGAGGCTGCAGTAGGGTCGTTGGCTTTCTAGCAACTCATTTGATTACTTAATTTAATCTCATAAGTACAACTAATTAACAACCTGTTCATTCTGCACACAGAGCGCCGCAGTGGCACAAATGCGGATTCCCTGCTGCTTACAGTCACGAGGGAGAACGGAAGTGTTAACGCTTTTGTAAGTGTACTGTGATTAGCGCATTTCAGTTCTGATGCAGCACAACTTCAGTAACCATATGAAATCACATTCGCCTTGAGAAGATATTCAAATTAGATTTCACAGAACGAGATTTCAGTGGTAATTTATCAAACTGAATGATAAAATTCCTCGAACAAAGGTTGCTTTCAATCACGATATTTCACATACGTTAAAGACTTTCCAGAATTCCATTCTCAGTTACATACACATCTAGAAAAGATCAGCATCAGATTATATAAATTATTATTGTACAAATACTATAAAGCGTGTTGGTATAATACCACAAAAGCTAATTACCAGAATCCGTCTCAGTACAAAGCGAGTAAGTTACATACTTATAGAAGGAAAATTTACTTTTAATCAAGGACTGCAAAATGGTAGGACAGAATTTGTCTAGTGGTGAGAGGTTCTAAGTTGGGAGATTACAGGTAGGCAAACGTGATATTTTCAGAAGTGTTGGCAGTTCCACTCTACTTCTAGATGTCTTCGGTGAGGTACTACGGGTCTTCCTCAGTTAGGTACTGGGTGACGTATAATTTGTGCTTCACGTGCTGGTGGGTGAGTTTTGAATTCCGTGGGCGATTGGTATTCCATGAGGAGCCGCCTCATTAGGAGCAATAGGACGTGTTAGGCTATTTAACTGTTAGTTATTAGTTAAATGCAATACGTTCCATGACGGCATACAGTGTATTTAATTGTGGCTCAACGTGTTTCTCGTGGAACTGTTAGCCACCTTACCAAGCGTACCATGAATTTAAGGCTTGTTCGCAAACATGTGTACTTTAATGTATGTATAGGCACGAATTACCTACAAGTACCTCCTGAATTATTAAACACTGGCAAGTTATTTTATGTTCTGTATACCCAATGGTCTAGGGGAAGCGCCATTGATTAGTAATCAAAACGTCTTCGATTCCGGGTTCGAAACCAGACACAGCTTAAATCAACATTGGCGGCCGAAGACCTTCGTCATAAAATGTCATCCTCCTTCTGCCAACTACCTTGTCAACAAGGGCGGTGGAAGGGAAGAGGTTCAGGGCATTGTGTTGTCCTTCGGGGTGGGAAACTGCCCCTAAAGGCGGAAGAATCAGCAATAAGCAATGGCATAAGGATGCGGAAGACAATGAAAACCGCTGCATTACAGACACATACAGAGTATCTACAGGAAATGTAGCCTGTAACTGAAAAAGGATCATGATGATCTCTCCATTGTAAAAGATTCCGGAATAGTCCCCCTTTCGGATCTCCAGAAGGGACTGCGAAGGGTGAGGTGACCATGAGGAAAAGACTGAATAACCAACGAAAGTGTAACGTGCTACGAGTCGGAGCGTGGAATATCAGAAGCTTGAACGTGATAGGAATCTAGAAAATCTGAAAAGGGATATGCAAAGGCTCAATCTAGATATAACAGGGGTCAGTAAGTGAAATAGAAAGAAGACAAGAACATCTGATTATATGAGTATAGAGCAATATCAACAACAACAGAAAATGATCTAATAGGAGCAGGATTTGTTATGAATAGGAAGGTGGGGCTGTGAACAGTTCAGTGACAGTTATTCTCATCAGAATCGACAGCAGACCAACACCGACAACGATCGTTCAGGTATACATTCCGACATTCCCAGGAGCAGATATAGACTCAGATCACAATTTAGTAGTGATGAAGAGTAGGCTAAAGCTTAAGGGATTAGTGAAGAAAAATCACTACTCAAAGAAGTGGGATACGGAAGTACTAAGGAATGACGAGATACGCTTGAAGTTCTCTAAGTCTATAGATACAGCAATAAAGAATTGTTCAGTAGGCAGTATAGTTGAAGAGGAATGGATCTCTCTAAAAAGGACAATCATAGGACTTCGAAAGAAAAACATAGGTATAAAGAAGGTAATTGCGAAGGAACCAAGGGTAACTGAAGAAATCACTTGCCCGACGAAAGAAGTAAGTATAAAAATGTTCAAGGAAATTCCGGAATACAGAAATGCAAGTAACTGACGAATTAAGTAACTTGGGAGTGCAGGGAATCTAAGAAAAAATGACTGCATGAAAAATGTGCTGCAAAATGGGTCAAACGGCTCTGAGCACTATGGGACTCAACTGCTGAGGTCATTAGTCCCCTAGAACTTAGAACTAGTTAAACCTAACTAACCTAAGGACATCACAAACATCCATGCCCGAGGCAGGATTCGAACCTGCGACCGTAGCGGTCTTGCGGTTCCAGACTGCAGCGCCTTTAACCGCACGGCCACTTCGGCCGGCAAATGTGCTACAGAGCTCAGAATGTGCTATCGAATATGTTTCAAAACCCCGCGCATAGAAACGGGACTTTTGCGGGGCGCATAGCTCGGCTCTGTTGGTGCTGTATAGATAGGACCGCGTTTTGGATAACCCTTGGGCTAAGAACCATTTGTTTACTCAATAGAAGGTATTGCCTTACTGTAACCATCCCACATGTACAGGGTCGAAGTTTGAGTGTTACACACACTGTCCAGCTTCAGCAAATAGAGCGAATCGCTTGACTCTTTTTGGTGTATGGCGTGCTTTAAGGGACTTACGAAGGCACCATTTAGATCATGGGTGGTTCCTGAGAATACCTGAAAAACATGGTTTTAGTGTACAAAAAACGATCCGCGGATTCTAAGATGGCTATGGACACCAAATGTCTGTAATTTTTACAATACATTCCTAAGATCTCGATGTCGAACAATCTTGAAAATTTTCTTGGTATTTTATTCGTTTCCTAGACATAGAGGTTGTACAAGTAAAATAAACTCGTAATGTCTAGTGCGAGGCAATAACGCGTTTATAAAAGGAAATAGCGCGGAGAAATATGATGTAAAGTGTCTCTGTTTTCATCAGAAGGATTCTGGGAACCGTATGTAATAGTATCCAAGCACAAGCAAAATTTTTGTGCACGCAAAATCCGGTCTGAATTGCAAAATTAGTTTTGAGTTATTTCAGTTTCACATACGTAATCTATCAAAGTTTTGCTGACCCCTAAATTTCTTTTTATATGAGTGACATTCCCTGCTGTAACAAGGCTAAGAAGGGAACCAGCGGAAAAATACTCCTATAGGAGCAGAAAAAAGGCTAGTGTGCTCCTGTTTATTAAACGACTGACTGAAAAGTGGGGTAGCAGCTGCCTCATTGCAACTTCCTCAGCACTTTTAAAAATTTTCCAATAATTTTGGCATGCGAACGTCTTCGCGCTGTTTTATACTGAGAGAAGGGGGAACGAGACAGAGAAATAATAAATGCTGGAAGATAGTAGGCAGTCTTTGTGATATTGAAAGTGCGAAGGAGATAATGGCACTGTAAGAGAAAGAGAGAGAGACCTTGAGAGGAATGCTAGGAAAAGATTAAAGGAGACACAGTGGTAGAGGAATATTTGGATGTGGGTGAGAGCCAGTGACAACGAGAGATAGAGCCAACGATAATGAAAACGAGGAAGAGAGAGATAGCAACAGTGAGAAGAGACAGAAATAGTCGGAAGGAATGAATGAATGGCAGCAGCAAGCGATAGCGAGAGAGAGATGGTGGTTGTGAGAGGAGGCAGTAATGGTAGGACAGAACGAAGGAGACGGTGTCTTGAGGCAAGAGACAGTGTCAATTAGGCAGATGCAAAGAGATTACGTCAACGAGTGGGGCTGGATGAGTGAGTGAAAATGGGCAAGTGGGAATGGATGGGTATGAGCGACATGTAGCGATGGACTAGTGGGTGTGAGCGAGTTAGAGCTAGGGGAACTTTTGGGAGTGAGAGGTGAGTTGCATGTTAAAATGAGCGCGAGAATGTTAGCACTTTTCAGTCAGTCTTTTAAAACAGGGCCTATTAGCCGTTTTTGTGCTCCAGTGCATCTAGAGGAGCATTTTCGTATAGGTGCATAGTATGGCCAATTTCTATACTATGTCGCGCCGACTGGCCGCGCGGTCTCAGGCGCCATGTCACGGACTGTGCGGCCCCTCCCGCCGGAGGTTCGAGTCCTCCCTTGGGCATGGGTGTGTGTAAGTTAGTTTAAGTAGTGTGTAAGTTAGTTTAAGTAGTATGTAAGTCTAGGGACCGATGACCTCAGCAGTTTGGCCCCTTAGGAATTCAGAAACATTTGAACATTTTCTATACTATGGCCGGCCACGGCTGATTTGGTGGTCTGCCGTATTTCAGTGTGGCGCCTATGTTCACGGCACATCTCTCGAAGATGGCAACAAGTCTGTTTGCCGAAGTATCGTGGAGAGCCTATGACGTGGCCACACTTAAGAATTCCACAAGTTACAAATACGCCTGGAAAATATCAAATCGTATGCCTAATTTCAAGTTATCAACATACTCATTTTACTAAGGTTTGAAGCTCCTCTTTTCTTTCTTCCGTGTCTGCGATTTAAAAACTGGGTGGTTTTGGAAATCAGCTTTATGCAAACACAATTAGTTTATTTTTTATATTTTCCCAGACATGTTTCGACACCAATGTGTCAACTTCTGTGGGTCATATTTTATTACTGTAAAGTACAATATCACATTTGTAATAATTTAACTGCTGTAGGCCTCAGAAATACAATATTTGCAATTTTCTTCGTTTTGTTTGGACACTCACCTTAAAATTACATCGGATTACGCATCGATTTAAGTGCTCGTTATCGTAGATATTTTGACAGCATGTCATCTGCAAACTAACCATGAAGAAAATTATTACGTATTTGTGTAGAGGTGTTTAGAGTGTAGAGGTTATATACGTTTCTGTACTTACATTTTCCGTCCTGTTTCGTGTCCCTGGCTAGTGTCTCAATCAGCTGCTGTTCAGTGCATTGCTTTCATTCAATTTATCACAAATTTCCGCTCACTACTTCACCTCACATGCACTTACACAAAATGTGGCGAAATGTGATCTGCACAAACACTTCTGATAGCACATTGAATAAGAGGTGTCATGCTATTGTCGTTGCTCACTTGTTCATCATTGGTCTTGTGTGTGTTATGGCGCTGATTTTGCGTGTGTGTGTGTGTGTGTGTGTGTGTGTGTGTGTGTGTGTGTGTTTGTGAAAAGAGAGAGAGAGAGAGAGAGAGAGAGAGAGAGAGAGAGAGAGAGAGATGGAAAGGGAGGTGGGTTGAGAACCCAGAAAACAGAAGTTTTTTATCTTTTTTGTGGGGTTTCATTTTTGCGTCGTTCATTGAGTGTTCCAAACAGTGTTTTCTTGCACAGTGTTGTATTTTCATTCCGGACTCTCTTTCCCTGTATTATTGCTTTTTGTATGTGGTAGTTTCCTCTATTGCGAGTTTTAGATGGAGATTGTTGCTTTCTCTGAGGATCTTCAGATGTAATTTTGAGGTGAGTGTCCAAACAAAACGAAGAAAATTGCAAATATTGTATTTCTTAGGCCTACAGCAGTTAAATTATTACAAATGCGATATTGTACTTTACATTAATAAAATACGACCCACAGAAGATGACACATTGATGTCGAAACGTGTCTAGGAAAAAAATAAAAGCTAAACTAATTGTGTTTGCA
The DNA here is from genome assembly GCF_021461385.2 of Schistocerca piceifrons. Lineage (NCBI taxonomy): Eukaryota > Metazoa > Arthropoda > Insecta > Orthoptera > Acrididae > Schistocerca > Schistocerca piceifrons. The sequence goes on along the minus strand of NC_060145.1, from coordinate 237,136,578 downwards.
TAAGGCTGATTTCCAAAACCACCCAGTTTTTATCTACATACGTTTCGGGGTAATTTCCAAGAATGATTGCCTATCGAAGTCGCGGTGTCCAAACGATAAATATCGAACATGCGATCGTAAATCAATAATGCGACTCCGGTGGCGAGCGTTATGAGTATGTTTACGGTGGTCACTACAGCAATGACAAAAGAAGAGCGTTACAAAAACACTTGCAATTGCAAAGGAGACGACCTACCTTACTCGTCGTCGGTGTTGTCATGTTGAAGTCCATTACGGTGATCTGGATGGCTAATTTGGAAGAGTCGAACCATGTATTCTTCCTGATACTCGTTCGTTTTCCGCACTGTCCGCAATGAAATTGTAACGGTATCTCAGCATCGAAACTGTTCTTACGAAGTTTTACACACTTCGTACCACAACAGTCTACACAGTCCCTTCTTCCCTCGTCTAGTAGTACACCATATTTGCGACAAAAAGTCAAACAGTTTTCTACGCTGGATAAACATGGAATCAGATTTTTCCATGTGAGAGAATCCGACGAAGAAACATCAAGAACACCAGACATCCCACTAACTGACGATATAAATCGGCGGGGTTTCCCTAGCAACTCAAAAATAATTCGCGGAGGTATTTAATTTAGAGCAACCACGGGAACATCGGGAAACAGATAAAAATGACGATCACAAATAACTGATCACAACGCCCGCCACCAAAGTCGTATTATCGATTTACAATCGCACGTTCGATATGTTTCATTTGGACCCCGAGACTTCGATACGCAATCATTTTTTGAAATTACCCATTTCGGAAGCCGAACTCTGAGAGGAAGATCGAAAATACGGCATAATATTTGGTGCTGCTATAGACGTTAGGATAACGCCTTAAAGGAAGACCTGCGGGCTGCGTTATGGTTCGTACGAGCGGCGTTGTCCATGTGGACGCCGGCTGCGCGCCTCTGCGGCATTCGGAAGCGAACTGTAGGGCTTCGTCCCCCGTGGTCGCCGCGCAGCACAGATTCCAGGCCCACACACGCCGCCGGCAAACAGTCGCAACGCGGTCAGCGTCTCGTTTGGTGAGCGCGGTGCGCGGCAGTTTTGTGCGTTGACGGGTTGCACGAGTGAAGACGTCTTACAATGATGGATACTCACTTTCAGCTACACTAAGTCCACTTGTAAGTACAATAATGAGATATTAAATTGTGTATGCAATGATGCATTTCTCGCACATACGAGATCTGGATACTGAAACATACGATAGTGCAGGAAACTAGCTAAGATTATCAGCTACCTTAGTTTTTTGATTTTCTGTATTTTGGCATACTTATTACCATATTCCATCTCCACAGATACGCAATATCTCCGAAAATTACCAATCAAACATTCATCACCCTACATTTCCTCGCGTCTCACTTTACATCGCATGTCCTGCGAACACAGTCTCCACTAAGAAAAATATGTCCATACTTCTCCATCCACTCGCTAACTGCTAGTCCGTCCAGTCACAGAATCTCTTGCCGAGGGCGCAGAGCGCTGTCAGCGATATTAACACAGTCTATAGCGCTGCCAACATACAAACATGCTACTTACACTTTGTCTTAGGTTCTAAGAGGTCTATAATTGTCCAAATTCTGTGATAAAAGAAATCAACATACTTTTGACAAGCAGATATCTTGCGTCCATGTGACACACAGTGACTCACAGAAAGGCGACTAGGTTGATGCTCTGTTTCTTGATTTTCGGGGGGTATTACACAGAGTTTCTATATGTCATTAGGTGAACAAATTGCTATGTTATAGAATATACTACTTAATTTGTGATTCTGTTAAGATCTTTGTGACAGATCTGAGCATCTTTCTTCATGGGACGAAATCGACAGCTGTAAATTCTGGGATTCCCGAGGGGGTGCTATAGGGGCATTACTGTTGACGATATATGTAAGTCGTCTATAAGATAACGTCGAAATATGGCCTTACGGATGATAGGCAGAAAACCTGCAGAGGATAGATATGTGGAGGATGGACTGGCAGCTGCTCCTGAACGAGAATAAATTTAATGCATTGCACATAAATAGATAAAGACGCGCAGTACTAATCTATTAGGCTATTGCCCATAAATGTCAGGAAACAGTAACTACGGTAAAACAGCGAGGAGGAATCCTACAGAGTGATCTAAAGTGGAATGGCCACATTAGTTTTCGGAAAAGGCTGAGGGTATTCGAAATAATGGTGGGGAAATTCACCACAGAAGTGACCTATTAAAGACGGATTTGGCCGATTGTTGAGTACTGGTCATTAGTCTGGAAAGGCTCTATGGTTATATTAACACTTTGACGTCCGCAGCAGTCATAGACTGTGCGGCTGGTCCCGGGGGAGGTTCGAGTCCTCCCTCGGGCATGGATATGTGTGTTTGTACTTAGGATAATTTAGATTAAGTAGTGTGTAAGCTTAGGGACTGATGACCTTAGCAGTTAAGTCCCATAGGATTTCACACACATTTGAACATTTTGCCGTCCGCACGTCTCGTACAAATTCATTTGTGTGGCGCCGGCAGCGATAATTCGAATTACTTGGCTTGTCGCCGGCCGCTTGTCACCTTTCCGTTGATGACAAGCATCAAACACATTGACTTTTGCACGCTTTAATTTTTCCGGAAATCCTCTATTTTGCCGTATCGTTCCACAAACTCGAATTTTCTTTTCAAGTAACCTCTCTGCAAGTTCTACACTGTTATAATAATTATCCACGTAGAGGTGATGCCACTTTCCATAAGAAGATGTCAATAGCTCCATCAATGTTTTTGCTAAAGGTTTTACAGCGCCAGAATATATGTTGAATGACGAAATGTATCCCGTACTCGAATCAAATAGTATCCGAATGAGTATGCCATATTTCGTAATTTTCGACGGATTGTAAACTTTAAAATTTAACTGTCCTTGCCACGGTATCATTCCTTTATCAACTAAGATGTTTTGATTTAGATTAAACGGTTCTTTAAGCTTTTTGGAAAAATAATCAATTACGAATTGCATTTTGAAAAGCCGGTCGGTATTATCCGGTTTATAGTTGTTGTCAGAAAAATGTAAAAACGATGTTAATTGTCTGAATCGGTTGCGGGACATCGTTCTGCGAAATATCGGTGTGTCTATCAACGGATTCGTCGACCACTTATCATCGAACCTTGCTTTTTTTACAATTCCCATAAGGATAGCAAGCTCAAACCATTTTCTAAGTTCAGGTCTCATAACGTCGACAAATTTGGCATTTTTTAATCCAGTTTCCTTCTATTACAATTTTGACTGTAATACTTGTTGGTTTCGTTGCTAGTATATGCAAATAGATTGTTACCAATGTATAATTCTACGATATCCACGACGCTGTGTGTATCTTTCGGAAATATGTGTGGACCCGGAGATCCTACAGATTTATCATTGGTCCTCAGTAAATCACTGTCTTCTTCGCCTGATTCATCCGAATCAGTTGGCAACCGTAAGAGTTCGCAGAATTCTTCTTCGACGAATTTTACTGTCCTCCGACGACTCTGCTACACTTTCATTTTTTTGATATCCATTGTCTCCGTCCCAATTGGCCAAGTCATCCGTAACGTCAGACAAGACGTCCGCGCATTTATCGTAAATAATCTGTCGTCTCTTTCGTCAGCCATGATGAAAGTGCACAAGTACTTATACACTCCTGGAAATGGAAAAAAGAACACATTGACACCGGTGTGTCAGACCCACCATACTTGCTCCGGACACTGCGAGAGGGCTGTACAAGCAATGATCACACGCACGGCACAGCGGACACACCAGGAGCCGCGGTGTTGGCCGTCGAATGGCGCTAGCTGCGCAGCATTTGTGCACCGCCGCCGTCAGTGTCAACCAGTTTGCCGTGGCATACGGAGCTCCATCGCAGTCTTTAACACTGGTAGCATGCCGCGACAGCGTGGACGTGAACCGTATGTGCAGTTGATGGACTTTGAGCGAGGGCGTATAGTGGGCATGCGGGAGGCCGGGTGGACGTACCGCCGAATTGCTCAACACGTGGGGCGTGAGGTCTCCACAGTACATCGATGTTGTCGCCAGTGGTCGGCGGAAGGTGCACGTGCCCTTCGACCTGGGACCGGACCGCAGCGACGCACGGATGCACGCCAAGACCGTAGGATCCTACGCAGTGCCGTAGGGGACCGCACCGCCACTTTCCAGCAAATTAGGGACACTGTTGCTCCTGGGGTATCGGCGAGGACCATTCGCAACCGTCTCCATGAAGCTGGGCTACGGTCCCGCACACCGTTAGGCCGTCTTCCGCTCACGCCCCAACATCGTGCAGCCCGCCTCCAGTGGTGTCGCGACAGGCGTGAATGGAGGGACGAATGGAGACGTGTCGTCTTCAGCGATGAGAGTCGCTTCTGCCTTGGTGCCAATGATGGTCGTATGCGTGTTTGGCGCCGTGCGGGTGAGCGCCACAATCAGGACTGCATACGACCGAGGCACACAGGGCCAACACCCGGCATCATGGTGTGGGGAGCGATCTCCTACACTGGCCGTACACCACTGGTGATCGTCGAGGGGACACTGAATAGTGCACGGTACATCCAAACCGTCATCGAACCCATCGTTCTACCATTCCTAGACCGGCAAGGGAACTTGCTGTTCCAACAGGACAATGCACGTCCGCATGTATCCCGTGCCACCCAACGTGCTCTAGAAGGTGTAAGTCAACTACCCTGGCCAGCAAGATCTCCGGATCTGTCCCCCATTGAGCATGTTTGGGACTGGATGAAGCGTCGTCTCACGCGGTCTGCACGTCCAGCACGAACGCTGGTCCAACTGAGGCGCCAGGTGGAAATGGCATGGCAAGCCGTTCCACAGGACTACATCCAGCATCTCTACGATCGTCTCCATGGGAGAATAGCAGCCTGCATTGCTGCGAAAGGTGAATATACACTGTACTAGTGCCGACATTGTGCATGCTCTGTTGCCTGTGTCTATGTGCCTGTGGTTCTGTCAGTGTGATCATGTGATGTATCTGACCCCAGGAATGTGTCAATAAATTTTCCCCTTCCTGGGACAATGAATTCACGGTGTTCTTATTTCAATTTCCAGGAGTGTATAAACAAAGAGCTTGTTGACGTGTGTAACTTATTGTTACCTAAACAATACACCAACAGAATGAAAAAGATACTAAAGTTCTGTCACCGGCCACTGTGCGATATTATGCTCAGGACACCAGTGTGGTGTCGCCGGCCACTGAGCGATGCTACGCACATGACACCACTGTGGAGTCGCCGGCCGTTGACCGCTATTTAGCGCACGACACCACTGTGGTGTAGCCGGACGGTAAAGTGTTAACAAAAGGAGAGAGAGAAAGAGAGAAAGAAGAGGAGGAGAGAGAGAGAGAGAGAGAGAGAGAGAGAGAGATAATTCACTGATGAGAGGCGCGTTTCGTCAGGGATTGTTTAGTGAGTGAGATATTATTACGGAGATGCTCAACAAACTCCAGTGGCAGGCTTAGCAGAACATGCGTTGCGCATCACGTGGTGGTTTAGTGACGTGCGTTCGCAAATAGGGCGAGAGAAAAACGACTTTCTAAAGGCTCCCGTATGATCACTAATTTCTCGTATCTTATCTTCATGATCCTTGTGGGAATGTTCGTTGGTGACAGCAGAGCCATTCTCCAGTCAGCTCTAAATTACCGCAATAGTGCGTTGCTAAAAGGAACGCCTATTCGAGCTCACTAGGCATTTCTGTAATACTTGCTTGTTAATCGAACTTACCGGAAACAAATCTAGCAGCACGCCTTCGAATTGCTTCGCTGACTCCCTTTAGTCGGACTTGTTGATCATTCCAAACACTCGAACAGTACTCGAGAATGAGTCGGAGCAGCGTTCTGTACGCCGTCTCCTTTATGGATATTGCCTAAAATTCTCCGAACAGAAATGTCAAGCATTTGCCTCCCCTACTGCCATCCTGAAGTGCTCATTCCATTTCAAATCTCTTTACAACGTTACGCATCGTTCGATGTGACGGTGTCATGCTGCTCCCTACTAATGCTGTACGCGAACGCTACGGCACTGTTTTTCCTACTCGTCCGCATGAACATTTAGAGCAAGCAGCCATTCAACACACCAAGTAGAAATTTTTCTAACGTACTTCGCCTTCCATACTTCTACAGTCAATCAGTGACACCCTCCCGTACACCACAGCTTCGTCAGCAGACAGCAGTGAACTGCTGGTCACCATGTCCGTCAGATCATTTATATGCAGGGTGAGGCAGCTAAGTCATAACACCCTTTGTATCTCCCCAACCGTAATAGATACAAAGATGCCGTTTTTACAGTGATTTGCAGGGACAGGGTCTACTTGAATAGATCACATTTCATGTTTGTGCTGTTCTTTATTACATACATATGAGCCCATCTTTGCTTTTTAAATGGAACCCTATGTTAAATTTTAGCGTAAAATGATGTTCGTTCTTCTAGGGACGAATACGATACGTGACCATACTTGTGTCTCAAAAACTATTCGCCTAATTATTATGATATACACATACTTGAAACCGTCTTTTTAAGAACATCGTGTTAAGCTAAAATTCAACATAGGGTTCCATTAGAAAACGAAGATGGCCTCATATCTCTGTAATAAAAAATAGCACAAGCATGAAATGTGATGTAGTCAAGTAGCCCCTGTCCCTGCAGTTCACTGTCCAAACGGCATCTTTGTATCTATTACGGTTGGGGAGATACAAGGGGTGTTATGACTTAGCTGCCTCACCCTAAATAGAAAGAGTGAAAGCAGTCCTATCACACTTCCCTGGGCCAGTTTAGTCTGTGAAATTGTCCACGGGAAGATTGTCGAAAGAAAACAGGCAAAATGCAAGATCCTAACACCAACGGAGTGTTTAATCACATCGTAACCAAGGATTCGTCTTATGACAAGCAAATCAATAACCACGTTGCAAAAAAAGACGAACGATTATTACAGTTTAACGACCCGTCGGTAACGTGACGTTGTAGACGGACCACAACCTCCGAACAGAGAAAAAGGTCGTGAAGGGAAATCGCCCATGTCGTTTCAAAGCAACCATCCAGAAATTTGCAACTGCGGTTTAAGGAAACCACGGTAAACTTAAGCCCGGGTAGCTCCGTTCGTCTCGTTTGCGAGTCCAGTGTCTTAAACAATGCTGAATCATGCGACTGGAGCAAAAAATGCAGTTGGTACTGTAGTTTGTCTCCAGCTTAGAGAGGAGACGTTTACGTTGATGGTAGTCTTTTCCAGCAAAAATGGTTCAAATGGCTCTGAGCACTATGGGACTTAACTTCTGAGGTCATCAGTCCCCTAGAACTTAGAACTACTTTAACCTAACCAACCTAAGGACACCACACACATCGATGCCCGAGGCAGGATTCGAACCTGCGACCGTAGCGGTCGCGCGGCTCCAGACTGTAGCGCCTAGAACCGCTCGGCCATTCCGGCCGCCCGTTTGGACAACAGCAAGCGTTTTGTGTTCTAGGTTTTGCGCAATGCGGGTCAGTATTAACTGTTCAGCGTGGCTTTCGTACTAGCTATGGTGTGGATCCTCCTACAGCACAGAGCATTAGACGATGGCATGAACAACTCCGAGAAATAGGTTGTTCGTGTAAAAAATAACCGGCGGGCCGTCTCCGAGTGTCTGACACAGACGTCGAACACATCCACCATAATTTCACAAGGAATCCAGAGAAATCCGTTCGCCGTGCAGCTCGACAGCTCATCATGCCCCCGATGTCCGTCTGGCTTGTGTAGCGTCGAAGTTTATGCATGAAACCATACAAAATTCAGCTACTGCAAACTCTTCATGAAGGTCACAAACAACGTATGAAGTTCTGTTATTTCGTTCTTGGCAAGATGGAGGATGACAGTTTCCTTCCATGCTAAGTGACGAGGCAACATTCCATTTAAATGGAAAGGTGAACCGCTGTGATGTGAGAATATGGGGTACGGAACAACCACATGAAGTTGTACACCATGTGTTTTGTGCAGTTTCACGGGAAAAGGTGTATGGTCCATTTTTATTTGCCGAGAACACTGCTGCAGGAAGCAAATATCTCGATATGCTTGAGAACTTTCTTTTCTCACGGTTGGAGACTGATTCGAACAACTTCATTTACCAACAGGATGGGACACCGCCACACTGGCATCTAGAAATGCGAAAATTTTTTAGTCAAATAATTACCGAGCGATGAATCGGTCGCACTAGACCAAATGATTCAGCCTTACATTACTGGTCTCCAAGGTCACGGGACCTGACTGCATGTGATAATTTCTTGTGGGGGTTTATAAAAATCTCTGTTTATGTGCCTCCGCTACCAACAACAGTGAATTAACTGAGACATCGCATGACAGCAGCTGTGGAAGTTGTAGGTCAAGACACGCTCGCTGCAGTGTGGGAACAATTTGAATATCACAGTTACATATGCCGTGCATCTCAAGGGAGGTGTATTGAACACCTATGAAAAGGTATGAAAAAAATAAAACTTTCTGATTTTCTCGTTCATCGAAAAACAAAATTCATTCTATATGTTTATTAGTTTCACAAAAATAGACGTTACAAATCGGGAGATTCTCTTTGATACACCCTGCATATTGTAGGAATAAACCCGTTTTATGTATAGAAACTGCAACGCTAGAAAATACTACTGAAATACAGTAAGGATCGACGGTTGGTGCAGGAAATAGGAGTTAATCTTCAACATAAACAAATGTAAGCTATTGCACATAAAAAGAAAGAAAGCCCCATTACCGTGTGAGTGAACGATCGCGGAACAGTCACTGGGAGCAGTCACTTCCATAAAATATCTAGGAGTATGCGTAGGGAGCAATTTCATGTGGAACGATTACGTAAAAATAATCACAGGCAAGTCAGATGCCAGACTGATTCAGTGAGAGAATGTTCAGGGACCGTAGTCTATCAACAAAGGAGGTAGCTTACAAAATCTTCGTCAAACCAATATTTGAATACTGTTCGTCGATCTGGTATCATTACCAGACAGGAACCCACAGAAGAAATAGAGAAGATTCAAATAAAAGCAGTGCTTATAGTTGCAGGCTCATTTAGTGAACGCGAAAGCGTCAGGGAGGTGCTCACTCCAGTGGCAGAAACTGTAAGAGAGGCGCTCTCCATTATGGAGTGGTTTACTGTTAAACTTCCGACACTGTACATTTCTAGAAGATTCTCCAACATGTACCTCGTGAAAAGACAATCAAGATAAAATCAGAGTGAGTGAAGGCCTACTAAAAATCGTGTGGCCGCTTATAGAGCAGCGGTTCTTTTCAGTAAGTACCAGGAGAGCAGGCATAGGATTTCGGGATTGAGAAAGAATGAGTGGGGATCACCAGTTCTGACGTTTGTCTAACAAATAAGGGAGACATCCTGAAAACCTTGGTTGGAATTAGGGAAGTGGGAAAAAGTTGTCCATTGTCCTAGACAAAAATAAAACTCTCTCTCTCTCTCTCTCTCTCTCTCTCTCTCTCTGTGTGTGTGTGTGTGTGTGTGTGTGTGTGTGTGTGCGTGGAGATAAACTGTGAACGAGTCAACTTTAGGATTATTTCTTCATCGGTCTGTGGCTCTGATATCAAACGGAAGTAGCTGGCGAGAGGCAAACAGCAAGACAACATTTCACAAAGTTTCTGCTCGCTCTGGCTTTCAGACATTTTCGTTCTGGAGACTGTGGCTTACTTAAGAAAAGTAATCCCATTAGCAGCGCAATATCGTCTAGGGACTCGGCCCTTCTTGTCTCCGTCATAGTCAAAGTTTTAATAAACGGGAGTCGTCAGGCTGCCTTGCTGAGATAATTTTTGAAGTTGTGAAACATCTTGTCAGATGGCACCTGTATTTCGTTTCATCACTAGCTTCTGAAGTAATAAAGCAGAAAATTGCGAGGAATATCTCTGCAGTGTGGATATTTCGCATTTTCGCCAAGCGCTGTTCAGTACCGTATGGAGTTATCTGATTATTTGGGACATTCAGAAATGCGTTCTTTTGAAGACCTGTCTTGTTTTCGCTAGTATCCCATAAATACAGACAAATCATCTGAAAATAGAGACTGAATTTGTAGACTTCGCACTCGTTTTCGGAAATATCTAGTTCAAATACTTCATGAGACTGATACAATATATACTTCACTGATTGCTAACTCCGCCTTAGAGAGTAAACAGTTGTAGTAATATGCATTGTGGTAGGTTCTTAAGTTATGTTGCAAAAGTTTCAAAACTTTTTCCACATATAAAATATAGTCCCAACACTCATTAGTCTGTTAACATACACGAGACTAAGTACAACGACATAACACAAATTTCAGTTCCACACTTGCATTTATTGTCGTTAGGTACGAAGATATAACCAATAAAAGTTTTTGCTGCTGGTTCATGATCAATGTAAAGATATTTGACAAGATGAAAGTTTTACATGATGTCAAGATGGAGACGTACAGTGGAACCTGGCTGTAACAACATTGAAAATTCTACAATTACGTTGTTGAAGCCGAGATTCGTATTTTGAGGCTATTGTGGTGCAAATGGAAAATATCGAATTGATTTAGCCTTGTTTTGTGTTATATACAGTATTCACTCTTAAACTTACATGAATTCAGTATATGCAACAACATGTCGAGTGCTCTGCAAACTTCTTTATTTAGGAGTGAAGTTATCATTTTACTCTGCTGCGTATTTGCCCAATACACACTTTCTAAAGTACGTTTTATGTTCATTATTTCATTTGCAATTTCATTGCTCCCTCCCATAGCTTAATCTATTGTTGCGTACATTCCATAGTCACACCGACTGAGAATATCACAGTTGATTTCTGACAGCAATGCAGGTAGTGGCAACTCATCAGTGTCCTCGAATGTGTCCTCACATTCGGCGTCATTTATTCCTTTGATTCTAATTCCCGAATGACGTAAACAGTTCGTTAAGGTTTGAGCTGTGACCCGGCTCCTGGCTTTGGTAACGCATCAGTGTAATAGATTTATCCTGTTTTTTCTCAATGTATTGCACCATTTTCAATAATATGAGCGTACGATAGCGGCATTTCAGACTTCTAATTACTCCTTTGTCTACGGGCTACAATAGGCTTGTCGTATTTGTTGTAAGAAAAACAAACGTAATATTCCTCAGGCCAGAGAGGCAGGACGTGCTACACTGTTGTCAATAAGAATCTTCTTTTCCTGACTTGTCAACTCCCTCTCCCAAACCCTTATTTCAGCTTCAAAGAGTTCGGATGTCGTCCACAACTTATTAGCCTTATAGTGCACTGGCAGATTTTCTACATGCTTAGGATTTTTTGACTTGTCTGAGCAATTTTTTCTTCTCGGTTCCATCTGCGATATCACAAACCAGAACTGTTATCGTTCTTTAGGTAACTTTCCATCAACACATTTTTCACTCTCGAATTTCTGAGCTTTGTCAGGTGTCAGTTTAAAGACAACGCCAGTTTCGTCTGCGTTAAAAATGTCACAGTCTGCATATGATTCACGAATTATTAGCCACACGGTAGTACGCCATTATTGTATTGTTCCAGTATTCACACTGCTGGCTTCATCGCTCACATTGCCAAAGGTAGTGCTGTGACATTGCTTGAATCTGTCAGTCCAGCCACTGCTAATGTGAACATTGATCCTTCTCTGTTGCAGCGCTTCATCCACGTCGCTCCGTTCAGCTTAATTTTAGATCCATTTTCTTCAAACTCAGTATCAGTTTTATCCTTGATCTTCCTAATCTTGAACATTGGAATTTACGAAGCCAAACTGATGACACACGTCAGCCATTTTAGCTCCATTCTCGATTTCAGGAATCACATCCACTTTTTCTTACACCGTTAAAATTTTTCTTTTACTAGTCATGGCTGTTCTAAAATGCGTGCAGTTCGTAACAAACTGTTACGGAAATTGACACCACGTGTTCTGTTGATGAGTTCTGTGATTGTCACCACTACTGTAGTATGAATGCGCTAGGGTAACAATGAAGTGGTGAGTCTATACTACACCTATTGTTGAGTGAAGGGCATAGAGAAAAATATGCCAGGTTGCCATATAACAACGACAGGTTTCCTTCTACAGCAAACTGATTCTTGGAAAATCTTGTTGCTAAATGAGGCTGAAAAATGACTTTATATACGAGGTATATGTAGTACATTTATTGTATTAAGCAAGGATGAGAAGTGTGTTTCTTACGAGCAATACGGCCGTACGACAGTGATCACAACGTTATCGTTGTAACCGATGTTAAAAGAAAATTCAACTGTATGTCAGTGACAACTGTTATTTTAATATCTTTTTGAGTTTCAGTCTATAGTCGATCCGTGTTTATATCAATTACTTGCTTCGTTCCATTTTAGAGTAGCTTCAGATGTTGGTAAATTAAATAAAACAGCTGATAATAGCAAACACGAAGACTACCGTAGGCAAATAAGAAAGATGGAGGTATCTGACAGTCTCACATTTTGCTGTTCCTTCCACTAACAGGTGGCCATCCATAAACTACGGCGCACGTTAATCGGGAGGGAGGGAGTTAAAAAAGGATGACATCCTGTGGTTAGGAGGGAGGGAGTTAAGTCATAGGCTTCTACAAGTTACATGTGCAAAGTTTCGTTTTTTTTTATTGTATTACAACTACTAAACTTCAACTGTAACGAGAAACATTACCAATTCTATCATTATAATTACCTAAGTTTTAAATTTGATTGTATCACTTTTTTCCACGTGGCGGTCGCGCGGTGTGATTGTTGTTCACGCTCGCCTGTACGTAAGGGGACGCGCGTCGACCACCTTTGATGTAACGCCCATACCGACTTTGAAGGTTTGACAAAAACCACCGCTCTGTGTTTGTCTATGTTGAACTGCCTATATCATTCAGTCGAAAATTGACTTTCGCTAAGCGATGGACGTGTTTTTCTTAGTGCTACTGTCTTGAGACTTTAAATTTATGTAATAAATTTAATATGAGTAAAAAAAAGTGTTTTAGGTATTCTTTACCGCAGACTATATGAAGTACACAAAGCAGCTTAAGCTGACAAAAATAAACAGTATATACAAGACAATTTAACAGCTTATGGCGAAGTCTGAAAAGTGGTGACAGTGTTGAAGGTGAAGTGGATAAGAAAATCAGACAATTGCAAATAAAACTGACGACAGATTGTTTCGAAAATTTCTTCATCGTCAAAATCACCAAAGCAACTAGAGCCCGTGGGCGTAAAAGTATGTTTGAGTTTTATATTACACTCCTGGAAATTGAAATAAGAACACCGTGACTTCATTGTCCCAGGAAGGGGAAATTTTGACACATTCCTGGGGTCAGATACATCACATGATCACACTGACAGAACCACAGGCACATAGACACAGGCAACAGAACATGCACAATGTCGGCACTAGTACAGTGTATATCCACCTTTCGCAGCAATGCAGGCTGCTATTCTCCCATGGAGACGATCGTAGAGATGCTGGATGTAGTCCTGTGGAACGGCTTGCCATGCCATTTCCATCTGGCGCCTCGGCTGGACCAGCGTTCGTGCTGGACGTGCAGACCGCGTGAGACGACGCTTCATCCAGTTCCAAACATGCTCAATGGGGGACAGATCCGGAGATCTTGCTGGCCAGGGTAGTTGGCTTACACCTTCTAGAGCACGTTGGGTGGCACGGGATACATGCGGACGTGCATTGTCCTGTTGGAACAGCAAGTTCCCTTGCCGGTCTAGGAATGGTAGAACGATGGGTTCGATGACGGTTTGGATGTACCGTGCACTATTCAGTGTCCCCTCGACGATCACCAGTGGTGTACGGCCAGTGTAGGAGATCGCTCCCCACACCATGATGCCGGGTGTTGGCCCTGTGTGCCTCAGTCGTATGCAGTCCTGATTGTGGCGCTCACCTGCACGGCGCCAAACACGCATACGACCATCATTGGCACCAAGGCAGAAGCGACTCTCATCGCTGAAGACGACACGTCTCCATTCGTCCCTCCATTCACGCCTGTCGCGACACCACTGGAGGCGGGCTGCACGATGTTGGGGCGTGAGCGGAAGACGGCCTAACGGTGTGCGGGACCGTAGCCCAGCTTCATGGAGACGGTTGCGAATGGTCCTCGCCGATACCCCAGGAGCAACAGTGTCCCTAATTTGCTGGGAAGTGGCGGTGCGGTCCCCTACGGTACTGCGTAGGATCCTACGGTCTTGGCGTGCATCCGTGCGTCGCTGCGGTCCGGTCCCAGGTCGACGGGCACGTGAACCTTCCGCCGACCACTGGCGACAACATCGATGTACTGTGGAGACCTCACGCCCCACGTGTTGAGCAATTCGGCGGTACGTCCACCCGGCCTCCCGCATGCCCACTATACGCCCTCGCTCAAAGTCCGTCAACTGCACATACGGTTCACGTCCACGCTGTCGCGGCATGCTACCAGTGTTAAAGACTGCGATGGAGCTCCGTATGCCACGGCAAACTGGCTGACACTGACGGCGGCGGTGCACAAATGCTGCGCAGCTAGCGCCATTCGACGGCCAACACCGCGGTTCCTGGTGTGTCTGCTGTGCCGTGCGTGTGATCATTGCTTGTACAGCCCTCTCGCAGTGTCCGGAGCAAGTATGGTGGGTCTGACACACCGGTGTCAATGTGTTCTTTTTTCCATTTCCAGGAGTGTATTTTAACATTTCGTTACCCACCGCTAAAATACGAGTTTAGTGTTCTGTGGTAATTTAAAAATCAGAACAATCCTTGTTATTCACTACATATTATAAAACAAATTAGCAACCGCGTGTTTCTGTCTGTCTGTCTGTTAGAGGTAATATCGGAAGGTACAGCGCTGATTTCAATGCAGTTCTAACTATCGTTTCGCTAGATTTTTCAGGGTGCTTTAGTATATATAGTGTGAAATGCCCGTATTCAACATTTTACATGCTCACTTTTAATGTCAGGACGAAACCAAACAGGACATACCAGGAGACACTAAAGATATTAGTATGCAAGCAAGTGTAAACTAGTTACCTCAAGCAGTAACACTTTCAGGAATAAAATTGTAATACTAGAATCTGAATACAACAGCTTACTGTTAGTATGCAACGCTGGCATGGCGACAGATGAATCGACAAAAAGAATAACAGCATTAGGAAAGACATTCAACAGCGAAAAAATGTACTGAAGAGAAAGATCAGCGCAGTCGAACGACAGAACAAATGGTCGTAATTATGAAAAAAAAAATTCTTGAAGTTTTTGAAAGTAATTCCGACTTAGGAGCAGCTCGTAAAATTCTGAATACTGTTGGTCGACCTGGAGTGGAAGAAAATCTGGTTCACTTTAAATCATAAAGCAGATTACAATTTTCGGTGGTTTACCTGATGATCGACGTCGTAGTGAAATTATAAGGAGCTCTAAAATATTGGACGACTTGTAGGCGGAACGGTGAAAACAAGGCTATAACATCAGTCGATCACGGATGTATTTAAGACGCCTTCCCACGCGAGTCAGTACAACGGGAAGAAACACGCAGTAACTGTTCCTCTTAAACTGTGCAAACCAGATTCATGTAAAACATAAAGATGGAAAATTCGCACAGCTACTATAAGAAATCTAGAATCTTTAGCTTCTTTTTTGGGCGCTGATCTAGTACTCCTCTTATCTGTGGATGAGAAAGCACGCGCGACGTTAGGTATTACAGCAGCAACTACTCAAGTACCAGTATCAACGCACCCTCGCTACTGTGTAAAATTACCGAATCATGATTTCGTGATAGCTGAAAAACATAAACTCATTCTCTCTGTTTATGCAGGTATTGTAATAAAGAAAATTGGTGAAGGGAAATCTGAAGCTGTGACAATCTGGGCCTACATTCTTAGCGATTCGTAGAGTAAAACATTCATCCTCTAAAGCAGAGACTCATGCCACAGACGTAGCCTACATAGAGTTCCTGAGTAATCGGCTTTCGAAAAGTTAATGAGAAATCAAAAAGATCTTACAGAAGCCGTGTTTATTTTCACATGCGATGGCGAGTGAGTTATACTTCCAGCTGTAAAACATTTTAAAGATTTTGATATGGATGCTATTTGCATTGCCGTAAATGCTCCAGGAAGAAATGCAAACAGAGTGGAGCAACGAATGGTGTCTCTTAGTCACGAAATTACTGGTGTTACGTTAAAACATGACAGCTTTGGTTCATCTTCATTCCAGTAATCGAACTGCTCACTTGGAGCGAGAAAAACGGAACTTCGAGAGTGCAGGCATCGTGCTCGCTAATATTTGGAGCTATTTGGTCATTGACGATTTTCCTGTAATTCCCGAATACATTGTGTCAACAGATACCAGACCCGATATCGTACAGTCTAGGACACTGAAAACTGGTGCTACTGGGTACATATATCACGTGCGTGAATCACAATATTTTGTGCAAATCGTCTAGTGCGAGGTTGTCGCGTGTTGAGGTATGCGGCGATCTAGTCTGTGGCGATTATTACGAGAAGGGTTTTAATCACAACCTGTTTTGATTAAGCAGACTTCAGAGAAGTATGCATGTATTGATGACTCTGAAGGTAAATTTGCTCCGCTTTTCTTACAGTTACCTTTGAAACTTCGAGCGTCATAACATGTGAAGCAAGTTCCGTGCGACGGCTGTTGTCTCAGTGTCGAGTCGTACTTTTTTAAACAATCGTGTGCCACCTGTGGCTATATTTTTCATAATACAAAACAATTAATCAACACATGCCACGACATAAGCGCCAAGATGATGATTTGCCCATTACGAAGATTCATCCTCAAAGAATTGCAGCGAAACGTGCCAGGAAAGCTCTTTCCTAAACAATGACGATGCTATATAGTTGGATGAACATGAAGTGGACACGTCGCATGTTGCTGACATGATACAAATCAAGAACGAAGTGACAGCTGTGACAATCATAAATAATATAAAACAATGGGTTCAAAGTTCTTGGACAGTAGTTGATTAAAATGTGTATCGCTCTTTTGATTTGTTGTTTTGTAAATTTTCGAAAACGATTGATTTATTCTTGGTTTTATGAAAAAAAGATTTTATATAGAAATATATAAGTAATTTTGTAAGTGCTGTTTTAATAATAATTTGTAAATTTAAAATTTGCAAAATATATTACGTCACACCAGGGAGGGGGTCACACAAATGTGGTATACCTGTGACAAGTTGGTGGGGCTCCAAAAATCATGAAATTCGTGTCATGTGATTAATGTATAGCCCTGAGCTTGTCTGACCGTGATAATAATTCCTTTCGAAAATGTTGTGTTCCCTTCATCATGTGGCAGCGTCATACAGTAATTACCCAGTTATTGTGCGTTCTTGATGTGTTCTCGATGTGGTGACCTACAGATTTACCGTATGATGCTTTTTAATTTACTTTCACGGTTATTCCACAAGTATTTTGCTTTACCGCTTGAGTAAATGATCCAGATAACTAACGTAAGTTTGTTAGGTCGTACTCCGCTCTGAGGTGATTTGATTCTCTATGCAGATGAAAAATTGTCGTCGCTAGTATTCAACCAGCAGAATTATGAGAGGTGACAGTCAAAATTTCCCAATCATCAGAATACGGTCCTTCGGCATGGGTTAAATTCCAGACTTCACTGCAGTAAGGGCATCTGACACTGTTGTTTCTGATACGTCAGTAGAAGAGGTTGCGTATTATGTAAATTGAAGGTTGAGGAGGGAGAAATGAAAGGAAAGGAAGGAACTGATGATTCATCTGCATCGGGACTTTGTGCGAAAGTAAAAACATGTGCTGGACCGGGATTCTAACCCAGTATAAGCTGCTTACTAGGTAATTGTGTCAACCATTGCGCCACCCGGACACAGTGTTTATACCAAATGCACGGATTATCTCCGCACGCTCCTCATCCCATCTTTCCACCTAGCGCCACTATGTATTTGCATTCACCGTATAACCTCCGTGCACGCAAATTTTAAATTCCCACTGGAGGTCTGAAGTAAACGTGTACCTGCAGTAATGGCTGTGGATTCGTAATCCATCGAGGAACATCAATTACATGAATGCGCGGTGTCCATATCTACCTCTACATGGTTACTCTTCAATTCACAGTTAAGTGCCTGACAGAGGGTTCATCGAACCATTTTCATACTACTTCTCTACCATTCCACTCCCGAATGGCTCGTGGGAGAAAGGAACACCTAAATCTCCGTTCGAGCTGTGATTATCTTATTTTATCATAATGATCCTTTCTCCCTAGGTAGCTGGATGTCAAGAGAATTTTCGTAAATAGGTCTCGCTTTTGTTTCAGAGACTGCGACCCCAACTCGCGTATCACTTCAGTGCCACTCTTCGCCCCTATTGCGCGATAACACGAAACGAGCTGCGCTCCTTTACACTTTTTCGATTTCGTCCGTCAATCCTACGTGGTAAGGATCCCATACCGCAGAAATTTTCCAGCAGAGGACGGACAAGTGTTATGTAGGTTCTCTCTTTAGTGGGTTTGTCGTATTTTCTAAGTGTTCTGCCAACAAAGCGCAGTCTTTGTTTCGCCTTCCCCACAGTTTTATCTATGTGGTCTTTCCAATTTAAGTTGCTAGTAATTGTAATTCCTAGGTATTTAGTCGAATTGACAGACCTTAGATTTGTGATATTTATCGTATACCCAAAATTTACCTGATTTAATTTAGAACCCATGTGGATGACCTCGCACTTTTCTTTGTCTAGTGCCAATTGCCACTTTTCGCACCATACAGAAATTCTCTCTAGTTCATTTTGTAATTGGAATTCATCGTGTGATGATTTTACTAGACGGTAACTTACAGCGTCATCTGGAAACTATCTAAGGGGGCTGCTCAGATTATCGCCTAGGTCATTTATGTAAATCAGAAGCAGCAGAGGGGCTATGACACTACCTTGCGGAACGCAAGATATCACTTATGTTCTTTCTGACATATCCAAAAGAACAGACACCACACATTCATATAATTCATATAGAGGACGTTTGTTCTCATGTTTTAGTGGGTGCTATGCTTGACGAATAGGCTGTACACTTCCAGGAAATAACTTTTCTTGCTTCCTCTCATTGCAATCACTAAGCGACTCAACACTCTACAATCATTCATCACATGTGCTAACACTAGGCATCTAATTCTCCTGCCACACAAAACGCCCATAAGTTAATCAATTTGAAAAACTTACACCAGGCAATAAATTATATGAAATCTAAGTGCAATGTTTCGTGCAAACATTATTTCACACTGCCCCAGACTGACATTTGTTTAGACATTGGACTCTCAAAAAAGGCGGCAGCCTCTAAAGTTTTACTCATCGCAGGGTTAAACCTCAATTTTTCTTTGTTTCTAAGAACTGAACTTCTGTGTTCAGTATATAATCTACTTTTCTGTTTTTACTATCTTGGCTACGCGCCATGTTTACAATGTTACACCGCGATTATACCGGAAACTGAGAAATGGCTCTTAATAATAATTTGCAATGGGTTATTACTCACCAATTGCACTTTTGGAACTGTTCCTGCTTTTACAAACGCTACATAACTGATACATTTAAAAATAACTAGAGTAGTAAGTAATTACAATTAAAAAACATTGTAATAAGTATAGAGATTGCCAGTGGCGCATAGACCTACAAAAAATACAGGTACCACAATTGCTTGAGTTTTGAAAGTAGGTAAACCTGAAGAATCGTTTTAGATTTACTACAGTAAAGTGTGTTGCTAGCTTTGACGCATTTGCGAGGATGTTGCATTAGGTCGACAACATACGTTATACTATGAGCTAAAACTTTTGTCACGATATTAAAATGAGATGACACACGAATATATAATGAAGCATGTATGAATACAGCAATTAAAATAGATAGAACCTCCTCTGACTTTCGAGGATACGTAAGGATTCTCGAGAGGTGGATAAATTTTGATCAAGTGGCCAATATTACATGTCACAATGCTATAATTATGATATTCTCCATCTTAAGGGCCGGACGTAGCATTTGTGAAGATAATCGTTAAAATTACTTAAGCATACAACCACTCATTTGAGGAACATAAACTTTAGTAGCGTGTTTCGGCAGCCAGGCTCCGATCATCTGGCTGTCTGTGTTAACTCTATATAAACATGTTCTTGAAAAGCGCACGGTCAAAATGTTAAAAAAATATCTGGACATGAAGTCTTCGTCATACTTTAAAACCGGCAGCACCATTTTCTCTGCTCCGCTTACTTTACAGCTCGTCCAGCAAGCGTTCCTTCCGCATAGCGGTAAACACCAGTCAAATCAGCCCAAATTCCATCAGCTCTGTCTGCGTGCACCGGCTAGTGCAGTAAACATGTTTACGGGTTCATCAGCCGTACCATAAGCAACTTAGTTCAGCTACATTTGCACTTACAATCACTGCAAATATCGAGCAGAGACAAGTAAGTAAGCTGACACCCTTTGCATAATTTTTTCAGTATTGTTCTGGGGTAATTCATCTTTTAAGGTCTGCATTGCTCAAAAATGTGTTGTAAGAATGATATGCTGTATTCACCCACGGCTTAGCTTGTATGAGTTACGCGTTCTTACTACTGCTCACAGTATATTCATTCGCACACGATGTTTGTTGTAAATAATCCAGTGCAATGCAAAAGGAACAATGATATACTTAACTGTAATATTAGAAGGAAAAAAGGCTTTCATTAGTCCACAATGGTTGTGTTCAGCACAAAAGAAGTGCACACTGTCGCAAATAAAATTTTTGAAAACTTACCCAGTGATATATATTTCTGACAGACTGCAAAGTAAAATCTTAAAGTAAACTGAAAAAAGTTTCTCCTTGACAATTCTCTCTAATGCATAGTACAATTTCTTTTATTGTAATGTGTGAAAGGTGATGGGTAGGAATTACTAACTTACATATGTATATCAAAAAAAACTTTTACAGATTAATGTGCAATGTGAATGTAAAATGACTCGTTCTATATTATTACGATTTGTCGTGCAAATGATACTTAAAAAATTAAACTAACTAACTAACTAGTATTCCACAGACGTTACAAGCGACATGAAGGAAAACATACCCATACTTATCCATCTAAGATCGCTCACAGTTACTGTAATAACGCTGATTTTAAAAAAAGATCCAAAAAGTCGTTGATGTATTAAGGTAAATCGGTGGTTCCCAAACACACATATGAGACTGTTTATCGCCGAAAAAGCATAGGTTGAGGACTAGACGATGCACGTACATATGAAAGGAGGGAAACTTGACATACTCGGAGAACTTAAAATTGCAATTCACCGACTTATGTCTGATAATGTACGTAATGTACGAACGTACAAGAGTGACAACGCATTTTTCAAAGATTTTTATATCGTTTCTAAGGTTAGCGCTAGTGCGGTAATTGTGAACGCATTTACATAGATAACTATTGATATGTCCTCTCTTCATGACCCTTTTAACATATTTGCAATGCTATGGAACGACAGATATATCACACAATCTGTTGGGAGACGTTAACATGCTTTCTGCGCTTGCCCGTGCACGGAGAGGCAGCTTATGTAACATACACTTGATGTGACTGGTACAGGTATTTACTGCTGCACGATAGGAAAGCTTGGTGGATGGGCGCTAACATTGATAAGCCGAGCAAAGAACATGGTGATGTCGCTAAAACGTGGACATCGTGTCAGAATAAATTAATTTGTTCTTCCTTTTTGGCTTGCGTGCTTTTGAAACGCATGTTTATGTAGGGTTAAAATGACAGCCAGACGATGGGAGCTTGACTCCCGAAACGTGCTGCTGAGAATTTTGTTCCTAATATTAGTGGTTGTATGCTAAAGTAGTTATAACAGTGTTATCACTTAATATGTGAACGGGTTGTAAGAGCTCTGTGTAAGTGGTAGACGAAATTGGTTGTGGTAGAGGAAATGCTAGCAGCCGACAAGATAAAAGCACTTGAGTTGTGGGATGTCCTACCTGGACAGAAACAGCGCCAGTGTAATCATCGACGACATCCGCTAACAGTGCAGCAGTAACACCAGAGCAAAAAAAAAAAAAAAAAAGGTTCAAATGGCTCTGAGCACTATGGCACGATGGGACTTAACTTCTGAGGTCATCAGTCCCCTAGAACTTAGAACTACTTAAACCTAACTAACCTAAGGACATCACAAACATCCATGCCCGATGCAGGATTCGAACCTGCGACCGTAGCGGTCGCGCGGTTCCAGACTGCAGCGCCTAGAACCGCTCGGCCACTGCGGCCGGCACCAGAGCTAAATTTGTGAGCCTCGCTCCTGTATGAACCCAGTCAAATGGTTTGTACTGCATAAAAGAATTGTGGATCTAAACGTACATACGATTTCTGGTGTGCTGGCTGTATCTCTGGCTTAAACTAACCAATTGAAAGTAACACAATATATCCATCACCACATGCTTCAACTCTGAATCCCTGCTTATGATGTAAAAACTGTTAAAAAGATCCTTTTTACAGAGGCACAGATTCTCGCTATTCGCAGTGAACAGGAAACTGAGAGCTTGTATTATATGTCCCAAAACACGATCGATGGCGCAACTGGCAAATGATTCCGCAGAGAGCAGCTACAATTACGGAATAGAGATCACAGCGAAATTTAATCTAATACATTGAGTGGTCGGCACTTCAAATGCCCGGTACGGCCGTTGGCATTGGAATGCTCCTCGTGTGGTTTTACGCACAAATGACGGCCTCAACCGGTCTGCCCTGCGTGCACACGAATTACCACGAAAACAAGAGTCCGTAGCCACGTTTATCTGAACTTAGCTTCGCTCGTGGGACGATCGAAGTATTATAAGTGTCACTACACGCGTATATTAACGAAGAACTGCAGTTATTGAATGATCTTTGTCATGCAGTTGAATATCATACAGAAATTATAAATCACTCCATACAACTACATTCATGAATCAGTAGAGCAAGATCAAAGCATGATATGAATAGGATAAACAGCGGAATGCGAGCGATATCGTATTAAACATACCACAACACAGTAACTGCAATGTATTTTCGCTTCATTGCTACAGAATGTACAATCTCTACACATGTGCTACTACACGTTTGTAGATTTTTTTGCCGCTGAGGCAAGTAAAACATATCTGTATATCACTTTCACATTTACATTTTTTATTGTAATTAGTCGCCGGTCGGAGTGGCCGAGCGGTTCTAGGCTCTACAGTCTGGAACCGCGCGACCCCTACTTTCGCAGGTTCTAATCCTGCCTCGGGCATGGATGTGTGTGATGTCCTTAGGTTAGTTAGGTTTAAGTAGTTCTAAGTTTCAGGGGACTGATGACCTCAGAAGTTAATTACCTTAGTGCTCAGAGCCATTTGAACCATTTTTTGCAATTAGTCGGGATCCGCAATTTTTCCTGTCGTGTGATAATCTTCTCACTTGTATATATCTAAAGCACATAATATCCTCGGAAATCCATTTCATCTTAATCGATTATCGGTTTCGCCTGCATTTCGCTTCCATACTACACATTTTAAGTGGTAAATTAACTATGTATGTTCCCCAGCTTTCCCTACGAACCTATCCGTCATTTCAAGAGTTTCCCACATAATTATTTCTAGTTGCTTCAGTTATCTTCAGATTAAATTTCTTCTTTATTTCATTGATGACGCTTTTTTCACCCGACATACCAAGTGCGTCCAGTTTTCCGGTCACCACGGGCCATAACTAACTTTCAAGAAACTTATATCTGGATGTCATTTACAAAAACACAACACGTGGAAGGATTACCCAAGTACCATTATCGTTAACCCTTGGCGAAATGAAGTCAATCCACACACTCGCTCTGCCATCTATTGTGATGTTGCATACAGCGCAACAGAATTTCTATTGGGTTTATATTGCCCATATCTTGATTTTAAGTAAGTCATTTATTTCTACTACTTTTCATCACTTTCATCTTCACGCTGTTCATTTTTACTTCAAATTCTAGGTTTTTTTTCATCTTGTAGCTAATTTTTCTTAGACTAGAAAAAACATCTTAGTGCATATTTCGCACCTTTCGCTTTGAGTGCCCAGTCCTAACTTAACTTCTTTCATTTAAGTATCAGATTTCATGGGGTCATATAGCCAGAAGATACTTGGAATTAATCAGTTCATAATTCACAGAATGTTCTTTAAAATACTTGGTCTATCAAGAATAACATGCGTATAGCAAATTGTTATGTCAAAAATATCGATTGCTGCGCTACGGCTCGGTTATTAGAGAAACGAATACTATGTCAAGATTATCTTCTTCTTCGTCTCCTTCACTTTACATGTTAGGCAGATTGCTTGTTACGGTAACCATCTCTTGTATGGTCTTCACACCTTCCTTCCTTACAGAACATTTATAATTTAGGGCCTCCACTGGGACTCTTTCTCCACCCATCCAATCAACGTGTTCTTTCCACTTTCTTCAATTTTATTTACTTCCTCGTTTAGGTTATATATCCCTGAATGTTTCCTTATGTCTTCATTTATTTTGCGATCCCCGCTTGTAAATCCTTTTAGAAATGTCATTTCTTGAGCCTTTATTGTGCTTCCTTGCTGCTTGTTCTTGCCCATACTTCACTTACAAGAGCAAGAGTTGGTACTGCTATTGTTTTATAAAGCTTCAGCTAGGTTTCTTGCCTGGCTTTATTCTGGAAACCTTTTACGGTAGTTCCACATATGCAAGTAAATTTATTTAATTTTTGGTACACATCGTGGTTATTTTTGAAGGTAATGTCGCATCCTAGATATTTAAAATGCTCTTCTTGCTCCAAGATTTTGTAATTCTGTCTCTCGCATCCAGCTTTCTCTGTGAAGAATACATACGATCTAGTAGATAAAATAAAAGCTATAAAAATTGCAGATGGCTACAAATTGGTATTCATAGGTGATAGAGGTTACTAATTTGTAGCCGGCTGGTGTGGCCGAGTGGTTCTAGGCGCTACGGTCTGGAACCGCGCGACCGCTACAGTGGCAGGTTAAAAATCCTGCCTCGGGCATGGATGTGTGTGATGTCCTTAGGTTAGTTAGGTTTAAGTAGTTCTAAGTTCTAGGGGACTGATGACCTCAGAAGTTAAGTCCCATAGTGCTCAGAGCCATTTGAACCATTTGAACTAATTTATACACTGTCTCTGTTATGGAAACCATCGACCTTGTCAAGGATAATTTCCAAACGACTGTCTGTAGGAGAACTGAAGAATTCCTACAGCTACTCGAATTAGTTCTCTTCTACAATTACTTCCACTTCAACGGTGAAGTCTTCCAGCAACAGGATGGACTAGCTATGGGGTGTTGTTTATCAGGGACATTATCCAATATTTTTCTGAACCATATCGAAGTATGAGCCTTGAAACAATTAGTGAACAGGATAAGCACAATCTTGTATAATTGTTGAAAGGGGACGTTTCATATGTCGACCCTTAGCCGAGGATACCTCACTGGAATCTTCTGATTTTTTCCTTGTAGTTTGTGTAATTAGCGTAGATTTTGTTTATTGCTAGCGCGTAATTGTAGAGAGAATCTCCTTTGTAGTTGCAGTCTTTCATTGTTGTACAGTAAAACAGTTGTGACATGCATGTAGATTTGCACCAAGTATTTCGCAGCTGCGCTTGCAATTAAGTAGACATTATTTCCATTTCTATGTTAATGTGTTATCTTATTTTGCTCTTCAAATTGTGCTTTTCTGTGTTATCGTGTGAAATATTGTGACAATTACGGCGTGTGAAAAACGTAATACTAGGCTTCAAAGTAAACTGAAAAATGACAGTGAAGACGAAAGCAGTGTGTTAGCGCCGCAGAGTAATGAATTAACTAATGTTCAAAGTAGTAATTTGGTAATTGTGCATAGGGAAAAGGAGCGGGCTGCAAATAATGGTGTAGGCAGTGAAACAATTAGTGAACAGGATAAGCACAGTCTTGTATAATTGTTGAAAGGGGACGTTTCAGCCTTTACGCAATACCCAGAGTTACATGACATCGGTCTATATTACTTCCGTTATATGGATGACACAATTATATTATACAAAGAGGAGAACGGTGGCCTTGATAAACTTTTAAGGATTTTCAATAACCTCCACCAAAAAATAGTATTCACATATGAGCAGCAGGCTGATGGTAAAACTGATTTCCTTGACATATCTGTGAAGAGTAAGAATGGAAGGCATAATTTTGCTATTTTCAGCAAACCCACAACTTCCGACGTCATTATACATGCCGATTCCATGCAGTTCAACAGATACAAAACCTCCTTTTCCTACAGTCTGGTCAGCTGGCTAAGTAAAAGCCCTTTAGAAGATACTGAAATTGAAAAAGAAAAGAATATACTAAGAGATATAGCGGTAAATAATGGTTACCAACCTGAGATTATTGTCTTAATTCATAATAAAATTGTCAAAAGGAAATCCAATTTACTGCATGAAATTACGCTCACTCGGGTTGAAACCAATAAAAAAAATGCACTCGGACATGGTGCTAATAGGTTCTATTTCCCACAGAGTAGCACACGTTTTCCGTAAAGTCAACACGGAAGTTGGTTTTACTAGTAAAAATACATTAGCCGAGTAACTCACTCAGTCTATCGAGAGACACGATCCTTTTTTGAGGTCTGGGATCTACAAAATTAAATGCAGTGGCTGTGACGTAATGTCTATTGGACAAACCGGTGAACTTTTAAAGAAAGGTTTCGAGAGCATACAGCGCTGGATATTATCAAGCAATCGACTTTTAAAGAGCACTTGTGAACGACAAAACATAAGATTATAAGTATTAATGACACTCTAGAGATATTACACATCATTGATAAAGGTGGGACGATAGATGTTCTTCAAGATGGGAAATCTTCATCGATGTGGAGAAAGAACATGGAAATGTTTTAAATGAACAAACTGAATCAAAGAATAAATTCTTTTTCGAAATTTTTAAAAACTATTGTGAATTGAAGCCTGATATCTGGAATGGAGGTCGTATGGATAGCATCTGGGCACGTTAGGTCTTCCCATAGTTAGTTTCACGTTGTGATTGTGTATCGCAAGCGTTCTACATGCCTACGATTTTACGATGTATCGATCCTTACCGTTGACTGTCTTCTTTTAACCTTTGACTTAGTGGGACTACCTTTGACCACGTTTCGAGGACTGTACGTAGGCTCAGTCAGTGTCACCCGTTCCCAGGAATCTGTCGCATAACGGTAAGCTGGTATGCAGTATGTACGGAATAGATGTCTACTTGAATCTTTACTCTTAACTTTATTGCTTTCTGATTTTAGATCGGATTTACGATTCCATTTTTAAGGCATCATTCGATAAGATCGTTAATACGATAATAGCGGATGGTGAGTAATTTTACGCTGCAGTACCCATCGATATGAAAAATTAGATAATGGAATTTTATAGCGTTGCATCGACGTAGGCTCGTAGGTGGGTTATGGTTAGGTTGAGGCTTCGAACTTTATCATTAGTGTACATGTCTTGATTCAGATAAGATTTTTATGATACGGCACTTGACACAGCTTTTTGTAAAATGTTTACTGTATTTCTACTGCTTCACGTCCCTACGTGTTATATTAGGTAGAAGTGTGACGTCGTATTTACATATGATCGTTCATTCACTTTTCATAGAGTTCAAGTTACCTATATGTAGCACGTGTTACCATTGCTACTTAAACTCCCGGCAAATGGTACAGTTAACAGTTGAAGAGTTACTGTTAGCATTTACTAATCTTCCGTTTTGTTTTCGATACCAACAGCAGTGTTACCGTATTTCGAGGTTTATATATTTTCCTGGATCGACTTTAGTGATAGTGGATCATTTTTGTGTTTTATTGTATATAATGGACCACTACATTTGGGTTCTATTAAAACTACTGTATTCTTATATTGATGTAATCTCAGCTTGAAGTATAATGGGTCTTTTTTAAGCATTTTACACCCATTGGTTAGAATATGACGCTCCTTTTAATACAGATTCTCTATTAATAGTACTCCCTTCAGTAGTCAAGTGGAACTGTACTACAAAGGTGCTTGTCATATGAGAGATGATTTGACTGATAATAGGGCACAGTGAGATCGTCCTTTTGATTGTGAATACCTAGACAGTGGTCACTGTTATTGCTGCCAACATTTCTTTGACAGAACATGTTCACCGATACGGGGTTTTCAAGGATGTTCACTGTGATATAGTCGGATCGCTTAGTGAGATGTAGTTTGTATTCAAGTGGGACGATCTGTCATAACTTTAGTACAGTTTCGGCTAGAATAACTCCTACTGATATTGGCACGTCATGGTCTAGTCGTATGTAATTATTGGGACGTATTGTAATAAATTCGTATAGTTATTTTGGGCAATTTCCTTTCGATGATAGGTGAAACTTACGCTAAGAAATATTTATATACCTCTACAACATTTAAGCCCTTACATGTTGCACCATTGTTTCCGATATTATACAGTTCTTTTCCTATATGTTTTTTCATCCAAGATTTTTCAACCTCATTATAACGCACTGATTGTATCTGAAGCTTGCTATCTTTGTATGAACCCGTAGATCTTGCTTTCTGCAACTACTTGAATCAGTTTTATAGCAGTATACTCCTATGACAGACAGCATTTAATAGTGATCATGTTTTAGGTTATTGGTATCTTTTACGCTAGTTTTATACTTAGGACAATGGAGCATTTGTTCCCTTGGCCTTTTAGACCCAAAGGGACACAGTCCCTAATTTACTTGTGGGAATTCGGTATGTATCGACCACGCCTGACGAGTATGATTAGGACCCGGTTAGTTTATCGGCGTGTTAGCATGCTTCTTACTTCTCTATACAGTTTAGAGAGGTTGCAATGATGATTTTACTATTAATGGATTTTGGTATTCATAGAGATGCGAGATGGTACTCCTTTTTTGGGCTTCGAAAATAGTCGTATTTCTATATGCATTTACCTTTTATTCTTTTCCGTATCCACTTACCTTATCACTACACAAAATGTTAATCTCATTTATATGGTTTGGCATCTATAGATAGTACGTGTTAGGAATTCCTTATACTCCTAATGGCATTTTATGAAGTAGTCGTCTGTGAACTTTATGGACTCGACCTGCTTAAGTAGGATTTGACTTTCTTGTCTTTTAGTTCGATGTGGTAATGATAACTTGTTCAGGGATATAAATGAAACCAATCATATCTTTTATTCCAAATTACTGTGTAACTTAGGCCACCAGTTGTCAATATTCGTAGTGTTCGTGAACGAATGTTGCATCTTTTCGTAACGAGACAATATTGTCAACAACAAATCCCCTAATAGAATGTATGTGCAGGTATGACAGCATTAGAATTCCGAAACATGTGAACAACCGCCTACACAAAGTCCGTGAACTTACAATGGAGATCAGTCTGACATCCGTTTTCTGGCCTAAGAATATTATAGATAATACTAGATAATAGAGCTGAGGTAAGCAAAGTAACAAGGGTAGGAGGTTCATTGTCGGAGATGAAAATAATCTCATAGTGAAAACAGCAGCACTGAGTTTCTGCACTTCCAAGAAAGCTACTTTCCGTCATAAGAATTTAAAATGGTTGACGTCACTGACTGTTTGACCAACTTAGAACACTAAAATTTGGTTTTTACGAGACTTCGTGTCAGAAATTGTATACATCGTATTTTATGGTCAAGCGTTAATCTGTTCTGAAAGCCATGTGCTTGTATCACTGGCTACCTTGTTAGCTTCACCGTTTACAGTACGTTTCTCGGCTTTCACAATAACATTTGTCATCTGTAAAGAGAAACTTTTCAGTCATATATCATGTTTCGTAGATCATAGACATACGTAAAAAATCTACGTACCCAGAATAGAATCCTATGGAACTGCTTCAGACGACCCCCAGTGCGATTTAAACCTCTTCTGTTTTTTGACGATAGAAGATAACCTTCTGCTTGGTACTGTCCCCTAATCCCATAGCTTTATGCAAAAATGTGTCACGGTTCTGCACGATGTAATGATTTTGTCAAATCAAAGAAAATATCTGCCGTTCTCAAATTATAGTGTGGCCGTTCTGGTGCCTCACACATAAAAGAATAAATTGTTTTTTCTGTACGTACGGCTTTTCTGAGACCAAACTGCGAGTATGACAGTAAACTACGTGTACCGGGATACGGCAATACTTTGTAATAAGCGTCTCCCAAAACTTTCAAAGACACTGGTAGTAAAGAAATGGGTCGATAACTGTTTACATCATCTCTTTCCCCCCTTTTTTTGAAGAGCTTTCACTAGTGCCAGTCTGTCATGAAATTGGCTGCTCTTTAAAACACATTGGACTGTTGATTGAGATCAAAACTACTGTGCAGTGCACTGATCTTCATAATCCTACTTAATATTTGCGCGTAACTGTGGGAGTCTTCACTCGTTAGTGGTTTCATAATTCATTCAATTTCATCTTTATTTCCTCTAGCTGCATGTAACGTAGTTGTCTGTGAACACCAAATTTAAACAGTTACGCAATTTACATATACAAATATTTTCCTCTGCTGAATTCGAAAACGAAAGTGAAACTGCAGAAGTTATTCACGTTTAGAAGATATTGTGGTAATCACTTTCAGTTACTGACAAAAATTTACGTAAGTTTTCATGAGCACGCGCTCACTTATGGACTGCCTCTTATAGTCCATCCGTACAGCATGTTTCACAGTTCACAGTTGCACGGTCAGTGTCAATATGAATAAAATAAATTTCGGTACTAGACCACGTCAATATGAAAGACTAAACGACTAAAATTCCGACCTTTAGATAGACTTGCACCGGTCCTCTTCAGGGTGACGCTGCCTCTTTTTATTCAAAGAATATATAGAATTCAGTTGCCTTAACGCTTTCAAGTGTTCATCAGTTGGCGTAAATGTTCTCATATCTATCACTTCACCAAGGTTTGCCTGAAAAAAAGTCAAAATAAGACTGGAAGAAACATTTTTAGTCTATTAAATCCCTTCTTCGATAAGCCTTTAAAATCTTTTCTGTAAATGCATTTGGAACTATCATTGCCAAATAAATTTTTTGGAACTAACCTGAATAAATCCAAAGCTAAATAGGGTCTCAAACTGTTCGTATTTTATCAGTGTTCACAAATATTTGTAGCGTTACGAGGAGCAGTTTGTTAAGCTCTACCAGTGATTCAAATGGAACATTTACCATTCAAGATTGTAGCATTCTCTATGAGGCCATTGATTCCTTTTATGTCACTGAGACTGATCCCTGTTGTCACACTCAGAAATGGAAAAAGGACCTCCTGTAATCTTGCTGGAAACCAAATATTACAGCGACAACTTTCAAACGACTGCAACGCGCATACCACCGTCAACACTATTACAATTCGTAATAATTTCGCCCTCTGTCTTCTCTGGTCTGAGCAACGTACGTATCGCTAACCCACCTCTCATTGGTGCCTGACCTTTTCATATTTTATAAGAATTTATTACGCAGTGAATCCATTGGCATTGTTTCAACTATAATCATACTTTGGCGCAGGAAACAGCAAGAGCTGCAAGATTCAGATTTCTGTATGATTAGTTTCGAGTTACCTGGACCAATTTTCAAATCATCCAGTGAGAAGGAAAGTTAAATTTACAATTTATGTAATAAACTGTTAAAAATTGAGCACATATACCAGAATACACAACATACCGTACCAAACAGATAAAATGTTGTAGGCCCATTCGGTAATAGCATGCAAACTATGTTGAAACTGTACATACGCTTATATCAAAGTCAAATTCTTAAATTAACATTGGCAGGACAAAGAAATAACTTACGTTGTTACGATGAACATCAGGTAGAGGGCGCCCTGTCGGGTGGGGGTTTACAAAGGACAAAAAAGTAATACAATAAAAGTATAAATCAACTATCACATTACCAGACACAACAGACCATTTAAAGGCAATGAGTTGTAAACAGTAGTGCCATACACAGCACATAAAAACAAGTCATATGCTATGGAGATACGTAAATCGTTCGGTGTGAACCAGAAATTTGTGGCAAGAACCCTAATATGACACTGAAAAAACATCACCTTTCAAATTACATCATACCAATAAAACACTTAACCAGAAGCAAACCTAACAGAATATATACCTATAAAAATCTTTTTAATGATACTTCATAGGTAAAACAGAAATTAAAACGCTAGGATGTCTCTTCCACTGTACCATATACTTGGGCCCCATGATGGCACATGAAAATATGATCTAGCTATTTCATCAAACAGTAAAGTAGGGATGTCAGATGCGTAAAATATATAAAGGATTAAAGTCAAAGAGCAACGACAATTCCATGGAGTGGAAACACTCCCGGGAAGAAAAGCCAAGAAGGGACCAGGGAAGAGGGAAGGATTTCTTTGGGGGGGGGGGGGTAGGATGCGGGGAATGTCTTTATTACAATTTTCAAGGAGAAAAATGTGGTGTCACCGCCAGACACCACACTTGCTAGGTGGTAGCTTTAAATCGGCCGCGGTCCATTAGTACATGTCGGACCCGCGTGTCGCCACTGTCAGTAATTGCAGACCGAGCGCCGCCACACGGCAGGTCTAGAGAGACTTACTAGCACTCGCCCCAGTTGTACGGACGACTTAGCTAGCGATGCAACACTGACGAAGCCTCGTTTAGTTGCAGAGAAGATAGTTAGAATAGCCTTCAGCTAAGTCAATGGCTACGACCTAGCAAGGCGCCATAGCAATTGATAGTTATCGTATGAAGCATGTCTCATCAAGAACGATACCTCACGCCATCCTGCGTGAGCTTATAGCGTGCATTTCGGCCTTCTCTAGCAATATAACAAAAACGTTTGATACGGTGCAGTAAAAGTAAACTACCACACGTATTCTCTTATAAGTTTATTTTGAAATAGCAGGACATTTAAAACCAAAAGTCTGCTGTTTTGGAAAAAACGTATAAGAGCATTTGTGTTACGATTAAATTACTGTTCCGTTACTAACCCAGAATGCTGGAAACCCATATACAATCTTATCTTCAAGGCTCAATAAAACTTCTGGGATCTGCAAGGTGTTCTTGAAACAAATATATTACTTCTAAGTTGACGTTCACATTAACCAACATCTTTATCATTCTGTTGTTGCGTTCCCGACAAGGTAAACTTCGTTATCGAACTCGTAATAAATTATTCAGCACCAAAGCAATCACTGACATAAACAGAGACATACAAGTGTATATGTATGTGTACTTACGCACGCGTGAACGGTATTTCACATGCCTTTACGCTGAACATTGTTTGCCTTCCATTCCGGAGTACAGAATTAGCAGGCCGAACAGATTGTATCGATCAGCTTCCGAGCAACACGATTTGCTTTGTGTAGAGCGATGTGTCAGCCTTCTGTATTCTCGTTAGTTACCTATGGTGACATGGCCGTATAATCCTCTTAGCAGAATTCTCCCAGAATAACGACCGTGAGACGCATTCTCATGTCGATTATTTTGGGAACCAAGCAGCAGGTAAGCGTACTCCCAGGGATCATGTTAAAAAAATGTAGGTACCCTGAAAAAATACTAGCCTCTTCTACAAAATTCAATTTTCCATAAAATAGGTTACACACGCAATAGAAGAAAATCCATTAAAATTATTTTAAAATTTTGTTGATTGTGTAGTATTTATGACAAGAGTTTCTCACTCAGTGAGATACAACATTAAAGATGATTTTTTTTATAGAAAGTGGTATCCCTGCATTGAACTGCTTTATTGGTTTTACTGCACAACCAAATACCTCACTGTGGGACAGGTCTAATGCAATGTGAGATTTATAAACAAGAGAAAAATTTAGTCAATAAAATGCTTAGAACTGTGGTGAGTGTGCACAGACTTAACCTCTTGTTGGTATTCTGAAGAATGTTATTTCATTATAACTTATGTGGATTTCTATAAAATGTATCGGCTGTCTAAAACTTTGGAACAATAAACTGCAAATAACTTGTATGTGGCTAGCTGCAGATGCCAACTACACCGATTTGCAAAACTTAAGGATGAAAGTAGCTTTCGCATGGCGTGCCACTCGATGAAACTTGGATCATACATAGAAATAGCAGCTTTGTTGTCTTTAAAAGCACTACGCCGCAGCACGGATCGTCATTAGCTCTGCGAACGTCGTGTAGTCCGTAAGCTAAGCTCTGGGTCTCACTGGGTGTTGGATTGCTACGTTCACTTCGTGTTAACGTGCCTCAGCAATGCCTCTGTGACAAGCGTATCGTCGCTGGCGGCGCAGTGCTCCAGTGTATGACACTTAGAGCAATTCACATTGATTTGATTGGAACGTTTAATATGCAACAGCTTATGGGTGGCCCGAATGTTTTTCGTGGACTACGAATGGAGTTAACCTGTGATATACAGGCTGTTTTGGGAGGCAGTCCATGGATGCCATTGGCTGTCCGGGGCAATCATGCAGACTATGGTGGCCTTGAAGCTTTCCCTGATGCTAATATCTTGGCTTGGAAGACTTGGAGTATAGCAGAGACTACAGGATTACTTGCTAAACTTCCGTATGGGACCCTTGTTCCAGGTAAGCCATTTACGTTTTCTACAAAGCTATGTTGTGGTACAGAAGGTAACCGAAAGAAATTCACAATGACATGAACAGTATTGTCACTTTTATTCAGACAGTAATTATACTGAAGTCACCGTGACCCACGATGGTCCACTGGAGATTACAAACGGTGGGCCATGGTCCTCCATAGGATGTGATCAGCATCGACGGCACTGCATTCTACGCAACGTGCTCCTATCCTGGCCATAGCGTTGCTAAGGAGTTTTTGTGGCTGGGCATTATATTTCTCCTGCTGACAACTATTGGATGGTTGTCGGTGTATGTGGACGTGCCGCAGTACATCTTCCCAGTACATCGCAATCGTAATCGATGGGTTCAAACAGGTTCAATTGGCTCTGAGCACTATGGGAATTAACATCTGGGATCATGAGTCCCCTATAACTTGGAACTACTTAAACCTAACTAACCTAAGGACGTCACACACATCCATGCCCGAGGCACACTCGATGGGATTCAAGATTAAAGTCTGGAGAACGGTCCCCCCAGTCCCTTCGCTGAGTATCCTCCCGTTCCTAGAGCTCCCTCACGTACGCATTTCAGAGAGGTCGTGCGCATTGGCACCCATAAGAATGAAGTCCGGCCGGAATATGCCCCTGAAATGAAACACATGAGGAGTGAAATTCCTCTGGGACGTTGACCGCTTAGTGTATCGTATTCAATCGTTTGGAAGTCAATACGCCCATGCAACTTCATGCCTCCGCACACGATGGCATCTGGACCACGAAAACGATCATGTTCGACAACGTTCCTGGGTGCATTACGTGTTCCCATCTCTCGCCATGTGAGGGTACGTCCAGCGTTAGGGAAATGATTGCTTTGCTGGTCCCGGTATTGTCGTGTAGGGAGGCACAATGTTGCATGGGTGTAACTGCTTCTAAATCTTTAAACACAGTTCATTCACCAGTCGACACTGATGTGACACTGTACCCCTTCCACATGTCTTTTTAGGATAGCATTCTGCTCGGACTTCACTTTTATGGGCGACGATGCTCGACCGCATGGAACAACGCATGTGGAGGGGCTCCTTGAATGAGAGGACATTAGGCGAATGGACTGTCCTGCCCGTGTCTCCTACTTAAATCCCATCGAGCACTTCTGGGATCTGCTGGGGAGAAATATTACATGTCCATGTCCACCAACAGACATCCAGCGGTTGTCGACCGCTCTGGTGTGGAATGAAACGTCCAATCACAAGGACACCTTAATAACCTCGTGGCCAGCGTGGCAACGTGTTGCAAAGCATGCACTGCCGTGGTGATCAAACAACCTAATAAGGGCCAGGGCCCGCCGTTTTGTAATGTCCAGAGGTCCACCATGAGCAGTGGTTTCTTCAGTGCGATTGTTGTCTTTGAATAAAAGCGTCATTTCGGTTCGTCTCATTGTGTATTTCTTTCTGTACAATACTGTAGCAGTTCGTCGTATGTATTGTCCAAGTTTCATCGAGCTGTGTTACTTGGCTGTGATACATAGTGAGAAAGTTAGGTTTGTTCTCGCGTTCGGCACAATAGTATAATGTGGGGTACAGGTTCAGTTTTGATAACTTACAGAGAAGTATTAACACTTTGAGTGTATCACAAGTTGATGGCGTTTAAAGTTTGTTACTGCAGGCCAGGGTGTTACTAATTTTTAAAGTGAACTTCAGATGGCCGGCCGGAGTGGCCGAGCGGTTCTAGGCGCTTCAGTCTGGAACCGCGCAAACGCTGCGGTCGCAGGTTCGAATCCTACTCGGGCATGGATGTGTGTGATTTCCTTAGGTTAGTTAGGTTTAAGTAGTTCTCAGTTCTAGGGGACTGATGACCTCAGATATTAAGTCCCATAGTGCTCAGAGCCATTTGAACATTTTTTTTTTGAACTTCAGAGGTATTTTGAAACAAGCGAGGTTGAGTAACGAAACTAGTATCTGAAACAGAGCGTAGCAGTAGTTTCTGAAACCTGACATATGGGGCACAGTACAGGATAGGGCGGGATGTGGACTCCAGCAAATTCTGACGGGATGTGGACTAGCAAATTCTGAGCAGAAGAAAGTAGAATAAATCTTGAGCTGTAAGAGGATGTTAAAACGAATGTGAGGGAGTCAGTTCGGAATGACAAAGTACTAGAACTAACATAAGGAGAGTGAAATTGCAAGACGTTCTGTGCAGGTAGTGGTTAGCACACTGTACTCGCATTCGGGAGAACGACGGTTCAATCCCGCGTACGCCCATCCTGATTTAGGTTTTCCGTGATTTCCCTAAATCATTTCAGGCAAATTCCGGGATGGTTCCTTTGAAAGGGTAAGGCCGACTTCCTTCCCCCTCCTTCCCTAATCCGATGACCTCGCTGTTCGGTCTCTTTCCCCAAACAATCCAATACTGTGCAGGTACGCGACTTTTTGTAACTGCCAAACTCATTTCTACTCTGGGGAGCTCAACGGCAATCTCTACATTAACATTACACAATGAAGTGCAGTTATGGTGTCCGCGGCTGTTCTGTTGCGTGCTGACGTTGACAGTGGGGTATCGTTCGTCGTAGCCAATAGTGTATGATTTGTGAACACTAAAAAGTAATCGTGGTAGCAGACTGATTATAGCGTAGCGCAAAGTGTACGTTAATCTGGAGTGTGATGAATCAATGGATGTTAAAATTAGTATGGTAACAGGTTGTAGACAAGCCCGAGGTCTACCTTCGTTCATTCAATCACTTATTTACCTTACTTCCGAATTCATCGTAGGTTCCAAGAATGTGGTTAACGTGGGACCAAATCCCACAAAATACCTACTATCTTCATTTATGAAGCGCAGGGAACTACGTACCAGCAATTTGGCTACTCGTGTCCGAACTGTTACCAAATGAAAAACTTTGGACACCATAAGTGCACTTTTGCCGTCCTGTGTTTCATTACGATCCGTAGGGAACTACCAACCAGTAATGTGATTGGCTACTCATGTCCGAACTGTTACCAACAGCAACACACAAGTGAAAAACTGCGGACACCATAAGTGCACTTTTTCCTTCCTGTATTTCATTATGATCACTGGGTCCTAAAAAACACAATGGCGATAATTCTGTACAACGAGGATATGATGATGTGGTTATGAGGTGTTGTGTACCGTTCTTCAGACACAGTATGCGCTAACTGGGTTGACGTGAGCTGGAGATCGTTGTCTCAAATAGTGCCATAACAGGCATATTCAGCGGCGAGCTGTTTTGGTCAGTGGCGGAAGCTATGCTGCCCACATATGGAGAACTGGATAAGATTCTCACGAGCAGGAGCGGTACACGCAGCCCTGCGAAGGACCAGCATAGTCCACGTGGATTCAACAAGTGAGGTAATAAGTTCTCTGGAAGAAGTTATTCGGAAAGGAATAAAAGATTTATTCCATCGTTAAACCACTTTTTCAAAACCAACATAAAAGTAAGCGGCACCCAGGTCCAGGAACTACGTAACAATAGTCTCCTGAACAGCGCCATCGACTCTGAAGTGGCGACCGGCCAGGTACTCTGACTCCCACAGAGATGAAAATTTATTGTGCAAGCTCAGAGGCTAATGGAGCTTGTTCCGGCACAGTCCATCAGAAACGCAGCATAGTCACGAGAGATCGAAGCCGTTTGTGGCAGGTCTTTGTCGTGTATCAACATGACATCTAACAAAACAATCCGTCATTTTCTCTACGTCGGTGTCTTTGGTACGATGATGAAAATGGCTTTAGAACAGCTGGTTGGTCGGAAATTGTCACAAGATGTTCCGGGCCCTGCGCCTCCTCAGATAACTTTTTTCTTTTAAAAGTCTTGTAAATTCCTCTTAAGAGGACCAATGCTAAAATATAATTGAGCTAAAAAGACATCTCAAAAAATTCATATTACTTAGTACAGAATGAATATACAGTACAACTTAGGAAAGATTGTCAGTTAACGTCGAAAGAAACAGTTTACTAGTTTGAGAAGTTCCCACACCGACACTTGGTTGTGCCATTCAACCAGCGTAGTTGGTAGGCACGGTGTCGTTGCGTTTGCTTACAGGATGCTTTTGTGTTGCATGAGTGCAGTGTGACTTGCTAGTCAGTTAGTGTGTGACTGTCCAACCAGTAGGTCATAAGTGAACAACGGGATTTACCAGTGCAGAAAAAGCCACGAGGCTCATAGTGTATGGAGAGTGTTGGAAAAATGCAGTTCGTTCTTGAAAGGTATACGCGGCAAGATACCCAACAGATGCAAACCATCTCGGCAGTTATTTATCAACCTCTTCAAACAGTTGCATGAAAATGATAGTGTAACACCTAACATCATAACAAAACTAAACAAGTGACAACAACAAAGGGGGAAATTAATGTTCTTGCTACTGTTGCAGCAGTTTCGCACGTTAGCTCTCGCCTAACCGCATGGGGAAGTGGCATAAGCCAGGCAAATGTCCTACGCATTCTCCGTCAACATAGGCTCAATCTCTATCACATCTCTTCCATAAAGAGCTGGATGGAAAAAATTGAGAATCGTGTTAACGTCTGTACATGGACATTAAGAGAGGATACTCCATATGTATCGTGTACACTATGTGATCAAAAGTTTCCGAACACCCTCGAAAACATACGTTTTTCATATTAGGAGCATTGTGCTGCCATCTACTGCCAGGTACTCCAAACTAGTGGTCTCAGTAGTCATTAAACATCATGAGAGAACAGAATGGGACGCTCCTCTAAACTAAAGGACTTCGAAAGTGGTCGGTTGATTTGGTGTCACTTGTATCATACGTCTATACGCGAGATTTCCACACTCCTAAACATCCTTAGGTCCACTGTTTCCGATGTGATAGAGAAGTGGGAACGTGAAGGGACACGTACAGTAGAAAATCGTACAGGCCGACCTCGTCTGTTGACTGACAGAGAGAGCCGACAGTTGGTCGTAGTGTATAATAGGCAGCCATCTATCTAGACATCCAAACTGCATCAGGAAAGACATCTGCAAGTACTCCGACACGTAGGGGGGAGGTGAGAAAACTTGCTTTAATGGTCCAGCGGCCGCTCATAAGCCACACATCATGCCGGTAAATGCCAAACGACGTTTCGCTTGGCGTAAACATTGGACGATTGAACAGTGTAAATACGTTGTGTGGGTGACGAATCACGGTACACAATGTGGCGATCCGATGGCAGGCTGTGGGTGTGACGGATGCCCGGTGAACGTCATCTGCCAGCGTGTGTAGTGCCACAGTAAATTTCGGAGGCGGTGGTGTTATGGTGTGGTCATGTTTTTCATGGAGGTGGCTTGCACCCCCTGGCATTATCACAGCACAGGCCTACATTGATGTTTTAAGCGCCTTCTTGCCCCCACTTTTGAAGAGCAATTAGGGGATGGCGATTGCATCTCTCTACACGATCGAGCAACTGTTCATAATGCACGGCCTGTGGCGAAGTGGTTAAATGACAGTAAATCCCTGTAATGGACAGGCTCGCACAGAGTCCTGACCTGAATCCTATAGAACACTTTAGTGATGTACCCCCTGCGGGTCCAGGGTAAGAATAGGCCCGAGGTATTCCTGCCTGTCGTAAGAGGCGACTAAAAGGAATTTCAACCGTTTCGGCCTTCCATGTGATGGTCCCCCTTGGGGTTTGACCTCCATTCTTCAAAATTCTACAGAAGTACGAGCTTTTTGGGGAAGGACGCCTTATGTGGTGTACCACTGGTCCTAAGTGCACTAAGACCTTGCCACTCAGCATTGTACCGGCGTTGTAACCATACCCACTATTCCTCAAATTGGGCCTAAACGCCTGATGGGTTGTACAAGTTACGCCCATAGTGCGTCCCCATCTGCACCTACGATCATGATGGACTTTCCATGGCACCAGAAATCCAGCACGGTAGCCAGCCCGTTGTGGTGGGGTCGTCACGTACCCTCTAGGTTGTAGCCCCCTGACAACACAGGGATCGTACTGCCGATACCTGAGCTGCACCCTCCCCACGTCGGCCAAGGAGTAGATGCCCATCTCCTTGGGGCATCAGGACTCCCGGCAACGGTCATCCTGCCAGGTGGCCCTTGCTGAGGCTGGGTGGCGCCCGTGGGGAGAGCCCCTGGTCGGAGTGGGTGGTATCAGGGCGGACGTTTCGCAGATGAAACGTCAACACGTATCAGGTCGCTCTGCAGCCGAGTCTTTCAAAAGAAAAGGTACCGTTTCTAGTTCTGGTTCTCCTGCCCTTTCCCCCTTGGCCACTCCCTGGGAGGAGGGACAGGCCCGCCGGCTTGGGGCGAAGTACTTTCCCCGCTATTTGGTCTGTTCTCGAACCGATGGGGGGACGTTCGCCACCTCCAAGCCCATGTTCTTTGTTCAGCACATTGAGGACATCTTTGGGGAAATTGAGGCTCTCAGTAAGGTGCGTTCGGGGTCCGTTCTTATAAAGACCACCTCCGCCACACAGTCGGCGGCGCTCCAGGCGTGCGACCGCCTAGGGGACATCCCAGTGTCCATTGTCCCGCATCTGGCACTAAATTGGACGCAGGGGGTTATTTTTAATCGTGACCTCCTGCTGCAATCTGATGAGGAGCTCAGGGCCAACCTGTAGCGCCGAGGCGTGCATTTCGTCCGGCGAGTCCAGTGCAGCCCCAAAGACCGTCGCATCGACACCGGGGCCTATATCCTCGTCTTCGAGGGGGACGTTCTCCTGGAGAAGGTAAAGGTGATGTGCTACCAGTGCGACGTGCGACCTTACGTCCCGCCTCCTATGCGCTGTTTTCGGTGTTTGCGCTTTGGGAACATGTCGTCACGTTGTGAGGCTGAGCCCCTTTGTGGCGATTGTGGACGTCCTCTTCGTGAGGAACATACATGCACCCCACCACCTCAGTGCGTTAATTGTCCTGGCATCCACTCGCCTAGATCCTCCGACTGCCCCGCATATCAGAAGGAGAAGAAGATACAAGAACTCAAAACTTTGGATCGGCTCTCTTATTCTGAGGCCAGGAAGAAGTATGACCGCCTCCATCCCGTGCCATTGACCACTTCGTTTGCCTCAGTTGTGTCCACTCCTTTCGCGGTATCCTCACCCCTATCCTGTCCCCCCTCCGCCTCCTCCGCCCATCAGGGGGCTCTGCCTCTGCCTCCCAAATCCCTCCCTTCCAAATCCTCCTCCCCCGTGGCCCCCGCCCCCTCTGCCTCAGGGGCCACTTCTCCTCTCCCCCCGCCACCTGAGAAGCGATCCTCTTCTCAGGCGTCCATTGGGGAAACGTTCCGGACCCCAGCTTCCGAGGTCCGGCGTTCCAAAACGGACCCCGCGCGTGAGGGTCTTCTCCGGGTCCAGCCCACCATCCCTGTGCCTCCTCGGCCTTCCAAGGCGGCCTCCAAGAAGAAGTCTCTATCCCCCTCTCCACCCCGGCGCGTTTCGTCTGACGCTCCATCCGTGACTCGCTGCTCCCGGCCGTCCTCAGTTTCGCCGGGACGCTCTGCTGCCAGGCGCTCAGCTGGCCTCTCGTCGGCAAATGATGCTGCCCCTCCTACACAACCAGGGACAGCGGCCGCAGCTGGCGACAACTCGATGGAACCGGATCCGCCTCCCGCCGGTTGTAGCGTTGTTCCCTCGCAACCTGGCCCTCCGCGGCCGTTGAGGTGACTAGCTCTTCCCCCGTCTCGTTCCCCCAACTTTTTGACTAGCGATGGCCTTCTTACATTGGAACATAAGAGGTATTCGATCTAATCGGGAGGAATTAAAACTGCTGCTCCGCCTGCACTGTCCACTCATCCTTGGTCTCCAGGAAACCAAGTTGCGCCCGACTGACCGTATTGCCTTTACCCACTATACCTCGGAGCGGTATGACCTCACCCCTGTGGACGGTATCCCAGCTCATGGTGGGGTCATGTTGCTCGTTCGGGACGATGTCTATTACCATCCCATCCCATTGACCACCCCACTCCAAGCAGTAGCTGTCCATATTACTCTTTCTGCTTTTACTTTTTCAGTTTGTACCATCTACATTCCATCGTCATCTGCTGTTAGTCGGGCTGACATGATGCACCTGATCGTTCAGCTTCCCCCGCCGTTTTTATTGTTTCGTGACTTCAATCCCCATCATCCCCTTTGGGGCTCTCCTGCATCCTGTCAAAGAGGCTCACTCTTGGCGGATGTCTTCAACCATCTCAATCTTGTCTGCCTCAATACCGGCGCCCCGACTTTCCTCTCGGCCTCTCCTCATACCTACTCCCACTTGGACCTCTCGATCTGTTCTACCACTCTTGCCCGTTGGTTCGAGTGGTATGTCCTTTCTGACACCTATTCGAGCGACCACTTCCCCTGTGTCGTTCGTCTCCTGCACCACACCCCATCCCCATGTCCTTCGAGCTGGAACATACTGAAAGCTGACTGGGGACTTTACTCCTCCCTGGCGACCTTTCTGGACCACGATTTTCTCAGTTGTGACAGTCAGGTCGAATACCTCACGGCTGTTATCATCAATGCTGCCGAACGTTCCATTGCTCGTACTACCTCTTCTTCACGTCGCGTTTCCGTCCCCTAGTGGAACGAGGCTTGTAGGGACGCTATCCGTGCTCGACGACGTGCTTTATGCACCTTTCGCTGCCATCCTACGTTGGCGAATTGTATTGAATACAAACGACTCAGAGCGCAATGCCGTAGAGTCATCAAAGACAGCAAAAAAGCTTGTTGGGCCTCTTT
The DNA here is from genome assembly GCF_021461385.2 of Schistocerca piceifrons. Lineage (NCBI taxonomy): Eukaryota > Metazoa > Arthropoda > Insecta > Orthoptera > Acrididae > Schistocerca > Schistocerca piceifrons. The sequence goes on along the minus strand of NC_060145.1, from coordinate 237,093,373 downwards.
CACCAGCTCCTTTAACAGTTTTACTCCCTCTTCTGTCGTATGGGGTGGCCTGCGCCGGCTGTCGGGCATTAAGGCCCACTCCTCGGTACCTGGCCTGACCTCAGGTAATGAGGTCCTTGTTGATCCTGTGGCTGTCTCCAACGCCTTTGGCCGCTTTTTCGCGGAGGTTTCAAGCTCCGCCCATTACCACCCTGCCTTCCTTCCCAGGAAAGAGGCAGAAGAGGCTCGGCGACCTTCTTTCCACTCGCTGAATCTGGAAACTTATAATGCCCCCTTTACTATGCGGGAACTCGAACGTGCGCTTGCACTGTCCCGGTCCTCTGCTCCGGGGCCAGATGCCATTCACGTTCAGATGCTGGCACACCTTTCTCCGGCAGGCAAAAGCTTCCTTCTTCGCACCTACAATCGCGTCTGGACCAAAGGTCAGGTCCTCATGCGTTGGCGTGACGCCGTCGTTGTTCCTATACCCAAACCCGGGAAGGATAGACACCTTCCTTCTGGTTACCGCCCCATTTCTCTTACAAGCTGTGTCTGTAAGGTGATGGAGCGAATGGTTAATGCTCGGTTAGTCTGGATTCTTGAATCTCGACGGCTACTTACTAATGTCCAATGCGGCTTTCGTCGCCGCCGCTCCGCTGTTGACCACCTTGTGACCTTGTCGACATTCATCATGAACAACTTTTTGCGAAGGCGCCAAACGGTAGCCGTGTTCTTCGATTTGGAGAAGGCTTATGATACCTGTTGGAGAGGAGGTATCCTCCGCACTATGCACAGGTGGGGCCAACGCGGTCGCCTGCCCCTTTTTATTGATTCCTTTTTAACGGATCGAAAGTTTAGGGTACGTGTGGGTTCCGTATTGTCCGACGTCTTCCTCCAGGAGAACGGAGTGCCTCAGGGCTCTGTCTTGACCGTAGCCCTTTTTGCCATCGTGATCAATCCAATTATGGATTGCATTCCACCTAATGTCTCAGGCTCTCTCTTTGTCGATGACTTCGCGATCTACTGCAGTGCCCAGAGAACATGCTTCCTGGAGCGCTGCCTTCAGCGTTGTCTAGACAGCCTCTACTCATGGAGCGTGGCAAATGGCTTCCAGTTCTCTGAAGAGAAGACGGTTTGTATCAACTTTTGGCGATATAAAGCGTTCCTTCCGCCATCCTTATATCTCGTCCCATTGTTCTCCCATTCGTGGAAACAACTAAGTTTCTAGGGCTCACGTTGGACGGGGAACTGTGTTGGTCTCCACATGTCTCTTATTTGGCGGCCCATTGTACACGTTCCCTTAATGTCCTCAGAGTCCTTAGCGGTTCATCTTGGGGAGCGGATCGCACTGTCCTGCTTCGCTTGTATCGGTCCATAGTCCGATCGAAGCTGGATTATGGGAGCTTCGTCTACTCGTCCGCTCGGCCATCCCTCTTACGCCGGCTTAACTACATCCACCATCGGGGGATACGTCTTGCGACCGGAGCCTTCTACACTAGTCCTGTCGAGAGTCTTTATGCTGAAGCTGCAGAGTTACCATTGACCTACCGGCGCGACGTACTGCTGTGTCGGTATGCCTGCCGGCTGTTGTCTATGCCCGACCACCCCTCTTACCAGTCCTTCTTCGCCGATTCTCTCGACCGTCAGTACGGGTTGTATGTGTCTGCCCTGCTGCCCCCCGGAGTCCGCTTCCGTCGCCTGCTTCGACAATTGGATTTTGCCCTCCCTACCACCTTCAGAGAGGGTGAGAGCCCGATACCACCTTGGCTCCAGGCTCCGGTTCATATTTATCTCGACCTCAGCTCACTCCCGAAGGAGGGTACTCCGGCTGCAGTGTATTGCTCACGGTTTGTCAAACTTCGTGCTCGCCTTGCCGGTCACACCTTTATTTACACCGATGGCTCCAAAACTGACGATGGTGTCGGCTGTGCCTTTGTCGTCGGGGCCGCCACCTTTAAATACCGGCTCCTCGACCAATGTTCCAGCTTTACGGCCGAGCTTTTTGCTCTCCATCAGGCCGTTCAGTATGCCCGCCGCCACCGCCATTCATCGTACGTACTCTGCTCTGACTCACTCAGTGCTCTTCAGAGCCTTGGAGCTCCCTATCCGGTCCATCCCTTGATTCAACGGATACAGCAGTCCCTCCATTCTTTCGCTGATGATGGTGGTTCTGTCAGCTTTCTGTGGGTTCCCGGACATGTAGGAGTGCCTGGGAATGAGGCTGCGGATGCTGCAGCCAAGGCTGCAGTCCTCCTGCCTCGGCCAGTCTCCCATTGTGTCCCGTCATCTGACGTTCGTGAGGATGTATGTAAGAGACTTGTGTCGTTGTGGTGGGATGCTTTGTCATCCCTCCAAGGAAACAAGCTCCGGGCAGTAAAACCGCTTCCAACTGTATGGACAACATCCTCCCGACCATCTCGGCGCGAGGAGGTCCTTCTGACCAGGTTGCGGATTGGGCATTGCCGGTTTAGCCACCGCTACCTGCTCTCCGGTGACCCAGCCCCGCAGTGCCCTTGTGGTCAGGCATTAACAGTGCGCCATGTTTTATTGTCGTGTCCCCGTTTTAGTCAATTTCGTGTTGTCCTGTCCCTGTCATCTACTTTACCGGATGTTTTAGCTGATGACGCTCGAGCAGCTGCTCGTATTCTGCGTTTTATAACTTTGACTGGCTTGTCCAAAGACATTTAACCTTTTTACTTATTTTATCTGCATCTTTGTCAGGTCCTTCTGATGTCCCCCCATCCCCTTGAGTTGTAACAGATTCCATGTGCTCTAACAACAGTGACTGGGCACTAATGACCTCAGCAGTTGAGCGCCCTTAAACCCAACCAAAAAAAAAACCGCAGTGCCCTTGTGGTCAGGCATTAACAGTGCGCCGTTGTCGTGTCCCCATTTTAGTCAATTTCGTGTTGTCCTGTCCCTGCCATCTACTTTACCAGATATTTTAGCTGATGATGCTCGAGCAGCTGCTCGTATTCTGCGTTTTATAACTTTGACTGGCTTGTCCAAAGACATCTAACCTTTTTACTTATTTTATCTGCATCTTTGTCAGGTCTTTCTGGTGTCGCCCCATCCCCTTGAGTTTTACTAGATTCCATGTGCTCTAACAACAGTGACTGGGCGCTAATGACCTCAGTAGTTGAGCGCCCTTCAACTCCACCAAAAAAAAAAAAAAAAAAAAACTTTAGGGATGTTTTGGCACGCCGAATTCCTGCCACGCCTCACCGACTGACACCGATATCTCTCCTCAGAGCAGCACTCCATGAATAATGGGCTGCCATTCCTCAAGAAACGTTCCAGCACCTGATTGAACGTGTGCCTACGAGATTGGAAGCTGTCATCAAGGTTAAGGGTGGGCCAACACCTTATTGAATTCCAGCATTACCTATGGAGAGCACCACGAAGTTGTAAGTCATTTTCAGCCAGGTGTCCGGATACTCTTGATCACACAGTGTATCTTGTTCTGTGATGAAGCCCCGTTTACCAATTGTGGACAGATAAAGAGCTGATCAAGTACTGTTCTGTTGACAATACCCGCTAATTTCGTCAGGTGGAATGTAAGGTTCCATGGAGTGTTAACGTGTGGGATGTAATAGTGAACCATCAGCTCATAGGCCCGTTCTTCATGGATGGAGCACTGAAAGCACACGAGTGTCGGAGCCTCCTAACAGACCATCTGCCATGGATGCTAGGAGACGTTCCCCTGCATACTAGGAGAACGTAATGGCTGTCCAGTTGTCCAGCCCATAGTACATTGAATACTACAGCGAACCTTTACGAATTGTTGCAAAATAGTTGGAATGGACGCAGAGGACCTGTACCTTGGCCGGTCCGTTTCCCGGATTTTTCTGTGCAGAAGCTGAAAGATACTGTCTGCAAGGATATATCAACTACAACCGATGATATACAAAGAAGTACTACTGCAGCCTACTCGAAAATCCCCACTGAAATGCTAGCATGTTTGCAGCAGTCGTTCCACACCGGACTGGAACGTGTATTGCTGCTGCCTCTGATCATTTTGAACACCACCTATGACGGTCGATTGTCTCGTCACTGGCTAGAATCCACACAACCATTGTATGCACTTGCTCTTGAGTGTCTGCATCCACAGCTATTGTACAAGTGTCGGTGTGGTAACTTTACAAAATATATCTCGGAAAGGACTCGTAATAGAACCTTACAACAAACGCCACTCACAGCTTAATTTAGCCTACTTTTAGTGAGCTAATGTCAATAGGCATTGTTGCATTTAAAATTGTATGTTCAAGAGGTAAAAGTTGCTAAATAACCCGTAAGATACATAGAACAGAACCTGACTGAATGAAGTATGGAAATGTAGATTTTTATTCGTATTTTTACCATCTATTTTTTCAAAGACAGCTTGTCCAAAATGCTAAAGGACCATTGTCTGCTGCTGATGATCTGTTCATTATCAGATTTGAACGGCTGTTAGTGTACATTTCTACTGTTCTACCTCTTCGTTTCCAATGTAAAATACTTGGACTATTTTTGATTGACTGCAAGCAGTGATTTTATTGTCTCAGATCACAACCAAAGGCGCTGTTGCTGCTAGAGCATGTGTGCTCCCTAAATCTTATCCTAAATTCTCTACCCGTTTGGCCAATATAGAAACTATCACAAGACCCGCACCCCTGTTGATAAACACCTGTGTTGCTGTATTTGTCAATATCCTCATTTAGACAATGGCGCAAAAGTAGTTTAGTTTTTGGTGCTATTAGCACATTAGATTTTTGAAAGCACCAGCAATTTTTTCGGAGCATAATCCAAGATAAGAAAGAGAAATTTGGGCGAATGCATTTACAGTTCTGGCTATTTGTTCGCCTACCTTTTTGAAAATTATTATGCCTAATTTCCGAATTTGCTACCCCGATTTGTGCTATTGACAATTTCGCTGCCAGCCGTAACCCACGTTTTGCGACTCAGTAAAACATGTATGTAAAATATGTTGGTTTATGCACGGCCAGGTGACAAGAGTCGGACGACGTGTTTAAATCTGTTGCAATGAGTTTACGGAAAATATCAGTATTTACTTTCGTACCCGTTCTCGTGATTTGCAAATCAAAATAGTTGAGGAAACCATCATGAATTTCATCATACCCGCCCTGAAAAATAATGAACATGTCATCACCGTACAGTACCTATGATATGAAAGAATAGGATTTTAAACAATGATCCACTTCAGCTACTGTGCATGCAAGAGCTTCAATGGCTTGGACATAACAGACAACCAGCTGCAATATTCGGGTCATTAAACCGTGACCATTGTTTAGTCAGTTTTAAAAAAGTTTTCTTCAGAAGGCATTGTACCTATCAACAAAAACTGTCAGCGATGGTATCAGTAAAGAAAGAAAAATTACAGGAAACGTCTACCAACAATTTTAGTGAAGCATACTCATGAAGAATCTCACATTATCCATATCCGTTGTGAGAATCGTTGACTCTTTCTAGCACCTGTGCCTCATCTTGGCCGGCCGATGTGGCCGAGAGGTTCTAGGCGCTTCAGTCCGGAACCGCGCTTCTGCTACAGTCGCAGGTTCGAATCCTGCCTTGTCATGGGTGTGTGTGATGTCCTTAGTTTAGTTAGGTCTAAGGAGATCTAAGTCTAGGGGACTGATGACCGCAAATGTTAAGTCTCATAGTGCTTAGAGCCATTTTTTGAGTAATCTTTTTTGTTTCTTTGTGTGGGCAGGGGATCTAATTTGCCGCTCTTCATCCACATGACAGTAAAGTTTCACAAAATGTAATGTGGTGGTTGATAAAAATAAACGTTTTGTACAATAAAGACAGATCGTCAGTTGCATAAGTTAAAATATAAAATGTTAGTCTATTGTGGGCTTTCTGTTGGTTAGTAGACGGAGCTTCCATGTTGTTGGCGATCGAATGTTACTCAGGGATACTTCAGTGTGTTAGTTAACTAGACAGGACGGTCTTAAATGGTAAAGTAAAAGTCACGCATTCGAAAGCTATGGATGGTCGGGCCTACAATTATTGCCTGGGTTTTAATAGAATTGATTTTGGGGAGCCATTGGTCGCACCAGGTGGTGAACTAGTTGAGACGTAGCCGGAGGGATCGTTGGGATTTCTGGACGGTAGTTTAGAGGGCGAGGAATGCGGTGTCATCGGCATACTGGAGGAGATGAGCAGGAGGAAGTGCTTTGCCATACATCTAAATCTACGTGGATATTCAGCAAATCACATTTAAGTGCCTGGCAGAGGCTTCATCGAAACGATTTCACAATAATTCTCTATTATTCCAGTCTCGAACAGCGCGCATAATACAACTAACACCTACATCTTTCCGTGTGAGCTCTGATTTTCCTTATTTTGTTATGATGATCGTTTCTCCCCACGTTGGTCGACGTCTACAAAATGGCGATTTAAATTTTATGAGAAGATTCCGCCACAACGAATAACGCCTTTGCTTTTATGATGTGCACCTCAAATCATTTATCATGTTAGTGACACTCTCTCCCCTATTTCTCTGTAGTAAAAAACGTGCTGCACTTTTCAGCTTTCTTGATGTACTCTGTTAATCCTATCTGGTAAGGATCCCACACCAAAAGAGGACGGACAAACATAGTGTAGGCAGTCTCTTTAGCAAATCTGACGCACCTTCTGTTTTTCAAATAAAATACAGTCTTTGGCTTGTCTTCCCCATAACATTTTCTGTGAGTTGTTTACAATTCAAGTTTTTTGTAATTGTAATTCCTAGATACTTAGTTGAATTTACAGCTTTCAGATTTATGGTGTAACAGGAGTTCAACGGGTTCCTTTTAGCACTCCTGTGTACGACCTCACACTTTCTATTATTTAGGGTCAATAGCCAGTTTTCTGACCGTACAGATGTCTTTCCTAAATGGTTTTGCAGTTTATTTTATCTTCTGATGACTCCACTTGATGATAAACGATAGCATCATCTGTAAACAAGCTAAGACGGCTGCTCGTATTGTCTCCTAAATTGTTTGTGTAGATAAGGAACAGCAGAGGGCCTATAACACGACCTTGGGGAACCTCAGATGTCACTTGTTTTGCTCGATGACTTTCCGTCAGTTACTACGAACTGTGCACTGGACTCGCATTCGGGAGGACGACGGTTCAATCCCACGTCCGGCCATCCTGATTTAGGTTTTCCGTGAGTTCCCTAAATCGCTCCAGGCAAATTCCGGGATGGTTCCTCTGAAAGGGCACGGCCGACTTCCTTCCCCGTCCTCCTTTAATCCGATGAGACTGCTGACCTCGCTGTTTGGTCTCTTTCCCCCAACCAAGCAACTACGAACTGTGCCCCCTCTAACAGGAAATCACGAATCCGCTCACATAACTGAGACAATATTCCATATGCACGAAGTTTGACGACAAGGCTCTTGTGAGGTACATTTTCCAAAGCCTTCCGGAAATCTAGAAATAAGGAATCATTTTAAAATTCCTTGTAGATAGCACTCAACACCTTGTTTGTGTAAAATAGCTAGTTGTTGCACAAGAACGATGTTTTCTAAATCTGTGTTGACTGTGAGTCAATAGACTCTTCTAGGTAATTCATAATGTTCGAATACAATATATGTTTCAATATTCTGCTGCATGTCGACATTGATGATATGGACCTCTTATTTAGTGGATTACCCCTATTGCCTTTCTTAAATATTAGTGTAACATTTGCATTATTGTTGAGTATGAAGCTTTTGAATCAGCATGCTCTGAAAGAAAGCTAAGTGGTATGTAGTCGGGACAGGAAGCCTTGCTTTACTAATCAGAGGATATCTACTTCTAAGTTATTCATGTTGGCAGCTGGTCTTGATTCGAATTCTGGAATATGAACTTGATCTTCTTTTGTGAAGGCATTTCGGAAGGCTGTGTTCAGTAACTCTGTTTTAGCAGCACTGTCATCGCTATATCTTAGAGAAGGCATTGACTGACCAATGTTCTTAGCTTTTGAGTGCCGAGGGGGATCAGCACCGTCGTTTGGTAATTTAGTTCCTACAAATCTCTCATATCTGTCGATACTATTTCTATGAATTGAAGCCACGTTTGGTTTACACTTAACGGTACAATAATTTGGAAGGAGTTCAGATTGTCTCTCAAAGGCCTGAAGTGAATTTTTATCTACTTTTTGAATAGGTATATTTTTCTTTTATTTTTGGATGATTTGGAAGTTACCATATTCAATCTTGCCACAACAACCCTGTGTTCACTAATCCCTGCATCCGTTTTCATGCTCGTTATTAGCTCAGGATTATTTGTTGCTAAGAGGAAAGTGTGTTTTCACAATTGTTTTACTATTCGAATGGACTCATGAACGAACTTCTGGAAATAATTTTCAGAAAACGTGTTTAGCACAATTTCGGACGATTTTTTATGCATACCTCCGGATTTACACATGTATTTTCGTCTACATATCCAGGGTAAATTAAAGTCGGCACAAACAATAACTGTATGAGTCGGATAGGTGTTTGAAATTACTCGAGTTTTCTTTGAACGTTTCAGCAGTTGTATCTTCGGAGTTGGGAGGTTCGTAAGAGGACCCAATTATTATTTTATTCAGGATGTCAAGAATGACCTCTGGCCATACTATCTCACAGGAACTGTCTACTTCAATTTCGCTACAAGATGAACTACTTCTAACAGCCGTAAACATAGACGGTGTAGAGGAAGTATAGGGGAGGAAGGGGGACTGAACCTAAGGGAACAAATTCAGTGTGTTGGGTTGGAAGAGGTGGGAATAGGTGTTACGGTGACATAAAACTTGCGGTTAGAGGAAAAGGAGGCGATGATTCTGACGTAGTGTATGGGAAGTGCATAGGTCTGGAGCTTAAAGAGGGAACCCATAATGCCATACACGGTTATCAGGTTTCTCAAGGTCTAGGGAGACAAAAATGGTGGATTCATTTACAGTTGTTTTGTTTAGTAACATTGTTTGTCGTCAAGTCATTTACCATGAAAGTTGAGACTTTTGTATTGGTTATCAACTTTTGCTGCAGTTTGCATTGTACAGTTCTTGCAGCTGAATTCTTTGACCAGTAGATACTACTCTATATTGTTCAACTGCTGATGCATTCTATCTACAAAGGGGACTGATGACCATAGGTGTTAAGTCCCATAGTGCTCAGAGCCATTTTCTATCGACAAGTTGGGATAAAGATCTGAAGACTTAAGTCGTTTCTTTTATGTCCTTCCATTCGAGTGCGGTTCAAGGGAAAAAATGACCTACGAAGAAAAACCGCAAAATGACCTATCTTCATCCCAGTGCATGCTCTGTTTCATTAGGTTCTCGAAAATGATATTGAATTAAGAACAAGATTATTATAACGTTTTAAATTTATATATATATATATATATATATATATATATATATATATATATATATATATATATATATATAGACATCTCGCTAGCATACAAGTTAGTTAATGTACTTGCTTTACGAAGTTTCTTTGCAGAGATTGATTCAAAATTATACAATGCGAAAGTTGATTCTTCGCTTCGATCTTCTCCGTCGTTGGATTCTTCTCTGGCGTGGTTGAAGGAGTGATGCTGGATCGTAGGTTCTCCGTCGAGAACCGATCGTAACCGACGGTCGAACTCCGGATCTTCCACCGACGAAGCTTGGCTGCCGCTGTTCGTTTGACGAAGTCTCTTACCTGGTTGCTATTCTGCACATCTCCTGCGTTCGTGGTCATGGAATCATTCAAACGTGTCGTTAGACACCGTTCAATACAGATGTTACACGCTACGAGGGAAACTCACAAAGATTATTGTTCACTCAGGACCAGTACTGCAGATACACATCTTCTGTCTTGCTTTGACACATTGTCATATGCGCTACCTACAGTTAAGTATTTGTAAACTACGACGGTACTAGGCACAACGCACTGTAGACTGAATAGTTAACTCGAGCCCCCCAATGTGCTATGGCATGAAAATATGTATATTTGTTACACTCAACACTCGGCTTAATTGAGCGGCCCAGAGACGTGGCTGGTCTTAGTGTTTGGCTTCGTTTCTCGACATAGGGTGGCAGTTCACACCTGTCGCAAACTTAATTTTCAAGCTGAAATAAAATATAAAAAACAATGCAGGCAGGTATTGCTGTGAAATTTAAAAATATTGAATCACTCACTGATTTATAATTTGAACAAGTAGTTTATTTTTATTTTTCCACGAATAGACTTTATTATATTGACTAAACGCATAATACGCAGTCTGAGGGGGGGGGGGGGGGTTTACATGAGGGCGGCCGTTAATAACTGATGCTACAACACTTCACTGCTAAGTTCACATTTCGCGATCACGGAACTCGACAGTCAGGTCACAGTTCACAAAATACACTGTTTGCTGTCCTAAGCCACTATATTGGGCTCATCTCGATCGTTTTTGAACGTCACTACATGCATACCTGTCCTCTATCATGGCTACCAAACCAATATTACCCCCAAATGGGCACGTCCGGCTCTTAGCGTCGCTCCAGCTCAACTCCCCAAAGATGGCTGCCCTCTACATCCTCGAAACGCCTGCCTAACTCAAAACAATGTTTCACAAAAAATTACGAATATTGTAAAACTGTCCGCAGCTCGTGGTCGTGCGGTAGCGTTCTCGCTTCCCACGCCCGGGTTCCCGGGTTCGATTCCCGGCGGGGTCAGGGATTTTCTCTGCCTCGTGATGACTGGGTGTTGTGTGATGTCCTTAGGTTAGTTAGGTTTAAGTAGTTCTAAGTTCTAGGGGACTGATGACCATAGATGTTAAGTCCCATAGTGCTCAGAGCCATTTGAACCATTTGTAAAACTAAACACAAAAACACACATGATACATTGAAAAGTATAGAAATTTTCTGGGAAATAACAATTTAAAGTAAAGTTTTTTGTGTCTGCCACCGTTTTTTCACAAATAATGTTCTTGTGGCGTGATGTTATTTTTTGCGGATTTTTGATACTGAAAATAAATAAGCAAATAAAAATACACCTACTCACATACCTCTCTAAACTTTAGAATGCTGCAGCTACTTTCATCTCTTTAAATTTATTACTAAAAACACAGCCTCTTTCAGTCGAATCACCTATTCCGACCTCTCATTAAAAATGGCACATATTTTGCTAAATTGGCTATGATTACTTGATGCAGCTCTAGTAGCCCCATCCATAAACACTTTGTTCATATTAATCGGCCAGAACATTCCCGAGATATTAGCTTTTGAACTTTCATAAGTTTACAATTTTTAAGACAACAGTAACTTTTAAACTATTATACATTTTTATGGCACGTCTGGATAATTTAGCTTCACATATTTTTCTGTCTAGAAGTGCCAACTCGCACCTCTGTGTCACTCTTAGTTTTGTTTTTACCAATTTTTCTCTGGAATATAAATTCTTCCAAGCGCGCGAACACGGCCATGCGCCCTCTCTGCCAGACATCCGCTCGGGTTTTTCCAAGGCCGTGTAATCGCTAGCCACTCGCCACGGCCACGTAGCAACCGCCAGCTACGAGATCTAAGGCGGAAAACTGCCGCTCTAGCCTCACCTCACAGCTTGTACGCTCACAAAACACACACTGTTCTAATAAAGTTTATCGCCTTTGACGGTTCACAGTTTTTGTGGTCTCGCTGGTACACCGCAACTCAAATGTATTATGCATTGCGATCGTGTTCTATCGCTGCTGCGCTGCTGGCAGTTACAGAAGTATGCCAACTGCTGGCTGCGAATATTTTCAAGCAGTTCCAAACACACTGGCCACAGTTCTTCACTGTCTCACAATATACACTGTTCTTGTGCAGAGGTAAGTATAGCTGGTTTTCATGTCACGGCGGTTTTACTAATCAAAAGGCTTATATTGTCGTTACGACACAGTCGAGTTCTTGAATAACGTCCAATATTTACTCCGTCCTCTACCAAGATGGTGTTCCACATTAATTACTTCACAGTTTAGTGACACATTTTACTAGAAGTTCTTATAAGTACACTAGATAGATATAAATTTTTATCCACATAGTTCTTTGTTAGTGTTTGTCTTAAGGAGAGTAACACTGTCTTTGATCCACATGATATACATAGGTCTCTACCTTGTCCTAAGTAGTCGTGCTCTATTCATATATTACTACACCAGTGCCACATATCGGACCACAAAATTTGGATCCTGGCAACGGACTGTCCTGACATTACAATGATAGGCATAGTTTTACACTCACGTATATTATTATTGATTTTTAAAATTCCAGTGGAACTTCCTCCATGAGGACGAAAGTGTATGTTCCTCAAATTACATGAAGCACATTCGGCCTGAAACTAAAGCATAATAATTATTAATCCAGAAGGGAAAAATACATCCAAATGACGTATGCGCTGATGGCACATACCCTTCCTATTCGAATTCATCTCTGACCGATGCACAAAAGAAATATAGTTCTAACTACCACTTTCCATTATTTAGTGATTCTTATGTCGACTGACATGGCTATAATTTCTTAACACATATCCTGATATACACTACTGGTCATTAAAACTGCTACACCAAGAAGAAATGCAGATGATAAATGGGTATTCATTGGACAAATATATTATACTAGAACTGACATGTGATTACATTTTCACGCAATTTGGGTGCATAGATCGTGAGAAATCAGTACCCAGAACAACCACCTCTGGCCGTAATAACGACCTTGATACGCCTGGGCATTGAGTCAAACAGAGCTTGGATGGCGTGTACAGGTACAGCTGCCCATGCAGCTTCAACACGATACCACAGTTCATCAAGAGTAGTGACTGGCGTATTGTGACGAGCCAGTTGCTCGACCACCATTGACCAGACGTTTTCAATTGGTGAGAGATCTGGAGAATGTGCTGGCCATTGCAGAAGTCGAACTTTTTCTGTATCCAGAAAGCCCCGCACAGGCATCTGAAATGTAACGTCCACTGCTCAAAGTGCCGTCAGTGCGAGCAAGAGGCGATCGAGACGTGTAACCAATGGCACCCCATACCATCACGGCGGGTGATACGGCAGTATGGCGATGACGAATACACGCTTCAAGTGTGCGTTCACCGCGATGTCGCCAAACACGGATGCGACCATCATAATGCTGTAAACAGAACCTGGATTCATCCGAAAAAATTACGTTTTGCCATTCGTGTACCCAGGTTCGTCGTTGAGTACACCATCGCAGGCGCGCCTGTCTGTGACGCAGCGTCAAGGGTAACCGCGGCCATGGTCTTCGAGCTGATAGTCCATGCTGCTGCAAACGTCGTCGAACTGTTCGTGCAGATGGTTGTTGTCTTGCAAACGTCCCCATCTGTTGACTCAGGGATCGAGACGTGGCTGCACGATCCTTCACAGCCATGCGGATAAGATGCCTGTCATTTCGACTGCTAGTGATAAGAGGCCGTTGGGATCCAGCACGGCGTTCCGTATTACCCTCCTGAACCCACCGATTCCATATTCTGCTAACAGTCATTGGATCTCGACCAACGCGAGTAGCAGTGTCTCGATACGAAAAACCGCAATCGTGATAGGCTACAATCCGACCTTTATCAAAGTCGGAAACGTGATGGTACGGATTTCTCCTCCTTACACGAGGCATCACAACGACGTGACACCAGGCAACGCCGGTCAACTGCTGTTTGTGTATGAGAAATCGGTTGGAAACTTTCCTCATGTCAGCACGTTGTAGGTGTCGCCAACGGCGCCAACCTTGTGTGAATGCTCTAAAAAGGTAATCATTTGCATTTCACAGCTTCTTCTTCCTGTCGGTTAAATTTCGCGTCTGTAACATGTCATCTTCGTGTTGTAGCAATTTTAATGGCCAGTAGCGTATACATAAACGTATTAGGTAAGTATTTTACATTACGAATGCACTAAAACTACAATTCAAAATTGCAATTACTGCTTAAGGCAATTCATAACTTTCTTTTTACTCGTCTGCAATGTATGTCCTCTTTTATGGCATAAAGTTCAAGAAGTGTTGATGAAGGGAGTTAGTGTTTTCAAATACTTCTTCTGGATGACGGTCAATAAGGCTTTCTTACAAATTAGGAGCAAACAATTAGATATATAAAAATGATGAATCAAATATTTACTGTGTTACACTTACATCTATTGTTTACAAGTAGTACACGTCGTGTAAATTTTTCTTAGTATCCTTATATAGATAAAGTACCTTGACTCCGCCGATTTTAACGTAAGCTAATACACAGCAACATCCATGTAGTATCTTGATAATTTTGTATGCACCTGCATATATCAGTTGCCATTTCTTATTCTTTCTATATAATACGGATGACTTCGGATGACGTCCCAGTAACACCAAATCATTCACTTCAAAAGACTGTACCCTGTTCACACGAGATTGATACGCTGCTTTTCTCGCCTGGGCACATCGAAACAAATTAACCAAGCATGGATCTGACCTTGCTGCTTTGCCTGCCCAGATAAGTCTGGTAATGCACTAAGTTTTTCTTTCCGATCTGCTTTATCTAGGAGTACCTCAACCAGTGCATATAACGGTGCTGGTTGAGGTAAGTTATTATGAATATTTTCAAAGGCTAGTTTATAAGCTACCCACTTCGTACAGTGGTACAGTTGTACGTCCTCACGAGTCGATTAAATTATTTAAATATTCTTTCAACTGCGCTTGCCCCTGGGTGGATGCTAGAGATAATTACTTGTCTGATTCATTGTTCGTTAAGAAGTGGTTTCCATTTTAAACCGGAAAAGTATGCAGCATTGTTACGCACAATCCCCTGAGACTTGCCGATCTTAGGTATGTAACCGTTGCCTAAGTTCCTTATTACAGTCGTATCTCTAGACGTTTTCAGTGCACATAACTGCACGACGTAAATCTACATGGATACTCTGCAAATCACATTTAAGTGCCTGGCAGAGGGTTCATCTAGCCACCATCACAGTTATCTATTATTCCAATCTCATATAGCGCGCGGAAAGAACGAACACCTATATCTTTTCCGTACGAGCTCTGATTTTCCTTATTTTATCGTGTTGATCGTTTCTCCCCATGTATGTTGTCAACAAAATATTTTCGCACTCTGAGGAGAAAAACCCTTTCTTTTAATGATGTCCGTCCCAAATCCTGTATCATTTCTGTGACTCTCTTCCATAGTCCGAAGACTCTCTGGTAAGAATCCCACACCACGCAGAAGTATTCTAAAAGAGGACGGACAAGCGTAGTGTAGGCAGTCTCCTTAGTAGATCTGTTACATTGTCTAAGTGTCCTGCCAATAAAACGCAATCTTCCGTTAGCCTTCCCCACAGCAGTTTGTGTGTTGCTTCCAATTTAAGTTGTTCGTAATTGTAATTTCTAGGTATTTAGTTGAATTTACAGCCTTTAGATTTGACTGATTTATAGTGCAACCGACGTTTAACCAAATCCTTTTAGCACTCCTGTGGATGACCTCACATTTTTCGTTATTTAGGATCAACTGCGAATTCTCGCATCATTCAGGTATCTTTTCTATATCGTTTTGTAATTGTTACATCTTTTGATGGATTTTAGTCGATAAACGACAGCGTCATCTGCGTATAACCTAAGACGGCTGCTCAGATTGTCTCCCACATCCTTCGGGACTTCCTGTCAATTACTAAGAACTGTGAGCTCCGACAGGAAGTCACAAATAGTCACATAACTGAGACGATATACCACAAGCACGCACTTTGATCCCTTGATGCCTCAGAACATATCATACAAACCGCTCCCTTCTTTTTGCCAGGTTGTGCCGCAAACTCCTCTTCTCCCCAATTATATTCAATACCTCCTGGTTAGGTATGTGATCTACCCATCTAATCTTCAGCATTCTTCTGTAGCACCACATTTCGAAAGCTTCTATCAAACCGCTTGCGTGGTACAATGTCAAAAGCATTCCGGAAATTCAGAAGTACGGAATCGATCTGAAATCCCTTCTCAATCACACTCAGCACTTCATGTGAATAAAGAGCTAGTTGTGTTTCATAGGAACGATGTTTTCTAAATCCATGTTGACTGTGTGCCAATAGACCGTTTTCTTCGAGGTAATTAACAACGTTCGAACACAATATACGTTCCAAAATCCTGCTGCATATCGACGTTAATGATATGGGCCTGTAATTAAGTGGATTACTCCTACTACCTTTCCTGAATATTAGTGACCTGTGCAACTTTCCAGTCTTTCGTCGATGCGAACGGTTGTATATGATTGTTAAGTATGGAGCTAATGCATCAGCATACTCCGAAAGGAACCTAATTGGTATACAGTCTGGACCAGAAGACTTGATTTTATTAAGTGATCTGAGTTGCTTCACTACTCCGGGGATATTTATTTCTACGTTACTCATGTTGGAACCTGTTCTCGATTCGAATTCTGGAATATTTACTTCGTCTTCTTTTGTGAAGGCAATTCGGAAGGTTGTGTTTAGTAACTCTGCTTTGGGAGTACTGTCTTCGACAGTATCTCCATTGCTATCGCGACGAGAAGGCATTGGTTGTTTCTTGCCGCTCACATACTACACATACGAGCAGAATCTTTTTGGATTTCTGCCAGGTTTCGAGACAGTTTCATTGTGGAAACTGTTATAAGCATCTCGCATTGAAGTCCGCGCAAAATTTCGAGTTTCTGTAAAAGATTGCCAATCTTGGGGATTTTGCATCTGCAACAGTCTTCTCAACCGTTTTGTGTGCCAAGGAGTATCAGCTCCGTCCTTTGTTAAGTTATTTGGTGTAAATCAATTGTTGCAGATATTATTTCTCTGAATTCAAGTCTGGTTTACACTTATTTTATTAATTTGGAAGGAGTGGAGACTGTTTCTCAGGAAGGCGTCAAGTGAATTTTTATCTGCTTTTTTGAATAGGTATATTTTTCGTTTACTTTGGAGGATTTGAGGGTTACAGTATTCAATCTCGCTGCGACAACCCTGTGTTTACTATTCCCTGTATACGTTTTGATGCTCTTTATTAACTCAGGACTATTTTTTTGCTGAGAGGTGAAGTGCGTTTTTTCACAACCGTTCGCTATTCGCGTGGGCTCATGAACTAACTGCTCGAAATAATTTTCAGAGAATGCGTTTAGCACCATTTCAGATGTTTTATGCGTACCTCCGGAATTAAACATGTATTTTCGCTAACATATTGAGGGTAAATTGAAGTCACCACCAACTATGATCGTATGAGTCGGGTACGTGTTTGAAATTACTCAAGTTTTCTTTGAACCTTTCAATAAGTGTATATTCTGAATTGGAGGTGGGGAGGGGGGGGGGGGGAAATCTGTAAAAGGATCCAATTATTATTTTATTCCGGTTGCCAACAATGACGTCCACCCACACTCACAGGAACTATCTACTTCAATTTCGCTACAAAGTAAACTACTACTAACAGCAACAAACACGCCACCGCCAACCGTGTTTAGCCTGTCCTTTGGGAACACCGTTAGGTTCTTCGAAAAAGTTTCAGCTGAGCTTATCTCCGGCTTTAGCTAGCTTTCAGTGCCTATAACCATTTGAACATCAGTGCTTTCTATTAGCGCTTGGAGCTCTGGTGCCTTCCCAACACAGTTACGACAATTTACAACTGTTGTACCGATGGTTCCTGTATCTACGTTCTTCCTGTGTTCGGCCTGCACCCTATGTGACTGAAGCCAATATTGTGTTTTCCCGAGACTCTCTGAACTAAAAAACCGCCCGGTCCACGCCACACAGCCCCTTCTACCCGTGTAGCCTCCTCCTGCGTATAGTGGACACCTGACCTATTCAGTGGAACCCGAAAGCCAACCACCCTTTAACACAAGTCGAGGAATCTGCAGCCCACATGGTCATAGAACCGTCTGAGCCTCTGATTCAGACCCTCCCCTCGGTTCTGTACCAGAGGTCCGCAGTCGGTCCTGTCGATTATGCTGCAAATGGTCAGCTCTGCTTTCATCTTGCACTCAAGACTGACAGCCCTTACCACTTCTTTTAGCAGCTCTAAACCAGAGAGAATCTCTTCCGATCCAAAGTGACACATATAATTGGTACCGACGTGAGCCACCACCTACAGTTGGCTGCACCTTGCTGTGCTCTTCATGGCATCCGGGATGACCCGTTCCACATCTGGAATGATTCCACCCAGTATGCACATGGAGTTCACATTGCTTTTCTTTCCCTTCTTGGCAGCCATGTCTCTAAGGAGCCCCATAACGCACCTAACGTTGGAGCTCCCAACTATCAATAATCCCACCCTCTGTGATTGCCCGATCTTGCAGGCTGAGAGGTTTCCTCTGAAACAGGACAGGCGACGGCATCTGGCCTATCGACAGTGTCAGCCACAGACAGCACCTGGAACCTTTTTCTCAAACCGGGGAGGCCTTACGTGCGGCCGCCTGGGAAGTCTGTCGCCGCCTGCTACGCCCCGGAGCGACCTCCAACTCGACCACAGATGAGGTGTCAACCTCAGCGCGAGCAGTAACTGGGCTGTCCATCGGTGAGGACCGATCGGAGGGCTTGGCCGTGCTGGACGTCCGTTGTCCCCACGGCCGGCCCACATCAGCGGTGCCCTTCCACTGCAGCCTCAAGCTGTGTGTAACCGAAGCCATCACAGCCTGAAGCTGAGAGCGAAGTGACACCAACTCGACTCTCATCTGGACACCACAATGGCAGTCCCAGTCCATACTGAAGACTGTGGGAAACTAAACTGTGCAGATAAACGGACTATCGGCATGTGCTGCGCTACTCTACTGTAAACTGACGAAAACGCAGGAACTGTGACTAATAAATTACGTTAATACGCAGAGATTCAAAAACCTAACTACGGAAGCACTTAGGTGAAACTAAATAATTCACCCCTGATTAGGAATTTTTAGTGTCACAAAATCGGTTTACTTTCCGACACAAACGAAAACGTGAGAACTGTGGCTACTAGATAGTAAATTAACACGCACACACTCAAGAAGGCACACAGATATTATAGAATTCGCTCTTGGTTAGGAACTCGTAAAAGTCAAAATATCGGTTACTTTCCTGTTACGATTATGTGAAGGGTATCATATGTGGCAAACAGATGCTTAACCCTGGCTCTGGTGGATGATAAGCATCCTGCAAGGTCGACCGATGATAACTGCATTGGATTTGTGGCTACCACTGTACGCAATAGAATTTTGCTTGATCGGTTCATGTGTTTTGTCTTTTGACAGACGTCGCATGTTCGTACGTTACCTTGCACCTGTGACAATTTTGTTATTATTTCTTTCTCACCGTCTCCCGCTACAATTTCTACTCTCCACAAATGCCTCCACAACAATGAAAGTTGTTACCTGATGTCTTAACATATGTTCTGTCATCCTGTCCCTTCTTCTCGTCAGTGTTTTCAATATGTTCCTTTCCTCACTAACTCTGCGGAGAACTTCTCATCTTATCAGTCCACATGATCTTCAACGCTATTCCGCAGCACAACATATCCAAATGCATCGATTGTCTTCTGTTCCGGTTTTCCCAGAGACCATGTTTCACTATCATATAATGCTGTGATCCAAATGTACATTTTCAGAAATTTCTTCCTCAAATTAAGTGTTATTTTGATATTGACAGACTCTACTTGGCCAGGAATGCCTTCTTTGCCAGTGATACTCTGTTTTTTATGTCCACCTTGCACCGTCCATTACGGGCTATTTTGCTGCCTAAGTAGCTTAATTACTTAACATCGTGATCCCCAATACTGATGTTAGCTCCTCGCTGTTCCCATTTGTTACTTCTCATTACTTTTGTTTTCCTTCGATTTACTCTCAATCCATGTTTTGTACTCATTAGAAAGTTCATTCCACTCAGCAGAGCCCGTATTACTTCTTCACTTTCACTGACGATAGTAGTATCAACAGCGAACCTTAAGGTTGATACCCTTTCTCCTTCAATTTTAATCCAGCTCTTGAACCTTCCTTTAATTTCTGTCTTTGCTTCTTCGATGTATATATTCAGCAGTAAGGGGAGATGGCTAAATTCCTGTCTTATGCTCCTTTTAATCCGAGCATTTGTTTCTGGTCTTAAGACGTAATTGTTTATCGGTTCTTGTACGCATTGTGTATTACACGTCTTTCCCTGTCACTTACCCCGATTTCTCAGGATTTCAAACACCTTGCTCCGTTTTACACTGTCGAAAGCTTTATCCAAGTTGACAGTTCCAATGAACGTACCTTGATTTTCTTTAGTCTTGTTTCCATTATCAACAGCAACGTCAGAACTGCCTCTGTGGTGCCATTACCTTTCCTAAAGCAAAACCGATCGTCATCCAACACAGCCTCACTTTTCTTTCCCATTCTTCTGTATATTATTATTGTAAGCACCTTCGATGCATGAGCTGTTAAGCTAATTGTGTGATAATTTTCGCATTTGTCGACTGTTGCGATCTTCGGATGTGGAAGATGTTTTCGGAAAGTCCGATAATATATCGCCAGTCATACGCATTCTATACACCAATTGGAATAATGGATTTGTTGTCACTTCCCCTATGATTTTAGAATGTCCAGTAGAATGTTATCTATCCCTTCTGCCTTATCTGTTCTTAAGTCTTCAACAGCTATTTTAAATTCTGATTCTAATACTGGACCCCTTATCTCTTTCCTATCGACTGTTGTTTTCTTCTATCACGTTATCAGAAAAGTCTCCTGCATTCAACATAGTTTATGATTTTATAGAATATAAGCCATGTTGGACAGTAGAATTCTGACGACAAATTCTCTGAAAGCCACCTGCGAATTCAGGAAATGAATATATGTAAAAATATGAACGCATTTCGTAAAATATTTTTTTTGGGTGTTGAGAGGGAGTAGTGGGGTGTGTCATGCCATGCTTGCAGGCAGTTAAATGTAAGATTAGATCGTTAATGGAATTCTAATATTTTCATTAGTGTTGAATGCTAGCTGTCACAATTAGAGCTCAGTTATGACCTTCTGGAACAAATACATTATTTTTTATATACAAATAAATCCGTTTAAGAAATGAGAATGAGTTGCCAAAAATAATTAGTTACCCTTTGCTGAAGCAGAGCTGAGGTTGAACTGTGTGGCGAGCGGAGCCTTTGGTGCGCCGGCTACAGCGCCTCATCTACATATAAATCGCTACTTATTGCTGCTGCCAGCAGGATGAGAGCTACGCATGACTGCGTCTGGCCGTGTGCCGCGGGTCGGCAGCGCTTCAGGGGCAAAGCGCCACGAGTACCTGCTGGAACTCGGTAGAGGCAAGGACTTAAAACTTTGCTACCGCCGAGGGATCCAGTGAAGGCTGCCATCTGACTCAAATTATATAGCAGCCGTGCACAGACAGGAGCTGCAGTTTTACCAGAGCAAGATACCTCCAAGTAATTAGGGAAAACTATCATTGACTGATTATTCTGAAAAAACTTACGCTGATATTTCGGCTACAGCAGTTATAAACGCAGTTACTTCAGGGAACTTTACTCCTTTGTCCGCTCGTGTACCCTAATATGGCTGCAGTACACAATTTTGGTCTTGAATGCTTCAATACATTGTGGGGAAGAAAGTGTGCTTGTAGCACGTTATCGACGTGATGATTCATCATACGCACTTAGATAAAGCAGGTATTTCCCACCTCCAGTTTGCTTTAACTTACGTAATTCAGGCTTAGCCGCTGAATATTGCGCAGTATCACATTACATTAATTGCTGTTGTGATCCTCAATCCGAAGACTGCTTTGGTGCAGTTCTTCATGCTTTTCTATCCTATGCAATCCTTTTCACTTCCGTATAAGTGCTGCAATTTACATCCTTTTCAATTGGTTACTGTATTTATCTCTTGGTTTCTCTATAAAAGACGGCCGCTGTGGCCGAGCGATTCTAGGCGCTTCAGTCCGGAACCGCGCTGCTGCTACTGTCGCAGGTTCGAAGCCTGCCTCGGGCATGGATGTATGTGATGCCCTCAAGTTGGTTAGGCTTAAGTAGATCTAAGTCTAGAGGACTGATGACCCATAGTGCTTAGAGCCATTTGAACCATCTCTCTACAATTTTTACATACACTTCACTCCAGTACTAAATTGGTGATCCCTTGATCTCTGAATGCGTCCTATCAACCGATCCTTTCTTCTAATGAGGTTGTGCCAAAAATGTTTCCTCCTTAATTCTATTCATTACATCCTCATTAGTTACGCGATGCACCCATCTAATCTCCAGCGCTCTTCTGTAGCAACACATTTCAAAAGCTTCTATTCTCTTTTTTGTCCATGTATCGCTTCCACACATGGCTATACTCGATAAAAATATTTAATTCTGTATTCGATGTTAAGAAATTTCTCTTCAGAATACGCTTTTCTTGCAATTGCAAGTCCACTTTTAATATCCCCTGCGCCATCATAAATTACTTTGCTGCCCAAATAGCAAAACTCAACTGCTTTACCAGGTGCAGAGGTATGAAACCGGAAATTCTCTATAAGGTCCTGACACCGCGTCTGCAGCGCCATCTGCTTCCTGTAACGGCTGACACAGTAACTAGAGATCCATACATCGGTATCTGTTTCAAACCCGTAAACATGTCCAGTTTGTGCCTACGAACTATGATTTGCGGACAGCATTGATTTTATGCTGTCATTTGAAGAAACTTGCTGCAGAATCGCATCGAATGCTTGTCGAAGCTTTCGACGAACATTTTTTTGGCAAAACAGTGTTTAGAGTGGTTAAAAAAATTCTGAAGGGATTCGGACGTGAGAGATGACGAGCGGGGGAGACCATAGAAAAGTTCGAAGACAACGAATTGTAGGCTTTATTGGATGAAGATGATACTCGGACTCAACATGATCTCTCGGAACAATTGAATATGACACAGAAAGCTGTTTCTCTTCGGTTGAAACCTATGGAAAAGATGTAGAAAGTGGGAAAATGGTTTCAACTTGAACTGAATGAAAGACAGCAAGCAAATCGAAAGATAAACTGTGAAATACTGCTCGCCAGATACGAAAGAAACTTGTTTCTCCATCGAATAGCGACAGGTGATGAAAAATGGATATATTTTCAGAATTCTAAGCATCGTAAATCATGGGTGAATACAGGCAAACCATCGACATCCACTGGAAGGTCAAATCGATTTGGGAAGAAGACAATGCTCTTTGTTTGGTGGGATCAGAAGGGTGTCATCTATTATGAGCTTCTAAATCTTGGTGAAACCGTTAACACTATCCGCTAACAACAGAAAATGATGGATTTAAATCGAGCCTTACGTGAAAAACTACCGGAATATGGAAAAAACCAAGTCATATTGCTTCATGATAAAGCCCCATCACACACAGGGAAACAATCGCGGCTTTCAGTTGGAAAATACTAGAGCCTGCGGCTTATTCTCAAGACTTGGCTTCGTGCGATTGTGATCTATCAGCATCACAGGGACACGCTCTGGATGAACAACGCTTCAGTTCGTATGAAAATGTACGAAAATGGCTAGCTGACTGGTTCGCTTCAAAAGAATTTTTTTTCCTTTTTTTTGGCTTGGCATTCATAACCTGCCAGAGATGTGGGAGAAATATATAAATGGCAATGGAGATTATCAACTGACGTATAATTATTGCAGCCAAATTCCCGTTTCACACTTCTACACCTGGTAAGTGTTTCCTAATTCAATTCCATCAGCATCAACTGATTTAATTCGACTACAGTCCTTTATAGTTGTTTTGATGTAGTTGATGTTTATCTTATATCTTCCTTTCAAGACGTTATCCAGTCCTCTTAACTGCTCTTTCAAGTCCTTTACTGTCACTCACAGAAATACCCATGTCATCAGCAAACCTCAAAATTTTTATTTCTTCTCCCTGTACTTTCATTCCCACTAAAAGTTTGGTTTCCCTTACTGCTTGCTCAATGTACAGTTTGAACAACATCGGCGATAGGCTAAAACCCTCACTATATTCTCAACCACTGCTTCCCTTTCACGCCCATCGACTCTTCCAACTGCCGTCTAGTTTCTGTACAAGCTTTAAATAGCCTTTCGATCCGTGTATTTTACCCTTACTACCTTCAGGATTTCGGAGAGAGTATTCCAGGCAACATAGTCAAAAGATTTCTCTAAGGCTACAAATGCTATGAAAGTAGGTTTATCTTTGCTTAACCTGTCTACCATGAAAAGTCGTAGGATCAGTATTGCCTAGCATGTTCCTTCACTTCTCTGGAATTCAAACTGACCTTCTCCCCCTTCGGCTTCTAGCAGTTTAGAGAACCGACGTTTGAGACAGGTTGCAGAAAGATCTTACTGCCAATAAAACATGTTTGAGAATGACCGCAAAGACAAGAGAAATCAGGACTCGTATGCAGGCATATAGACAGCCGATTGTCTCTCGCTCCATTGGCGAATGGAGCAGGACTGAGAAAGACAAGCAGTGGTTGAAGACACCCCCCGCTACGTATTCAAAGCACTCCGGCTTGCGACTGTTCCTTTTCACATGGCCCGTTTGTCCACATCAAAGAAGAAACCACTTTGGTCACTCAGTTTCTGAGTCATAAAATCTATTTTATCTAATTGTATGCCAATTCCGATAGCAGGATTCTCCATACCTAGCCTTCGCGACATATTGGCTGAAAAACCTCTTACAAATACGTCCAAGGCCCTTTTTTCCGCTTCCCGCCTGTATTATCCCTTCCTGCCTGTGGTTATTATTATTATTATTATTAAGTGAAACACAAGAAAAGGATTATATATATATATATATATATATATATATATATATATATATATATATATATATATATATATACATATACATAATGTAGGTGGCCAAAGATAAATATTAAATTATGTTTCAAATGAGCGCCAGTGTAAGTTCACTGAGCTAGAATAAATTGTCCCTATGAAAGTATACATTTTTTGACGAAATAAAATTAGTGAAGCTTTGCACTTTAGTTAATTGAATAACTTGAAATAATTCTTTCTGCTCCGGATGTGGTGATATGTTGCAAAAAGAAATAATAATTAATTAATACGCCGCGTAATGGCGGCCAATTGTTGCCAGTCAAAGATCACCGCTACTTGCTTCGCAGAGACTGAATAAATGCTAAATAACCTCTTGCAATTAGTAATTCAGGAAGAATTGTTTGCATGGGTTCTTTAAGTAACACAATGCACTCACTTTTTGTAAATATATTTCCTCTAAGCACAGACTACACACTTGAATTATTCGCTACGTACGAGAACAAATAGAACAAAAGCTACCGCTTTACAATAGCAAGCGTACCTTACGTATAGCAGAAGAAATGATCTGACTCGAAGTGATTCTAAATCTTTTTTCTTATATATAATGACAAAGATAATAATGTTAGATTCGAGAACGTTATGCACTACGATCTCATAATATAAATGTCTTTATTACATTGCAATCGATGTAGTCTTTCTTTGAAGCTAATTTAATAAATTTTCATAATTAGTCGTTTATGTCCATATAATATTATTCAAAGTTCTTTTATTATTTACTTCAAATATATCGGCTTGAATATTTCAAAAGGGACACTATGGACCCTATCCATCTCTGCTTTTGACATTAATTCACAAGTCTAAGAGTTCAGCTATCGAATCCTGTCAAAGAATGCTTGAATTGATTCATTATGTTTCTGTATTAATACAGTGAGCTGTTATCTGAAAAATTTAGCGATATTTTGGTCACGACAACGTGGGGTAATCCTGCAGACAGCTGCTTGAACGGTGCCTCACCGATGCTTTCATTGTATGTGACACAAGTTTTAACACCACCTGTTAATCTTAACTTAGTCATAGAAAGATATGTTGCACCGAAGCAATTCGGTAATCGAGCTGCTTTCTTAACTTACCCGGCCTCCATCCTCAGCAAGTCACCGTTGTGGCTGGAATTGCACACCAGTAGGTAGTAAACTTGCAGCAGTGGAATCTGTGTTGACAGCTGCTTGCAGACCCTGTTGAATTAGGCAAAGCATCCTGTAACTTAAGAAATCCTGTATTCCATCGTTATCCTATATGCAGATGGAATGGCCTCACTCTGAGAGCCAACTTGAGGAGGGCAAAGATGTCATAGCACGCGATGACGTGATTCCCCACACTGGTGACCGAATGTGGTCTCGTTTTCTGAGCTTATCAGCGCTCTCGACTGCTCTAGTGTTTTATCAGAGCGTTTCCTTATGCGAAGTTTGCATACTGAAAGGCGTTCGTATGACTTCACTTATAGAAGTTCTTACATTTAGACTAGTTACAGTACAGCGATCTTGCTGCTCTGCAGTGTTGACAAAGAGCTGAATCAGTTGACCATGGCTTCCCTTTTGCATAATCTGATGAAACAGGCTCCCAGATTATTTGTACGTATGACATCGTTACGCAGCCGGGAGAAGTGCCCCTATCTGGCGATGTCCCCATTGATTTCTAACAAAATTTATTCCTGCATTTACTTGTTATTTTACTGTATAACAACCCTGATGGTTTTGTTTCATCCCAAGCACATGTGTATTTTTCTATATACCGTTCAAACAAAAGTTCACACACAAGAAATGATTCACTGTTAAGTTTAATACGCGACAGATTAGTTCATTGTTCCACAGCTGCCATGCCCCATGCCCAACGTCCCAAAGTTTCTTTTGAATACGAGTGCCATTGTTGAGGGATAATGTAAGTAAAGTGTCAAATTGATGTAACAATTACACGTATTGGTAAAGGCCACTTGGCAAGACGTCGGTACAGTCTACAAATTAACAAGGTCTGCAGCCCAGGAACTCGGCCGGCCGCGGTGGCCGTGCGGTTCTAGGCGCTCCAGTCCGGAGCTGCGCTGCTGCTACGGTCGCAGGTTCGAATCCTGCCTCGGGCATGGGTGTGAATGATGTCCTTAGTTTAGTTAGGTTTAAGTAGTTCTAAGTTCTAGGGGACTGATGACCACAGCAGTTGAGTCCCTTAGTGCTCAGAGCCATTTGAACCATTTGGAACCAGGAACTCGACTGCAGCTTCGAGAGCCTGGAAGCTACCAAATAAGTTTGCATTATTTTTTAAGTAGTCCTGCTATGGGCGTCCTTCAGCATTTAGAGTTACGTCTAAATCTTTACTTCGAAAGGGAAGGTTATTTCTGGTACTACCATTGCCTACACCGCCCCCCCCCCCCCCTCGCCCTTCCCTGTACCATTCGCATATGGCGTGGGGGAAAATAATTGTCGATAAACTTCCAAAGTGACTGTAGTCTGATTTTGTCGTTGTGGTAATTTCAAGAAGGATATGTGGCACCAAGTAATATGTTGCCCTACTCCTCCCAGTACGTACTATTTCAAAATTTCACTTTGGATGAACACACCGATCTTACAGGACCACAGAAGTTGAAGATGTGACTGCCACTGAAGTTTGTTATGAACCTGTGTAGCGTTCTTGCGGTGACTAAACGACCCCTTGACGAAAAACCTCGGTATTTCTTGGGTCTTGTCCATCCCTTCTATCACTCCAACCTGATGAGGAGGGTCCCTGATAGATGAGCAATAATAAGAACGAATGGCCTGGCATCTGCATTTCGTATAATTTTACGGGATATTTCAAATTTAGAACGCTCTGGATGGTTACTTCCAGGGACTGATTTTGATCTTTCAAGAATGACATCTTCAGTTGTCTCCAAAGATGTTCAGAGTCCATAATTCAGTCCCGATACTCGGTAATTTGTTCACTAAAAGACAGTCCGGAACGGTGTCGAATGCCTTCGCGAAGTCAACGAACACGTTAACAACTTGAGCGCTATGTCTCCTGTGTTCTGGACTTCACGGCCCAAGAGAGCAAGCTGAGTCTAGCAAGATCTATGATGGTGGAATCCATGATTACTTTTATAGAGAAGATTTTAGTTCTACAAATAAGTCGTATGTAGCCTTAAAACGTGCTCCATAATTCTCTGACTGGCGTCAGCGTTATAGACCTGTAATTACATGCATCTGTTCTACAATACTCCTCCAAAATAGAAAGGACCTGCACGTTTCACCAGTCGCTAGGTACTTACAGTTACTCCAGGGATCTACAGCAAAGTACAGCTAGATGGGGAACAATTTCTTTTCTCATAATTTCTGTAGGTTCTTACAGGTATCTCATGCACTCCAGATGCCTTCCCACTACTAAGTGACTGTTACTTACCTATTTCGGTATCATCAAAGTGTCTGCCATGTAGACGATCGTGCGATGATTGGAGGTATTATATAAGCTCTTACACGGTGAACCAGTTTCAGAAGACCGAATTCAGTGTTTTGACTTTCTTTTTTGCAACGTTCCCGTTTCGATGCCAGCGTAGAACATGAGCGACTGAATGGATAAGATTAAAACGCTTTAGAGTTCTTAGTCAGATTAGACATCCACCATTGGATTCAGTCACAGTCGGCAAAATATACATAGTGCAGTACTGCAGTGGTTAGGACCTTAGGCACACATTTGAGAGGAAGAAGGACGTTGTCGATTGTTTTTCCTATGCTTTTCCCAGTACCACCTTATACACCAGTGATGTCGTCGACGGGACATGAACACAAATTTTCCTTCCTTTCCTTTGGGAAGCACGACGTCTATCCAATCCCTCGTCCAGCAATGCAGACTTAAATTCTATGTTATACCTCTGATTTACGTGAGATTACTTCAATAGCTAAGGTGACAACTGTAGACAGGTCGCGTCTTCTAGAGTGAGTTGCGGAAAACAGGAAGACTTGAATGTGGAAAATGCCCGTAAATGAGAACGACGACCAAATACTGTGATAACCGTATGTATGGAACGATTTAAAGTGTAACGACAATATTCAAGATTAGGGGAAAGTAAATGCCAGACATCTGCTGGAAGAAAAAAGAAATGCAAATCATCATCAGCTGAAACGTGCTTACCACATGGTATGAATTTGATATATTTGATGAAAGCCATCATTTCGTACACTGTGAACTGCAATTCAGAAGTATTTGTTTGCCATACCGCCTTCATACACTCCTGTAAATTGAAATAAGAACACCGTGAATTCATTGTCCCAGGAAGGGGAAACTTTATTGACACATTCCTGGGGTCAGATACATCACATGATCACACTGACAGAACCACAGGCACATAGACACAGGCAACAGAGCATGCACAATGTCGGCACTAGTACAGTGTATATCCACCTTTCGCAGCAATGCAGGCTGCTATTCTCCCATGGAGACGATCGTAGAGATGCTGGATGTAGTCCTGTGGAACGGCTTGCCATGCCATTTCCACCTGGCGCCTCAGTTGGACCAGCGTTCGTGCTGGACGTGCAGACCGCGTGAGACGACGCTTCATCCAGTCCCAAACATGCTCAATGGGGGACAGATCCGGAGATCTTGCTGGCCAGGGTAGTTGACTTACACCTTCTAGAGCACGTTGGGTGGCACGGGATACATGCGGACGTGCATTGTCCTGTTGGAACAGCAAGTTCCCTTGCCGGTCTAGGAATGGTAGAACGATGGGTTCGATGACGGTTTGGATGTACCGTGCACTATTCAGTGTCCCCTCGACGATCACCAGTGGTGTACGGCCAGTGTAGGAGATCGCTCCCCACACCATGATGCCGGGTGTTGGCACTGTGTGCCTCGGTCGTATGCAGTCCTGATTGTGGCGCTCACCTGCACGGCGCCAAACACGCATACGACCATCATTGGCACCAAGGCAGAAGCGACTCTCATCGCTGAAGACGACACGTCTCCATTCGTCCCTCCATTCATGCCTGTCGCGACACCACTGGAGGCGGGCTGCACGATGTTGGGGCGTGAGCGGAAGACGGCCTAACGGTGTGCGGGACCGTAGCCCAGCTTCATGGAGACGGTTGCGAATGGTCCTCGCCGATACCCCAGGAGCAACAGTGTCCCTAATTTGCTGGGAAGTGGCGGTGCGGTCCCCTACGGCACTGCGTAGGATCCTACGGTCTTGGCGTGCATCCGTGCGTCGCTGCGGTCCGGTCCCAGGTCGACGGGCACGTGCACCTTCCGCCGACCACTGGCGACAACATCGATGTACTGTGGAGACCTCACGCCCCACGTGTTGAGCAATTCGGCGGTACGTCCACCCGGCCTCCCGCATGCCCACTATATGCCCTCGCTCAAAGTCCATCAACTGCACATACGGTTCACGTCCACGCTGTCGCGGCATGCTACCAGTGTTAAAGACTGCGATGGACCTCCGTATGTCACGGCAAACTGGCTGACACTGACGGCGGCGGTGCACAAATGCTGCGCAGCTAGCGCCATTCGACGGCCAACACCGCGGTTCCTGGTGTGTCCGCTGTGCCGTGCGTGTGATCATTGCTTGTACAGCCCTCTCGCAGTGTCCGGAGCAAGTATGGTGGGTCTGACACACCGGTGTGAATGCGTTCTTTTTTCCATTTCCAGGAGTGTATATACAGTCAATTATTAGTGACGCATACTGTGCACGTCTACATCCATTAAAGTGGCTGTAAAGTGTAAAATATTTATAATGATTAAAAATGATTTTACACTTGACATAAGCGTCGTTTGTTAGATGTGTACAGTGCACGCTTATGCGTACCCGAATACTGGTCTGACAAATACTTTTAAGTGCATCTAACGGAGTACACAAGGGGTCCTCTGTCACCAACAAATGAGGTCACCTTAAAAGAGCTTTTAGAGCTATCTCGCCAGGTAAAAGATTCCTTATAGTACGTCAGTCTGGAAACATAATCGTGTGGATGAATCATAGAATCATATAACTTTCAAGGCTGAGTTGAGCGTTTAGTAAAAGATTTAGTTAGCTATAAAGCCACAAAAGTGTTCAAGAAAAATCAGTGGGAAAAACTGCAAGAAAGGCCTTGCGATTCACGCAAAGGTTTAATCTGAGGATCCTGAAAGAGCATGATACAAATCCAGTCAAGAAACATGATACTCTTTCCACGCCCATGTCACTTGAAGGTTATTACGATGAAACTACAGAAATACATACAGTCCAAATTGCGGATGAAAGCAGTAATTTATATGTGCAGCCATTAGCCATGAAATATATTGCGAATGTAGGACGAAGTAACAGGAATAGTTGTGGTCACTAACCTTCCCGGCCGATGTCTGAGGAACATTACAGGAGTGTGTCTCCCCCAAAAGCAGAAAATACAGATTCCACTTCACCAACAGGTGGAGGACCTTCCTTGATCAGACAGTTCTTTTCCTTTTCTGATATCACCAGTTACAACCTACGTGATCAGTTAGTTGCTGTATGTATTTCAGTCTCTGTCTTCCTCTACAGTTTTTACGATCTGCACTTTTTACACTCTGCACTTTTTACACTCTGCACTTTTTACACTCTGCACTTTTTACACTCTGCACTTTTTACGCTCTGCACTTTTTACGCTCTGCACTTTTTACGCTCTGCACTTGTTACGCTCTGCACTTTTTACGCTCTGCACTTTTTACGCTCTGCCCCTTTTACGCTCTGCCCCTTTTACGCTCTGCCCCTTTTACGCTCTGCCCCTTTTACGCTCTGCCCCTTTTACGCTCTGCCCCTTTTACGCTCTGCCCCTTTTACGCTCTGCCCCTTTTACGCTCTGCCCCTTTTACGCTCTGCCCCTTTTACGCTCTGCCCCTTTTACGCTCTGCCCCTTTTACGCTCTGCCCCTTTTACGCTCTGCCCCTTTTACGCTCTGCCCCTTTTACGCTCTGCCCCTTTTACGCTCTGCCCCTTTTACGCTCTGCCCCTTTTACGCTCTGCCCCTTTTACGCTCTGCCCCTTTTACGCTCTGCCCCTTTTACGCTCTGCCCCTTTTACGCTCTGCCCCTTTTACGCTCTGCCCTTTTTACGCTCTGCCCCTTTTACGCTCTGCCCTTTTTACGCTCTGCCCTTTTTACGCTCTGCCCTTTTTACGCTCTGCCCTTTTTACGCTCTGCCCTTTTTACGCTCTGCCCTTTTTACGCTCTGCCCTTTTTACGCTCTGCCCTTTTTACGCTCTGCCCTTTTTACGCTCTGCCCTTTTTACGCTCTGCCCTTTTTACGCTCTGCCCTTTTTACGCTCTGCCCTTTTTACGCTCTGCCCTTTTTACGCTCTGCCCTTTTTACGCTCTGCCCTTTTTACGCTGTGCCCTTTTTACGCTGTGCCCTTTTTACGCTGTGCCCTTTTTACGCTGTGCCCTTTTTACGCTGTGCCCTTTTTACGCTGTGCCCTTTTTACGCTGTGCCCTTTTTACGCTGTGCCCTTTTTACGCTGTGCCCTTTTTACGCTGTGCCCTTTTTACGCTGTGCCCTTTTTACGCTGTGCCCTTTTTACGCTGTGCCCTTTTTACGCTGTGCCCTTTGTCCGCTGTGCCCTTTGTCCGCTCTGCCCTTTGTCCGCTCTGCCCTTTGTCCGCTCTGCCCTTTGTCCGCTCTGCCCTTTGTCCGCTCTGCCCTTTGTCCGCTCTGCCCTTTGTCCGCTCTGCCCTTTGTCCGCTCTGCCCTTTGTCCGCTCTGCCCTTTGTCCGCTCTGCCCTTTGTCCGCTCTGCCCTTTGTCCGCTCTGCCCTTTGTCCGCTCTGCCCTTTGTCCGCTCTGCCCTTTGTCCGCTCTGCCCTTTGTGCACTGTGCCGTTTGTGCACTGTGCCGTTTTCACACTCTGCAACTCCTTCTAGTAACGTGGAAGTTATTCCCTGATGTCGTAACAGATTTCTTGTTATTCAGTAGCTTCTTGTTAGTGTTTTCCAAATATTCCTTTTCTTGCGTGTTGTGCGAAGAACCTCCTCATTCCTTACCTTATCAGTCCACCTAATTATAAACATTCTTCTGTGACACCACATCTCAAATACTTCACTTCTCATCTTTTCCGATTTTCCCACAGTCCATGTTTCACTACCATAAATTGCTGTGCTCAAATTTCTTCAAGTTACGGCCTATGTTCTATACTAGTTGATTTCTCTTGGCCTGGAATGCCCTTTATGCCACTCCTAGACTGCTTTTATGTCCTCATTGTCCCGTCCCTCATTTGTTACTTTGTCGCCCAGGCAGCAGAATTTATTAATTTCGACTGCTTCGTGATCACCAATTCTGATATAAAGTTTCTCGTTGTTCCGATTTCTGCTACTACTCATTACTTTCGTCTTTTTTCCATTTACTCTCAGTTCATATTCTATACTCTTAGAAAGGTCATTCAGTTCAGCAGCTCCCATAATTTTTCTTCACGTCAACTCAGTTTAGAAATGTTATCAGCGAGTCATAACACTGATAGCCTTTCACCTTGAATTTTAATCCAACTCCTGAACCTTTCTATTGTTTCCATCACTGCTACATCACGGTCTTACAATATTTTAATCCGAGCACTTAGTTCTTGGTCTTCCTAGCTTGTTATTCCCTCTTTATTCTTGTACATATTGTCTATTACGCTCCTTTTCCTTTAGCTTATTTCTGCTTTTCTCAGAATTTGAACATCTTGCTTCATTTTATATTGCCTATGATCGTGCCTTGAGTTTTCTTTAGTCTTGCTTCCATTATCATCCGCAGCATCAGTACTGCCTCTCTTGAACCTTTACCTTTCCTAAAGGCAAACTGATCGTCAATTAACAGATCATCAGTTTCCTTTTCCATTCTTCTGTATATTATTCTTGTCAGCGATTTGGATGCATGAGCTGTTCTGCTGATTGTGAAATAAATGTAGCAATTGTCAGCTCTTGCTCTTTCCATAATTGTGTAGATGATGTTTTTTCGAAAGTCTGATGGTATGTCTCCTGTCTAATACAAACTGTCTCACACTCGTCGAAAATAAATCCTCCAGCGTTTGTTGGTACAGTTTGTCAAATTCGACCCGAACACCGATGAGGAAGTTCCTGCATTTTTCTCCATGACGACAACGCACCCCACAAAGCGAGGAATGTGCACAAGTTTTCGTCCAGGAAAGGGATCACGGCCGGATTTCGTCGCAGCCGACATCTGGTCGTTACCCAAATTGAAGCTGACAGTGAAAGGACACCGTTGTAACGCGGTTAGGGATATCCAAGAAAATTGCACTGCATACTAAATGCAATTTCAAAAAAGGACTGTAATGACTGTTTCAAAACACTTTTAAACGATGTTAGCTGTGTTTTGATTCAGAGGGACACTACGAGTAAAATTAGTGATTTTGTGAACATAATACATGCATTTCATTTTTCATAACCACAGTACTAATGGAACTGGGACAGCGTGTAGATTCTACACACCTATGTGAATAGTCGTTTTGTTACCACTGCCAACAATGATTTCAGAAAGTCCGATAGTGATATCTATCCCTTCTGTCTTATCTGACCTTAGAGCTTGAGTCTCTCAGACTGGAAACGGAAGGTAATCAGAAGAGACGATCGCCAAATAGTCAAGAGCGTAGAAAATAAATTCAGCGCAAAGGTAAGATTTGCATTCGCAAAATGGAAAGAAACGGAACAGTAAGTATCATCATCTTGTCATTTGTCTGGAAACTGCTTGTCAGAGCAGCATCATTAATTATAATCTGTGCAAGAAACGGAAATATCAGGTGAT
Organism: Schistocerca piceifrons; assembly: GCF_021461385.2. NCBI lineage: Eukaryota > Metazoa > Arthropoda > Insecta > Orthoptera > Acrididae > Schistocerca > Schistocerca piceifrons. The sequence goes on along the minus strand of NC_060145.1, from coordinate 237,059,012 downwards.
ATGGAACTTGGGAAATCAACAAAAAATTTAAACGTACACCATTGCACAAAATCTGATATATCGCCAAGGAATCGCTGGGGAAGCAGAAATTGAATTCGTTTATGTACACGAAGAATTGTTGTTGGACAGTAATAAAATCACAATTACCGGAAATCACAGCACTGTCTAACGTTGTCCCGAGATGTAATGTAACGGTTTAGTTGTTGGATAACAGAAATGACGTCCATTGTCAAGAAAAGCGAGACACCTCTCCGAAATTCAGGGTCATAAATTTTCATACATAAATCTCTTGGAGCGTAAAAGACCGGTTAGCCCACACGTTTCAGTAGAGATATCCTTCTCTCGATGCTTGATTAATGGTCGCCGCTGAACGCCTTCCCAAAAAGTAATACACCATGCTGCGTCCTGACAGTTCCTCCCTGTCTCGGATTTTTTGCCACCACGCTGCTCGATTACAAGAGAGTTTGGTGTGGTGTCGTTATTAGTGATATAATATGGCAAAGAACCAATTTTTCCTTTCCAGTGTAAAAATAATGTCTAGTTTCTGGTTTAAAAAGTGCCAGACTGTCCCGGTTACGGAGAAGGAAGTTCACAGCTCAACGCAGCATCCATCTTGATCATTGCAGACGGACAATGGTTAAATAGGAATACCGCATCCGTCTCCGTGGTCTAGCTAGCTAACAGATTTCTATGCGGTGACGCTAAACTCGGAGGTAGGCCCATTTAAATCCTAAGGATGGGTGAAAATTTGTCTGCCGCCGGATGATGTGCAAAATCCACAATATTAGTTCATAGAGCGCATTTGGTATCTGATCCTGAAAGCCTGTCGAATGTAATACAACATTTGAAGACAGTGTTCCAACAAAATGGTTATTCTGAGAGACAGATACGTAATGCATTCAGGCCCGAGCGAGTTCGTGTAACCTCCCCCCTCACTTATCGACCTTAATGACAGTGAAAAATTAAACCGCGTGTACCTAATGGAAATTTGGGAAAAGCAATCGTCACCGAAGTTAATCTATCGGTAAAGAGGGAGGAAAGGGTTACATCTAAATGAAAGGAAAAATGCAAATGAAACTGGTGGAAATTAATTTTGAAAAGGGGTAAAGTTAATAAAGAAAGTAAATGTGCAGCCGTTACGTTAACAATTAACTAGCGGTAATTAGATATTTGAGATTTGGGGGAAATCACGGTCGCCAGTCCTAAGGACAATTACTATAGTAACTGAAAAAGAAAGGTTATTACACATATAATTAACACTAGAAGCGTGGCAACTGAAGGTTGACACGTGTAGTGTGAAAACTGAAAGTTCGTCAGAAGTAATAAATTTCGCTACACTCTGACTTAATTTAGCAAAAGAATTAATAAAACCGGTAAATCGAAAGTTAATTTAGTGACTGAAGTTAATAGTGAGCTTTCTTTCTGAAGCACATCGAAATCCAGAAAAATACGGTTAGTCTTGGACTACCTCAACAATCATTTCAAAAGCAACTTGACTCTACGCAATTTAGAAACAAGAGATTTAACTTTGAACTTGAATTAAATGATTCTGAACTATTAACAATAGTAAAATTTAGTACGTACCAAGCTGAGCTGCAGTCACAGGTAAGCTAAAATATGCTAACAAAACTCGCACTCTATATTTGTGCTCGTGTAACCTAAATATTGTAGCCAGCTACTGAACTTTGAAATTAAAGCAGTGAAATCTAATTATATTATTTTAATGCTGGCGTTTGAATTTCAACGACACTCGGGTTCATTTCGGAAAAGGAAGGGACCCTGCTTGGCAATGAAATTGGGACAATGAGCAACAAAAGGTTCATGCTAAGTTGCTGTAATTTTGCGAGGCAAATGGAACAATTTGAAAAGCTGAGGTCTGCCATACAGTTCTGAAACTTTACGTGCTTTTAGTCTTCCTTGTTGGTTGATTGAAGGTTTGAAGCCGTCGATCGAGGAGGTGGCGACAGTCACTCATTGTCGGCCGTCGCTGTTGCAGAAGCTGGATGTTGGCGCGCCTTCTTCTCGACACGGTCACCAGGCGAAACGGGCTCTTGATGTGCGCCAGCTAATGCTTCCCGTCCGCGACACCATGTCAGAAACTATCATCGCGAGTCGAGCGCAATTACATGCTGCCAAACCCCGAAAGCGCGGCAACTCGCGGGAGCGTCACACAACACCTCTCCAATCGCTACTCCCCGCCAGACCCTCACTGCCCGCGCTCCACGCGGCAGAGTTAACACTACCAAAGATCCTACACACTTTGATTCTTCACACGACCTATCGATGTAATCGTTCGATAGCAGTTTTCCCTAGGCAAGACCCAGCGTAAAAATACAAATAATATTTACGAAACAAACCAATTATACATCGACATAAATGCATAAATATATATACAAACAGTAAAGCAATTACAATATATAAAGAGACAGAAATGTCATATCTTGAGGTAACAAAACAAGGAAAAAAATAATAGTACAATAGATGGAAATAGGAGGATATGCATTTCCGGCGTTACAATCCGTCTCCGTGGTCTAGCTAGCTAACAGATTTCTATGCGGTGACGCTAAACTCGGAGGTAGGCCCATTTAAATCCTGAGGATGGGTGAAAATTTGTCTGCCGCCGGATGATGTGCAAAATCCACAATATTAGTTCATAGAGCGCATTTGGTATCTGATCCTGAAAGCCTGTCGAATGTAATACAACATTTGAAGACAGTGTTCCAACAAAATGGTTATTCTGAGAGACAGATACGTAATGCATTCAGGCCCGAGCGAGTTCAATCTATGGAGCAGACTGAAGATACCAAGACACCCATCACGTTGGCCTTTTCTCCGTATTTTGGTGCCGTGTTGTCAAGAATCGGAAGTTATGACAGTGTTTTTCGACCATCTGCAAAACTGAGATATCTGTTGGTTTCAGTTAAGAATGATCTTTGCCTGAGGAAATGTTCACTACTGGCCATTCAAATTGCTACACCACGAAGATGACGTGCTACAGACGCGAAATTTAACCGACAGGGAGAAGATGCTGTGATATGCAAATGATAAGCTTTTCAGAGCATTCACACGAGGTTGGCGATGGTGGCGACACCTACAACGTGCTGACATGAGGAAAGTTTCCAACCGATTTCTCATACACAAATAGCAGTTGACCGGTGTTGCCTGGTGAAACGTTGTTGTGATGCCTCATGTAAGGAGGAGAAATGCGTACCATCACGTTTCCGACTTTGATAAAGGTCGGATTGTAGCCTATCGCGATTGCGGTTTATCGTATCGAGACACTGCTACTCGCGTTGGTCGAGATCCAATGACTGTTAGCAGAATATGGAATCGGTGGGTTCAGGAGGGTAATACGGAACGCCGTGCTGGATCCCAACGGCCTCGTATCACTAGCAGTCGAAATGACAGGCATCTTATCCGCATGGCTGTAACGGATCGTGCAGCCACGTCTCGATCCCTGAGTCAACAGATGGGGACGTTTGCAAGACAACAACCATCTGCACGAACAGTTCGACGACGTTTGCAGCAGCATGGACTATCAGCTCGGACACCATGGCTGCGGTTACCCTTGACGCTGCATCACAGACAGGAGCGCCTGCGATGGTGTACTCAACGACGAACCTGGGTGCACGAATGGCAAAACGTCATTTTTTCGGATGAATTCAGGTTCTGTTTACAGCATCATGATGGTCACATCCGTGTTTAGCGACATCTCGGTGTACACACATTGGAAGCGTGTATTAGTCATCGCCATACTGGCGTATCACCCGGCTTGATGCTATGGGGGTACCATTGGTTACACGTCTCGGTCACCTCTTGTTCGCATTGACGGCACTTTGAACAGTGGTCGTTACATTTCAGATGTGTTACGATCCGTGGCTCTATCCTTCATTCCATCCCTGCGAAACCCTACATTTCAGCAGGATAATGCACGACCGCATGTTGCAGATCCTGTACGGGCCTTTCTGTTCGACTGCTGGCCTGGCCAGCACATTCCCCAGATCTCTCACCAATTGAAAACGTCTGGTCAATGGTGGACGAGCAACTGGCTCGTCACAATACGCCAGTCACTACTCTCGATGAACTGTGGTATCGTGTTGAAGCTGCATGGGCAGCTGTACCTGTACACGCCATCCGAGCTCTGTTTGACTCAATGCCCAGGTGTATCAAGGCCGTTATTACGACCAGAGGTGGTTGTTCTGGATACTGATTTCTCACGATCTATGCACCCAAATTGCGTGAAAATGTAATGACATGACAATTCTTGTATAATATATTTATCCAATGAATATGCGTTGATCATCTGCATTTCTTCTTGATGTAGCAATTTTAACGGCCAGTAGTATCGTGTGTACAAGATTCGTTGTCAATGTGGGGCAGCGTATATAGGTCTGGCATGTCGCACAGTGCAATAACGCTTCTATGGGATCGGCGTTATACAAGCCTACATCAACCGGGAAAGTCGGAAATTGCAGAACACTGTCTGACTACAGGACATCGCATAATTTATGAAAAGAAGAAAGTTTTGTCCCCGGCATCTTCTTTATGGGATAGCGTCATTAAAGAAGCAATAAATTTCCGTACAGCCGATAATGTCATCAACAGGGTTGAGGGATTTCAACTGGAACACTACACAGGCTGCTATTAAATCACGAACAGAAAAGTTAAGAATTATTCGATAACAGACCCGTCATAACATTGGTCTAGTATAGTTTTTTAGTAAACAAAGTGTACAGCGCAATCGCTGGAGGGCAGTTCTACCATTCTCGGCAGAGGGCGTTTTAGTATGGCACAATCTATCTGCAAATCATTGCGCAAGAGTGATTTCCGCGCCTGTGCATTCTTCGCACGCGTGTTCTACACTGCTGGCCACCGTAAATGCAACACCCTGAAGGAAGCATCCGAATCAAGTGAAATTTACACCATGGGTTTGCAGCGATGAGATATGCAACTGATTACAATTTCAGCGCAGACGCACATCACGCGCGCCTGTGGCGCCACCTCATAGCGCCATTTAAGGCTTGGCGATTTCGACGAGTGTACGTTCGGCACGTGTGTTTACCTTGTGGTTGTTTCACAAGACGATCAGTGATGCCTCGTAGACAACATAGAACATCGTTTGATCAAGTATCCGAGTTCGACAGAGGAAGGATAGTGGCCTACCGAGATTGTGGATTATCATACAGAGAAATCGCTAGTTGTGTTGGACGAAACCAAACAACTGTAATGCGGATATGTGACCGTTGGATGCAGGAGGGTACGACGGACCGACGTGGTCGATCGCATTCACCTCGGTGCACCACTGCACGTGCTGATAGGCAAATTGTGCTCATGGTAGTGACGGGTCGCTCAGTGACATCCCGAACCATAGCACAGCACATTGCGTCTGTAACGCATCATCCAGTGTCTGCGCGTACCGTTCGACGCCATTTACAGCAGAGTGGTCTGTCCGCAAGACGTCCATTGCTTCGTCTACCATTGACGCAGAACCACAGACGTCTCCGTCGCCAATGGTGTGATGACAGACGGATGTGGACGGCAGAAGGGAATTACGTTGTCTTTACTGACGAGGCACGCTTCTGTCTGCAGCACCACGATGGTAGGATTCGAGTGTGGAGACACCGTGGATGCTGGACAGCTGCATTATGCACCGCCACACTGGTCTTGCACCGGGTATTATGGTATGGGGCGGTATTGGATATTACTCTCGCACGCCTCTAGTACGCATTGCTGGTACTTCAAATAGCCGGCGCTAAATATCCGAGGTGCTGGAGCCAGTTGTCCTTCCTTACCTTCAGGGCTCGGCCACAGCCATATTTCAACAGGATAATGCGCGACCACACGTGGCACGCATTGCCCAAAGGTTCTTCGTCAATAACCAGATTGAAGTGCTTCCCTGGCCGGCTCGCTCTCCGGATCTTTCGCCGATGGAAAACATGTGGTCCATGGTTGCTCAACGAGTGACCCAGATTACATACCCAGCTGCCACACCAGATGATCTTTGGCAACGTGTGGAAGCTGCTTGGGTTGCTGTAACCCAGGAACACATCCAACGTCTCTTTGACTCAATGCCGAGACGTGTGGCAGCGGTGATCTCCAACAATGGCGGCTACTCTGGCTACTGATTCTGGCAGGAACCACATGTCACAGACGTCTGTAAACGTAATCATTTGATACTTGGTCAACATGTTATCTACAAAATAAATTTTGTTGTGCTACCTCTTGTCTTTCTTGGTGTTGCATTTACGGTGGCCAGCAGTGTATGTACAGAGCGTCGACGTGCGTATGCCGTCAGTCGTACCTAGCCACCAGCAAGACTGAACCACCTGAATATTTCGGACAATGGCTCCGAGGAAACGTTGTGGAATTTGCACAGCGTCATCCGGCGGGAAACCGGTGAAGGCTATTTACTTAAGTGTCAGCTTTTTGCGTGAAAAGGAAGGAGAGGTGTTAGCGTAATGTTCCTGGTCGCTAGTCTTTGACCTTGATTAAATTCCAAACTTCTCTGCAGTGCCTCACAAAGTGAGGGCATGCGGCACTGTTACTGGTGATCGCTCCATCGGATGTGGGCGTTAAGCCTTGCCTTCAACTTCGTGAATACGAGACGAGTAGGCTTTCTGCTATCACCGGGTTTAACCTTTCTCCTTTCTCTCATCATCATAACAGACACAATACTACACTATACGTGCATCTATTACACTTACGTAAATTCTAGAAATACACATACCAGTCAACTCTCACCTATCCACATGGAAAGGGACCAGTGTCCTCGGAGAAATCTGACAGATGGCTGAACCTGCCAAAAGCTGTCATACGATATTAAGTGGCACAAGGAGATCACGCCATCTCTAAATTTGTCAGGAAGTTTCTTAACAGCGCACACAGAAATTCATTCTGTGTGAATCGGGATGATCACACTCGAACTTTCTCCACTTGGAAAAGAGCGCAATGTGCGCATATGAAGACGTCTGCGGCTAATCAAGCAGAAACTTCTGGTGCTGGTAATCACTTCAATCCGCATGGCATTCCCGATGTCGTGGGTAATACAGGGAATTTGAAAAAAAAAATCCTATTTGACAAGATTACATGACTGCGGATAGGATAATTTTATCTTAAGCACCGACATGGTCTTAAAAGTGTGGCTCAAGTTTCTCGAAAATGTGGACTTTTGCCGTGCATTTATGTGACGGGAACAGTGGAGTATTTCGCAGTGACATGCTTCAGTAACATCTTCACTGTTTACAAGTTGGATGGCTGAATAACACTTGAGCTTTCGACAGCTGTCTTCGCCATCGTCTTCAGGAGTTAAAATCACAGACTGCCGGGGCTTGCAAGTATTATGCTTATAAACATGCAATAGCAACGTCTTCAGCTTTCCAAGGATGGCCGAAGCGAAGATCCGAGCGAGGTGTCACACTGAACTTGCACAACTGTTCAAGGCTGCGTCCAGCCATGCTGACTTCGATTTCCCACGAATTTCCTAAATCACATCAGGTAAATGCTAGGATGGTTCCTTTGACAAAGGTCGCAGCCGATTTTTCCCCATCGTCCACAGCTTGTGGTCTAGTGGCCGGCATTGCTTCCTCTGGATCACGTAATGCTGGGTTCGATTCACGGCCGGATTGGGGGTTTTCTCCTCCCGGGGATTGGATGTTTGTGTTTTCCTCATGGTTTCATTATCCTTCCTTAAAAGTGGCGAGACTGGACTGTGTCAAGATTGGGAATTCGTACGGGCGCTGAAAACTGTGCAGTTGAGTGCTCCCACAAAACAAATGGCATGCTTCGCCATGCTTCGCCATGCTTCGCCAATCCGAGCTTGAGCACAGTCTCAAATGACCTTCTCCCCGAAGTGACGCATGTGCGGAAGGTAAGTTGGGCAGCTCATAGCAGGAACTAAGCCGCAGGACCGAGTAACGGCAGAGGGCGCGAGGCGAGGCCGACTAGAAAGACAGGCCGTGGCGTGTACGTCACAGCACGTGACACTGCAGGTCTCAGGAGTGCCAGCAGTCGTCAGCGGCGGGGAGCGAATAACTATTTGAGATGTGGTTAACACTTCCTGACTGCGTGTCCAAGTACATGCAAGTTCTCGATGGCACACGATAACTTAAGGCCTATGCTGCATACCTTTTCAGTTAAATATTGATTTCCTGTGGGTCCTGCGTGGAGCGGAGTGTTCGCGAAGTGTGGCGTAGAAGCCGAGTAGTGTGACGTCATAAGTTCGTTGCAGAGCCTTTGTATCGCATTGGCCCTGGCGCGACGGGACGCTGCCACTCCTGCCTCGCTCTGGCACTGTATTCTTGCAAAACTATACTTTGCAATAAACTGAGAGTACTTTATAAAAATCCTGTCTGACTTCACTTTTGTGGTTTTAGTTTTAACTTTTGCTCCTCCTTCCACATTTTAAAAACAAAAAGAAGCTACTTTAGAACACTTCAAAGCAATAATAGTTCATTTAAAACTGGATACTCGGTTTTAGGCTACTAAAACCGAGTATCCTGTTTTAAATGAACTATTATTGCTTACGAGAGGACCCTGCATAAGTTCGTGATAAGGATAGAAGGTAAGGTTCCGAACACAGATTTATAGCATTTGGATTATTAAAACCACTCACACGAATTATCTGGTCCATGCCCATATACATATCTGGATGTGTGAAGTTGGTGAAGCAGTGGCGAAGTTTTGGTGGCAAGCGACATGGTGGCTAACTGTACTCATGACTCTTGAGGTTCGATTACTCTAAAACATTTTCTTGGCATCGAATTTTCAACGTATTAGAGTAATTATTTTTTGCCGAGAATACCAAGTAATAACCAAATCCACATCCTAGGCAAAATTCCTTGAAAAGCAGCTTCCAATTGCGTCACTAGGCACCGCCGAAATGTAGTGTGCTACGGCTGGCCACTTACTGCGTATCGTTCCCACCAAGGAGCCGCTCAGTTCGACGGCCAAAACCACCTTTTACATCGCCCCATGCCACTTCCGTTGCGGAGCACCTCACTACATCTTTTACATTTTACACTAAAAGTGCCCTAAGTATGAATCAGTTTCCAACTAACATTTTCTTTCTAATAAACATACACATATTATAAAAATTCATTAGTCTAATAAATCGTTTTCCTATTTCACGTACATTTACAAACTCTAAATTTCCTGTCACAAATCAGTGACCTTATCTAACAAAGAATACACACTCCACGATTGCAGATACAGTTATATAGCGTAAACCTACTTGTAATCTGTGTGTCACACATGACCCATGTTTCATTGAGGTTTCCAGATAGGAATGAATCAATGAAACATCAATAACACTTCAAACAGTGTGGGGGCAATTAAAAAAGTTCTTACAAATACATTACACAAAAGCACTTCACATAACTGTTCATATAAAACACTGTTTAATTAAGTATTAAAGCAAAAAAAAAAATGAAATTCTGATGCCTTCAGAAAATATATACTATCCTATACATGAGTCCATCTTGTAAAACATATATCTATGATTTTACATACTGCTTACATACACAGTTTTCAGTACACGTGGTTAATCTAAACCTATTTGTCGCTGTATGATCCTTAACAAATAATGTTTTGTATGCTGTATATATACACCTGCAGTTAATTAAGAAAACACAATACTCAGTACACTATATAAACTTTTCACCCTTCATCTGCCTATAGACATTTTTGGTAGTCCTCCATTACTTTCAACATCAACACTTGTCTGCCTATTGACGCATTTGGCAATCCTTTTGTCATGCTGCAATGATAAATCAATGCCGTTATTAGGTCTGTCATAGCCTGGAGTTTACATGTAATTTGTTTATTCAATTTTGTTATACAGAATCTGAAACATAGACAATTATCAGTAGTCGATAGCATAAAAGTTTTTCCCAACATAACAACACTTGGAAATACAGCATCAAGAACAAGAACTTACAGAGTAAAATACTGTTTGATTAAATACATATAGAATTTTTTAGTTTTGCCCCTCATTACTCATTTCTGTGGACGTAAAGTTTTAAATCTACAGTGTTACGAACACCTAATGGTTTGTTTGACTTACGATAAGCAAGATAATATGCATTATTTTGCGGAGTTCCTTGCACTTCAAAGGGACCTTATAAATATATTTGAATTTAAAAATTCCCTGGTTTATTTCACTAGATTTTTCGTGAGTTTTTACGAGAACAAAATCACCAATTTTTAATTTGGTCACTTTAATGCCTTTATCGTCCCTTTCAGATCTGGCTTCCACTTTTTCTTTCATTCCTTTTCTTACAAAGTCTCTCTTATCTTTCAGATCTAGTTCTACATAGGGTGGAAATTGTAAGGTTCCTTCAACTATACTTTTGCTCTTATAATTAAGTAGAATTTCCTTGGGTATAAATCCTGTAGTTTCCTGGAGGAGGGTATTCATTACCCTTTCAAAGTCTGCAGTAAACCTGCCCCATGACTTAAGATTGTGGTGGCAATAGGTTCAACGCAATCTACCTAGTTCATATAATACTTCACTGGATTACTTGCAGGATGGTAGGCAGAAATATATTTCACTTCAATGCCAGTCTGTTCCATTCCTTTCTTAATTTCAAACTCCACCAACACTTGCCTTCGAATAGGCTTACTGGATTTGACAGTTGCTCATACAGTTTTCATACCATTTACTGACATCATAACTAACCTGGGTTTATGGGAAATGTGTTCAAAGCAAGATTGTGAAATAGCACTAATTTGGGATCCAGTGTCTAAAAGTACTTGCAGTTTGATACAGTAAATTTCGACTGGGATGATAGTTTGTTTGATTGCTCTGCTTACTGAATTTTCTTGTTACTCCCATAAATCTTGTTTGACCATTAGATCGCTCGAAGATATGTGATTTACTGGCACATCACATATATCTGGAGACTTTTTCGGTTTTCTGATTTCTACCTCTTTCACAACTCTAATTACCTCTTGCCCTGGTATTGTATCTTCAGGTGGCTCCTTTTTCGGTTTGGTGTTTACTACTAGTTTTTGCTTGGAAAAGACTTCATTTTGCTTTACAAATATTTTTTCTGTTATGCTTGGATCCCTTTCCTCTATTTCTACATTACCTTCATCTGAACTATCACTTATTTCATATTCACTGTCTGATTCTAGCATGAATGCTACTCTTAGACAACAAGTCAGTTCTTCTTTTGACTTTTCGTTAGTTTTCTTATTTTCAAAATTTCGATTATTTCCTGAGATTTCTTTTTCATTTTCAGTTACAGGCGTTTCTTCAATATTACTTTTGGTGATGTCTACTTTAACTTCATATTTAGTGTAATCGTCTTGGATTTCAGTGGTTCGCATATACTCATCTGACTCTCTATCCACATGACCAACAACAATATTCATTTGTACAAGTGTTTCGTCAACCAGGATCACTTCATCCACATTATCGAGGATTTCATCCTCCTCCAGATTCCTATTTATACCGACCACTTTTGTTTTTTGCACCAATTTCTTCAACAATGACAGTTCGCGCGCTTTGCGCATTGCCTTTCTCTCCCTTACCAATCACTTCATCTGCAGTCGCTTCTTGCGCATCTTGAGCGGCGCTAGCTACTTTCATCTCCTTTTCATTTTGGGATAACGACCTCTTTTCGTCGTTTTCACTCTCGTTTCCCCCTTTTATTAATTCTCTGGCCATATAACCCTTTCAAAGTTTTCCTCTGACATTGCTTTAAACCGTGAAGTAAATAGTCACACCATTCTGCGATCCCTGTAGACTCTTTTTGAACAAATTGTCTGTCTTTTTCCCTCTTACTTAACAATGTGTCAGATTCCTTTTTCATTTCGCTGATATTCCCCACAGAAACTTGTCCACTGAATTCCCTTGCAATGTCATCTCTTTCTACTGCCACTACTGCAGCCGCATGGATGGACAGTTGATCAGTCCGCCAAGTTCAATGCACACTGTGGCTTAGTATGCATGCCATCGCCTGCAGCATAGCTTCCTATACAACATTCATTCATGCCCGCACCTGTTGTTCGGTGCACACCGCCTTGTGGCGCAGCTCTGCCATTTGCTTGTCATAAATTCACTTCGATTTAGCGGGTGTAGTTTCTTTAGTTTGGGCTCTTAATATTTGTCCACGCAAATCTGGCCCGTAAAACATGTGGGCATTAGTTTCCTGCGTCATTTCTGTTTTGTTTTACAGTGCAAATCCTCTACTGCGAAATGACAAGTTTCCGCGACCTCTGCCTCTAGCTCTTTGTATCATATTTATGCGGCAACGTTCATTCTCATTTTGTTCATTATTCTTGTGATTATCCCTACTCCACTTATTATTTTGACGATAATAATGGTTTAATCTCCAGTGGTTCTCGTCCTCTATTCTTTCCAAAAATGACTAGAAGCTTTTGTGATTATTTTCCACGTAACGTTTTGAATCCTTTAGGAGCTTTTTCCATAGTTTCCACACTATTTTGGATTCTGTTCGTCTGTTCCTCAAGTGTGTCAATTTTCAATACCACATTTCGCAAAACTCTTTCATAGAATTTCTGCCTCTGTTGTCATGTAGCCTAGTCATGATAAATTCCAGCCATAGGCAGTTCTGTTTTTGTTCTGACCAGTATTTTTCTATAAATTTTTTAAATTCTCCAAATGACATTTGTTCTGTATCCAAATTTAGGCCCTATCTTTTCGCATCGCCACCTAAGGCGCTAGTAACCACATTGATCTTTTCTTGTTCAGTTACATAATCAGGGAAATTGATTTCAGTTTTTCAAAAAATCTAAAAGGTGCCATCCATTATGCTTTTCAGCCAGATCGAATGCCTCTTCAACCTTCAGTAATTTGCTACAAATTATTCTGTCAGTGGCATTATTCAGATTTTCTCTCATTTTCCGTTCAAGGTCGCTCACTTTACCTTGAATTGGGGAAGTGTTCTGCTTACACTTCTTTTCGCATATTGCCACTTGTTTACTCCATTCCTTTCTGGAATCACTCAGTGTTCACCTCAACTGAGAAATTTCGGTTTTACATTTGTTTACTAATTCGGCCGGAAACTTTTTCATCAACTTTTGCTACAACCAAGGGTTCATCAGTGTCTTGAATTTTCACTATTTCGGTACCGTACCTATTGTTGTAGTCAATCTGTTCCTGAATAGTGGTGACATTGTTATTGATCGTATCTATCTCAGTTTTTAAGTCTTTGATTGCATTACTCACAACACCTACTTTTGAGTCTACTTTTCCATTCTGTTTACTGATTGTAACACCTTGTGTTTTAATTTGGTTGTTAATACAACTACTTCGTTCTGTAATTTGTTCAGACAACATTTTTAATAAATCGTTAATGTTGAGTGGTTTTTCGCTTTTTTTTGTGATACGTTACGTTACAGCATCACCGGTCTATTGCGGTCTGTGTTGGTGAGGCAGTAAATTTCCACAGGGCAGTGACTGCATCACTGCAATTCACTTCGCAGGTGTGGCGGTGGGACTTGTAGTCCCGTACCACCCTCTGACGGTGACAGTACTACATGAGTCAGGCAGAAAAATTTAGCCTAACATGGGCAGGTATGATTGGAAAGTATTGGACGTAGAATGGGGGCTAGTCCCGCCAAAGGATGCGTCCGTGGTGGACGTGCCAGACCTATCGTTAGCCATGGTCGGAATCCGTTTCCTCTAGGATGGTTAGGGGAACCGGATGTCGATGCCAGCGGCGTGGAAGTGTGGTCCCAACGTGGCGTAACCCATGGACAGTGTCCCGCAAGGCATCCACTTTCTCATAGAGCCGCCGCGCGTTGTTGCGTATGGTCGTCTTTAGGGGGACGATATCCGCTTCCTCGTGGAGAGTGAGAATTCTCGTGAGTGGCGGGGCGTGCAGGCTCCACCTGAGCACACCTGTCGCTGGAGGCGGGCGACGACGGCGTCAGTAATGCGGCCAGTGGTGTATAGCGCTGTGTCGTCAGCGTATTGTGCAAGGTGGCACTCGGGGATGACCGGCATATCATTGACATATATATTAAATAGCATGGGAGATAGCACCGATCCTTGCGGAGTGCCTGCCGACAACTGGCGAATGCCAGAGCGCATTCCCCGTTGAGCCACTAGGAAAGTCCTACCACGGAGGAAGTCATCCACGATCTTGACATAAATATCCGGTATAGGGGTCTGTGTCAGCATCTTGTGTACGAGGTTGTCTTGCCAGATCTTATCGTAGGCGTTTTGCAAGTCCAGAAAACCGGCAGCTGTCGACTTGGCAGTGTTGAAGTCTTTGCTGATGTGTTCAGTGATCCGTAGGACCTGAAGTTCAGCAGAGAGGTGCGAAGTGAATCCAAACTGTTCAGGACGGATCGTCCCAGCTGCTGCAAGAGGTTGGGAAAGTCGGTGAAGGATCACAGATTCAAGGACCTTCGCCATAGTGTTTAGGAGGCTGATGGGCCTGTTGTTGGTGGGGATTGTAGGGTCTTTGAATCTCTTGGGAATCGCAATCAGCTTGGCTTGTTTCCACTGAGGGGGGAAAAGGCCAGATGTGAGACAACAGTTTAAAATCTTGGTGAACAAGATGAGTGGTGTGCGGGGAAGGTGGCAAAGATGTTCATTTAAAATTCCGTCCAATCCAGGGGCCGACCGGCCACGTTTCCGTCGAACGATGCGCTGAATTTCTGCCATGGACGTAAGAAGAGGAGCAGACTGGGGTGGGCGGTTGCGGAAAGCAGCAACAGCTGTCAGGACTTCATGTTCTTCTTGTAGTTCGTTCGGAGAAAGGTCCTGGACCAGAGGGCGGTTTTGGGCCTCGAACGCATCTGCCAGCGTTTCGACAATTTGCAGGGTATCATATGACAAGCCCGCTGCTGTGCGAATAGGATGGGCAGTCGCTGGCTTAGAACGCCGCAGGGTGCGAATGACAGCCCAGTCAGAATTTTGGTGGAGTAGGAAAGTGGACATCCTGTCCTCCCACTGTTCAGACCTCCATTCGGCGAGCCGGTGGCTGAATTCGCGTTGGAGGCGTCTCATTTGGCGTTTGTCCTGGGGGTCACGAAACTGCTTCCACCTCCGGCGGTAGCGGTTCTTTAGCACCTTCAGCTCTCGTAACAGAGGGGGCAAGTCGTCCAGGGGTGTTAAATTTCGAGGTGCAGTGGAGGTGGAGAGTTTCACTGCTTTCTGTATTTTGGCGGTAAGGTAATCCACAGCACGGACTATATTGGCCGGTGTTGTCAAATCGAGGTCGTGTCGAGTGGTGTTATTAAGAACCCTGGTAAACTTGTCCCAGTTGGTGAGGGTCGCAGTGGAACGAGCATCAAATGAAAGGGCAGCATTGGTGAGGTGCAAGAGTAATGGCTCATGGTCTGAGGCCAGTTCGTGGATAACTTCCAGCGAAAACTGAGCAGTGATGTTTTTGAAGATGGTCACATCCAGAACGTCTGGCTGGCAGTTAGTACGGACTGGGATATGGGTAGGTTCGTGGGGGCCATAGACTGATAGTGCTAAAGTATCCTCCAGGTCAAGGAGGAGCCGGCCTTTGGGGTTAGACATGCGAGAATGCCAAGCTGGGTGCTTGGCGTTGAGATCTGCCCCAATGATAAGCCTGTCAAAGGATGACAATGTGCGGAGGTCTGCTTCCAGCAGTGGCTTGTTTGGGCTCAAATACGCTGCTGCAAAGGTAATGGCACCAAGGCGTGTGGAGATGATAACTGCTGTGGCCTCTGTGTTCCATTGGCTGGAGAATCTCTTGGGTATGGACAAGAGCTTTGTTGAGGAATACAGCTGTGCCTCCACCACGGCGGTCGAGGCGCGCTTTCTTGTTGTAAGATGTCCTTATATTCAGATTGTACTTCTCGTGTTTCGCTCGGTTCACTTTCGACTTTCGATGATTGAACATACCCATCGATCATTAACATAACCACTGTCCCCATTCGTGTCGCCTTTCCTACCTTGTTTTATTTGCGACGAGCTCATCATCTGAATTTCATAGTTGACGTGCGTATGGTACTCTACGTAAGCCTGTTGCCGTCCCGTGACGTCATCTGTGCTCTCGTCTAGTGAACTACTGTCACGTAGTACACTAGGTACTTTTTCGTCTTGCTCGTCCTGACCTACTGTCGTCTTTGAATCCATTTTAATTTTGTTAACTCTTTACAGGTCTTTAAAAGATAAAGTATAAAGTTTTCTGTTAATTCTTTTGCTTGATCTATTGAAAGTTCGCGCCGCTGGACAGTCAATACTCTTCTTACAATGGTTTCCGTCCAATATTTACGTTATGAACGATATTTTAGTGAATAAAACTGATGAGTGTCCTGTCACGCAGCGCCACGTGTAACACTAGTTTGCCGTGAAACAAGATACTGTTACCCTCTGTGATGATTTTTAAATTTTGGCCGTGCTTGTGTCTAATGGGTAAAGGTATCGGACTAAAATTTTGAATATGGTGGAATTAACAGAAAAACTAAAACTTTAACCATGGGAGTTAATATAAGCGGTAAACTTCATATGTGAATGAAAAAATGAACGGTCGCCAGCCCAATTGGGCACATTAACTTGGAAATATATTTTTAAGAAATTTGACTATTGGTTTTTGAAGTTACTTTCATTAACATTTCCCTTTGAATAGCGCACAGGATACAAATTGACATGGGGCAATCTGAGCTGTGTGTAGCAGCAGTTATCAATGACGCACACACCAGTAATTATGGAAAGAAAATTTGTGCTAAACTCATACTAATAGCAGCTACACTCAAGATCTTTACTTAAACCAATACTGACATGTTATTGCATGAAGTTCCGAACTAAATTTGGACTTCTATATTAACTGACATGTTAAACCAAAAATAAAGATAATTAATATTATTAGGCTGTAGAAAAATATCCGCTACCAGTTACAATAAAAGGTTGTCACACGACCGGTTTCGAGCTTGCGCCCACCCTCAGGTGTTTATACATTCATGTACATGTTTATACTGTTGATCACTGTATAAATACAAAAAAAAATTTGCTGGTGACTAAACAGATACAAGTGGGACGATTGTAAGTGGCGAGGAAGCATTTGACGGAAATATATCTGTACTTACATAAAGATGAAGCACCATTATTACAGTTACGCTGTGGTGACAGTTTTGCCACTTAGTTACACACTTATTTTCACGTCTCTATTTCAGTTTACCAAGTTCAGCTGCGTATTTCACTATTACGACGTGCACTCGTGAAATACACTGTTTACAAACATGTAGGCTGTGGTCGATGAACTTAGACATAGCAGATGTAAAGATGGTGCTCATACAGAAACATGTAAGTTATGGTCAAAGAACTTAGCCAAAGGAAGTTCAAGGGTGTTGCACATATAGAAACATAAAAAGCTATTATAGACTGTGAAGTTTTTTGATACACATTATGAAATTTTTGATCTACATTTTTGTCAGAGAACTTAGATCTAGGAAGTGTTGAGCCAATGCATGCTGCCCCTCTCTATTTACTGCTGCACTTAACAAACCGTTAAAAACATCATCTAAAGCATAATTTCTTTGAAACGTTTATACTTATACCATAGCTTAGCGACCGCTGCAATGTCTGCACAGAATATTTTTGGTTTTCTTTAATCAGAGTTTTATGTTCTCAAACTGCAACGTCTTCTAAACTTTTCACTCAAATTGGGGCCATAGGCGCATGTTATTTCCCCAATGTGCTTCTGACCAAAAAGCGGTTATTCTGGATAGAGTCGGAGGTCTCCATTGGTCCTGCTTTTTGAGTTTTTATGTTGATATCTGCGTAGGAACTTTCATCTGACGTATTTCACATATTTTTTTAGAAGTCAGATACCAATTTTCATAGCTTTAGCTTTAAATGTGTGTAACAGGGCGAAATATTTTTATAAAGATTTTCAGCTCCTGTTTCACCCTCTTAAGTGTTCAATTTCTAAAAACGCTGAAACACGTATTTTTTATTTCCAACCGAAAAGTTAGATAGAAATTTTCATAGATGTTGCTTTGAAAATGCTTCAATAATACATTAATTTTCAGGAAAACTTTTACCCATTATTTTATGCCATTACAGGCTGAATTTTCAAAAATGCTGAAGCACATATATTTTTATTTCTGACCGAGAAACCAAATACCAATTTTTGTAGTTTTAACTTTAAAATTGCCATAAGAGCGACACATTTTCAAAAAAATTTTCATCCCTTACTTCAATTTCTTAGGGGTAGTATTTCGAACAGTCTCTTACTAATCGCTGCCTACAGTATAAGACCAGTACTGTCTCCAAATTTAATGTTTCTATCCTCAGCGGTCTGGCATCGGCGATGATGAGTCAGTCTGTCAGGACATTACCTTTTATATACACAGAAGATATTTAATTATTTGAATCACTTTACAGCTAATACCAATAGTAGGAACTTTTATAACACTCAGGAATGACAAATATGAACAGACACAAAAACTACAAATGCCCAACTTTGATAACTACGAATGCTCGATTCTCACTGCTATGCGTATGTACTTCTGCCAGGTAAAGTCAGTTTCATCAGAGACGGAATGCACAATATTCGTATATGGACCACTGCGATTCGGCACACCGCCCTTACTTTCACTGAGTTATTGAGAAGACATAATAAACTATTCCTTCCTGTATACACGATGTCTGCCAGTAAAGAAATATGGTGATCCAAGAAAAGTTCTACTTGTTGAAAGCTTTACACTTACGAATAGCAGATAAATCTAGCTACAGTGATTACATAATATGTGCGTCCACGAACTTCAGCAGGACGTACACAATGACTGGATAAGCAGTTTGGAGACTTGCCAGCTTTATTAATATCTTCCGACAAACCAAGTCTCCACAATTTTAACATTTTTTCTTTCCTTTTTATCTGACTAGAACCTATTTTTACTTTAAACTCCATATATTCCACGACAGGGATGAGACAGTGGTTGTTAAATTTGTCACGGCGAATATTACATTGGTTGAAAGACTGGATTAGATTATGTACATGGCAATAGCAAAAAGCTTGAGCAAATGTGCCATGCAGAACTATCTAGCCCTTATTTTTAATGTCTCCAGATGTAGATTTAGCAGGAAATTGTATGAAGAATACAAAAAATTCTGGTATGTTTGGTTGTAGAAACGTAGTACACCTACTAACATGTAGGGAAAATATTGCACTGGGGGTGAGACACACCTTACATCTTTAGGTGTGAGGTTATGGTTGCGAAGTGGGTGACATTTAGAAATGAGTATAGCTCCGGAATATCACGACCCTGGGCAAAAAAAGAACAGAGGAGGTGACATCCCTATTACCAATGACAGGGTGGAGGGGCATCCTGGAACCCGCAGAGAATCGTACCAAACCTGACATACAAGTTACTTACGTATGGAGTAAACTAAAGACTGAAACGCACCCAACCACGTGTAGATGTGAACTGAAGTAACGAATGGGATGATACATAAAACTAATTTAAAAATCTGCTTAAATGCGGGTAGTACGCGCGCTCCGAAGGTTCCGTACAAATTTAATGTGTATAGGGTCATCCATCCCAGGAATCAATAATTCTGCAAGAATTTTGCCTGATATCGATATCGATACTGGAAACATATTGTAATATGACATAGAAGGCAGTACCTTTTGACTGCATTGAGGTAGAACCTTAAATTTTTTACCCAGCTCAAATGGACCGCAGACGTTAGTGTGTGACATAAATTTCAACTTGACTCGTTAACTCTTTCCTGACAGTAAGGGTTCTTAACAGTCGGACGGACAGACAGATACAGACACAAAGTGATGCAATAAAATTTCCATTTTTGCTGATTGAAGTACAAATCCTAGAAAAAGAATCAATGTCGAATACTTTTCGGCTAGCGTAACTGATAAGTGACATGTAAAAATAATAGAAGAAAGTGAAACTGGTGTCGCCCACAAAGTTCTCGCTGCTAGGCTTTTAATAACTGCGTCAATGACATTTAAGCCCACATTTAATCGAACAGAAGTGTATAGATGCTTCTAAAGTCCTTTATAACGACGTAGACTCAATAATTTACTTTTTACTTTAAAACTGTCTAATCAATGATTTCTTGCTACAGATAGACCGATTCCTTTTTCTAATACCTGTTTCTAATAAAATGGTGGTCGGAAAAGATGGATACCAACTAGTGTCCCTTACAATATAAGAAGACGAGTCGGTTATTCGTTACTTGGTGGAGATTCGTCATTGGCAAATTTCAGTCGTTTGGTGGTGCGTTAACACTCGCATACAGTACCGTTGCTGTTGGACATAACATATCTCGCGTGCATATCACTCTGGTGGACAATTACAGTACCGGTTATGATGTGTATTTAAGTAAAGTGTGTCAGCTGAAACAATCTGTCGAAATTCCCCGTCCCGAGCACGGATGAAAACGCAAATCTGTGTTTTGCAGTCGAGGAAGCGCCTGTAACAGAGTGTGAGGCCCATTTTGCTCAGACAACTGGAGCAGGCAAAACTGCACGGGAAACGCTGTTTGTGTGAACAGCTCGTCGCTAACAAAGCGTTGTCCATAGGCGGCGCGTTAATCCTTTAACAGCGGCCCAACTGATGCTATAACGTTACGCTGTGCGTTGCAGATAAATAATAATCGCGTAAACGTTCATTCAACGTCCTCAGTATATTAGCTGAGATATCCATTTAGAGTAAAGCTTTAAAAGCCAGAGAGATTTACTTGATGAACTGTAAATAATATATGTGCACTGGGAGAAGCAGCTCAGAAATGTTGACTTGTGAAATATAAAAAGCGAGACGGAAGATTTGAAATGCGTCAGACTTTTTACAAGTCAGTTAATACAAAGTTGTGACGTAACTGTTGTAGCTTGTAAATCTCTAAATCAGAGCAATGAGAGGATTCATGTTCCTCAGCCCGTGTTTGAAATTGTATCTGCTACATACTCAATTAGGAGGAATCGTCACTCTGATAGATCGATATAAATAGCTTTAATTAAAATCGATACATACTATAAAAATGTATGTACATATGAACTCGTATGTAGGTACGTATGCTTGGGTATTTGTATGATCCACATCTGCTTCAACCAAACTTGGTGCACATATCAATTACTGTCTGGAAAGAACCACTGTACGAGTGAGAACCAAGTACCTATCAAAGGGTGATGGTGGTGGTGGTGGTGGTGGTGGTGGTGGTGGTGGTGGTGAAAAAGTACTATAACTCACGACACGTGAAGTCGCAGACTTAATTAATCCAGTATTTGAGAAATTCAGCACTTGGTGACTTCAAACATAATTCACACATAATTCCAAATCTTTACGAAACTTTTTCATGCTGACAACACCCAAAACATGATACAGAAAAAAAGTGTATCGCATAATATATTTTCGTTCATGCTGTAGAACTGTAGCGCCCAGCATGACTTTTAACTTTATTACTACTTATCTACTAACGGTACTCATGACACATTTTGCAGATAGTATTCACAAATACATGTACTGAACGTACCTGCAAAACTATATCACTGTACGACTCATTGTTCAGCATGTACGATGCTCCCAGGGGGCTCGCCGCTATTCGGTGGGTTTGTGCTTGGTTACCACGTGGCCCCAGCCGTTGGAGCATCTTTTCCCTTCCGTGCTGCATGTCTGTCCTCTTGCTATTCTTCCTCCCCTCCCTTGGGGAACATGTCTGGGATGTTGTTTGAAATATTCTGCATATTCAGTAAACGATATCAGAGGAGTCTCTCCACTGTCTTTCTTTCCTTCTTTCTGTTTTTCATTCCTCTTTCCCTATCCTTCCACTGCTTTGGTGTTTGAGGTTCCCCTTTTATTCCTCTTCCTTGCTCCTGAAGGCAAGCCCACGTGTCCGACGCATAACAGGCGACTCTGTAAGCGTAATTCCCAGTCCCAGGTTGATAGGTAGGATTCCCACGTACCCCCGGTAAAGACCAGGCTCGGAGAGGGGTGACTGCCTGAGCTGAAACCAAGACGGGTGCGCCCCCTTCTGAGGGGGGATCCCAGTGGGAAGGAGGGCACCATCGGAGACGCTGACAATCTTGGGGGTTTCCTCGCAATGAGGCAATGGTCTTTTTCACAGTCAACGTCTACCAAACGGAAGCGGAATGAGGCTAACGATTCAAAGAATCTCTCAGCTGCACCACGGATCCTCGTGGTATCACATACTGAAGACGATTAGTCTTTTGCCATGATAAAAACGTTTATTGTTCAGAAGGGTGTTGATGCAATTGCCGGCCCTGTGAAATCCTGCACTCGTTTACGAAATGGCGCTTTGCTTTTGGAGACTACTTCTGATTCTCAAGAGCAACAGCTGCTTGCAGCTTCGCTCCTCCTCAGCTATCCTGTTCGCACTGAGGCCCGTCAAACACTGAATTCTTCCCGTTATGTTATTTACACTAGGCTGCTCGATGGTCTGACTGAGGCAGAAATACAAACGTGACTCTCTGATCAGTGTCATTGCAGTCCATCGGGAGATGAAAAAGGTAGATACATAGTGTCAACACGCACTCTGTCACTTACGATAGTGTTGCTTCCATCAAGATCAAAGCAGGCTATGAAGTTATCAGTATACGACCTTCCATTCCGAATCCAATGCGCTGCTACCAGTGCCATCGTATCACACTCGAGAGCCCTGTCGACACTCAGCCAAATATGTATCCTGTAGTAGGGTGTTCGTGAGGTAATAGTCCACCTTCTTCTTCCCACTACGTCAATTGCAACGCCTCCTTCCAAGATGGTCCCGTGTACCTCGATGGGTGGTCTGTCCAGAAGATCCAGGCGAAGGAAAAAGTTCCTTACCCGGTCGCTTGAAAGTTGTTGGCTAATCTGAAACACTGCGTTCTCCCATCTTGTACGTAAGGTACTGTGCTTGCTCCTCGCTCCACGAAGGACATGGTCAAGCAGACATGCGACCTCAAATTTAGCGCCGCGGTTGTGAAATCGCGTCCCCGTCTCATCTACGTCTACATGAATACTCTGCAATTCACATTTAAGTGCTTGGCAGAGGGTTCATCGAACCACAATCATACTATCTCTCTACCATTCCACTCCCGAACAGCGCGCGGGTAAAACGAACACCTAAAGCTTTCTGTTCGAGCTCTGATTTCTCTTATTTTATTTTGATCATTCCTACCTATGTAGGTTGGGCTCAACAAAATATTTTCGCATTCGATAGAGAAAGTTGGTGACTGAAATTTCGTAAATAGATCTCGCCGCGACAAAAAGTCTTTGCTTTAATGACTTCCATCCCAATTCGCGTATCATATCTGCCACTCTCTCTCCCCTATTACGTGATAATACAAAACGAGCTGCCCTTTTTCGCATGCTTTCGATGTCCTCCGTCAATCCCACCTGGTAAGGATCCGACACCGCGCAGCAATATTCTAACAGAGGACGAACGAGTGTAGTGTAAGCTCTCTCTTTAGTGGACTTGTTGCATCTTCTAAGCGTCCTGCCAATGAAACGCAACCTTTGGCTCGCCTTCCTCATAATATGATCTGTGTGGTCTTTCCAACTGAAGTTGTTCTTAATTTTAACACCCTGGTACTTAGTTCAATTGACAGCCTTGAGAATTGCACTATTTATCCAGTCATCGAATTCTAACGGATTTCTTTTGCAACTCATGTGGATCACCTCACACTATTTAGCGTCAACTGCAACCTGCCACACCATACAGCAATCTTTTCTAAATCGCTTTGCAACTGATACTGCTCTTCGGATGACCTTACTAGACGGTAAATTACAGCATCATCTGCGAACAACCTAAGAGAACTGCTCAGATTGTCACCCATGTCATTTAAATAGATCAGGAACAGCAGAGGTCCCAGGACGCTTCCCTGGGGAACACCTGATATCACTTCAGTTTTACTCGATGATTTGCCGTCTATTACTACGAACTGCGACCTTCCTGACAGGAAATCACGAATCTAGTCGCACAACTGAGACGATACCCCATAGGCCCGCAGCTTGATTAGAAGTCACTTGTGAGGAACGGTGTCAAAAGCTTTCCGGAAATCTAGAAATACGGAATCAACTTGAGATCCCCTGTCATTAGAGGCCATTACTTCGTGCGAATAAAGAGGTAGCTGCGTTGCACAAGAACGATGTTTACTGAAACCATGCTGATTACGTATCAATAGATCGTTCCCTTCGAGGTGATTCATAATGTTTGAATACAGTATATGCTCCAAAACCCTACTGCAAACAGACGTCAATGATATAGGTTTGTAGTTCGATGGATTACTCCTACTACCCTTCTTAAACACTGGTGCGACCTGCGCAATTTTCCAATCTGTAGGTACAGATCTATCGGTGAGCGAGCGGTTGTATATGATTGCTAAGTAGGGAGCTATTGTATCAGCGTAATCTGAAAGGAACCTAATCGGTATACAATCTGGACCTGAAGACTTGTCCGTATCAAGCGATTTGAGTTGTTTCGCAACCCCTAAGGTATCTACTTCTAAGAAACTCATGCTAGCAGCTGTTCGTGTTTCAAATTCTGGAATATTCCATTCGTCTTCCCTGGTGAAGGAATTTCGGAAAACTGCGTTCAATAACTCCGCTTTAGCGGCACAGTTGTCGGTAACAGTACCATCGGCACTGCGCAGTGAAGGTATTGACTGCGTCTTGCCGCTTGTGTACTTTACATACGACCAGAATTTCTTCGGATTTTCTACCAAATTTCGAGACAATGTTTCGTTGTGAAACCTGTTAAAGGCATCTCGCATTGAAGTTCGTGCCAAATTTCGCGCGTCTCTAAATTTTTGCCAGTCTTCAGGGTTTCGCGTTCTTCTGAACTTCGCATGCTTTTTCCGTTGCCTCTGTAACAGCGTTCGGACCTCCAGCTGTGCAACAATCCACCAAACTTTTACCTCACGGGGCGATGTGAACTGCTGCACGACCGACAGGCTGGAGAGGACGGAAGAAACTATACTTCCGCGAAGACTTCCTACGTCCCTCCAGCCAACAAACACCTGAGTCTTCCTATGTCAAGGGAAAGGCTCCAAGAAGTCAAACAAAAGTGAAATGATCTTCTGCTTCGCCGACACGGAGATCCTCTTCAACGGTTGTCATCACGTGATACCCTCGCCCGGTCGACCTCTTTGTCGCTGGCGCTCACCAGCAAACCGTTTTTCTGCCTTGGACTCGACAGACCAACAGAAGGATAATGCCAACGCCTCTGTAGATCTCGTGGAGCAGGGTGCTCCAACCTCTCCGCTCTGTAGCTGTGAGTCTTCGAAGGCTGGCACTCGGCACCCCTTTATTTTTTAAATATCTCGTTGACACTAGAATAGTCACTGTACATAAAATTTTTATTAATAGGACGGGTTACATTACCGACTTCAACGATCTACGTCGTCAATTTCAAATGTAAAACATCAGTTGGAGAACACATAATGGGAATTGTGTACATACATTTGACGACAATTACGAAAAATAAGACCACCATTGGCTCGACTGCCTGTTCTCATTATTTTTCGTAACTGTTGTCAAATGTATGGTCGCAATTCCATTTATATATTGTCCAGCTGATGTTTTACATTTGAAACTGACGACGCAGTTCGTAGAAACCGGTAATGTAACCCATTTTTTAAAGAAAACTTTTTAGTGCTGTGATTGTGGCTTCGCTATTGTAGTGTCAAACATTTAACTTAGTCACCCTTATTTATGAACATTCGCTCGGAATGTACAACCCTCATTTTTTCGTTATCTTGACTGTCCTCCAATGCAATGTTCGCGGCCTTTGATCCAACAAACATACGGCTGCTCTTAGATTCGCCTTGGCTCAATTTACACGATTTTAGTAGGTGGGGCGAGTATATTCTCTGGCGTCTGTCTGATCGTGAAGCCGGCCTGAGTGGCCGTGCGGTTCTAGCCGCTACAGTCTGCAACCGGGCGACCGCTACAGTCGCAGGTTCGAATCCTGCCTCGGGCATGGATGTGTTTGATGTCCTTAAGTTAGTTAGGTTTAATTAGTTCTAAGTTATAGGCGACTCATGACCTGAGAAGTTAAGTCGCATAGTGCTCAGAGCCAGCCTGACCGTGAAGGTTGGCTTGGCGCCCAGTATATGGAATAAATTTAAAATAGCCGAAAGAATTACGTATATAGCGCCTTAAAATCAATGTTAAGCATCCACAAGTGGAGGAGCAAACGAAATGAAACGTGACGTTATTTCAGTGTTTATGTAATCGAGGCAAGTTCACAAAGAATTTGATAAGACGACACCAATTATCTGCATGAAATTACACTCCATCTGTTACGGATGCTTGTACTCCTTCGGTTGTGAAGGGTGTCTATAAAACCGTTGTATCCTCACATGAGGGAACCTGACCCGTAAGTGTTGTAGCTGGTCGTTGATATCCTGGACGTTGGCACTGGGCAACTCTGAGCTGGTACCACGCATGTTCTACTGAGGACAGATACCTTATTGGCCACGTGAGTACGTCAACATCATGCAGACAGACAAGTGGCATGTGTTGAAGAGCATTATCATGCTGAAAAGTGGTCCCACAGTACTGTCGCATGACGACGTGTGATGTCCGTGACGTACAATTGTGCTGCCAGTGTTCCCTCAATCACTGCCACTGCTGAGCTGAAGTCATTACCCGTTGCCTCCATAAACGATGACGCCATGAGCAACACCGCAGAGACACTCTAAAACTTCTGAAGAATGGGACTCCTCCACAGGTAGCTGCCGTTATTGCCGACGAAGGCAGCCCAGTACTTGTTCTCAAATGACAGGGGCAAATGTGGAGAAACAATGTGCTCGGTGCACAAGTCGGTGATCCTCCCTTGTCGTGAGACGTCGTCGACCGGAAACTTGGCGATTAGTATGCCTGCCTCACGTTCTCGTGCAGTTCGACATCGGGCCCCTGTGAAAACCCATAAATCTGGGTATTGCTCGATTCTAACAGCTGGCCAAATGGAGACCGATAACAAGACCTCTTTCAGATTGTCAACTGATGATAGCGCCGTCTCTCACGAGTACCCGGCAATGCTATGTCCTTCAGTGATCACTCACCATCTGACACTGTTAACGCCACTTAAGTACCTACTACATGGCAGCTACACTAAACACGAACAACTCTAACGGCTATGATGACCGTTCTAGCTATCACCGAGAGTTGCATCTCTGATAGTTTACCTGCCCGCATAAGAGTGTTAAACATCCGACTGTTTTTTTATAGTAGTTTCATTTTATTGCTAGACAGTTTATATAACTGTGAAGAAGTATATGAGGGGAAGAATTAATTTTTTACACACAATAAGTATTATTACGAAATTGTTCGTCAGTAATTGTTAGTTTATCCCCATTCAGAGACCACGGTGTGATACATTCGCTTACAGGGATCAGCAATTGCAGTACATGGAAGATTATTTCTTTCACAGGCGTCCGTCTTTGAATTTAGTATTTCAGAAGTAGTACGAGTAATAAAAAATTCCGTGTGAAACTGAGCAGTAATTAAATTCCAGAATGAAATTTTCACTCTGTAGGGGAGTGTGCACTGATATGAAACTTCATAGATGAAAACTTTGTGCTGGATCGAGACTCGAACTCGGGACCTTTGAATTTCGCGGGCAAGTGCTGTACCAACAGAGCTACCCAAGCACGACTCATGACACGTCCTCACAGGATTAATTCCGACAGTACCACGTTTCCTACCTTGATCTGCCAGGAAGTCTCATATCATCGTACACTCCGCTGCAGAGTGAAAAATTCACTCTCGAAACATCCCCCAGGCTGTGGCAAAGCCGTCTGAGAGCAATATCCTTTATTCTAGGAGTGCTAGTTGTGCAAATTTCGAAGGAGAGCTTCTGTGAACTTTGGAAGGTAGGAGACGAGATACTGGCGGAATTACAGCTGTGAGGACGAGTTGAGAGTCGTGCTTGGATAGTTTAGTTCATAGAGAACTGTGCTCGTATAAGTCAGAGACTTCGCTTATTGAAGAACTGTCGTTAACTTGGTGCCCCATAACAAGAAGAAGAGCAACACAAGTTGGTAATAGATATGACATAGATTTTTCAAGGGTACAAGAGTGGGTCTTCGGCTCTGAAAGCCCACATCTGATGTGGTCCTGATCTGACAAAGCAGTTCACTCTTCCGATTGTAGCTAGCTCTGAGAGACCACTTACTTAGTTGAAAAAGTATACGCAGAACCTGTCGGTTAACCAACTGTGCCGTATGTACAGTAATCGCTTTTGAATATCTGCTTTCTTCAGTATCTACACTGCAGAGCACGCAGAAGTGCCGCAACACAACGTGGCATACACTCGACTAACGTTTGAAGTAATGCTGGAGGGAACTGACTCCATGAAGCCTGCACGGCTCTCCATAAATTCCTAAGAGTACGAGGTTGTGGAGATCTGTTCTGAACAGCACGTTGCAAGCCATCCCAGATTTCCTCAACGATGTTCATGTCTGGCGAGTTTGGTGGCCAGCGGAAGTGTTTAAATTAAATTCAAAAGAGTTTTTCGAGCCACTACGTAGCAATTCTGGACGTGTGGAGTGTCGCACTGTGCTGCTGGAATTGCCCAAGTCCATCGGAATGTACAATGGCTATGAAAGGTTGCTTACGTACGTGTTACAGTCGTATCTAGACTTACCAGCGGTCCCATATCATTCGAACTGCACATGACCCACACCATAACAGAGCCTCCCTCAGCAAGAACAGTCTCCCGCTGACATTCAGGGTCCATGGATTCATGAGGTTGTCTCCACATCCGTAAAAGTCCGTCCGCTCGATACAATTTAAAACGAGACTCGGCAGATAATGCAACATATTTTCAGTCATCAACAGTCCAATGTCAGTGTTGAAGAGTCCAGGCGAGGCGTAAAGCTTAGTGTCGTGCAGTCTTCAAGGGTACAAGAGTGGGTCTTCGGCTCCGAAAGCCCACATCTGATGTTTCGTTGAATATTTCGCACGCTGACACTTCTTGATGGCCCATCGCTGAAATCTACAGCAATTTGCGGAAGGGTCGCGCTGCTGTCACTTTGAACGATTCTCTTCAGTCGCCGTTGGTCCCGTTCTTGCGGGATTTCTTCCGGCCGCAGCGATGTCAGAGATATGATGTTTTACCGAATTCCTGGTATTCACGGTACACTCGTGAAACGGTCGTACGGGAAAATCCCCACTTCACCGCTACCTCAGAGATGCTGTTTCTCAGGCGGCCGTGTGGCCGTGCGGTTCTAGGCACTTCAGTCTGGAACCGCGCGACCGCTACAGTCGCAGGTTCGAATCCTGCCTCGGGGATGGATGTGTGTGATGTCCTTCGGTTAGTTAGGTTTAAGTATTTCTAAGTTAGAGGGGACTGATTGGCGACTCCATGTTGTCTTGTGCACTACGACCAGATAACAGGTATACTTGAAAAAAGAGACAGCATTGGTCGTATATTTTTTACTATTGCAAAATCGATTTTCTGTCACTGAGTGACCATCTTCAGTGCTAGAAGTTAAAAATTTTTTCACATTACGATCAGAGAGTACAACATAGAAAATCACAATTACATCTGCATATGAACATAACACTTGTTAGAAACAAACCTATATTGTATAACTTAAATTGGGATGCACTGTTGTCACTAAGCTTACGGCAATCACATAGACTGAGGGCGCTGTTTACCTGCACTTGTTCAGCAGACCTCGGTGTGACGGGGCTTGACACGCCCTCTGTGACATGTCACGTGAAGACATAGTATTATTGGTTTTGCGAATTATTAACACTAAATAACTCTTGTACTTTTGTGAATGGTGTAGTGATTCAAATTTGAAATGTACGTACAACGCAGGAGAATATCTAAAATACATTGGCATATTGTTTTTTATAAACTATAAAACGTAAAATAGATCGATGATAAGTTGTTAGTGCAGAACATATAAAAAGCAAAAGATAATGCCAAAGAATAATAAATGAACAACATAAAAAGAGGCGTAACACAGGTCTTTCTTAAAAAACGTAACACCCACCATCTGGCGTGGGAAGTCAAAAGTACAACGTTCGTAATTTATGTAACAAACGTTAATACCAAGGAGTCAATATATAAGAAATAATAACGTTAATACCAAGGAGTCAAATACATAAAAAATAATCACAGTACGAAACTGCCGTTACTTAATAATTAAAATGCCGTGTAAATGTAAGGTGCGAACAAGTAGTATACATCAATCATCGAGAAACCATCATGAGGAAGGACAAGTAATAGTGTCACTTATACCAAAATGTACATCATACTTTAGAGAAATTAAACATAGACTATGCACGATACCCAGCACTTATTCAAATAGCAAAAGAATTGTTAACATACATTAAAAATAATTACGTAAAGTGATAACCGGTTTGTATTACTTTGGGTCAACGCCTACGAGATGTCGACTATCGTAAAATTATGTTCAGTAGGCGTCCATAAGTTCTGTAAATTACAGAACAAAAAAGAAAGAAGCATCTTTTAAAAAACCGAAATTAGTAATGTTATTAAAACAAACTGAAAACATGTGTGTCAATGTGTTAAGATAGTTGAAATAGCGGCCATTATACGTGTTCTCGTAGCGACTATGACTGAGGCGTTGTATATAAGGGATAACAAGCAGCTGACTATGAATTGCAAATTGTGGTAAATGACCACAAGTTGACTTTATTTCATAGTAAATCGGAGAAGCATTCTCCAAAATGTGTGCTTCTCGATATCGTTTGCTCGTTAAGCAGCGTGATATCTGGAGCTTTATTATGACAAAAGATCTCCATCTCTTCCATAAGGTCGAGAAGGCGACCTTTTTTACCCTTGTGCAACAATTTCAATTGCGATGTCAAATCTGGAGTTGTATGATCAGTTGCTACCAGATGGGCTGCGAAATTCGATTTTTCAGCAATATCTTTCCTCTCAAGTGCAACGCGCTCACGGAACCTTGTTTCTAATTTTCGTCCTGTTTGCCCTATGTAACCTGCCTTACACGTGGTACACATAAGTTTGTAAACACCTGATTCATGTAAGGCTTTGCGTTCGTGAATGTTATTCCTTAAAAGCACGCCCAGTCTGTTCGCCGTCGAGAAACCTACATTAATATTTCTCTTCTTGAATACACTGGCAATTTTATTGCTAATGGGACCATAGAAAGGCAATGTGATAAATTTTTGATTTTTAGTTTCGCTTGTCTCATTCCGCCTTAAATTGTCTTTACTATATTTTTTGGATGTCATCTCATAAATGTTCATGACATAGTTCAACGGGTAATTATTATTTCTTGCAATTTGTTTAACTATGTTTAACTCTTTGTCATGGCTTTCCTTAGATAATGGTAATCGGAACATACGATGAAATGCAAAGTGGAAAAACGCTTTTTTGTGTTGGTCTGGGTGTTGTGAACGATAATCTAAGATGATATCTGTGAACGTTGATTTTCTGTAAATGTCAAATGCATGTTTTCCATTTTCCCTTCCAATGGTTAGGTCTAAAAAATTAATGACTCCATTCTGTTCTTTTTCAACTGTGAAAGCAATTTTGTTGTGTAAGCTATTAAATGTACTGACGACTTCGTCAATATCAGATTGACTACCATTAATAAGCAATAGCGTGTCGTCTACATACCTATAGTAGTATACGATCTTTTTAGCTACTGTTGGAAAATCTTTTAGTAATTTCAATTCAAGATAGTTAATAAAGATATCTGCCATAATCCCTGATACAGAGTTTCCCATGCTGAGTCCGTCTTTTTGGACATAAACTTTATCGTTAAATGTGAAGTAGTTATATTTTAAGCAGAATGATAATAATTCTATGAACTCGTTTATTTCCACGCTGGACATATTACTGTGGTTTCTGAAATTAGCGTCAATAATTTGTATTGTTTCATCAGTCGGGATATTCGTATATAAATTGACAATGTCCAGCGAAAGAAACGTCATAGTGTCTGTAATAGGTATATTTTTTATTTTCTCTACTAGTTGGGTACTATTTTTAATCGAGAACTGTTGCACAAATTTATAATTTTTATTCAAAATAGTTAGACATTTTTTCGCAATATTCACCAACGGGCCCCCTCTCCCATCAACTATCGGTCTAACGGGATTAGATTGGTTATGAACCTTGAATTGTGATCGTAACTTAGGAATTTTTGGATTCATTATCTTGAGATACTGTATCTCACGAGGGGCTATTATATTTGAAAGTGCTTTAAGTTTTTCATTTAACTTTCTTTGGATCTCATTCGTTGGGTCTCTCGCAATTGATGTAATACCGTTTTCTTGAAAAAATTGTAAAGTTTTTTCTACATACATTTCTTTTGTAACAATAATAACAGAATTCCTTTTGTCTGCCTTTGTGACAATTGCATTACTTTCTTGTAATTTATTATTCAAACTTTTCACTGTCAAATGGTCCCTCCTGTTTTGGTTGTTTTCTTTTTCTACCTCGTTCTTTAATGGCTTTTCTACCGCTACAGTCATTTTATTCTGTTCTACCTTATTTATTTTACAACTATCCATCCCAAATTTTACCTACACTAGTGTATTCTTAATTGCCCTCCTATCTAATTGTTTATGTATGTTGTACTTTAAACCTTTATTCAAAAGTTCCTTTTCTTCCTGATTAAATACTATATCCGTTAAATTTTTAACTCTAGGATAGAAGTTATATTTATGTTCGCCATTTAACATTTGTCCTTTCCCTTGTCCCATTAGCTTAGCTATTTTTTGACATGTTTAGCTCTTACTTTACTAACTACATTGTACACAATCTCATTTACTCTTGAGAGTAGCAAATCTAAAATTAAAGGAGAGACAAGTTCACCCAAATGGGCGTGTGCTTCGAACAGTTGTGAATTAATAACACTTTTTTTAAAAAACAGTTATAATGGGCACTGCCGACCGCAGAACAGTATTCTGCGTGTTTACGTATCTCAGTATTTGAATACGCCTGCCTGTATCAGTTTCTCTGGTGCTTTAGTGTACATTAATGTTGTGATTTTAAAATAGATTTTTTAACAATGTGTGAAGCTGTAATGGCATCAACACTAATTAAGAAAGTTTTATAGCAAGTATTCTGTAATCAGTTCGTTTATATACTCGTAAAATCTGCTACAATATTACATACAGTTCTGTAAACTGACAAGGAATAAACATGTTTTATAACTTAGATGGCTAGTTCGTGGGCAGAAGCTAGTAATAAGTCCAAATAATGATGATTTTATGTGCCACTTTGACTTCATGGGTTTTAAATCCAGAATGTAAATAGAAAAATTACAGTAGATGGCGTATCTCCTGGTTGACAATGTCAACAAGCATGAAAAATATATTTACCTAATTACGCTCTCTTAAACTGGTGTACGAAGCAATTTTTTCCCCTTCTTATGATGCAGTCTGTTGAATCTGCCCAACTGTCGTTGTGTGCAAGTACGAAAATTACTTAGTGATTGTTCTTTTCCTTCAGAGTCAGAGTAAATGAATATTTTGTTGAAACGTTTGGTGTCTGTGCTCCACGATGCGCTGAAAATGATCCTAGGAAAAATTATAGCAGCGTAGCATAGATTATTTAGGAGGCTGAAAGAGCAGAACTGGGTCGTGGTTGTGACACCTCAGTCTGTGGGAGTCACAGCCCGATAGAACCATCGTTGCAATTTCACGACCGCTTTCCGCTCATCATTCATGCATAGAGGCTATGTTTGCCGACGCTTCATTCGCTATGCTTAGAGGCATTACGCCGCCAGTATAGCACTCGTCTCTGTTCAGTGTATATGATGGCTATGAATAGATATTACTACGTTCAACACGGAAATGATTTGATTTCAGTTGTTTTTAGCAGTGTTCTAGGTTCCTGTATACGTACATCCACTCATTTGTAAGCTCTGTACATACTTTATTACATCGGTGTCAACTACGCCAGAATCTACAGTATCAGATATTGTAGAGGAGGATATAGGTGACTTCTGGAATGGCATTCTTATGGCGCCTGGGATTTAAAATATCGGCAGAGAGGCTTTCAACTCGTTTATTGTACTGTGCACGTTTACCGAGCTTTGTATGTTGTTTTGTCGCATGAAAACTACCAGTAATATACAAATTTCAACCCGTAACGTAATAACATCGTAAGGTGACGCTCACAGTGAGTATCGACAAAAATATATTAAAGCTCACGACCCATTGTTAATGTGGATTACCGCAGCCAGTCACGCCACAAATAAAGACTGCCTGTCATATTTATTGCTGTATAAAGACAAGTCGTTGTTTAACATTGCTGCCAAAAATCTCGAAAAGAACTAAATTGATTTGCGTCAGATTTTTACTCGATGCTCTAACGAACATTCGGTCGGACATACGCTATATATTTTAATATATGTAATATGTACCTAACATATAAAAGGAAGACGTTGTAATTTAAAAATCTGGAAAAG
This sequence comes from Schistocerca piceifrons, assembly GCF_021461385.2. Lineage (NCBI taxonomy): Eukaryota > Metazoa > Arthropoda > Insecta > Orthoptera > Acrididae > Schistocerca > Schistocerca piceifrons. The sequence continues at coordinate 237,024,681 of NC_060145.1, read as the reverse complement.
TTCTTGAGCGGTTTATTTCAAGTTTTTATACTATACTCTAATGAATATTCGGAAAGACATACGATACACATTATTCTTATAGGTCTGATATATACATGTAATACATGTAAGACGAATAGTTATCAAAAATCTGGAATAGTTCTTGGCAGATTTACTTGAAGTCTTTGCACGATACACTAATAAACATTTAAATAGAAAATAGACATCGGCTATACATCTTTTTTAAACAACAAAGTACAAGTTTTCTGTTAATATCAACAGCAACGAAGAAAACACACTGCGCTGCGAAAATGAGCAATTGCGATTTATTTCCTACAGTCATTTTCAACGATGATAGTCCGATATGTAAACCATTAGACAGTGGTTTCGCGCACGCACACACGCACACACGCACGCACACACGTACACACGCACACACGCACACACATATATATATATATATATATATATATATATATATATATATATATATATATATATATTCTTTCGCCTTATGTATAATTCCAAACTAATATGTATACCAAACTATGTGCCGTTTTGTTTTCTTTCTTGCTGTCGCTTTTACGGAAAACAGGAAAGATACACATTTATGCCTTGTCATTAGAATTTTACAACGGTTTCTGAACTATCCGAAACATTGTGACTCTACCGATTCGCATATTAAAATTATAGAAAATACCGTCATTGAAGATACTATCCTCTCAGATCCCACAGTTGACATGTCACTCTTGTAGGCCGTATATCAATGATCCCAACCGATTCATCCATTCACTTTGAGCGGCTGCATTTCCCACTGAAGGTTTAGTTTTCTGTAACAATGAACAAGTCTGAAGGTCAGAGATAAGGGTAAGAGAGCCGAGTGGGTGGTTGGGCCAAGGAATGGACAGATCAGGGAGGAAGAGAAGGACCGAGAGAAAGGGGGGGGGGGGGAGACGATCCTCTGAGCGAGAGAGGCGAGGAGGAAGAGAGGACAAGAAGAGGGGGAGGGGGGGTAACATGGGCAGAGAGAGGGAAGAGGGAGAAGTTTAGGATGTATATCCGATTCCTAATTGCGATGCATTTCCGGGTTCGCTAGTAGTCAATAAACACATGGGATCCCAAGAATTTCACTTTTACATAAAATTCAAAACGTAGTGACTGATGAGGCACACTGCATCTCGGGAACTGAAGATGTTTGCGGACCTACCAGTAAGCTATGTAAACCCTGAAGCTATAGTGCCGGCCGGAGTGGCCGTGCGGTTCTAGGCGCTATAGTCTGGAACCGAGCGACCGCTACGGTCGCAGGTTCGAATCCTGCCTCAGGCATGGATGTGTGTGATGTCCTCAGGTTAGTCAGGTTTAAGTAGTTCTAAGTTCTAGGGGACTGATGACCTGAGAAAAAAGTCCAATAGTGCTCAGAACCATTTTTGATCTTCAGCTGTATATTCTGAAGTCTATATGAGATGTAAATCCTACGTATGTTGGTTAGAATTAATTTGCCTTCTTGCTAGAATACTAACTGCTTTATCATTCTCCAGGCAAGAGCAGTAAGGGTCGGTGTTGCCCATACAGTACAATGACGCGAATGTTACAAGGTTATATGATGTAGGAGAGCGTACTGAAAATTAAGGCCTACGAATTTTTTAAAATAAAACGAACTTTATTAACATTCTATATCTTCTTTCTATTTTTAACATAGTCATCCTGGTGACGAACACATTTTTCCCAACGAGAGAACAGTTTGTTGACACCGTCACTGTAGAATGTTTGATTTTGTAGGCAGAGCCACAACCTCACCTCTGCTTGCACCGCTTCGTCACTATCAAAGTGAAGTCCTCAAACGTGCAAACGTGTTCACTAAGATTCGGAAACAGATGAAAATCGGATGGGGCCAAGTCGGAACTGCATGAAGGATCTATGACAGCGAACCAAAGGCGCTAGGATTGTTACGTGTGTGTGTGCGTGTGTGTGTGTGTGTGTGTGTGTGTGTGTGTGTGATACAGTGAAGAATAGCGTGGTCCATGTGTGGACGAACTCGAAACTCGATTGCAGGTAGCTGTTCGTCACGCACAAAAATACTTTCGTTACATGCCGCCATGTTACATGCTACAATTCGGAGTCCTTTAGTGGCAGACGGTGGCAGTATGCATCAGCGAAGCGGTGAAGCTGACCGAATAACGCATGACATGTAACACCTCGGTAGATATCAGAAACAGAATAAAAAATTCGGAGGCACTTCTTTTCTGCACGCCCTCGTATTTCAAAGTCCAAACAATTGTTGGAAAAACAAACGTTCCGTACCTCAAATGAAGTGGATATTTTGGACGGGTGCGGTTCAAATCTACATTTACATCCATACACCGTAATTTAACATATAGGGCATGACGGAGGATTCCTCGTACCACTATCTGTCATTTCCTCTTGTGTTTCACTCGCAAGTAGAACGAGACTATATGCCTGTCTATATGCCTACCTACGAAACCTAATTTATCTTACGTTCTATTCATGGTTTTTACGCGAAATGTACGTTGGCGGCATTCTAATTGTTTTCTGTCAGTTTCAAATGTCGATCGATACTCTTAATTTTCTGTACAGTGTTCCTGTAAAAGAAATACCTTTTAACCTATTCGGTATTATATTGATTGCTTTCTTTTAAAGGATCTTGACAGCTTCCCATGTCTACCACTGTGCAATACGACTAATCCATCCTTGATGATCTCGTCTACGGGCAGTTTAATCTATCTCCATTCCTTCCTTTCTGATATAAAAAACAGTCTGACAAAGAAAAAGAATGCAGCCGAATCCGCACCTGAACTCGGCCGTCAGTGGTGAAGGGAACAGCAATGCAGCAGAATCACTATTCGAAACAGCGTCAGGCCAGAAAAGTAGGGAGAAGACTTCAGTAGGAGCAAAAGTGCTGAATTACTATCCAAAAAGTGGCATTTTTATCTCGCAGAGGTTAACTACTTGCCAATTTTCGTCATCTAAAAGAAGCTTACTGGAAATAATGGTGTTGACCTGGCACGAGGTGATTATGTGACCCTCCAGCGTTGAAGTAAGTCACGGCAGTGAAGTGGTGCGTATGTATCAGGCCTCTGTGTGGAAGAGTATCAAAGTGCACTGTCGAACGCGTCCACAATGAATGGTGTCAAAATCGCAGTCACGCAATATGTAAGATAGTTGCTAAGAGGGATTGGATGTGACTGACACGCCTAATTGGTGACAAACGGTTTCAAACCCCAACAGTAGTTGCTGCTGCCGGGTAGGTAGTACAGTTGAAGAGGAATGGACATCTCTAAAAAGAGCAGTCACGGAAGCTGGAAAGAAAAATATAGATTCAAAGAAGGTAACAGTGAAGAAACCATGGGTAACAGAGGAAATACTTACGTTGACAGACGAAAGAAGGAAGTAAAATAAATGGTCAGGGACATTCAGGAATACAGAAATACAAGAAATGAAATAAATAAGAAGCGCATGGAAGCTAAGACGAAATGTATGCGTGAAAAATGTGAAGAAATCAAAAAAGAAACGGTTGTGGGAGGGACTGACAGCATATAGAAGTGTCAAAATAATCTTCGGTGAAATTAAAAGGAAGGGTGATAAAATTAAGGGTGCCATGGGAACTCCACTATTAAACGCAGAGGAGAGAGCGGAGGTGGAAAGAGTACATTGAAGGCCATCCGACTATCGGACAAAACCATCCACACAATTCCGAAGACTGCCAGAGTTGACAACAGCGCGAATTATTGCACAATCAGCTTAACAGCTCATGCTTTCAAGTTGCTGATAAGAGTAATATACAGAAGAATGGAGAAGATTGAGCATGTGTTAGACGACAATGTTCCGCTTTAGGAATGGTAAAAATATCAGAGAGACAATTCTCACGTTGTGGTTAATAATGGAAGCTACTCTAAAGAAAAACGAAGATAAGTTCATAGGATCTATCGACTTGAAAAAAGCTTTCGACAATGTAAAATAGTGGACGGCGATGTTCGAAATTGTGATAAATGTAGGGGTAAGCTATAGGAGAGACGGGTAATATACAATGTGTACAACAGCAAAGAGCGAATAACAATAGTGGACGACCAAGAACGAAGTTCTCGGATTAAAGAGTGTCAGACAGCGATGTAACCTCACGCAGCTATTATTCAATCTGTACATCGAAGAAGCGGAGATGGAAACAAAAGAAAGGTTCAAGAGTAGAATTAAAATTCATGGTGAAAGCAGATCAATGATAAGATTAGCTGAAGACATTGCTATCCTGAGTGAAAGTGAAGAAGAATTACATGATCTGCGGAATGAAATGAACAGTCTAATGAGTACAGAATACGAATAAATCGAAAAAAGACGAAAGTAATGGGAAGTAGCAGAAATAAGACCAGCGAGAAACTTAACATCAGGACTAATGGTCACGAAGTAGATGAAGTTGAGGAAGTCTGCTACCTAGGCAACAAAATAACCAATGACGGACGGGGCAAGGAGGACATCAAAAGCAGACTAGCACTGGCAAAAAGGGCGTTCCTGACCAAGAGAAGGCTACTAATTTCAAACATAGGTCTCAATTTGAGGAAGAAAATTTTGAGAATATGGGTTTGGAGCACAGCATTATTTGGTAGTGAAACATGGACTATGGAAAAACCGGAAAAGAAGAAAATCGAAGCATTGTAGGTGCGGTGCTACAGGCGTATGTCAAAAAAAGTGGGTGTACTGAGAAGGTAAGAAATGAGGTCATGCGCAGAATCGGAGAGGAAATAGGTGGAAAACCCTTACAGGGAGAAGGGACAGGGTTATAAGACATCTGTTAAGACGTCAGGGGATGACCTCCATGATACTTGAGGGGGCTGTGGAGGGCAAAACTGCAGAGGACGACAGAGATTGGAATATTTAGGTTGCAACTGCTACTCTGAGATGAAAGCGTTACCAGAGGAGAGGAATTCGCGGCGAGCCGCATCAAACCATTGGGAAGGCTGATAAAAAAATAAAAAAAACTGACGGCAGGCGTGTAGTGAGTTACAACAGGTCACGATTTTGCCTGTTTTCCAAATGACCTGCGATGTCGACTGCAGCGATGGCCCACTAAGAAAATTAGCCTAATGTGTGGACGCTGCAGTTCGGGCCAAGAGATCGTCTTGTGATATTTTGGGGAGGTTTTGCGTACATTGAATTGAGTCCACGCGTTCAGGTTACCATAACGATGAACCAGGGTGTTCACATCAGAATTTTCAGTGAGAGAGTGTTGTCTTGTCTAATTATGAGTGAGGACACTTGCAAGATAACAGCCGTGTTAACATGGCTGCATACTACACTCCTGGTTTGACGAGTACTCAGGCACTATGTCACAGCTCGACTGCCCTACCAAATCACCCAATCTTGATTCCATAGCAAATGTGTGGAAATGTTTGGATCAAGAGACGAGATGTAGTAATATCCACTTCGGAATGTAACCATCAGTGAGTGGTCTCTGTTACAGATTTTCTTCGTCGCTGAACTGATACATTTATCAGGACGAGAGGCAGTGTTACAATGTGTTAACGTGATGTCATCTAGGAATGAGGAACGTATTGTTCATTGTGCATATGTTGATTATATACTCTCATGAGTGTCATTTTTGTGCTCGCAAACCTCAAAAAGTGGTCAGTCGGTTGGCTTGAAACGTTGACTTAAAATTGAATTAGAATCAGCCACAGATCTACTATCGATATAGACCCGTCCAGGTGATAACTGCGTCACATGAGGAGGAATGAGTGGTACACGGTACTTGTAGTATCAGTGAGCGTGCTGTCTGTGTGTAGAATGGGGAAGGTGCGCGATCTGAGTTTGATCGAGGGCAGATAGTGACGGCTTGGAGTCTCAGAACGAGTATTTCGAAAAATACTGTAGTGGCGAAATCAATGTGAAACCACGTCCACACGTCGTGGGGAAGGGCGGTCACCACTCACTACAGATGTCGAACGTCATTGGCGGGCAGACTGTACAAGCAGGACAGGCAGCGTTGCACAGTATGATGAATCACGACACGTTCATCATCATACGTATGGGAATTCGCGGATCCGTCGTCTCCCAGGGGTACTGATCCTTGGCACCTGTACTGTGGGACGGAGTCAAGGTGGCGGCGGCTCCATTGTGCTCTGGGGAACAGTCACGTGGACATTCATGAGCTTAGTGCAGCTCGCGCGAGGTAACATGACAACCAAGGAGTGTCGCACACTGGTTGCAGACCACGTATACCCCTTTATGATGGTCATGTTTTTCGACGACAGTGGATTTTTCAACAAGATAATGCGCCATGAACCATGGACCTTGGCGTTGGTGGGGAGGCTTGCGTGCCTCAGCGATACAGATAGCCGTACCGTAGGTGCAACCACAACGGAGGGGTATCTGTTGAGAGGCCAGACAAACGTGTGGTTCCTGAAGAGGGGCAGCAGCCTTTTCAGTAGTTGCAAGGGCAACAGTCTGGATGATTGACTGATCTGGCCTTGTAACAATAACCAAAACGGCCTTGCTGTGCTGGTACTGCGAACAGCTGAAAGCAAGGGGAAACTACAGCCGTAATTTTTCCCGAGGGCATGCAGCTGTACTGTATGATTACATGATGATGGCGTCCTCTTGGGTAAAATATTACGGAGGTAAAATAGTCCCCCATTCGGATCTCCAGGCGGGGACTACTCAAGAGGATGTCGTTATCAGGAGAAAGAAAACTGGCGTTCTACGGATCGGAGCGTGGAATGTCAGATCCCTTAATCGGGCAGGTAGGTTAGAAAATTTAAAAAGGGAAATGGATAGGTTGACGTTAGATATAGTGGGAATTAGTGAAGTTCGGTGGCAGGAGGAACAAGACTTCTCGTCAGGTGACTACAGGGTTATAAACACAAAATCAAATAGGGGTAATGCAGGAGTAGGTTTAATAATGAATAGGAAAATAGGAATGTGGGTAAGCTACTACAAACAGCATAGTGAACGCATTATTGTGGCCAAGATAGATACGAAGCCCACACCTACTACAGTAGTACAAGTTTATATGCCAACTAGCTCTGCAGATGACGAAGAAATTGAAGAAATGTATGATGAAATAAAAGAAATTATTCAGATTGTGAAGGGAGACGAAAATTTAATAGTCATGGGTGACTGGAATTCGAGTGTAGGAAAAGGGAGAGAAGGAAACATAGTAGGTGAATATGGATTGGGGGACAGAAATGAAAGAGGAAGCCACCTGGTAGAATTTTGCACAGAGCACAACATAATCATAACTAACACTTGGTTTAAGAATCATGAAAGAAGGTTGTATACATGGAAGAACCCTGGAGATACTAAAAGGTATCAGATAGATTATATAATGGTAAGACAGAGATTTAGGAACCAGGTTTTAAATCGAAAGACATTTCCAGGGGCAGATGTGGACTCTGACCACAATCTATTGGTTATGACCTGTAGATTAAAACTGAAGAAACTGCAAAACGGTGGGAATTTAAGGAGATGGGACCTGGATAAACTAAAAGAACCGGAGGTTGTACAGAGATTCAGGGAGAGCATAAGGGAGCAATTGACAGGAATGGGGGAAATAAATACAGTAGAAGAAGATTGGGTAGCTTTGGGGGATGAAGTAGTGAAGGCAGCAGAGGATCAAGTAGGTAAAAAGACGAGGGCTAGTAGAAATCCTTGGGTAACAGAAGAAATATTGAATTTAATTGATGAAAGGAGAAAATATAAAAATGCAGTTAGTGAAACAGGCAAAAAGGAATACAAACATCTCAAAAATGAGATCGACAGGAAGTGCAAAATGGCTAAGCAGGGATGGCTAGAGGACAAATGTAAGGATGCAGAGGCCTATCTCACTAGGGGCAAGATAGATACTGCCTACAGGAAAACTAAAGAGACCTTTGGAGATAAGAGAACGACTTGTATGAATATCAAGAGCTCAGATGGAAACCCACTTCTAAGCAAACAAGGGAAAGCAGAAAGGTGGAAGGAGTATATAGAGGGTCTATACAAGGGCGATGTGCTTGAGGACAATATTATGGAAATGGAAGAGGATGTAGATGAAGATGAAATGGGAGATACGATACTGCGTGAAGAGTTTGACAGAGCACTGAAAGACCTGAGTCAAAACAAGGCCCCCGGAGTAGACAACATTCCATTGGAACTACTGACGGCCTTGGGAGAGCCAGTCCTGACAAAACTCTACCATCTGGTGAGGAAGATGTATGAGACAGGCGAAATACCCACAGACTTCAAGAAGAATATAATAATTCCAATCCCAAAGAAAGCAGGTGTTGACAGATGTGAAAATTACCGAACTATCAGCTTAATAAGTCACAGCTGCAAAATACTAACACGAATTCTTTACAGACGAATGGAAAAACTAGTAGAAGCCAACCTCGGGGAAGATCAGTTTGGATTCCGTAGAAACACTGGAACACGTGAGGCAATACTGACCTTACGACTTATCTTAGAAGAAAGATTAAGGAAAGGCAAACCTACGTTTCTAGACTTAGAGAAAGCTTTTGACAATGTTGACTGGAATACTCTCTTTCAAATTCTAAAGGTGGCAGGGGTAAAATACAGGGAGCGAAAGGCTATTTACAATTTGTACAGAAACCAGATGGCAGTTATAAGAGTCGAGGGACATGAAAGGGAAGCAGTGGTTGGGAAGGGAGTAAGACAGGGTTGTAGCCTCTCCCCGATGTTGTTCAATCTGTATATTGAGCAAGCAGTAAAGGAAACAAAAGAAAAATTCGGAGTAGGTATTAAAATCCATGGAGAAGAAATAAAAACTTTGAGGTTCGCCGATGACATTGTAATTCTGTCAGAGACAGCAAAGGACTTGGAAGAGCAGTTGAATGGAATGGACAGTGTCTTGAAAGGAGGATATAAGATGAACATCAACAAAAGCAAAACAAGGATAATGGAATGTAGTCTAATTAAGTCGGGTGATGCTGAGGGAATTAGATTAGGAAATGAGGCACTTAAAGTAGTTAAGGAGTTTTGCTATTTGGGGAGCAAAATAACTGATGATCGTCGGAGAGGATATAAAATGTAGGCTGGCAATGGCAAGGAAAGCGTTTCTGATGAAGAGAAATTTGTTAACATCGAGTATTGATTTAAGTGTCAGGAAATCGTTTCTGAAAGTATTTGTATGGAGTGTAGCCATGTATGGAAGTGAAACATGGATGATAAATAGTTTGGACAAGAAGAGAATAGAAGCTTTCGAAATGTGGTGCTACAGAAGAATGCTGAAGATTAGATGGGTAGATCACATAACTAATGAGGAAGTATTGAATAGGATTGGGGAGAAGAGAAGTTTGTGGCACAACTTGACCAGAAGAAGGGATCGGTTGGTAGGACATGTTCTGAGGCATCAAGGGATCACCAATTTAGTATTGGAGGGCAGCGTAGAGGGTAAAAATCGTAGAGGGAGACCAAGAGATGAATACACTAAGCAGATTCAGAAGGATGTAGGTTGCAGTAGGTACTGGGAGATGAAAAAGCTTGCACAGGATAGAGTAGCATGGAGAGCTGCATCAAACCAGTCTCAGGACTGAAGACCACAACAACAACAACAATGCGCCATCTCACAAGAGTGATTCAAGGAACACAGTGGTGAGTTCTAGGTGATTTGCTGGCCCCTCAACTCGCCAGACCGGAACCAGGTCGAACACATCTGCGATGTGATTGGACGTGGCGTCACAATTCATTGTACTACTCCTCGGAATTTACGGGAATAAAGTCACCTGTCTGTGGACAGGAGCTGCCAACCCCCTCCAGCGTCCTACTAAAGCGTCACTGCTTCCATACCACGTCGCTGTTATCCGTGCCAAAGGTGGGCATATTGGCTATTAGGTAAGTGGTCAAATGTTCGGGCTGATGAGTGTATATACCTCCAGGTGTGCTAGATAGTATGTAAATTATCTAAGTAATATACAGGGTGTTACAAAAAGGTACGACCAAACTTTCAGGAAACATTCCTCACACAAAAATAAAGAAAAGATGTTATGTGGACATGTGTCCGGAAACGCTTAATTTCCATATTAGAGCTCATTTTAGTTTCGTCAGTATGTACTGTACTTCCTCGATTAACCGCCAGTTGGCCCAATTGAAAGAAGGTAATGTTGACTTCGGTGCTTGGTTGACATGAGACTCGTTGCTCTACAGTACTAGCATCAAGCACATCAGTACGTAGCATCAACAGGTTAGTGTTCATCACGAACGTGGTTTTGCAGTCAGTGCAATGTTTACAAATGCGGAGTTGGCAGATGCCCATTTGATGTATGGATTAGCACGGAGCAATAGCCGTGGCGCGGTACGTTTGTATCGAGACAGATTTCCAGAACGAAGGTGTCCCGGCAGGAAGACATTCGAAGCAATTGATCGGCGTCTTAGGGAGCACGGAACATTCCAGCCTATGACTCGCGACTGGGGAAGACCTAGAACGACGAGGACACCTGCAATGGACGAGGCAATTCTTCGTGCAGTTGACGATAACCCTAATATCAGCGTCAGAGAAGTTGCTGCTGTACAAGGTAACGTTGACCACGTCACTGTATGGAGACTGCTACGGGAGAACCAGTTGTTTCCGTACCATGTACAGTGTGTGCAGGCACTATCAGCAGCTGATTGGCCTCCACGGGTACACTTCTGCGAATGGTTCATCCAACAATGTGTCAATCCTCATTTCAGTGCAAATGTTCTCTTTACGGATGAGGCTTCATTCCAACGTGATCACATTGTAAATTTTCATAATCAACATGTGTGGGCTGACGAGAATCCGCACGCAATTGTGCAATCACGCCATCAACACACATTTTCTGTGAACGTTTGGGCAGGCATTGTTGATGTCTTGATTGGGCCCCATGTTCTTCCACCTACGATGAATGGAGCAGGTTATCATGATTTCGTACGGGATACTCTACCTGTGCTGCTAGAACATGTGCCTTTACAAGTACGACACAACATGTGGTTCATGCACGATGGAGCTCCTGCACATTTCAGTCGAAGTTTTCGTACGCTTCTCAACAACAGATTCGGTGTCCGATGGATTGGTAGAAGCGGACCAATTCCATGGCCTCCAGGCTCTCCTGACCTGAACCCTCTTGACTTTCATTTATGGGGGCATTTGAAAGCTCTTGTCTATGCAACCCCGGTAGCAAATGTAGAGACTCTTCGTGCTCATATTGTGGACGGCTGTGATACAATACGCCATTCTCCAGGGCTGCATCAGCGCATCAGGGATTCCATGCGACGGAGGGTGGATGCATGTATCCTCGCTAACGGAGGACATTTTGAAGATTTCCTGTAACAAAGTGTTTGAAGTCACGCTGGTACGTTCTGTTGGTGTGTGTTTCCATTCCATGATTAATATGATTTGAAGAGAAGTAATAAAATGAGCTCTAACATGGAAAGTAAGTGTTTCCGGACATATGTCCACATAACATATTTTCTTTCTTGGTGTGTGAGGAATGTTTCCTGAAAGTCTGCCCGTACCTTTTTGTAACACCCTGTATAAATATGATAGGTCGTATGTTACGTAGTTCAAAATCTTGAATCTCCGAAAGTTTTTCACAGATTTCTTCGAAATTTTGACACAACGTCTGTTTATACAGGGTGTTACAAAAAGGTACGGCCAAACTTTCAGGAAACATTCCTCACACACAATTTCCTAAGGAACATTCAGACGGACAATAGTCTACGCATATATATCCCTCGTATTGCACCAGTATGTGGGGTGCTCTGCAGTGTCATAAACTGAGAAGAAAAACTTCAGAACCATGATTTCCAGTAAAGCATTTATTTCAATAACCGCTTCCGGTAAGACTAAGTTGTAGTGCATAAGAGCCGCAGAAGGTAACTCAGTTTTACCGAAACCGGTTATCAAAATAAATGATTTACTTGCGATCTTGCCTTTTTGACGTTTTTCTTCTGAATTTGTTTGGAGCTGGTCAGAAGGGTGGTAGGATATGGACATAAAAAATGGAGAGGAGAGATGGACAGATGTAGGGGCAGAAAGAGTGGAAGGAGGGAAGATAGAGACGATGAGGCGGAGATTGACAGAGGCAGGGGGATGGAGAAAGAGTAAGATTAGGACGTACATCGAATTCGCACACACACACTAGAAATGCGTGCTTTCTCTTTTCTTTCCAGTTAAGCAGACGGAGCCACAGCAACGCGTGGCAGGATACAAGTAGCATTTAATAAATATCGTACAAATGTCAGCTGATACCAAAAGTCGCTTGTACTGCCGTACTCATCCGTCACAGAGTATGACTTCAGCGTCAGTTGTTCTGTTAGATTATTTAGCATGGTAGTTCATTTTTGGATTCACATTTCACATCTTCAAAGAGGCTTTCTCAACCAATGTCGATCTGTATTACAATCTCCACATACAGGCTATCACAAAAGTTGCTCTACAAACTTCGCGAAGCTGCAGAGGTTGTCGTGAGGAACGATTTGTGATTATGAATCCGAGTCAGAATAAGTCATCCAACGACGCTACAGACTTCATAAGCTGTCGGAACGTCCGACAATAACCCTTCGTTAGTAAATCAGCGATCGCCTGTGGGGGCAGGCCTTATCTCCTACGAATGCGATGCTCTGTTGCCTCGCTGGAGGATGATTTCAGACGTTTCCATCTGCAGTCTGTTTTTCTCCTCTGTCCCTCTAAAATCCCCAATGTTTTTCGGTATAAAGGAGAAAAAAAATGGCCGGTGGAAACCAGTTTCTGAAACTGTCATCCAGAGACCACGCAACATCGCATTTATAGGAGACACGGCCAGCCTACGTAGCAATTAACAGCATATTCTCTGCTGACGATTGTCGTAGTCAGTAGCGATCACTGCATAACAAACAACATTGCGACGCGTTCTCCTGCGGTTCACCAGCGTACAAAGTCATGTCTGCTGTCGAAGGGGTTGTCTACCGGCAGGCGTCGGCGTCTGTAACTCCGACGCTTTGTAGCGTCATTGTATGTCGTATCTAGGCATGGGTTCTTGTTCTCAGTTTCTTCCTCGCGACACCCTCTAAAATCCTTAGAACTTAGTCGGTATCCTTTTTAACACCCTTGTTATGAACTAAGGTCGCCTTCTCTTGACCACCTGCATGTGCACGTGATCCGTTTTCAGTGCTAGATACTAACATGACAGGTTTATCTACACGTAATTTATACACTACTGGCCATTAAAATTGCTGCACCACGAAGATGACGTTTTACAGATGTGAAATTTAGCCGACAGGTAGAAGATGCTGTCATATGCAAATGATTAGCTTTGCAGAGCATTCACACAAGGTTGGCGCCGGTGGCGACACCTACAACGTGCTGACATCAGGAAAGGTTCCAACTGACTTCTCATACACTAACAGCAATTGACCGGCGTTGCCTGGTGAAACGTTGTTGTGAAATGCGTACCATCCCGTTTCCGACTTTGATAAAGGTCGGATTGTAGCCTATCACGATTGCGGTTTATCGTATCGCAACATTGCTGCTCGCGTTGGTCGAGATCCAACGACTGTTAGCAGAATATGGAATCGGTGGGTTCAGGGGGGTAATACGGAACGCCGTGCTGGATCCCAGCGGCCTCATATCACTAGAAGTAGAGATGATAGGCAGCTTATCCGCATGGCTGTAACGGATCGTGCAGCCACGTCTCGATCCCCGAGTCAACAGATGGGGACGTTTGCAAGTCAACAACCATCTACACCAACAGTTCGACGACGTTTGCAGCAGCATGGACTATCAGCTCGGAGACCATGGCTGCGGTTACCCTTGACGCTGCGTCACAGACTGGAGGACCTGCGATGGTGTACTCAACGACGAACCTGGGTGTACGAATGGCAAAACGTCATTTTTTCGGATGAATCCAGGTTCTGTTTACAGCATCATGATGGTCGCATCCGTGTTTGGCGACATGGCGGTGAACGCACACTTGAAGCGTGTATTAGTCATCGCCATACTGCCGTATCACCCGGCGTGTTGGTATGGGGTGCCATTGGTTACACGTCTCGATCGCCTCTTGCTCGCACTGACGGCACTTTGAGCAGTGGACGTTACATTTCAGATGCCTGTGCGGGGCTTTCTGGATACAGAAAAAGTTCGACTTCTGCCATGGCCAGCACATTCTCCAGATCTCTCACCAATTGAAAACGTCTGGTCAATGGTGGCCGAGCAACTGGCTCGTCACAGTACGCTAGTCACTACTCTTGATGAACTGTGGTATCGTGTTGAAGCTGCATGGGCAGCTGTACCTGTACACGCCATCCAAGCTCTGTTTGACTCAATGCCCAGGTGTATCGAGGCCGTTATTACGGCCAGAGGTGGTTGTTCTGGGTACTGATTTCTCAGGATCAATGCACCGAAATTGCGTTAAAATTTAATCACATGTCTGTTCTAGTATCATATATTTGTCCAATGAATACCCGTTAACATCTGCATTTCTTCTTGGTGTCGCAATTTTAATGGCCAATAGTGTATATATTTCCTTTACGTTGTCTGAATTATGATGAATTAAAGTTAAATTGCTATAACGATGCCACTGCCACCTAGCGAACAGCCGCCGTAACTCTAGAGAACAGCAGTACCTTGATGCAGCAGAAAGTGTGACGAAATTTGCGTATGGTGTGATGTTATTGTAGTAGAGCGTGTGGCTAGAAAGAAGAAAGTTGTAATATCGAGTCATGTATGGGATATTTTTTTTTCACTCAGCCTTTTAACCTAGCATTCACGTTTCAGTGATGTGAAGAATTTCCAGAAACGTTGCGCTGTAGCACTCTGTTCAGTGGTAGGATAACCGCTTGGGACATGCAAATCGCCTAAGTTACATACCAATGGGTAGAATCGTTTCAGAGCTGCACAGCGAAAAATAATATTTGAGTAGAAAAGCTGCGATTTTCAATTTTTTACACAAGGGTAAAACACAGCAAGGGATGATGCTTGGTTGTTATGAAGAAGGTTTCGCAACAGTGCAGCAGCTGACTCATCTTTCTGCTTTCCTTGAGTTAAACATTGATACGAATGTGATTGTCTACCTGATCTGGTGTAAGATATTACTTTTTTTGAACACTTTCAAATATCCACTAACGAGTAAGAAATTTAGGCACGAAGAGGATTGAGACTTTTCTCGCAGATGAATGGATAAGATTCCTAAATATTTCCACGGATGTTTAAGTGACGCACACCAAATTATGACGAGAATTTCGACCTGTCACTTCCTACTTCCCTCAGATTACTAGTCGCAGTTCGCACTCTCAGCTATTGTTCGAAAACTGGGTGGTTAGCTACACATATTTAAGATATCGTAACAAATCTGACCAATAGCGAAAAGATGGCGACTTCATTATCAGGTTGTTATGTGAGACGTACAATTTGAAATAACGAAATAATATTAACAAATAGTTTCCTGAACGACTTTCGATCAGTTTCATAGCGAAACAATCGTTAAGTCAAAATATGTGCTGTATTATATTTTTGTGCTTCAAGTAATATGTTTTCAGATAAAGTGCTTCAGCAACTTTGCTTCGTTTACATGCGGTTAATTTTTACAGCAGCGTAGCAGACGACTGAACTTAACAGCTTTCTGATTTCTTTGGGTGATAGCTAGATGTGGCACAGAGGAGTAGTCTGCCGTAAATAGTCGACGACAAAGAACTGTTCCTACGAGTGTCACCAGTGAATCACAGTGCGTACTAAGCTTTGAGGAGTGTTGTAACATGAGCCAAACATGCACATCATGAGTGTTTTTTTATCTTTTTGCGTCATTTATATCAGCTCAGTCAGCCTCCGATAAATATTGAATCTCTCTCTCTCTCTCTCTCTCTCTCTCCACACACGCACATGCACACATACATGATTCGAATAGAATATTTAATTTGGTTGTGAATTTATTACGTGCATCACGATGTGATCCCAACGTTGCCATGCGATGTCATCCCTAACACCAATTCAGTGTGGAACACACATCACTCATGCCTCCAGACAACTTTCCTACCGTACACTGCTTACATCATGCAAGCAATTTGAAAGTAATGATATTCACTTACATAACGTTGTTCTCTAAATGTTATTACTGGCCGCCAACCAACGCTACGGCAGGCAGGTCGTATGGCCGTAGATATTTAATGCTGTCGGCTCAAAACTGGAAACGCCAGTTGCCAGAATATGTCACCGTATGTTACAATCTTTAGCAAAGCTGGATTTTAAAGTTATATTTTGTAACGTGATGTAGGGGCACAAGGCACAGTTAAGTGCTATTACTTGTTTGAACACTTTCAAATTACACAGAAGACTTCTAAACGAGTATCCACTGGCGAGAAAGAAATTTGCACCAGGGCTGGTGACGTGTTTCTGCCGCGACAGTGAGGGCGGGAGGAAGCAGTGCAGCCGACCACAGCACCACAGGGTAATAGCAGGAAGATTCCACAAAAATCCCGTTTTTCCCCCAAATCCCGTTTTTCCCCCAAATCCCGTTTTTCCCCCCCCAAAAATCCCGTTTTTCCCCCAAATCCCGTTTTTCCCCCAAATCCCGTTTTTCCCCCAAATCCCGTTTTCCCCCCCCAAAAATCCCGTTTTCCCCCCCCAAAAATCCCGTTTTCCCCCCCCAAAAATCCCGTTTTCCCCCCCCAAAAATCCCGTTTTCCCCCCCCAAAAATCCCGTTTTCCCCCCCCAAAAATCCCGTTTTCCCCCCCCAAAAATCCCGTTTTCCCCCCCCCAAAAATCCCGTTTTCCCCCCCCAAAAATCCCGTTTTCCCCCCCTCAAAATCCCGTTTTCCCCCCCTCAAAATCCCGTTTTCCCCCCCAAAATCCCGTTTCCCCCCCCCCCAAAATCCCGTTTCCCCCCCCCAAAATCCCGTTTCCCCCCCCCAAAATCCCGTTTCCCCCCCCCAAATCCCGTTTCCCCCCCCCCCAAATCCCGTTTCCCCCCCCCAAATCCCGTTTCCCCCCCCCCCAAATCCCGTTTCCCCCCCCCCCAAATCCCGTTTCCCCCCCCCCAAATCCCGTTTCCCCCCCCCCAAATCCCGTTTCCCCCCCCCCAAATCCCGTTTCCCCCCCCCAAATCCCGTTTCCCCCCCCCAAATCCCGTTTCCCCCCCCCCAAATCCCGTTTCCCCCCCCCAAATCCCGTTTCCCCCCCCCAAATCCCGTTTTTCCCCCCCAAATCCCCAAATCCCGTTAAATCCCGTTTTCCCCCCCCAAATCCCGTTTTCCCCCCCCAAATCCCGTTTTCCCCCCCCAAATCCCGTTTTCCCCCCCCAAATCCCGTTTTCCCCCCCCAAATCCCGTTTTCCCCCCCCAAATCCCGTTTTCCCCCCCCAAATCCCGTTTTCCCCCCCCAAATCCCGTTTTCCCCCCCCCAAATCCCGTTTTCCCCCCCCAAATCCCGTTTTCCCCCCCCCAAATCCCGTTTTCCCCCCCCAAATCCCGTTTTCCCCCCCCAAATCCCGTTTTCCCCCCCCAAATCCCGTTTTCCCCCCCCCAAATCCCGTTTTCCCCCCCCAAATCCCGTTTCCCCCCCCCAAATCCCGTTTTCCCCCCCCAAATCCCGTTTTCCCCCCCCAAATCCCGTTTTCCCCCCCCAAATCCCGTTTTCCCCCCCCCAAATCCCGTTTTCCCCCCCCAAATCCCGTTTTCCCCCCCCAAATCCCGTTTTCCCCCCCCAAATCCCGTTTCCCCCCCCCCCACAAATCCCGTTTTCCCCCCCCCCCACAAATCCCGTTTCCCCCCCCCCCCACAAATCCCGTTTCCCCCCCCCCCCAAATCCCGTTTTCCCCCCCCCCCAATCCCGTTTTCCCGCCCCCAAATCCCGTTTCCCCCCCCCAAATCCCGTTTCCCCCCCCCCCCCCCCCAAATCCCGTTTCCCCCCCCAAATCCCGTTCCCCCCCAATCCCGTTTCACCCCCCCCAAATCCCGTTCCCCCCCCCCCAATCCCGTTTCCCTCCCCCAAATCCCGTTTCCCGCCCCCCCCCCCCAATTCCCGTTCCCCCCCCCCCCCAAAATCCCGTTTCCCCCCCCCCCCTCAAAATCCCGTTTCCCCCCCCCCCCCCCAAAATCCTGCTTTCTATATAGCATAGAACTACGATAACTCGCATCCTTCTATGTCACTGCCGTAGTCTTTCAAATTTTTATAGGAAGAAAGTTTCATATTTCGAATCCGCCCAACTGAGATTGCAGCCCTCAACCATGTGATAATAGGAAGTTCGTGTTAGGACAGACAACAGCACAAGTTATCAGGTCGTTAATCAGAGCAGGAATTGCCCAACCTATATTTGTAGCGATCTTGTTGCGGCAGGTGTCCACAGCGGACTTTGGCGGTATTGCTCCACTTCCGTAAGAAGCAGATATCCAGTTATGTCAGGAACAAAGGATCCAGCTTGAGAAGATGCGCTAAAATGACTTTGTTGAATGTACGACGTTCAGTAAGTAATGCAACGTAATTCTCCGTGCAATGCGACAGCCTTACGTCACCTTACTGGGAGGGCCCGTGTGCCTGCATGGTACCACACCACTGGTCATCTTCGCAGCAAACGTATTACTGCACCAGTAACCTCCATCGTCCAGGTGCTGCTTCCTGCGGAGTGCAACCTTCACTGGGCCAAACAGATGCAGGAAGATGCGAGATGCGGGCTGTAGGGAGGGTGAGGAAGAACAGGTCAACGAAATTTTGTGACCTTCGGTATTGAAAACAGCTTCAACTGTATTTAAAGTTCTTTGTTTTCAACTTCAACTAGGGGCGCCTTCTTTAGAACAAACTGTTACTTTATCTAACAATATCACAGGAAGGTACATTAATAACAGGTAGGCATGGAATAAATACTTAACTTTTTTATGAAATTTAACTTGTAAAAATTAACATGTGGTTAAAAGGAAAATATGGACGACATCGCTCTAGTCAAGACGTTAAATCCACAACTAAAATATTTTCCACCTGGATTCATAACAGATATAGTGAAAATTTCAAACCAATCTGTAAAAATGCTTCTGAGGGCACTACAGTGATGTAGGCCTGCTTGCACAGTTCCTGTTGCTTATTCGTGGCCTACACCACTGTAGTACCATTAGAGGCTTGTTTACACACTGTTTTAAAATTTTGAGTATATCAGTAATGAATTCAGGTGGAAAATGTTTTAGTTGGAGTTTTAACGTCTTGACTAGAGCGATGTCGCTGATATTTTCCTTTTAACCACATGTGAGTATTTTTATGCAATTTAACTTGTAAAAATTAAGCATGTCAACGTGTTATTAATGTACTTTCCGGTGATATTGCTAGGTAAAGTAACAGTTTCTTCTGAAGAAGGTGCCCCTACTTGGTGTTGAGAACTAGTTAAAAAATTTTAAAGTCTGTTTGCAACCGGTTGGATGTTTGTACCATCGTAATTAATTACGGTTGCTGAGCATAGTCATGTTCAAAAATACTAAGCTTCAGCTGCATTTTGGTCCTTTATTATTGTACCACTACCCGTTTCGTCGCGTTAAAGCCACATCTTCAGGTGACATATGATTGAAACATCAGAGCCTAAAAGCTTAGAATACTTTTTCCCAACATGCGTTGTCTCTCAAATACAATGACTTACAGTCTATCAGCACTTTTTAGTATTTGACGGACAACGAAAGTTAGGAAGAAAGATTCCGAACTTTTCAGCTCTAATTTTCTGATCATATGTCACCTGAAGATGTGGCTTCATCGCTACGAAACCGGTAGTGGTACAGTAACAAAGCTGGAGCGGTTATTAAAACCCAACATGAATACTCATAGCTGTGGCCGCCTACAAGGTTGTCTGCAGGACTTATGAGAGATCGTCTCGGATGAGCAGACTTCTCTGAGACCTTTCGTTGTCATGCAGAAGTTCAGTTTTCTGAGGGAAGCGCAGTATACTTCAGAGTTCGTTGTACAATGAGGAAGGACACCAAACAGAATAACCCCTTCGGAGTCCAGAATACCATGACTTTACCGGTCAGGGGTACGCCTTTGAACTTTTCTTCGGAGACGTGGTGTGTCACCACCCCACGGACAGCCGTTTCGTTTCCTTAGTTGCTCGTTATGGTTTCCTGTTAGGCGACGAGGAAACCAACGGACACACATCTGAGTACACCAACTGGTGGAAGAGTGTGTCAGCTTTACCAAGTGTGGCATCCAATTGAGCAGCGAGGTGTGTAATTGTGGTCCATCGATCACCTCGAATCAGTGTCCGCACGTTCCAACAGTGCAGGAGTCACAGCTGTGTGCGGTCTGCTGGTATGAGTGAGATCAGAGAAGTTCGTGCGACCTTTTTCCGATGAAGACAGATGACTCGCCCAACTACTAACCGTGCTTTTGTTCATTGTCAGGTCTCCGCAGACATTCTGCAATCTCCTATGAATGTCTGCAGTGATCTAATTTTCTGCCTAAAGAATCTGTGACAGCTCTCTGCTTGGAACGCACCTCCTGAGATCAAAAACAAGGATTGGGATTAATTTAAGGAAATCACATGAAACTCCTTAGTGTGTGAGTGGTGCTTTACATTACATGCATACATATACATACAAAAACGGTGCATTACCCAGTTTTCGCTGCTGCAAGATTGTAAGCGGTCTGCACTGGAACTTAATGGCGCGGATTCTTCATCGGCTCCACCATCCCAAGGAAATTTCGTCAGTTTGGGAAACAAAAGGTGAAAGCTAATGTGAAACCTGAACTAGCGGTCTGAAGATAAACCCGTCGGTTCGAACCCGGTAACGGCTTTGTAAAAAGTGGCTACTTGCTGTAATCTTCTATGTAAGAGTGAAACTATATTTTGTACACAGCCATGGCACAATACCCAAAGAAAAACAAGCTACTCAACTTGAGGCTGAAACGAGAGATCCTCAGAATCACGTGTGACCTGCTAACACTAAGGCTTCGTGCGATGACTG